>NC_064832.1:53339748-53964748 GCF_024166365.1 Elephas maximus indicus
TTTTTTTTTTTTTGGTTTTAAAACTTACCAAACAATACAGGTTAGCTTTCATGTTAAATTCTTTGCATTGTTTGACTTAGCTCATATCAAAATTAATTAGCAAGTAATTGCATCTTTTAAAGAAACATGGAAAACTAGGAGTAAAAAAAAAAAAAAAAAAAGCCCAAGAAAGATATGGGAACCATCAAGAGAAGGAATTTCTTGAATTGACCTGGCAAAGAAATACAAAAACAAATAAAATCTTTTTAGAAATGGGTGTAGTAGACATGAGTGATAAAACAAAACAAAAATAATAAAATATATTTGCTATCAAAAGGAACTAATTAGAGAAATAAATGTATATATGATAACAAGAAGGTAATATTTTTTTTAAATGAAAGTAATTAAAAAGATGAATAATCAACAAGAAAAAGTATTAAGTATATAATTCAAGAAAACTTTCCAGAAGTAACAGATTACTTGAATCTGAAAGATGGAGGAGGCAGACAATTGCACAAAGAAAATTGACATAGCAGAGTCAATGGGAAAGCACAGACTGGCAAAGTTGCTAGACTGACAAGAGAAATAAACAAATCCCTGGGAATCCAGCCACAGTTAAATTAGTTTAAAAAGAAACAAAATTAGACTAGTTTCTTTTTCTCCAAAGCAACATTTATTGCAAGAAAACAGTGGAGACATATATGAAAATGGTTCAAAGAAACTCATGTGCAACACCCAAATTTTTACAAGTAGTTAACTTATCATCACACACGAAGCAACTAGAAAATGCTGAACACGGTGACACTTAGTAAAAAAAAAAAAAATAGATACAATTTATTTGAGTGCTCCTTTAATAAATTTGTGGATGCTGCGCTTCGGTCAAACAAGTAATGACGGGGGAGAAAAAATACTGAACTTTTTGTAGATCTGGCAGTTAGCATTGATTCAATTTAACCATAGGGTTAAGACAAAAAGCAAATGTGGAGATTCTGGGTAAAAACGGGGAAAAAAAAAGCTTATAATAAAAATCATTAAAAATTAAAAAAAAATGTAATTCTGGATACAAAATTAGCAGAAATTTAGAAACT
This sequence comes from Elephas maximus indicus, assembly GCF_024166365.1. Taxonomy (NCBI): domain Eukaryota; kingdom Metazoa; phylum Chordata; class Mammalia; order Proboscidea; family Elephantidae; genus Elephas; species Elephas maximus. Next base: position 53,340,816 of record NC_064832.1, read on the forward strand.
GTGGTAGGTTGTACACACTTACCTTCTTTCATGTTAATTATAACTAGGGTACAAAATAAATAAATGTGCCAAATCAAGAAAAAGAGGAGTTAGCATATGCATTACTTTCCTAGGGTTGCCATAGCAGAGTACCCAAAAATTGGGTGGCAAAAAACAACTGAAGTTTATTCCCTCACAGTTCTGGAGGTCAGGGATCTAAAATCATGCTCTTAGCAGGGAGGTACTCCCTCAGAAGGCTTTGGAGAAGAATCTTTCCTTGCCTCTTCTAGCTTCCAGTGGTTGCCAGAAATCCTCAGCATTCGTAGGCTTGTAGATAAACATAGCTCTAATGTCTGCCTCCATATGCCCACATAGTCATCTCTCCCCTGTGTCTGTGTCTCTACTTTTCTTTTTATAAGGTCATACAGGAATACGACCTTATATAAACTTATCTAATCACATCTTCAAATACCTTATTCCCAAACAAGGTCACACCCACAGGTACAGGTACTTTAACATATCATTCTGAGGAATACAATTCAGCTATAACAGCATACTACCACTCCATCGAGTCGATTTCCACTCATAGAGACTCCATAGTGGCACAGTGGCATCCTGGCCCCCTGGTGGCTCAGCGGTTAAGAGCTTGGCTGCTAACCAAAAGGTTGGTGGTTCGAATTCACCAGCCGCTCCTTGGAAACTCTATGGGGCAGTTCTATCTTACATGATCTCCATGAGTCTATGAGTAGCGACATACTATAAGGTAAAAAAACAAAACCAAGAAAATAATTTAAATTGCTTAAATTTGATGGTGACACTAAAAATGCAATAGGGCAGAAAGTAAAAATGCACTAATTTTATAATTTATTATTGCTCAGAGCTAATAAACAACTTATAAAAGAGAGTATTAATGTGGTATATAAAATAATTATTGCTAAGAACAAAATCAAAATTATATAATTTGTCACCAAAAATACACACACAAAACTATGGGAAATATGGGCCAAAGCCTGAAAGATGTAAGTAGCAAACAAATTAATAACCACAAAAACAAAGGTATTACTGCATCAGATGTTACAACAAATATAAGAATAGATGGGCAACTTAAATGAGTGTATATATGCCACATCCTCCTACCATAAAAAGAATTTCAGATTGGATCGAAGGTGAAAAAAAGCAAAGTATATGTTTTATGGAAGAGGCAGCTGAAGCCAAGTGACCTAGAAAGGATAGAAAAAATTCAATGTTAAAAAGCATATCTAGGGAAAGGCATACACATACAAACACACATAAATGCATACCAATCAAACCAGTTACCGTTGAGTCAATTAGGATTCATTGCTACAGTATAAGACAGAATGCAACTACTCCATAGGGTTTCCAAGCAGTGGCTGCTGGATTCGAACTTCCAACGTTTTGGTTAGCAACCAAGCTCTTAACGACTGTGCCACCTGGGCTTCAATATATATACACATATGTATATATCTATGTAAACATAAATATTGAATGCATATCTAGAAAAAAAGCAATGTTTTTTTTCTAGCTGTGTTTTTTTTTTTTTTAAGTTTATTGTGCTTTAAGTGAAAGTTTACAAATCAAGTCAGTCTCTCACACAAAAACTTATATACACCTTGCTGTATACTCCTAATTGCTCTTCCCCTAATGAGACAGCCCACTCCCTCCCTCCACTCTCTCTTTTCCTGTCCATATCACCAACTTCTAACCACTTTTACCCTCTCATCTCCCATCCGGGCAGGAGATGCCAACATAGTCTCAAGTGTCCACCTGATTCAAGAAGCTCACTCCTCACCAGCATCCCTCTTCATCCCATTGTCCAGTCCAATCCCTGTCTGAAGAGTTGGTTTGGGGAATGGTTCCTGTCCTGGGCCAACAGAAGGTCTGGGGACCATGACCACCTGGGTCCTTCTAGTCTCAGTCAGACCATCAAGTCTGGTCTTTTTACGAGAATTTGGAGTCTGCGTCCCACTGCCTCCTGCTCAGGGGTTCTCTGTTGTGTTCCCTGTCAGGGCAGTCATCGGTTGTAGCCAGGCACCATCTAGTTCTTCTGGTCTCAGGCTGATGTAGTCTCTGGTTTATGTGGCCCTTTCTGTCTCTCGGGCTCGTAACTACTTCGTATCCTTGGTGTTCTTCATTTTCCTTTGATCCAGGTGGGTTGAGACCACTTGATGCATCTTAGATGTCTGCTTGCTAGCGTTTAAGACCTCAGAGGCCACTCTCCAAGTGGGATGCAGAATGTTTTCTTAATAGATTTTATTATGCCAGTTGACTTAGATGTCCCCTGAAACCATGGTCCCCAAACCCCTGCCCCTGCTACACTGGCCTTCGAAGCATTCAGTTTATTCAGGAAACTTCTTTGCTTTTGGTTTAGTCCAGTTGTGATGACCTCACCTGTATTGTGTGTTGTCTTTCCCATCACCTAAAGTAGTTCTTATCTACTATCTAATTAGTGAATACCCCTCAAAGAATATTTTCTTCTCTGTTTAAACTATTTCTCCGGTTCTTATAATAGTGGCCCTATACAATATTTGTCCTTTTGCAACTGACTAATTTCACTCAGCATAATGCCTTCCAGATTCCTCCACGTTATGAAATGTTTCACAGATTCATCCCTGTTCATTATCGATGTGTAGTATTCCATTGTATGAATATACCATAATTTATTTATCCATTCATCCACTGATGGGCACCTTGGTTGCTTCCATATTTTTGCTATTGGAAACAGTGCTGCAATGAACATGGGTGTGCATATATCTGTTCGTGTAAAGGCTCTTATTTCTCTAGGACATATTGCAAGGAGTGGGATTCCTGGATCATATGGTAGTTCTATTTCTAACTTTTTAAGGAAGTGTCAAATCGATTTCCAAAGTGGTTGTACCATTTGACATTCCCACCAGCAGTGTATAAGTGTTCCAATCTTTCCACAACCTCTCCAACATTTATTATTTTGTGTCTTTTGGATTAAGGCCAGCCTTGTTGGAGTGAGATGAAATCTCATTGTAGATTTGATTTGCATCTCTCTAATGGCTAATGATCATGTGCATTTCCTCATGTATCTGTTAGCTACCTGAATGTCTTCTTTAGTGAAGTGTCTGTTCATAACTTTTGCCCATTAAAAAAAAGCAATGTTTTTAATATCACCTGAAAATGAAACAATAAAAAAAAGAGTGCTGAAGACAAGGAATGACTAACAATGGAAATATAACAATTAACAATATTCTAGGGATGAAATAAGTTAGCGTCAATGTTTATATATATAAGTAAAAAGAAATACAAGTAAAAAAATCAACATGTGTGTTGCAGTGTAGGGAATTATCTAAATTCCTGAGGAATAAGAATTAGGATCAGCACAAAAATGCTTCCCATGAGCAGAGGTCAGACATATCTTTGCTCTCTAATTTCTTTACCAGCTCTGACACCCGCCATCCCTCCCCATGGCACTCTTTTTTTCAGCTGGACTCTACAATTATTTGGCCATGGAGAACTCAGACCATACACATAGTTACGTGGTTTATTAGGGAAGCAACAGACTACAACTTGGGACCAGGATAAACTTGTAAGTAATAGGAACAACTCAGGATCAGGATCAGGAAGCACATAGGCAATATCTGGAAAGTTGCCCCAAAGAGAAAACATATCCCTTCTTTCCTCAGTGCAAGACAACTTCTAACCAGGACATCTTTCTCAGACCCTCTCAGCTGTGCGGGCAAGCAGACCCTTCTCTTCGTCATGGAAGCAGTCAGGTCCTTCTCTCATCCATGCACAACCCCTCTCAGCTGTGCATTCCTCCTCTCAGCCCCCTCAGTAGAGGCCTCCTCTTGGCTTCCTCAAGATTGTCCTCCTGGCCCCCTCAGCACAGACCTCTTCTAGCCCCCCTCAGGTCAAGCCTCCTCTCAGCCTTAGGGATACCACTCTCGGCACAGCCTGGGCATCTTCTGCTGCCAAAGACAGTTTAGCTCAGACCCCACGCTGTCTTTGGCCTCATCACTGCTAATTGGCCCATCTCATATCCAGTGTAGTGCCTTGCTCAGCTCCCTTAGCTCCTTTCCTAGCTAAGAAGAGCAGCTTTCTTCTGTCACCACCGACTCTGCTGCAGGGCACCTTCTGGGCTTGTCACTGTCAGCTTTGCTGAATAGCCCCTTCTGGACATTTTGATCTCTTCTGTGTTATAGCCCTTGACCCATATTACAGCTCTTTTAGGAGTTTCCTTGCCTCCTCTTTATCTGCTTCTGCTCTCCTCTATCTTCTTGCCTCTAAAGACCTCTGTGCACTTGGCTACCTGTACGAGCAAACTCATCGTCCATTTCAAGGCATGGCTCTCCCAACAGGATCATGAACTGATCAATCCCCTTGGTAGACCACAAGCCACTCAATTTGCATAATAAACCTACTAATCCCTACAAGGTACATGAAACAGACCAATTACAAAGCAGACTGCAGCCCAGGGCTAGGCAAAAAGTATCAAACCATGGAGTTGTTTAAAGCTTACCTATGATATGTTAATCAAGCTGGATAAAAGTAACAAACCCTCTGGGGCAGAAACAACCTGGGAGTTCCTCTTCTCCCCAGTTGTTTTTCAGTAAAACTTGGTCAAAAGTAACTCCACAGGGCTTAGGGAAAAATATATCCCAACTTGTTTTTCCAAAGCACCAAGGCAAAGGCCACACCGTTGTTGTTGTTAGGTGCCATCAAGTTGGTTCTAACTCATAATGGCCCCATGTGCAACAGAAGTAAACGTTTCCAGGTCCTGCACCATCCTCACAATTGTTTCTGTGTTTGAGCCCAGCCACTGTATCAACCCATCTTGTTGAGGGTCTTCCTCTTCTTTGCTGACCCTCTGTTTTACCTTATGTGATATCTTTTTCCAGGGATTGGCCCCTCCTGGAAGCAGGTCCAAAGTATGTGAGACATCCTCAGTTCTAATGAGCATTAAAGGAACTCAAGTAACCACAACATGTTAGTCATTAAAAATCTTAATTCACCTGTAGTTATAATCCCGTTTAGGAATGAGTTGTCTTTTTTAGTTTAATGAGACAGGGTTAGTGTAAGCTGTGTGTGAAATTAATCTCTTTTTAAATATGTAAGAGATTAAACAAGCTAGAAAGTAGAAGAAGTGGCAGGAGAGAGATGCCAAGCCACATGAAGATTGTCCAGAAATGGAAGCTTAGGAGAGACAATGACATTCACCCAGAGCTGAGAGAGACAAAGGCTTTTCTAACAGCCTGCACTCTGAATATGGCGTATGGCCTATGTACAGGTTCTGCATGAGCAGAATTAAATATTCTGGAATTCCCATTCTTAGCAATGTTATCCATAAGTTATGATCCATACAGCCGAATGCCCTTGCATAACCAATAAAACACAGGTAAACATCTTTCTATTATTCTCTGCTTTCAGCCAGATCCATCTGACATCAGTAATGATATCTCTTGTTCTGTGATCTCTTCTGAATCCAGCTTGAATCTGGCAGTTCCCTGTCGATGCACTGTTGCAACAATTTTTGAATTATCTTCAGCAAAGTTTACTTGCATGTGATACTAATGATATTATTCAATATTTTCTATGTTCTATTGGATCATCTTTCTTTGGAATGGCCACAAATCTGGACCTTTTCCAGTCAGCTGGCCAAGTAGCTGTCTTCCAAATTTCTTGGTGTAGACAAGTGAGCACTTCCAGCTTTGCAATTGTTTGTATGGAACAAAGAAAGGAAACAATTTTTAAATATTAGTCAATTATTATCAATATTAATATTTCAAAAAAATTAAAATTGAGATGGGAAGTAGGACAGTTCTCTCTGGAAATTTTAAAAATATCATCAGCTAAGAATGGTGGCATGGAGAATACCGAGACAGTGATACTAGTAACAGTGAGTACCTGAGCATTAAGGTCCTGAATAGACACTGAGGAAACAGAGTGGCATGCTTCTGGGAATTTTGAAAATTGAAAATTGTTGAACAAACAGAGACATTAAATATAATTATACCCATTCTCAAGATAAATTCAGACCCTTTCATTTATAGGATGAGATTCTGGAAATATAAAGCTCCCATGACAGAGCATTTTGATGCAAGCTTATCAAAGCCTAAATGCTGTTATAATGGCTTGAACTGTGTTCCCCCAAAATATGTGTCAACTTGGTTAGGCCATGTGGGCTTGTCCTCTATTTTGTGATTTTCCTATGTATCGTAAATCATAATCTCTGCCTGTGGTTAAAGAGGTTTAGGGTGGGCCAAAACACTCTTGCTCAGGTCACATCCCTGATCTAATGCAAAGGGAATTTCCCTGGGGTGTGGCCTGCACCACCTTTTATCTTACAAGAGATAAAAGGAAAGGGAAGCAAGCAGAGAGTTGGGGATCTCTTACTACCAAGAAAGAAGCACCAGGAACAGTGCTTTGCACTTTGAACCCACGGTTCCTGCACAGAGAAGCTCCTAGTCTAGAGGATGATTGACAAGAAGGACCTTCCTCCAGAGCTGGCAGAGAGAGAAAGCCTTTCCCTGGAACTGACACCCTGAATTTGGACTTCTAGCTATGAGAAAATACATTTCTCTTTGTTAAAGCCATCCACTTGTGGAACTTCTTTTACAGCAGCACTAGATGACTAAGACAATTGTAGACCCTGCAATATCAAGTATAGTAAATATTAGTCATTATTAGAGCCAATAGACAAAAGATGGCCATGAAATTAGGATCATGTGAACTGTTGAAAGACAGAAAGAGTATATGTGTTAAATGAACTCATATTTTATTAGGAAATACTATATAAATAGTCACCCCTGTGTGATAATTACTATTAGCAGAATATCCTACATACCAAGGGATCATTTTAACAGAGAAACTTTAAAAGTTCCATGTATGCAAATTTAAAACACAGTGTAATTTTAATCTACTGGTTGAAGAGATGTTAAGAGTCCCTCAAAAAATAAAAAGAGGAGTAATCGGGGTAGATACTAACAAAGAGAAAGACAGTTGAACAAATATGTATCTCAATTTCTATCTATACTTATCTAGCTATTTATATTGCAAAATTGTAGAAAGGCACAGATCAATAAACCCAGAGGAAGGTTGAAGTAGTAGATCACAATTAAATAATTCAAGACTTTTAAAGATTTTAAACTTTTGCCTTTGCCTTTTCAGAATTTTTAATCAAGTGTGAGCGATAATTGATCTGATTTGCATTTTAAAATGATTATAATGCCCAAAATTTGCAAAATGGACTGGAGTGACAAAATTTGGTTTTCAGATTAGTTGGGAGTCCAGTATTTGATTATTTCTTTTCAAATATCAAGTACCTCTACTTGTAGTCATTAATTTATAAAATGATATTCCCCTTTCATGAGACATTCCAGAAGAAATTTAAGCAAAGTAGCCATATTTGAATCATAAAAAATCTGCTTATTGCTTTAATTTTAAGAAGCTATATCAAAAAAAAAAAAAAAAGCTTTTTTTTTTTTTTTCTATCAAATAGGGAAACCCAGGTGGTGTAGTAGTTAAGTGCTATGGCTGCTAACCAAGAGGATGGCAGTTCAAATCCACCAGGCACTCCTTGGAAACTGTATCGGGCAGTTCTACTCTGTCCTATAGGGTCACTATGAGTCAAAATTGACTCAACGACAGCGGGTTTTGTTTTGGTTTTATATCAAATAGGGAGCCCTGGTGGTGCAATGGATAAAAGCTAGACTACTAACCAAAAAGGTTGGCAGTTAGAATCCACCTGCTGCTCCTTGAGCAGTTCTACTCTGTCCTATAGGGTCCTTATGAGTCAGAATTAACTCAACAGCAATGTTTTTTTTTTTTTTTTCTTTTATATCAAATACTGATCATCTCCAGATTATTTTGAATGGTTTTAAAACCACCTAATTCATAACATAGTTTTGAATTTAACTAATGTGAATAATAATTATGCAAAGTATATTTTAAATAAAATAAAATAATAAAAAAGGAAGTGATAAATCATTTCAAATATCAATTTTTTAAATTTGCTTTTCTGACAAGTGTTCATCCTGTTAGATTAAAAATCTTACTTGGTAACACATTAAGTAATAGAATCAGGTAAGTATTTAATTAAAATTTAACAAGAATTTTATTGAATATTTTTAAAATAGCAATTAGCTAAATCAATTTCCTAAGTGACACATTGGATCCAGCAGATACTAATTTCACTATAATCAGGAATTTTATCTATTTGAAAACTTTGATTCTAGAATAAACAGAATTGAAATACTTCTGAAAATATGCCATGCAGGTTAGAACAATATTATCTAGTCGTATTACATGTTCCTAAACAACAGAAAATAAAAACTTTAGAAGGAAAAAAAAAAAAGTAGGTAAAAATGCAGAATATAAAAATTCTGGGCAAAAAATACTAAAAAGTGACATCAAAATGACTTTTTTTTTGATAGTGCAAGAGTTTCTTGCTACAGAAATCAGTGTGGCATTCTGATTAAACAGGTTTTTCCTTAAGCACTTTTTGTTTTGTTTTGTTTTTATGTCAATATTTATGTACTTTGAAAGTAGTGGATGTTTTAATAGGTCTTATCTGACTAACAAGTAACATCTTTTAGAGAGGTAAAATTGTGACCACAATATCCAATAAAACAAATTAAAAAATCGGAAATTTCTTAAATTCTGTGTTAAGGAAAATTATCTCGATCTTGGAAATAAAGCCAGAGGATGGTTTCATGACTTTTGATGTCTTACAAGAGTATTTTATAATCAATAAGTATTGAATTTTCTAGGAGAATGCACCTGTGTTTGCCTATGTTGTTGTGATTGTTAGTTGCCCTTGAGTCGACTCTGTCCTGGAGACTCCATGTGTGCGGAGTACAACTGTTCCGTAGGGTATTCAAGGCTGAGATCTTTCCCTAACAGATCGTTAGGCCTACCTTCTGAGGTACCTCTGGTTGTGCTCCATTCACTACCCTTTGTCTGATGGCCAATAACTTAACCATTTGTGCCCCCCTTTTCTAACTTGTTATTTCATTAGAGCCCACACTATGAGGTTCTATATTCACTTACGGATTTTTGTCTGGCAAAAGAGCTAAACAAAATTGTTAATTTCATCTTCCAGTAGGACATTAATTAAGCATTGTATAGATTATAAAATAAATTTCTTCATTTCTTTGGCTATATAAATCTCCATTCCTCAAATTCTCCTTGAACCAGCTTTACCAGCTTACTGATTCCATTACTAAGAAAAGAGCTACTCAAATCTATTACATTTCATTCTAGGATTTGTAAAATTCATATTTTTAAAATTGTATTTTTACATCATTATGTCAGATAAACTGGGGCGGTCATTTGAAAAAAAAATTTCTTTTCCTTTTGTTATATATTCAAGATGTGATGAATAGATACATCTTTAGCAGACTTCCCTCCCAATGCCTGTTTACGTACTGTAAATTTCTACAAGGCTATTTTGGTTGTTGGCGTTATTTTGTCAGAATGGATTTTTGACTATATCTATTTATTCTGAGATTTTTGTCTTTGTAATTGCTAATGTTTAAGTGTTTTTGCAAATGAAATTTTTTAAAAAAATAATTTCCTTCTGTGAAGCATGGAAGTCTAGGTAACACTATACTTTTTGAGAAGTAGATATATTAGATGGACAAATATCTAGTTACAGTCTGATGGACTTTTACAAAGCTACAGTCATGTGTGGCATAACCTCCATTTGGATAAATCCAACTACTTATACTTCCATGGTCACAAAAGGTTATAATAAAGTTCAGAAACCTTGATCAGAGAATGGAATGTAATGGAAGTAACTGGATTTAGGGAACAAAGCAACTCCCCACACTCAACGTGTGTACCTCAGCTCTCTTATAAATGAAGAAGGAATTGAGCTGCCAGTCATATAATGGTACAGTAAATTGTAGAGGGAGGTTATTTGCCCCAACAAATAATATGGTGTTTGCACAACACCCAAATCACATAACATCCTATTTAACCAAACGTTACCATGGATGATAAGTGACACGTGGCTGTGTATAAATTGTATGTTTCCATGTAAATGCTAAGGATGGTTAATTGCTAACTTACACGTCAATGGTTCAAACCAGCCAGCAGCTCTGAGGAAGAAAACAGTCAGGCAATCTGATCTCATAAAGATTATAGCCTAGGAAACCCTACTGGGCAGTTCTACTCTGTCACATGGGCCTGCTATGAGTTGGAATCAACTTGATGGCACACAACAACAATGCAAATGCTATTGAATTTGAGACATTTGGGTACTTACCTTCATGACTACCTGTCTTCCTCATAGGAGGACTTAGTCCTTTTCCTGTGCAGACGGTTTTGACTGGAATATATCTGCTATATTATACTTGTGGAACTATATTTTAATTTATTCACTCACATATTTGTCTCCTATTATTGTAGTCAATCTCATTTTCAATGTATGTATTTAGCTATGGCATATCATATCCACTAAAAAAAAGGTTGTCATATAAAATTGAATTACAAAGTTCACTTGGCAAATTCTGTTCAGCCTACAGTAGTATAAATATAAATTAATGTAAGACTGAAAGTATTTAAAACAAGTAGTTAGATTAAAAGTAGAAGTTGTACAGCAGTTTGCAGGCTCCCAAAGGAATATCTGCTTTTAAGGTGTTTAGTCGCTATTCTGTATTCAATTTCATTTATTGAATCACATCTACAGAAGATGGTAACATATGATTATGGAATTGAAGGATGTGTTTGAATTAGATAGGGTTTATGATTTTATTCTGCACTATAAATCTATAGAAATAAATGCCAAGTCCTGAGAAAATATAAAGTGGTATACACACACACGTTGTTGATTCAGACTCATGGGGACCCTATAAGATAGAGTATAGCTGCCCCATAGGGTTTCCTAGGTTATATTCTTTGCAGAAGCAGAATGCCATATCTATCTCCCGTGGAGTGGCTGGTTGGCTTGAACCACCAACCTTTTAGTTAGCAGCAAGCACTTAACCATTGTGCCAGCAAGACAGATATAATATAGATGATACAGATGTAGATATTGATATAGATATAAATATAGATACAGATATCTTTAAGAACATCAACCAATGATAGAAATAAATGTTCCACAGTATAAGATTTTTTGTATGGCATATTTTGAAAGTCAGAAGTGCCAGTCATTGAGGGAGATGGTAGTATCAACATAATGGATATTGAATAGAACGTGAGAAGTAAGGAGAAGGCAATGGTAGACATAGAAGATGAACACTAAAGTGGGACTAAAAATATATTGAATACATTCTCAGGGAAAATCCTAAATCTACAACAGATTATAAGGATATTGTCAGTCTTTCACACCACTTAAATCTAGGTGCATCCAATATTAATTGATTCACTATAAATAAACTGAAATGGAGATATTTAATGCCAAACAGGTTTACAAAAGATGGTAAAACTCCTATCTATCATCTATCTGCTTACTTATAAATGTATATTCATCAATTGGAAAATTACTGCCCATGGAACAATCTGGCCTGTCATGGGACAAATCCACCCTCTCATACTTGTTTATACTTTGTCAACAGCTTCTTTCTCTCTACAGTGACAGAGTAGAGTGGTTGTAACAGATAGCTTAAAGCCTACAAAACCTAAAGTATTTATTATTTGGCCCTTTACAGAAAAAGTGTGGTAGTCCCTCATATACAAGATTACACAATTAAATTCTTGTGCACATTAAACATACAAATACGAAAAGAAATTGCAAATAAATAATAACTTTGATGAGAAGTAACACGTTATTACTTTTAAATGTGTAACATTGGAAGAGGAATACCATGGGGTGAAAACATCAAGAATAAAGTTTGCCCTTGGATATATGGGTGGTAATAAAAGTAAGCAAAATAAATAAATAATAATAACAGTGGTAGAATTCTAAGAATCTTCTTGTTAGGCTTTGGCCTAGGATCATTTTCTAATAAATTATATAGAATATGGACAACAGCATGACTAAATAAATTGAATAGAGAGGACTACAGATTGGCTGGTCAATCTCATAAATGGTCTCACCATTTTGACAGTTAATTCATTAATTTTACACTATATATCAATGTAATCTAATAAGAAATTTGCTTTAAAATGTATTGTTAGGTTAAGTAAAACATGATTAAAGTTTATGAAAACAAACAATTGAAAAACGTACAGGTTTTAATAATGCCATTAGGCATGCGATTATTTTCTGTGGTTATTAATTTTAAAACAGGCTGCAACATCATGTTACTGATACAGTAACAGATGGGGATTTCCCTACAGAGAAAGTCTAGCTTCACTATGCAACAAGATTTATTTGTCTCATCAAGAAAATATATGGTAGGTCAGAAAATGCAATCCTTTGGGTCTTCTTAGTCATTAAAAAAACATATGAAGTTTTCCCCTGGTAAGAATTCCAAATAATTGTTCTTTCTGAATTTGTTCAAAAAGAGTCTGTAGTTTGCAGAGTGAGAAACAAAATTCCTTAGAATATCGAAGAAGCTTCCAATGTATTTCTACAGTAAAAAATATTCAACAAAATTAACTATCATGAGGAGTGGTTTCTCTTTACTTCATTTGTTTTCGTCAATGTAAAAATACTGCGTAAAACTCTAAATGGAAAACATTTTTGCTACTGGCTTACTTTCCAGGAGTGGAAATATTCCAAATTTTATCACATATGTTCTAGAATATGAATATAGTGTAAAGCCTATTTTCATTTATTATAAAAAATTAAATAAAAATCAAAGCTGCCTAACTCAACCCCATACTTTTGAAATACCAAGACGAATACAATTTTAATTTTTTTATTTTAAAATTTACATGGAGGAAATGCCAAATGCACTTAATAAATATGTTTGATACTAAAGGTCAAAATTACAATTCATATTGTGTCAGAGTGAGCTTAATTAAAATATCATAAAAATTCTCATTTATTGATGATTTTTAGTTCACATTAGTGGCTTTAACCTCAGGCTAGCCTCAGGCACATTTCAAGCTGCTTGCATGAACAAACTATGCATACTCAAAACAGTTTATATGATTTATTTCAGAAATGCTGTTTTCTGTGATATTGAAACACAATGTTTATACATGTTGACATGTTTATCTCCTATCTCTTATGTACCAATCAGAGCATTGGCATTTTACCTTACACTTTGTAGAGTTCAAGTAGCAAATGAAAGACTAGTTCACTGAATCAGTTAATCATATAGGGCTGTTATTTTATCACCTGACTTTATAACTTAGAAAGTCATTTATAGATCTATAAAAAAAAAAAAAAAAGAGTAGAGAACTACAAAATATAGTCAGTGGTGTGCATGTGTGTTTCTTTTTCTAACACTTTTTGTCTGTTGTGTACATGAAAATACACATCGAGTCAGCAACTTTTCACTTCAAAGGCCAAATAGTAAATATTGCTAGCCTTCAGGCTCTGGGGAGCCCTGGTGGCACAGCGGTTAAACATTGGGCTGCTAACCAAAAGGTCAGAAGTTAAATCCACCAGCCACTCCTTGGAAACCCTATGAGGCAGTTCTACTCTGTTCTATAGGGTCTCTATAGGGTCACTATCAGTTGGAATTGACAGTAATGGGTCCGGCAGGCTATATGGTCTCTGTTGCAACAATGCAACTTTGCCCTTATAATACAAAAACAGCCATAGACAATAAGAAAATGAATGACAAGGCTATGCTTTGTTAGCTGAGGCCCTGGATGGTGCAAACAGTTAAATGCTCAGCTATTAACTGAAAGGCTGGCAGTGGAGTGCATCCAGAGATGCCTCAGGACAAAGTCCTGGTGATCAACTTCCAAAAAATCAGCCACTGAGAATCCTGTGGAGCACGGTTCTCCTCTGACATACATGGGGTAACCATGAGTTGGAACTGACGTAATGACAACTAACAACAATACATATTAATATTTATCTATCACCATTTTAGTGTCTCTGAAATCACCAACTCTTCTGTTAAATCTGAAGATGTCAAAATAAGGGCTCCAGGCTTCTATCAGTGTTATAATATATTTAGTATTATCTTCCTTTTTCTAGATCTAGTTATCTAACATTTAATAATTAGATCCCTTTTTTGACAATATTATAGTTTTCCTTAACCCATCTTGTTGTTGGAAGAGGCAAACTGTTAGGGACTTTTAGTGTCCCAGCATAAAGCATAAAGCCAAAAGACAAGGTCCTGTATACTGTTCCCCACACCATTTCTCCTGGTTGTGTTTGCAGCAAGCAATCTTAAGACATGAGGTTATGTCTATGCTGGTGTTGTAGGGGAAAAAACATCACAGAGTTTAGTAAAGCAAAAAAGAAAGTTTTATTTGGCATATATTCAAAAAGACAAAAGTTGGAAGTGGACAAGCATGCTGCCAGAGCTAATGTCTGCCTGAGTCCAAAGGAAATATTACAGAGTAAGCAAGAATGGGAAAACGGACAAGCATATTTCACAGCCATGTCTTCCCAAGTCCAAGGAACATTACAGAATAAACAAGAATGGGAAAACTGACAAGCATGCTGCCACAGCCATGTCTGCCCGAGTCCAAGGAAGGTTACAGAGTCGTCAGTATATATTGGCATTACAAATGGATAAAACCATTGAAAGCTTCACTTTTTCACAGATTGGCTAGAAACCGTATCCTACATTTTGAATTGTCTTTCTTAACCATCATTGGTACAGGTTTCAGTAACGACAGTCAGGAGGGTCTTCATTGGTCCAACAAATTTCTATTCACTAAATGTTAATAGAAAAAGATAAGAGTGGAAAGTCTTCTGTGTTCTGGCTTATGGGAAAGGTTCCCTAAAAGATATTTTTCAAGATTATTCTATCTGTTGTCTTTATACCTCAGGGCCCAGTTGATGTGTCCTTGTGAGTCCTTGTGAGTCCAGCTCCAGCTGGGTCACATTCTCTATGCTCAAGGACAAGGAATAATGACTCTAATATTATTTCCTAAATCACTGGCCAAAGGGCAAACTTGCTTCAATTTACTATAAAAGCAATGAGTCCCAAGGTCAGTGTTCCTCTCCCGTAATGCAATCTACTGTTCATGAGACATCCATGATGGGCTTTTTGCTTGAAATTGAGGGGCACTGGCAACTGCCATAAACCAACATGAAGCTCTGGCTACTGTTTTTAATGTTGTTTTAGTAGATCTTTGTCTCTGACCTAGGAGTCTTGTGTCTTCTTTCAACATCCATGAAACAGAAATAGGTTAGATTTTTAACTTGTGGGCAAGATAAAATCTCAGAAACTGCACAGTTCTTGGCTGTTTCCAGTGACAAGAATGGGATATTTATGGAGACATGGCTTTCTAGAAGAGAAAGGTTGGAAGAGATACATATGAGAAGACTCTCAATGATCAGATAGTGAATGTTCTCATTCAAGTGGGTTGTAGGCAGAGTAAGGGACTTCCAATCTCCTGTCTGTTAGTGAAGTCTTAGAGGATGAGCAGGGAGAGGTAGGACTGAAACCAGCCTCCTGAACAGACTCTTTGTTGTTACTCATTTTTCTCTAGGACATAGAAGGAAAAGATGTCATGACAATGGAGCTACAGTCTCTGGGCCTCCAGCTTAAAGGCAATATGGCTGTGGTGACTGAGTAAAAGTGCCCCCAAAGTTAAAATCAGTGGTGTTAGCAATAACAATATAGATCTTTGATGGACTAGGAACAGCTGCTCATTTGTTAAGGTTGAATATACAGCCTTTTGAAACTGAGAGTAAATCCAAAGCCTTGTCTCTGTAGCTGAGCCCCTCTCTCTCTCTCTGTATCACTGGTGCCATTCTCCTCCCCTACCATAAGCTTGGGAATTTTGCCAAAAAGACTAAATATGTGGGAGAACTTTGGGGAGGGGAGGGACTCAAACTTTTTTTCAGCTCTGTTATATATAAACACCTGATTCAATGGGAACAAAAAGGCACCTGATATGCATGGATGAAAATGCTGAGACCTTGAAGAAGAGCTGGGATGAGTAAGCAGGCAAAAAGAAAGAGTACTTGAACTTGTTCCTTTCTGGATGCTGAAAGGTGCACAGAGGAGAAAGCTGCATTGTCTAATGGGTTAAAAACAAACAACAACAAAAAAAAAAACTCTCTGGCTATGGCAACCAATCTCTGAACCTTCCTGTGGCCTTCTGTACTTCCCAAGCTTCCAGGCAGTAGATAAAGCCATTTCCTGACAACTATTGTAGTCTCCAATAAAAAATAAGTGTTAAACTCCTTGGTCTGCGTTCCCTGGGGCCTGTGGTGGGAGGAGGAGAATCCATATTTAAAATTGATAGTGTTTTATCAAAACTCAGATCAAAGGAAAAAAAAAAGCTAATGTGACCTCCTGCGTGAGGCCTCTGGGCCTGTTCAATGCAGTGTTGTTGTGGAAAGAACCCTAGAGATGTAGTGGTTAAAGGCTTCAGCTATTAAATGAAAGGTTGGCAGTCAACCCATCAGCCACTCCACAGGAGAAAGATGTGGGAGTCTGTTTACATAAAAATAAAAAATATATACCCTTGAAACCCTATGGGGCAGTTCTACTCTGTCCTGTAAAATGACTGCGAATCAGAATTGACTCAGTGGCAATAGTTTACAGGTTGTTGTGGAAATGAGTAGTAGGGATGTGTTACATACTTGTTTTTTAAATGCTCATGGTCAAAGAAGATTCCTCCATGCAGGGCACTGCTGGATCTATAGCACTGAGATGAACCTCTCTGCCATATGCCACCAGTAGTGGTTCAGGATTTAAGACAAGTTCCTCTACCCTCTGATGTCCAAAGATTTACAGATAGACAGATGATAGATAGATAAGAAGGTAGATAGTAGATAGATAGATAGATAGATAGATAGATAGATAGATAGATAGATAGATAGATAGATAGGTAGATAGGTAGGTAGATAGACAGATAATAGATAGATAGACAGATAGATAGATGATAGTGTTAAAAATCATCAAAACTCACTGAAATTTGAACTTTTTTTTGAGCAGTTATTCTATATGCATATAAGCCAAAAAAAAAAAAATACATTGCCTTTGAGTTGATTCTGACTAATAACAACCCTACAGGAAAGAGTAGAACTGCCCTGTAGGCTCTACAAGAAGTGGCTGATGGATTCGAACTCCCCACTATTTGGTTAGCAGACAAGGTCTTAACCACTGTGCAACCAGGATCCCATACGCAAATAGGGAGACCATTTTGAATCCAAAAAAAAAAACAACCGAAAACCTACTGCTGTCAAGCTGATTCCGATTTATAGTGACCAAAAAAAAAAATTTTTTTTTTTTTTTTTATCCCGCAGAGTAGAACTGCCCCATAGGGTTTCCAAGGATGTAAATATTTACAGAAGCATATTGCCACAGAGAGGCTGGTGGTTCGAACGAACAGCTGGCCTTTTGTTTAGTAGCAAAGCACTTAACCACTGCACCACCAGGGCTCCCCATAAAAAGAAAAGGATGGAGAAATACAGAAGATCAACTATTGGCTGATCATAACATGATTGACTGAACCCTGTCCTCCTTCTTTTACTGAAATCAAGATATCAGTTCACAAGATAGTTTCCATCCCTCTACCCAGCCATATCTTTTGAAATTCAAATTTAGTAAGCCTGGTTTCAAACAGCAAAGAAAGGATTTGCAACTTTGGGTGAAAGAAAGGCTGCTGATGGATTAATTTTGGTCAGGGATTTCTTTAAATTGAATATTTGATTTTGTGGGTAAGGGAAACCCAAAATCAAAGCAGGATATCTGCAACAATTTCTCTCTTATCAATAGAAACATGATGTCCTATTTGTGGCAAGTCAGAAACCTCAGCCTCAGTGACCCTACCTGTGGTATTAACACATCTTCACCTTGAGGGGTTTTAGACAAACCCTGTCAGAATTCAAGGGTCTGCTTGCCAACTATAGTTACTTGAGACTGTGTGAACAGATTCACAATACTCAATCCCTCTGACCATCAAGGAAAAACTACTGTCTCTTCAAACACCCACCACCAGTAAGGGGACCTGGCACATTATTGTCCTTTTTGGTTATTGAAGACATCATTCTTCAAGTTGCACATACCTAAGCGTAGATTTTACCTATGAATCTTCTTTTTTCCACTCCACTGATCTGTTTGCAAATTCTATAGTCTCCACATTTAAAATCTATCCAGATTTTGACCACCTCTCACCAGTCCCACGGTTACATTTATGATTCCTGTAAAGATTATTTTAATCATTATATAACTGTTCTTCCTATTCCCACATTTGCTGCCTTTAATCTATTCTCAACTTAAAAGCCGAACTGATCTACTTAAACACAAATAATTTCTTGGGGAGAGAAAGGGCAAGATGCTGGCATAATTGGTCACACAATCACTTACACCTGCAGCAATGTCTGAAGTAGACAACTAAGGAGTGGTGTAACCAAAGACCTTAGAATCCCAGATAGCAACTGAAAAGTTGGAGAGACAAAAAGGAAGCTGAATCAGGAGGAAGGTAGAATACACATGAGTGGGAAAGTGGGGTTTGGCAGAATGTGCACACAAGACTCAGCAGCCTGATCAATACTGCCATCTTCAGATGGAGCATGGTGTGTGAGGGTGGGGCTGGGGGGGACTCAGAGAAAATAGACTGATAGTCTATTGGGGTAATTAATAAATCAGTTCTGGAACAGAGCGACAAGGTGTGCCAGGCACGTGCTGAGACTAGGCAGACCTGAGAGAAAGTGGGGCTTGAGGCTTGAGTGACATCCCAGGAAATACAGGGGAGTACTTAGTGTAGTGCAGACTGAATTATAGGAAATTCCAGGCAAGTGGATAGAAGGCTGGTATGAATGCCACTTGGGAGAAATGCAAAGAAAGTGCGATGGCGTGTGTGGTGCAGGTTTGCGCTTCCCTAGCCCGGGGAAAGTGAAAAAAAATGTAATCACTGAGAATTCACCCATAAACAATAAGCTTCCAATAAGCATCACTGGGGATGCATTCATAGTCTGAGCCCCACACTGGGAGCCAACTGTAATGATGTTGCTCCATACTTGCTCCCCAGTCTGCCCAGAATGGCCTTCCCTGGATATCTACATAGCTAACTTTCACATTTTTTTCAGTTCTTTTCTCAAAACTCACCTTGTCAGTTTCGCATTTCTAGCCTACCCTAAATGAAACTGCAACTCCCAAAACATGTTTCTTATGTTTGTTGTCTGTTGTCCTGCTGGACCATATGTTCTATTAGTGAAGAAATGTTTATTTTTTCTGTTCCCTGCTTTATCCCCAGTTCCTGGAATTGTACCCAGAACACTAGGTGCCTGATAAATATTTCTTCACTAAATGAAAATAAATAAATAAACAACAGATTTGAAAACATAATGGATGATGACATTTTAAGACCAAGAATATGACTGAATGCCTAAAAATATGTATGAAGTATCTGTATGAAGGAATCTTAGAACGTTCTTCAGGGTCAGAGAAGAATACCTGAACTAGAAATAATGCACTCTTTTCTGAAGTCTCAGAAAAACAATGATTTTCTCTAAGATAGTATAAAAAGTTTCCTATGATCTCAATAAAACTATGTGGAGGATTTATATTTGGAAATACAGAAGCTCATTCTTACATTAATTAAAAAGAATAAACAAGCAAGAATGGTCAGTGACATAAAAGAGTAATAAAGATAAAAAAAAAACCTTGATTGCTACTAAATAAATTTCAACATTTGGGACAGTATAATAATAGAATATGAAGAGAAATACAAATCAATGGAACAAGGTATAATATTCTGAAATGGAATCAAATACATGCACACACATATGTATATATATTTAAATATGAGTTTTAGTAGTATATGACAAAGAGGTTATTTGGTGGAAAATTTATTTTTCTTCCGTACTACACAATTCTCCCAAGTGCTACTTAAAATGTGGTCTTTCAATCACAACAGATCTGTGAACTTTTTGCTGTCGTTCTGACACAGGAAAGGTAGCATATTTCTAAGCTCTACATTTTTCTTCTAGCAAGGCATTCTTAATAAAGGGAATAGGGCATCGTATGAATATCTGGTGCAAACTCTTTAATTTGCATCCAGACATGCACAGATCCACTACTTTGAATGACAGTGCTCTAGAGGACATATTTCATTCTGCTTTACACTGGAATATGTGTGTGTGTGTGTATGTCATGGATTGAATTATGTCCCCCCAAAAATGTGTGTATCAGTTTGACTGGGCCATGATTTCCAGTATTGCATGTTTGTCCTTCATTTTGTAATTGTAGTTTTATGCTAAAGAGGATCAGTGTGGTATTGTAACACCCTTGCCCAGGTCATATTCCTGATCCAGTGTAAAGGGAGTTTCTCTGGGGTGTGGCCTCTACAATTTTTATCTCTCAAGAGACAAAAGGAAAGGGAAGCTAACAGAGAGTGGGAACCTCATACTACCAAGAAAGAAGCACTAGGAGCAGAGCGCTTCCTTTGGACCTGGAGTCCCTGTGCTTGAGAAGCTCCTGGATCAGGGCAAGATTGAGGACAAGGGCCTTCCTCCAGGGCCCAAAGAGAGAAGCCCTTCCCCTGGAGCTGACACCCTGAATATGGACTTTTAGCCTACTTTACTGTGAGGGAATGAATTTCTCTTTGTTTAAGCCATCCACTTGTAGTATTTCTGTTATAGCAGCACTAGATAACCAAGACAGCGTGTGTGTGTGTATAATATATATATTATATATATATATATGCATACAAAATTTAAAAAACTGTATACCTTTAAGCATGCAATAGAAGATGTAACATTGGTTCATTTTTGTGAAACCATCATCATAATCAACATTATGAACATATCCATCACCTCCAAAATTTCCTTTTGCCCCTTTGAAATAACTCCCTTTCACCTCTGATTCTCCAGCCAACCACTAATATGCTTTCTGTCCCTGTAATTTTCATTTCCTAGAAATTTACATAAGTGAAATCATACAATATGAAGTATATACTCTATGTTATTTGTTTTTGTTCTTTTTGTATGTTTGTGTGTGCCTTGTTTCTTTCACTCTGAATAATTACCTTCAGATCCATCAATGCAATTAGGTTGTAGTAATACTTTATCTTGTTAATGAGTAGTATCTTAATTTATAGTTGTATTACAGTTTGTTTATTCATTTCTCTGTTTGCGAACATTTTGTTTCTGGGTTTTGGTTATTATAAATAAAGCTTCTGATATGAATGCACATGTGCAAGTCTTTCTATGAACATCTGGTGGGTATGTAAAATGGTACAAACTCTTTTAAAAAGATTTGGCATTTTCTTAAAAAAAGTAAAGAATCTTTCTATGATCTGACCACTTCTCTAGGTATGTAAAAA
Source organism: Elephas maximus indicus (assembly GCF_024166365.1). Taxonomy (NCBI): domain Eukaryota; kingdom Metazoa; phylum Chordata; class Mammalia; order Proboscidea; family Elephantidae; genus Elephas; species Elephas maximus. The sequence continues at coordinate 53,362,089 of NC_064832.1, forward strand.
AAAAAAAAAAAGGTATGTACCCATGAAAAATGAGAGTGTATGTCCATGGGCAACTCTTTTGATCCAGCTATAACAATTGTATTAATTTTATCCCTACAGAGGTACTCACAAGTCTATGAAAAATGAGAAACTATATTTATTACAGTATATTTAACAGTAGAAGATTAGAAACTATGTCTGTGTCTATCTGTTAGGAATTAACTAACTTAGAGTCAATTTATACAAGGAAACATTATGCATCCAAATAATAATTTAGAAATATTTTTTATGCACTGATAGGAAATGATCTCCAAAATATGTAAAAGGTGAAGTACATAGTGTGTTAAGGAAGAGAAGTGATTGATATGATGAAACATTTTTTTGTGTGTGATAAAAGTAGTTTTGTGTATAATATTACTCTTTGGTAAAAAAAAAATACCTTAGTATGCTCATTTTTATGGCTTTATTTTATGACTTTTTTTAATGCCTAAATCCAATTATATAGTAGTTTGTTTTGGCACTTTGTGATGGTTGAGGTTATGTGTCAACTTGGCTGGGCCATGATTCTCAGTGGTTTGGTAGTTGTATGATGTTGTGATCACTTCCATAATGAGATTTGATATAATGTGATCACCTCCATGATGGCACCTGCTGTGAGGAGCCAATCAATCAGTTGAAAGGGAGTTTCCTTGGACTTGTGGCCTACATCAAATATAAGTGGACATTCTGGCAAGGCTTGTGGGCTTTTGCTCATTGTGGATCCTGTAGCTGGTTCCTATTACTCTGACTTCCAGATTTCAGAACTTGAGGTAGCAGTTTACCTGTGGTCATGCCTGTTGATCTTGGGATTCATCAGTCTTCACAACCTGTGAACAAGAGTTCTGCTCTTTGACCTGCCGACACTGGGTTCACCAGCTCCTGCGGCTACATGAATCAGGAGATGCCTCTGTCATGACCCACAGGCTTGGGACGTTCCAGCCTGCGTAACCATGTGAGCCATTTCTTTGATATAAATCTCTCTATATATTTATATGCTTTAATGGTTTTGCTTCTCTAGAGAACCCAGCTTAAGACATACTTCAACAGCAAAACTACAAGACAGGAGGCAATAAAAAAAAATTCTCTGTACAAATATAACGTATGATATATATATGATAGATTAATAATGATATGCCTCATCATTTATTTACATTGTCACAATGTTCTTTCAGTAGAAAATGGATGTTCACTAGCATTTCTATTTATTTTGTAGTAAAGAGAAACATTAACCAAGAATCATCAGTTCTTAAACACTCTGGAATATATCTCAGAAAAATATTTCTTATAATAAAAATTTCCAGAAGAAATGTCTTAAAACACGGGGCCTTTTAAAAAATTTACTTTGAACCACATTTGGTATTTTCTAAGAAAGAATTTTTTTTTTTTTTTTAGTTTTAACTGTAATGCACATCTGTGACATACTTTAAATAGTTAATATATTAAAGAAATTTTCTATTAAAATTTATTGAATGAAATAAATTAAAAACTATAAGCTTTTGGAATACAATATAGAATTCTATTTTGCTTTGTATAAGAAATAATTTACAGTGGAAATTTGCCAATCTCACCAGGGTTAAGAATACATCAATTTGAATATTACATTTTCAATTAAAACTGAAAGCAATGTGCTTTATTATTGCTTAAGAGATTGGAAACAGTATCCCTCCTACTAGACAGTTTGTGGGAAAGATGGGGTAGCTATATGCTACGACTTAGTATGAAATTAGAGCTTTATGGGGGATTCTAAAAATCAGCAATTCAATGCCACACTTATGTACTGAAATGGAACAAACTGGGACCAGCCGAATTACAGCACCATTAACCATAGCACCTGTTTTATTTCCTGCATGATTCCTTTTTAATAAATAACGCTCTATATTCTTGCCAACATTTAGAATGCTGAAATAAATAATTGACTGAATTTTATAACTCTGAATGAGACAATATTGGTGTTAGTTTTTAGCATTTTATAATGTCAAGTAACATTCATTGATTAGCTATTTCTTGCTAGGCCATTATATACCAGGTCAGTGTAATTAGTTCCAACTTATTAATAATGCACTTTGGGCCTAAAATGGTAAAATGAATTGGCTAAATCTATCAGTGAATTAGCCAAGCTCTCAGGTTTAGGACTCGAATAACCAGTTCACAGCCTTTGCTTGGCTAAGTCCATTAAACACTCACACTGGCTAGGTCAAGCAAATAATACTTCTACATCAGCAGAAATTAGTTCTAATAGTAGGAAAAGTAATCTCTGAAAATAAATTTGCTGGAATCATCCATTTTTACACATTATAGACTTGCCAACTCAGATAAAGTGTTATTTTTGAAAATGCATGTACATGGGAACCATCCATCCCCAATATTTATCAGATTCTCATATTGACTATGGTACTAATACTTTAACACACCAAATGTGGACACTTTTAAATTATGCTTAACATCAAGAGTAACCTACCTTTAGTAGTCAATAAAGATTTAAAGAGTGAACCTGCTGAAGTGGCATTTGGCTGATCTCTAATAGTCTCTGAAGAATGTCTGCTGAAAGGTGGAGGAAGGGGGATTAGCTAAGAAATAAGAAGCAGTGTATAAGAAGCGAATCACATTTCATACAGGCCTGGTATTCCCAGTAGTACGTTATCTGGAAACCCTCCTTTTTAACTATCTATAGGACAGACTTTCTAAGTATTAATAAACAACTTCCACTTGAAATGGAAAAACAGAAATCCACCTAACCAGGTGGTTATGATAGAAAAGCAACCAGCAGAATAGAATGCAAATAACTCAATGCGTGGAGGAGGAGAGAATCATGAAAGAACTCATATGTGAAGGAGTAAGAATGCAGGAGAAAGAAAGAAAGAAGAAAGGAAATGCAGCTCAAAAAATCTTGCAGAAAATACAGCAGGAGTCTAGAGATGATGAGAACTACTGAAAACAGCAACTTTCAGAGTGGTCTGCAACATTCTTTTCAAATGCAGAACAATTGTTACAAGAGGGTGACAAAGTAACACAGTGGAACTTAGATGTGTTCCATTAAAGTCACTTTATGTTTGCCAGTTATGATAAATCCCATAATGTGAAGTTTAATATTTAAAATTAAGAAATTTTTAATATGCTATTTTTTATGATATACAGAATATTTTTAATTCATCAAATGATATCTATTGTGTTTTTCAAGGAGCACCTGACAGATTCGAACTGCCAGCCTTTTCGTTAGCAGCCATAGTACTTTAGTGGTGTTTTTCAAATCTGGTTATAATTTCATACATGTGGTTATATGATCGAAGCCCTGGTGGCACAGTGGTTAAGTGCTGTGGCTGCTAACCAAAGGGTCAGCAGTTTGAATCCACCAGTTGCTGCTTGGGAACCCTATGGAGCAGTTCTACTCTCTTATAGGGTCGCTATGAGTCAGAATCAACTCGATAGGCACAGGTTTGGTTTGCTTATATGATAATATTACAAAGGAAATACCAATTCTGGAAACATAGCAAGGCATTAGTTATAACAGAAATACTAAAATTTGATAAACTGATAGTATCTCCTTGGTTACTACACTTAAAAAAACACTTAGGTTTAGGTAAAACTGGATCATTCGTACTTTCTGGGCAGAGAGTGAATTTGTTTTCGATAGAACGAAAATCTAAATTACAACACAAACAGCAGCATGCCTCAACATACATGTGAACAAATAAGAAATATCAGACGAACTTGTACATGCCTCTTGCTAAACTGAATTTATATATAAGTTGTATCTACATCACAAAAAGTCAATGAGAGGCTTTCTGAGGTGAAGACTTCAGTGTCTCACCCACACTCATTTCTTTATTTAATAGAAATTCAAGTGTATGTCATGACTTAAAACCTGAACTTAACTTTTATTGGAAAAGAGTAGTATTCACAACTTATACATTTATTCATATTAAATGACTCATTACTAGTTTCATATGTTATAACACTTCATCAATCCTAAGAAAAATAATTTACTTTTGAAATGTCTGATATCAAGATGTTTAAATTAGGTGACATTTTAGTATCGTATCATCGCTTTACTGTTAGCTTTAAAATAAATTTATTTGTACTATATAAAATAAAGGTTTATTTAAAATAGATGGGTCATATACTGAAAGATATGAATTATCTAAGAAAGGTTTGTGGATTATTATTTAATAAAATAAAATTTTCATTTTTAAATTAAATTGAGATAACATATAGATAAATTTAGGTATAACTCATTGGTCTTGAGTCGATTCCAACTCACAGTGAACCTATAAGACAGAATAGAACTGCCCCATAGAGTTTCCAAGGAGCACCTGGTGGATTCCAACTGCGGACTTTTTGGTTAGCAACTTTAGCTCTTAACTACTAAGCCACCAGGGTTTCCAAATTTAATTACAGATATATTTAAATCAAATTTAGATAAATTTAACTTAGTTTCAATATACTTTCTAGTTATCGAAAAAAGCTTAGAAAAACAATAAATATGCCATTTTGCTCCTGTTTTCATTGTTCATTGTTAACTCTGAGGCTTTGTATTCTTTTAAAATATGACTGAAACACCTCTTGAAGCTGTGATTATGGGCTGGAATTATAATGAAAAGGACAATGGAATTAAGTATACGAAGTAGCTAAAAGCTTCAAAGCTTTGGATTTTTGAAGAACAAACTCTACATTTCTCTGTAGAAATAAAATTCTCAATACATCTTTTTTTTTCTTTTTAATTCAGAGGAATAAGAGGCTTTTTGTAAAACACGTGTCAAATTATCTCAGCAAAATGTGAATTAAAAAATGTTTTAAATGAAATGGATAAAAGCAGAAAATAGTTTTGAACCATATTATTGTAAGATTTTGAAATCATATTCAATTAGAAAATGTGTCAAATATGATTCAATTACTCAGTAATTTTTACTCCTTTCCTTTATTTTCCCCAAAATTATGAACATCAACAACCTGCAAATATTTTAATTTATTAGAACTAATTTTTTTTTTTTTTTTTTTTTCGCTTCTTACCATATTGCTGTAGGGGAGGAAATGTAAGACCAACCAAACATAATATTTATGGGAGGATTATATGAAAACAAATTTTGTATCAAACACCCATATCCACACTGGAACACACACAGACAGCCTGATCAGCTCTATAATAATATTAAAAGAAAAAAAAAAGTTAAAAATTAAGTGTAAAAGTGTCCTAGAAGAGTTAAATTCTGTCCAAGATCAAATTATTTAGAAAGTAAAGTAGAACAATCCTTTTTGCTTTCTTTTTCATTACCTTGTATTTTGACTTTTGAATACATCTTGATCCTTAACTGTATAATGGACAGCAGATATTCCACAAAAAGGAAATTTTGATTTGTTGGGTCTGGAGTTGGTTTCTAGAGCCTGTTGTTAAAAAAGAAAGAAAGAAACCAAAACAATAAAAAAAAAAAAACCTCTCCAGAAAATTCTGAGGATCAGGAAGTTTTAGAAACCATTGCTTAGTCACATGCCAATGTTAATTAACTTGAAATGAACTGCCTGTTTAAGTCACTAGAAACAACTTACACTTAAAGAAGCATGAACTCAAACTCTAAAATTGTTATAAGTTTTGCTAAATGGGCATGGAAATATATTTGGAATGAGTAAATTGAAAATCATTAGTCATGCACAAAAATATTTAATAAAATTGACAAAAAGAATAAAATATATTAATAAAACCACATTTTTACCAAGTGCGGATTATTCTAGAAAAAACAATGTTAGTTGATATTAGGAAATCAATTAATACAATTTATTATACCAATAGATCTATTAAGGAAAATAAAATAATCATTTCCACAGATAACACCTATTCATGCTTCAAAATAAAGCCAATATAGCAGGAATTGATATTTTCCTCATATGACGGTATCTTCTGTAGGCATTACTTCAAATATAGAAAGATAGATTAAACTAATAACGCAAAAGCGTACTACATTAACCAACTTTTAACATGGTATTAGGCAGTACTAATCCAGCACTTGGCAAGAGAAAGGAATGAAAGACAATAGAAAAGCAATGAAATGGAAGAGCTCAAATATTCCCTATTTGCAGGTGGTAAGCACACCTGGAAAATTTTTTAGTATCAAAGGAGATAGTTACCACAAAAATAAGAGATTTTAATCAGTAGCAAGATATAAAATTTAAATATAGCAAGAGTCTTCATATATAAAAACAATAAAATAAAAATAACCAAGTATAAATATAATGGAAGGGAAAATTCATTTACAGTAGTCAAGTTAATAAAAACAAAATATGAATGATGCCTATAATTAATAAAATATAATTCATCCCTGAAAGCCACAAAACTAGACTTCATGTGAAAAAGTAGACTTTTTAACATAAAATAAAATAACTGTGGTAAGTCTAGTGCTACAAGATAGTAAAGGATATTGTAAACATTATAATTAACAGAATTTTTTTATTCACAGAAAGACAAATATGTCAGAATCTAATATCCAAAAATTTAACAAAATATGTTTGAAAATATAGTATATAAAAAAAGCTCTCAGCTCTATTTAATGGGTTAAGATGAAATTTTTTAATAAAAGGCATTGAGACTACTGTATACCCAAATAGAAAAAAAAAAGGTCTAGCTATATCATCACAAAAGAATGTATGATAATATATTTGAAATAGACTATATATTATATATACATGTTCTAGAAGAAAACATCAGTAAATTCTTTTATAACTTGGAAATCTAGAAAAGTTTCTAAAATAAAAATGTCAAAATGAAAGAAAATATTTGTTCACTGTATCGCACAGGGGAAACCCTGGTAGCATAGTGGTTAAGTGCTAAGGCTGCTAACTAAAGGGTCTGCAGTTTGAATCCACCAGGCGCTCCTTGGAAACTCTATGGGGGCAGTTCTACTTTGTCCTATATAGGGTCGCTATGAGTCAGAATCGACTCAATGGCACTGGCTTTGTTTGTTTTTTTTTTTTTTTTTGGTTATATTGCAGAGGAGCCCTAGTGGCACAGTGGTTAAGAGCTTGCCTGATAACCAAAAGGTTGGCAGTTAGAATCCACCAGCCTCTCCTTGGAAACCCTATGGAGCAATTCGACTTTGTTCTCTGAGGTCGCTATGAGTCAGATTCAACTCAATGTCAACAGGGTTATATCACGGAAGAGAATATCCTCAGTGTCTTAAAAACTTCAATAAATTGAGGCAAACACACACCCCCCAATGTTCCCATAAAATAAATGTCAAAAGAAATTAGGATCTATTTCAAAGAACTAAACTATATCATATTCAATTTCTATTGAAATTACATGCATATTCATCTTTGATTGTTTGTAAGGAATGTATTTAAAAAAAAAACTGGAAAAATACATAATGAATATACCTAGTGTTGTTGATTAAAGTAAAATTTGCAATGGGTAAAGGCTGGTACCAAAAACCAAACCCAGTGCCGTCAGTGGATTCCGACTCACAGCAAACCTACAGGACAGAGGAGACCTGCCCCACAAAGTTTCCAAGGAGGCCTGGTGGATTCAAACTGCTGACCCTTTGGTTAGCAGCTGTAGTACTTAACCACTATGCCACCAGGGTTTCCAAAGGTTGGTACAGACAACATGAATTCATAGGGGACAGGTTGAATAAACAATGGCACATTCACATAATGTAACATTATACACCAGTAAAAAGAAAAGCAGAAAAACACTGTTATAGTTGAATTGTGTTCACCAAAAAGATATACTGAAGTCCTCACTCCTGAGAACCGTCAGTATGACCTTACTTGGAAATAGGGTCTTTGCAGATGTAATTAGCTAAGCTAACATGAGGTCATACTGAAGGAGGCAGGGTCCCAATTCAATATGACTAGTGTTAACAGAGGAGACGAGACACATAAACAGACACAGGGGGAAGACCACCATATAGAGAAAGGCAGAGACTGGAGTTATGTTCTCAGAAGCCAAGGAACACCTGGTACAACAAGAAGCTGGAAGAGAGAGGGAAGGGTCTTTCCTTAGACCTTTGGAGAGAGCATGGACCTGCTGACACTCTGAATTCTGTCCTGCAGAACTGTGAAAGAATAAATTTCTGTTGTATTAAGCCACCAAATTTGTGATATTTTGTTATGACAGTCCTAGGAAACGAATACAGACTAATAATGATATGATTGATCCCCACATCAAATACATGTATTTACTTATGTTTTCAAAAATAGAATTGGAATGATAAACCAAAATATGATTTTAAAAATATGGACTGAGTTTGGGATATCTCTATAGAAGATAAAAAATATATATATATATGTATATGGTAGTAGATAAAACTAAAAGTAAAATCTTTGTTAATATACCTTGTTAAGTAGATGTGAGTTTGGAATATGAGCATGTCATATTAGTAAATGACAAAATTAAACCCCCAAAATGCAGTACCTAATGTGATAGTTGAGACTGTGTCAACTTGGCTAGGCCATGATTCTCAGCATTTTAGTAGTTGTAAAATGTGATCGCCTCCCTGTTAAAATTTGGTATGTGATCACCCCCATGATGAAATCTGCTGAGTGGTACGGGTGAGGGTGGCGCCTGTGGCAGCTCACCACTCCCTCAGTCTTCATCTCCCTGCCTTCCGCTGCCTTCTTCCTTCCTGCTCACCTTGCCAAGGTCGTTGGCTTGTTCTAGATCCAGCAGCTGTCTCTTGTCTGACCTCCGGTTCTTGGGACTTGAGCTAGCAGCTTACTCATCCATCTTGGGATTCGTCAATCTTCACAGAAAGAGCTCTGCTCCCTGACCTGCTGATCTTGGGTTGGCCGGTCCCTACAGCCACGTGAATCAGGAGAAACCTCACGGTCTTACCTACCGACTTAGGGGATTTCTTGACATTCACAGCCTGTGAGCAGGTTCACCAGCTTCTGTGGCTCCTTGAATTAAGAAAGGCCTCTATCCTGATCCAAGGACTTGGGACATTCCAACCCCTACAACTGGATGAGCTGTTTCCTTGATAAAAATCTCTCTATGTATTTATAGGCTTTACTGGTTTTACTTCTCTAGAGAACCCAGCCTAAGACAATTAATTACAGATTTAAAAATGAAACAAATATACTGAAATATATATCAACTTAATGGCATAACCATATAATGAAAACAATACTACAAATTGCTTTCAGAAACAGATTTTGATTTTACATCTCTGGTGGTATATTTTAGAAAGGAAAAGGAACAGTAGGAAATATGAACTGAGATTTAGCAGTATCATGACAGTGCCAATATTGGTATTTTCATTTTTAATATATTATAGTTATGATTTAAGTTATAATAAGCAAAATCATGATAAGCCAAGAAAATATTGAGGTTGTCAGTGATTTTATTTTGCTTGGATCCACAATCAACGGCTATGGAAGCAGCAGTCAAGAAATCAAACAACATATGGCATTGGGCAAATCGGCTGCAAGAGACCTCTTCAAAGTGTTAAAAAGCAAAGATGTCACTTTGAGAGCTAAGGTGCACCTGAACCAATCCATGGTATTTTTAATTGCTTCATATGCATCGGAAGCTGGACAATGAATAAAGAAGACTGAAGAAGAATTGATGTCTTTGAATTATGGTGTTGGCAAAGAATATTGAATATATCATGGACTACAAGAAGAATGAACAAATCTGTCTTAGAAGAAGTGTAACCAGAGTACTTCTTTGAAGTGAGGCTGGAGAGACTTCATCTCACGTACTTTGGACATATCATCAAGAGGATCAGTTCCTGGAAAATGACATCATGTTTGGTAAAGTAGAGAGTCAACAGAAAACAGGAAGACCCTTAAGGAGTTGGATTGACCCAGTGGCTGCAACAATGGGGTCAAGCATAACAACAATTGTGAGAACGCAGCAGGCCCCTGTAGTGTTTCACTCTGTTCTACATAGGGTCACTATGAGTCAGAACAGACTTGATGGCACCAAACAGCAACAACATTGGTAATTTAACTTTTAATATATTGTAGATATAATTTAAGTTAAGGCAAAGAGGTATTTATGCTGAATATTATTAGGAATTAAGTTTTTCTACATAAAAGAAAATATATAGTAATAAAACTTAGAAGTTTAAGGAAAAACTATGTAATCCTTAAATTTGAATTGGAAATATCAGTATGAATTCAATAATGTGTTTCCTACCTCCTTCATCTGTAAAGCCCAGGAAGCAAGGAATCTGAAAGCAATGAACATCCCTTCTGCACAGATTGGGGCCTCTAAATATCATCCTGGATCAAAAGAACCTGAGATCTTTGCAGAAATGTCTAATTTCCTGTCTCAGGAAAGAAATATACATGTTAACCTGGGACATCTTATTGTGCCAGAAAATGAGGTTATCAAAGACCAAGGTGGTCCCAACAGAATACATTGGAGCCCACTGAAGGAGGTTCTGAATTACCTAAAATGATACACTTTGATCATCAGAAAGAATAATATCACTTAATATATTAAACAAACAACAAAATCAAACTCATTGCCACCTAGTTGATTCTGACTCACAGTGACCCTACTGCACAGAGTAGAACTGCCCCACAGGGTTTCCAAGGAACAGCAAGTGGATTCGAACTGCCGACACTTGGTTAGCAGCCAAGCTCTTCACTGTGCCACCAGGGCTCCTCATAATATATATAACATTATATATTAGGATAATATAACATAATATATTAATAATAATAATATATTATTATTATAATAATATAATTATAAATTACTATAATAATATATATTAGGAATAACAAATACAAAAATAATTATTGGTCATTGTATTAGTTTGCAACTGCTATTGTATCAAATAGCCATAAACTTAGTGGCTTAAATCAACAAAACATTTTCATTTTATAGTTCCGGATGGCAGAAGTCATAAATGAGTCTTAGTTGGCTAAAATCAAGGTGTTGGCAGGCTGTGTTCTTTACCTGTTTCAGCTTCTAAAGGTTATGTGCATTCCTTCACTTGTGGTCCCTTCCATCTTAAAAGTTGGCAATTACAACATTTCAAACTCTGCGTCCTCATCACAGCTCCTTCTCTGATTCTGACTCTCTTGCTTTTCTCTTTTCATTTATAAGGACACTCATGTTTACATTGGGCTTGTTAGGGGATCCTAGAGGCTAAAGACAGATAATTAATTAGTACTCCACCAGTTATCAGGCCACTCCCAGTCCTCCCCCCCTCCACATGTCACTCACTTCCTGTAAGTCGTCTTTCAGACCCTCCGGAAAGCCCCAGAAGAGTCCAGATCTTACCAGCTCAGAGTAGCCAAAGATGTGCTGAACAGACCACCATGACTGACAAACAACACTGGGCCATAGTGCATGCTTAGTAACACAGAGAACTTATGTCAAGAAACCAAACAACTCATGCCAAATAACCAGAATCACCAGAAATACGTCATTGGCGGCGGTCGAGCCCATTTCAAAAGCGAATTTTCTGTCCACCACTTCTGTGCCAAGTCTTAGCCCTGCCTCATAATAAATAATCAGTTTCAACTATGAATAGCGGAAACTTTCTGATCCTGCCCACCATTTTCTCCCACCCTTAAATGGATATGTATGGTATAAATTGTAAATTTCTCATGCAGATTAGGGAACTCAATCTGAGATCGATACCTCTGAGTTCCCGCTTGCTAGCCTGAGAAGTAAACTCTTTCGTCCTCTCAAAGACGGTATCTGAGAGTTTGGCTTCTTGCACGCTGGGCACAAACCCGATGGTCCGATTTCAATTTCTGGCACCCTAGGTGGGACCAGAAGCAGTCCTATTTACTCTTTGATCAGTTTCTTCGGAGCGCCTCCGGCTGTGGCACAGCTTGCTGTTACCCTCAGCGCACACCTGGGTCGTTCTTGACCAAGAGGATGCGGGAAGGGTTTGAGCTCAGTGGGTGGTGTTCCCGGTTATGGTGCAAACCCAATCTTGAGAGAACGAAACAGATCTGGTCTGAGGCACCAGACGAGTAAGTCCGTTCCCTGGACAGTCGAGAGAGAGATGGGAGGTCGAAACGGAGCCTGCTAACAAGCCTCTGGCAGAAGGCTCACTATCTGAGGGGTTGATGCAGCCTGCCTAGACACCTCCGCCATTAATTCCCGTTAACCTTGGGGTCCTGAGACTCCATCTTCAGGCCTGGTGTGAGCTCACTCTGTGCATGTGTGTGCTGTGTAAAAAAGAGGAGGCATGCCGTCTATCCCCGAGGGTTCACCATTGGGTTGTATTTTAAAGAACTTGAGACAGTTTAGTTATGGGAATATGAAAAAGAAAGTCATGATGAAGTACTGTAATCAGGGCTGCGTACAATATTCCATAGGACTGAGTGAGAAATCACTGATTTTCAGGTCTTTATCTTATGACACCATTTTGCAGTTAGTGTTGTTTTGCAAAAGGGAGGAAAAATGAGATGAAATACCTTATGTGCAGGCCTTCATGGCCTTATATCAAAACAGAAATTTACAGAAACAGTATAACTTAATGGTGCAGAGGGCAGAAAAGCCACAAGACCAGAAAGACAAAGAGGAGACTTCAGAAGAAAGTGAGCCTTGGGAACCTCTCCTTTTTTCAACAGCACCCACCCTTATGTGCCATGGGTGGTGGCTGCCACTCCATTGGCCATAATTCCAGGACCTAGCAAGGGTCAGAAAACAGAAAGAGAGGCTAAGAAAACAGCAGAAACCTTATATCCCTGCTAGGGGAATTGGCCTCTCCTCACATCTGTAAAAAAAAAAAAAAAATTTTTTTTTTTTTTTTATCTGTAGTGGTGTTTAATTCAGTCAGGGACCTCACACTTCTGATAAAGGGCAAGAGCAGTTTCCTCTTCACCATGTTCCGGTGAAAATAGATGATCAAGGGGTGCCACGTGGATTTGTGTGGGTGCATGCTCTTTTTGCTTCTATTGACTTACTGAACTGGAAGAGATCAATGCCCAGTTACCGAGAAGACCCTAGCCAGATGGTAGAGTTCTTTCAGAGTAACTTTGATACTCACCAACAAACTTGGACAGATGTACAAGTCCCCCCTCTAAGGCTATTTACTCAGAAGGAAAGCAGGAAGGTTTTAGAGAAGGCAGAAGAGGAGGCAGAAAGATTTCATGAGGGAGGAAACAACCCCTCTAGGTGACCAGCAGATGTGGCCATGCCCCTTAAAGACCCCAAGTGGGATACAAACCAGGCTGATGATATGAGTTTCTTACAACATTATTGAGAATGTATTCTAGAGTGGCTATGTTGGGGAACACCCAAACACAAAAACAAGAAAATTCAAGAGGTTCGCCAAAAGCCAGATGATAATCCCTCTGCCTTCCTTGAGCAAGTCCTAGAAGCCTACAGAAAATATGCTGATGTAAATCCTGATGACCTACTTTTCAGAAAGTTGTTGACCTGACTTTTATCTCTCTCAGAGCACGCCCAACATAAGGTGCAAGTTACGGAAACTAGAAAATGGGCTAGATATGGCCACCTCACAATTAGTTGAGGCAGCCTTTAAAGCCTGCAACAACTGAGACCAGGAACGGGAGAAGAAGAAGCACTGAGAAATGAAACAATAAGTTAGCCTGCTAGCTGTTGCCCAGGATGGGCTGAGGTGTCCCTGGACACACGGAAAGATAAGCACCTAAGGCCCTAGGCCTCTGGTCCCATCTCAGAACTCAGGGCACCCAGCAAAGCTGTAGCCCCAACAGTGTGTCTACTGTAAACAAGAACTCCATTGGAAATGAGAATGTCCTAACCACTCAACCTGGGTTCAGAAAGAGCACCCAACTCAAGGGTGGGCATGCGAGATGACCCAGGGAAATGGTGGGGGTGAGGATCAAGAGTGATGGGGCCCAAGGGCTCTACCACTTACTGGGTCAATTCCCATAGCCCACAAAGAGCCCAGGTGCAGCTTAAAGTAGGCAATCAACTTATGGACTTCCTGGTGGACACTGGCATCACCTATTCTGTACTAAATATGCTTACTAGCCCATTGTCCCCAAAGACACTCACTGTTACAGGTGTTTTGGGAGAGACAGTTAAAAGAAATTTTCTCCAGCCCATGGACTGTACAATTGAAGATAAAATCCTGATTCACAGTTTTCTTTACACACCTGAATGCCTGATCCCTTTGTTAGGACAGGATTTATTAACAAAATTGAATGCTCAAGCTTCGTTTCATCAAGGACAGTTATAGGTCCAAGTTCCACCAGGCCAGGGATGGGCCCTGCAAGTGGCCCTGCTCAAAGGAGATACCAGCTCTGGAGTTGAACCTACTCCAGAGATCATTCTTCACCAGATAAGGCCCCAAGTTTGGACACCTGGAATCCCAAGATGAACCACCACCACTGAGCCTGTAAAGGTAAAATTAAAACCAGGGGCCATATTTCTTCAGGTCAAACAGTACCTTTGGGACAAGAAGCCCAAGAGGTAATCAAACCTCTCATACAGAAATTCTTGATATATGGACTCATTCAGCCCTGCCAGTCTCCCTATAATGCCCCATTCCTCTGGTGATAAAACCTGAAATGGGAGAATACAAGTTTGTGCAAGACTTAGGAGCCATAAATCAGATTTTTGAAGATATACATCCCGGTGGACCGAACCCATGTACACTGTTGATTACCGTACCCCAGATCATGAATGGTTCATGATTTTAGACTTAAAAGATGCATTTTTCTGCATCCCACTGAGAGGATGCCCAAAGCTTGTTTGCCTTCAAGTGGGAGGATCCAGAAAAAAAGGCTAAACTCAACATTTTTGGACACTCCTTCCCCATGGCTTTAAGAACTCACCTACCATTTTTGGGAAGGCTCTCTGAAGAGGACTATCCAAGACTGAACTCCCCTGTGAAGGACTTGTAATCTAATATGTAGATGATATCTTAACCAGAAGCCCCATCAAAAGTGACAAAAATACTACTGAAGTACTAAATTTCCTTCCAAAATGGGGATATAAAGTGTCCCAACAAAAGGCTCAAATCTCCCAGCAGCAAGTTAAATATTTGGGGTACAGTCTATCTAACAGATAAAGGGATCCTTTACTAGAAAGGTGACTTGTCATTAGTTGAATAGCAATTCCTAAAACAAAGAGACAACTTCCCAGGTTTCTAGGAATGGTTGGGCTCTGCAGAACTGGATACCTAATTTTTACTACTTGCCAAGCCCCTGTACCAGGCTATTCAGGGGATAGACTCTGATCCTTTAGAATGGACTCTAGAGTGCCATCAAGTTTGCCTTACCATTAAGTCCAAACTGATGAGTGCTCCAGCTCTTGGACCTAATCTGAGGAAACCTTATGATTTGTATGTACATGAGAGACAAGGGGTAAGTTTAGGAATCTTAACACAACAGTTGGGGCCATGGAAAAGATCTATTGCCTACTTTTGGGAAGAATTAGATTAGGCAGCAAAAAGCTGTCCTCCATGTCTGCAGGGGGTGGCTGCCTTCTGTGACATTGTGGAGGAAGCTGAGAAGCTTACCCTCAGTCAGCCCACTACTGTTCATACCCCTCATTCAGCCATCACAATCCTTGAACAAAAAGAGGGACATTGGCTCATTGCAGGAAGGTTAGGAAAATATCAGGCTATCCTTCCTGATGATCTCAACCTCAACCTTAAAGCAATCTCAACCCTTAACCCTGCATCCCTCCTGCCAGTGCCACAAGAAGAGAAAGAGCCAGAACATGATTGCATTCAAATAATAGATGAAGTTTTTTCCTGCAGACCAGGTCTCCAAGGTACTCCTCTTGCTAACCCAGACCTTTTAGTCTTTTCAGATGGCAACAACTTCATGGATCAAGGGATGCAATGGACTGGATACGCTGTAGTGTTCCTTCAGAAGCCCTTCCTCCTGGAACTTCAGCCCAGAAGGCCAAGCTGATTGCGCTGACCAGAGTATTAGAATTGGGAAGAGGTAAAAGAATGAATGTTTACATGGATTTGAGGCATGTTTTTTCTGTTGTACGTGCATATGGGGCCATCTGGAAAGAGAGGGGATTACTGACATCAACGAACAAATAAGTTAAATATGGGACTGAAATTTTAAAGTCGCTACCGGCAGTCCTCTTCCCCACTGAGGTGGCTGTTATACATTGTGCAGGCCATCAAGCCAGTGATAATACCTTACCAAAAGGAAATCGCTTGGCTAATCAAGCAGCTAAAGAAGCCACAAAAACCAAAACAGGTTGGCCCTTTTTCCTGATATATATCTACAGGCCTTCACTCTAGGATATTCTCAACAAGATAAAAAAAAGGAGGACAATGGGGTTTCTCAGAAGATAAAACAAAAGATGGGTGGATGGCAATGGACAAATATTAGTACCAACACCCCTTATGTATGATGTAGTACAAGCTGCCCAACTCACCACCCATTATGGAAGAGATGCCCTGGTCACCTGGCTACAAAAGCTAATTGTAGGGTCTGACTTGTATAAAAATGTCCCACTTGTCACTCCACAGTGCATGCTCTGTGCTGAAAACAGTCCAAAGACAGGACCACCCCCACCTATAATAGGAGTGCAAGCCAAAGGTATGGGACCCGAAGAAGATTGGCAGATAGACTTCACCATCATGCCACCAACAACTGGAGGGATTAAATTCTTGCTTTTTTTTTTTGTAGATACTTTACATTCACTAACTGAGTAGAGGTACTCCATTGCAGAATGAAGAAATCCACTGAAGTAAGTTAAGCCGTACTGAGAGAAATCATCCCAAGGTTTGGTTTACCTGTCTCTGCTCAGAGTGACAATAAAAAAGCCTTGTGGCCCAAGTGGTTCAACAGGTCTCTGGACTTCTAGGAATTAAAGAGAGGCTACATGCCTCCTGGAGGCCACAATCATCAGGAAAGACTGAAAAGATGAATCATACCTTAAATAAAATGAAGGCCAATGTCTGTAAGGAAACCAACCTTACATGGCTTCAGGTTCTTCCTGTTGCCCTTCTCAGAATTAGTGTAGTCCGTAGAAGCAGACTCCAGTTGAGTCTGTATGAAATGCTATATGCGAGACCCTTCCTCAAACCCTAGGACTCTGGGCACTGGAGTCACGCGGACTTGCCTATGACCAGGGAACTAGATAAAGTCAGGTATGTACAAACTCTTTCTATTACCTTAAATGCCATTAACCATTATGCAGCCAGCAAACTTATGTTTCCCACAGATAGCCCACTCCATAACCTGAGCCCTGGAGAGTGGGTGTTGCTCAAGAACTGGAATGACCAGACCAGCCAGCCAACAATTATGGAAAAGAAATTGTGAAGTTCTCCTGGTCACCCATTCCTTGGCCAAACTGAAGTGGTCCGACCGTGGATACATCACTCCAGACTCAAGCTTATGTTCCAATATGAGACTGATCCTCCTGAAATCAACCAGATCACTCATTCCTGCAACACCAGGAATGGATTGACAGGGGACAGTGAATTTAGAGGAGCCCGCTACCTCCATCTTCACTGGTTACATCAACCCAGAAAGGCAGAATATGATGCTGAACCTGCTGATGGACTAAAATTCCTATTTAAAAAATGAAGGGAACACCCATTCATCAGAAAAAAGTTGGACTGAGCCAGTTGCAGGTTCAACTAAATACACATTGGTGAGATTCCCCAAGGACCTTGGGCCCTGCCAATAGCTTTAGTGTTACTGTTCTATTTTCTGTGGTGTTATGCCATCCTCAAACAGGTCAAACTGCTATAGACATATGTCAAACCCATTTGTGACTGTTTCCTCTCAGATTAGCTATTGATTTCCAAATTTAACCCAACCAGCAGCACATAATGGCTAACTGGGAGTTTTAAGCCTTGTTCTCTCTCACACTTTACCATCCTTCTACTAGTCATTTTCCCCCGTCTGTTGAAGCTGTCTATACTAACATATTACTTAATGTTCATGAGAGATTTGGCTATGGGAGAGAACTTAACCAACTGTTGGGCCTGTTTCACACAACCTTCCAATTCTACCAGGGCTCCACCAACCTATGGTTACCTGATCTGGAACTGCTGTACAATTCCTTCAGTACAGAAAGTACCTGGGAAAGTAACCACCTCCGTGAAAGGAGTGGTATACAAAACATACCGGCCAGGCCAAACCCTACCTAGTCTTTACTCTCGTTTTAACTTAAAATGGCAAAAGTTTGAAACCATATCAGCCACAGTAGCAGAACTCTCTATGAAGGTAAATTCTAGCACGTGTGGTGGGGACACCTACTCTATCCGCAGGATAACTGCCCAAGACATAAACAGCACACAGACTAGAAATTGTACCCTGTTTCCCTCTAAATACCCCCGGAATTTTGCATCATACCTGACTTGTAAATCAGTAGAACTGTGTACTCATGATGTAACTAACAAGCTTGGACCTTGGGCTGGGAGGTTAATTAACTGGGGATTCCTACATCAAGGCAGTTGCTCTAACCCTGATCCATGGTTACGAGAGGCCAACACAACACTAGACAATAGTACCATTTGGGCCCCACCAGGATGTGTTTTCCTGTGTGGGGGAACCCGAGAATATATTTAGGCAGTCTCTTGCTTAGACTTTACCTTCCAGACAGTATGGCGAGCTTTGAGACATACTGAACCCATGGAATTTAACCTCTATAAAGCCACACTCCCACGCTGGTCCAAGAGAGCCCTGGGTTTAGTCCTTGAAGGAATAGGGACAGCAATAGGCTTCTTGACCCCTGGGGTGGCTTGATGTACCATGAAGCCACCCTTAAAATATTATCCTTTCCTTACAACGAGTGATGGACTCAGCTGCAAAAGCCATACAAGCACAACAGAAATCTCTAGACCCCTTGACTAAGGTGGTGATGGACCACCATATAGCCCTAGATTATTTCTTGGCTAACTAGGGTGGAGTCTATCCAATTGCTAACATCTCTTGTTGCACTTACATCAACTCTTCAAATGAGGTAGAAATCAATGTACATAAGATTTAAAATGAAGATAAGTGGCTACATAAATTCAATCAGGGCCAGTTGGAACACTGTTAAACAAGTGTTGCCCTCTGTAGCCTGGTTCCTTCCTTTCTTGGGACCACTAGTAATCCTTATACTCCTCCTGGTTTTCGGCCCATGTCTTCTCTGCACTTTCACCTGGTTTATTGAAAATAGGCTGAAGGCCACTGGCCTCTTTGTCCTCCCTGTTCCTTCCCAACATGAAGGATACTCACCTCTCCAGCCTGTAGATCAAAGGACTCAATTCAAAAGTATGCCAAAACGTTCATTCAACAGCCCCCCTGTTCAGCAGGAAGCAGCCATGAGCAGTCATTGCCCCCATTCCCATGATTAGAAATGGTTCAGATCACAGACAGGAGTTGTTAGGGGACCCTAGAGCTAAAGACATCTAATTAATTACTACTCCACTAGTTAAGTTATCAGGCCACTCGTGGTGCCGCCATCACTCCCTTCCTCTAAATTGTTTCTCAGACCCTCCAGAGAGCCCCAGAAGAGTCCAGATCTAACCAGCTCAGAGTAGCCAGACATGCACAGAACAGACCAGGATGACCAGCAAATGACCCTGGGCCACGATGCATGCTTAATAATGTAAGAGAACTTATGTCAAGGAACCAAAAGTCTAAAGCCAAGGAACCAAAAATCACTGGAAATACATCATCAGCAGTGGTCAAGCCCATTTCAAAAGCAAATGGTCCATCGACCACTTCCATGCCAAGTCCTTGCTTGAAATAAAAAATCAGTAGAAACTATGAATACTTAAAACTTTCTGATCCTGCCCACCATTTTTCCCCACCTTTAAATGAATATGTATAAGTATAAAGTGTAAATTGCTCGTGTAGATCAGGGAATTCAATCTGAGGTCACTACCTCTGAGTTCCCACTTGCTAGCTTGTGAAAGAAACTCTTTCTTTTTCTCAAAGACAGTATCTGAGAGTTTGGCTTCTTGCACACTGGGCATGGACCCATTGGTCCAGTTTCAGGCTCACCTGGATAATCTCACCATCTCAAAATCTTTTAATTTAACCATAGCTACAAATTAATTTTTGCCATGTAATTAGCATACCACAGTTTCCAGGGTTTTAGACCTGGAAAAACTTGGTAGTAAGCATTATTCAGTCTGACAGTCACCACTGGAGGTTGCTAGGATAGAAAATTATTATCCTGAGTAAAAGAAAAGCAATTAAATGTTTACTCATCCATTATTTTCTGAGCTATACTTCAGAATAACCGAATAGTTGAGGGGAGAAAATTCAGCTTTATAAAATAATTCTAGCTATGAAATAGAGAAGAAATGATAGATTTTTTTTTTTTTTTTAATTACCGCTTTGAAAGCCTAAATAAAAAATAATTGATCCAGGCAACAGTAAAAAAGGACGTTAAAAGTTTGAATGAAACATTCATAATGAATGGTTGTCTGACACCACCTGAACCCACTTAGCAATCTTATCACTGTTTACGTGAATCAAGATCAGATTTTAGGTAACTCCTAACACAATGAGGTAAAAAATACATAGCATAATCTAAGAAGTATTTTTGTATAAATTACATTAAATCTAAATCTAATATAAAAATTGGGGGGGACGTGGAGTCCATTTAAATATTGAAACTAAGAGAAAAAAATAGAAATTACTGTTACAAATGGAGCATACATATTATAAACAATCACTGTAAAAATATAGTAAAAATGGAGAGTTAAAGAAAATATGCTGTCATTTTTCTTAAGGAGGGAGTCAAAATGTATAAAATGTTTCAAAATGCAAGACCCCCAAACTCTAAGTTTTAAAAATAATCTGTTTTCTTGTGTCCTAAAGCAACTGTAGCCAAAGCCTATGCCCTTGAGGACGACCTTGAGCCTCACTGACTTTGGGGTTCAAGGGGGATAGATTTGTGTATTTGTTCATCTCCTACTTCAGCAGTGGTAGCACTCTAGGGGATGATAGTAAGGGTTCAAATTCCCAGAAATCTCCCTCAGTCCTCGAACCACCCAGAAGGAATGTGATAAAATGAAGGGATGTGATAAGAGAGCCAAGCACTTCAGTTAGGACCCAGTGCTTTCAACCACATCTGAAGTCTCCCCTTGGTACTCCCCAGAACCTTGGAGCTGCCATTCTTGAAGGGTTTCTGACAGCTCAGGGCTGGCAGTCATTTGAGGCTTCCTGGACAAGGTGATAGTTGGGTATGCGAGGGCAATGACAGAACAGAAGGACATGCTGGGAGGGTACAGTAGGCTCAAGCCTGAGTCTTCCTGGGATCAGAGTCTCGCTCTTCAGCAAGTCAGGGAAGCGTGTCCCATTATCCCCTTTCAGGTCAAAGGAAACAGGAAATGGAAACCTCAGAGACTTCAACCTCAGGCCAGTGGCAGGTTTTCCAGTCTGAGGGGACTTCAAAGGGTGTGAGGTACTGAGGGGGATTGTGGTAAAAGCCCAGGAGAGCACATATCAGTCTGAAAGATTATTCAGAGCCAACTAGGTCTGTAGAAAGACCAGGTAAAGGCTAGGTGGGTGTCTTGGTCATCTAGTGGTACTGTAATAGAAATACAACAAGTGGATGACTTTAAGAAATAAAAGTTTATTCTCTCACAGTTCAGTAGTCTAGAAGTCCAAATTCAGGGTGCTGGCTCCAGCAGAAGGTTTTCTCTCTCAGTTCTGAAGGAACATCCTTGACATCAGTCTTCCCTTGGTCTGAGAGCATCCTAGCACAGGAACCCTAGGTCCAAAGGACATGCTCTGCTCCTGCCACTGCTTCCTTGGTGGTATGAGGTCCCCATGTCTCTCTGCTTGCTTCTGTCTTTTATTATCTTATCCCGTAGACCTCATCAATACAGCTGCCACTAATCCATCTTATTACATCATAGTGATAGGATTTACAACACATAGGGAAATCATATCAGAAGATAATATGGGGAGCCAGACAACATGGTGCCATAGACAGAAGCACCACACCATCCCTCCAGAGCAAAGACCTGAAAAACTAAAAACAGAGACAGACATCATTCCTGGAACCTAAAGTATCAAATGAAGGGATAAAGAACTCAGCCAAACACTGAATCAAGTATGAAACTGACCGAGGACAGGGAGAGAGCAGAGATAGGTGTGGAGGGCCCCTATCAGCTAACACAGCATGGATTCACCATTATGGTTGCCTGTCAGGTATCAGTGGTCAGGGAAAATTGGAAAGCAGCTTCATGGAGCTCCCAGCAGAAGACAGAGCACCCAGTAACCAGTGATACACACTTTCCCATCCCCATGCTTTCCCTGCTACTTTACTTCTGAGCTTCCTGGCTGGCTATGGTGGCTTAGCTAGCTGGGAAGAGGAACGTCTGTGCCACGTGGATTCACCCCACCCACATCAGAGATCTGTGGACAGGGAGGACAGAAAAGGAGCTTCATGAATTTCCCAGCAGACGACAGAGCACCCGGTAATGAGCGATATATACTTTCCTAATCCCACCCTTCTCCCTCCCGCCTTTGGCCTCCTCTGCTTCCTGCAAGCTGCAGTCTCTTGGTCAGGAGGCAACTGCTTTGGCCTTGGGCTGCTTGGATTCACCCTGCCCACACTGGCCAAATGCCTGAGCTGGTGTTGCTTCTTTCCATTTTTTTTTTTTTTTGGTTTCTTCTGTGACTCCACCACCTCCCCGATCTTTCTTTCAAACACCTGGCTCTGTGTGCCATCTTTGCTTCTTCTTGAAAGGCTGTGAAGCCCTGCTCAAATGGGGAACCACTCCCTTGGCCTGCAACACCATACTGGTGGAATTCTGAGGCTTTTTTTTTTTTTTTTGCTTGTTTTGTTTTTCTTTGTTCTGTTTTGTTTTGTTTGTTTTGTTTGTCTTTTCATGGCTTGGGACGACCTTCTAGCCAGGCTGCGCTGCATGGAATATAAGCCACTCCCCCAGTGTGCACAGCCAAATAGTTAGGAGCCCTGGGGTCATTTCTTTTTCTGTCTTTCTTTTTTGTGTTTTTCCCTTTCTGTTTTACTTAATTGCTCAGTTGCTGTCTCTATGCTTACTTTCTTCTCCTGTCTCCTGAATACGTGGTGATCAGCCTGGGAGCCATTTTTCCAGTCTTCACGACCACATCATTGGGGCCCCTAAGGACTTTTTTCTTTTTCAAATTAGCACTCTTTTTTCCCCTCTTTGTTTGGTTTTGGCTCCTATTTCTCTCTCCTCTCTCTCCTCTTTCCCATCCCATATTAGCTTCATGGATCACAACCTCCCCCCTCTTTTCTGCTTACCTGCACTGTGCACTGAACATAAACCCCCTGAACAGCACAGGCACAATCTACTGGAATCTGCCCAGCACTGTTACCTGGCCTGCCCTGCCAGTCCTAGTACATGCCACAAACAACCCATCCCAACCGCTCCCCTTCTGCTGGACCTGCCCTGCTGCACCATAGCTGAGTGATTGGCCCTGGACATTGGAATAGGAGGTAAAAAAGTATTGTGACTGCACATGAGCAAACAGCAGAGAACACACAGCCAACGTGCTCAGATATAACCAAATAAAACAAAAAAAGCAGGATGAAACAAACAAATCTACAATCAAGAGACAAAGAAAATAACTCTTCAACGTCACAAAGACAATATCAAAACATATAAAACCACAGGACAGGATGGCTCCAGTAGGCATCCAGAATAAAATACCTGATGACTTTCCAGTAGAAGAAAATGCACTGGAACTACATGATAGGGAATCCACATCTGTAATATTTAGAACTATGCAAGAGTTGAAACAAAAAGCAGACAAAAATGAGGAAAAATAGACAAACTCATGGAAAATACAGAAAAAAAGGAAGAATTCAGGAAAATAATACAGGAACAAAATGCCAAAATAAAGTCACAACTAGAAATCATACAAAAACAACTAGAAATCCAAAAGATAAACAACAAGATTTCAGATATGGACAGTGTCATAGAAAGGCTGAGGAGGAAGTCTGAAATGATGGAAGACAGGGTCAGCGAAACTGAAGACTAACACTTGTATACAACTGTTTCAAGAAAAATCAGAAAAAAGAATGAAGAAAAATGAAGAAACCCTGAGAATTATGTGAGATACAATCAAAAGCAGAAAATTGCAAGTAATCAGAGTTCCACAGCAAGGGGAGAAAATGGAAACCACAGAGAGGATCATTGAAGATTTGCTGACAAAAAACTTGCCTAATATCATGAATGATGAAAATCTGACCTTCCAAGAGGCTCAAAGCATCCCATATAGGATAGACCCCAAAAGAAAAACACCAAGGCATAGCATAATCACACCCACTAAAAACAAAGACAAAGATAAAATCCTGAGAGCAACTCAAGAAAAACAAAAAGTCACATACAGAGGAGAAACAATAAGACTGACCTCTGCTTGTTCAGCAGAAACCATGCAGGCAAGAAGGCAATGGCATGACATATATAAAACTTTGAAAAAAAAAATGCCAACCACGAATAATATATCCTGCAAAATTTTTGTTCAAATATGATGGTGAAATTAGGATATTTACAGATACACAGAAGTTAAAGGAATATGTAAAAACCAAACCAAGCTTACAAGAATTATTAAAGGGAGTCCTTCAGTCTGAAAATAAACATCAGGCCATAGCCTGAATCTAGAATGCAAGACTGTACTAGCCAGATACCAAGGTAGGAAATAAACTCTCAAGGACTATCTAAAACCAAAAGAACTATAACAGGAAATCGAAGAGGTTAACCTGTAAATGACAACAACATCAGAACAAAAAAGAGGGAATAAACAGTGTAGGTACACAATTTTCTAATGGAGAGGAAGGCAAGGCAATACCAAGTAATAACAGACTGGTTCAAACCTAGGAAAATAAGGGTAAACTTCGAAGTAACCACAAAGAAAGTTAACAAACCTACTCATCGAAATAAAGAAAAAAACAAACTCTCATTAAAAACAAAATCTACAAAAACAAAGAAATGAAAAAGGAACCCACAAACAAAAGGAACTCGGCACAGGAGAGTAACTGGAACAAAGAAATTGCTGGCAAAACAAAACAAAAAAAGAACTACAAAATGATGTAAATAAACTCACACCTATCAATAATTACACTGAGTGTAAATGGCCTAAATGCACCCATAAAGAGACAGAGATTGACAGAATGGATAAAAAATAGGTTACATCAAAATGCTATCTACAAGAGACACATCTTAGAAATTAAGATGTAAATATATTAAAAATCAAAGGATAGAGAAAAATAAACCAAGCAAATAACTACTGGGAAAAAATTCTGAGCTATTATAAATCAGACAAAAGTCTAATCTTTAAAATCTACAGGAAAATCCAATACCTCTACAACAAAAAGACAAATAATCCAATTAAAAAATGGGCAAAGGAAATAGACACTTCACCAAAGAAGACAGTCAAGTGACCAAAAGACACATGAGGAAATGCTCATAATCGCTAGCCATTAGAGAAATGCAAATCAAAACCACAAAGAGATACCATTTCAGTCCTCCACTACTGGCACAAATCAATAAAACATGAAATAACAAATGTTGGCGAGGTTGCAGGAAGATCAGAGCTCTTATGCATTGCTGGTTGGAATGCAAAATGATACAACCATTTTAGAAAACAATATGGTACTTTCTTAGAAAGCTAGTAATAAAAATACCATATGATCCAGCAATCCTACTCCCAAGAATATAACCTAGAGCGATAAGAGTCATCACAGGAATAGACATATGCACACCCATGTTCATTGCAGCATTGTTCACAATAGCAAAAAGATGGAAACAACCTAGATGCCCATCAACAGATGAATGGATAAACAAACTGTGGTAAATACACACAATGGCATATTACGCAAGGATGAAGAGCAAAGATGAATCTGTGAAGCATCTCATAACATGGAGCAATCTGGAGGGCATTATGCTGAGTGAAATAAGTCAATCACAAAGGACAAATATTGTATGAGTCCACTACTCTAAAAGCTCGTGAAAATGTTTTCGTACAAAAAGAAACAATCATTGATGTTTACAAGAGAGGGGAGGGTTGGGGTTGGAAAAACACTTAATAGACAATAGATAAGCGGTAACTTTGGTGAAGGGTAAGACAGTGCACAATAAAGGGCAAGCCAGCACAACCTGTACAAGGCAAGGTCATGGTAGCTCCAAAGATACATCCAAACTCCCTGAGAGACTGAATTGCTGGGCTGAGGGCTATGGTGACCATTGGGGAACATCCAGCTCAATTGGCATAACGTATTTTATAAAGAAAATGTTTTACATTCTACTTTGGTGAGTAGCATCTGGGGTCTTGAAAGCCTGTGAGTGGCCATCTAGGATAGTCCACTGGTCTCATCCCTTTGGGAGCAAGGAAGAATGAAGAAATCTAAAGATACAAGAAAAAGATTAGTCCAAAGGACTAGAGGCCCACATCTACCCTGGCCTTCATCAGACTGAGTCCAGTACAACCAGATGGTGCCCGGCTACCACCACTGACTGCTCTGACAGGGATTACAACAGAAAGTCTCAGACAGAGGTGGAGAAAAATATAGAACAAAATTCTAATTTGCTGGCCTGACAGAGACTGGAGAAACCCTGGGAATTTGGACCCTGAACACCCTTTCAACTCAGTAATAAGGTCACTCCAGAGGTTCACCCTTGCCAAAGATTGAACAGGCCCATGGAACAAAATGAAACTAAGGGGTGCACCAGTACTGGGGAAGGACTGGAAGGCAGGAGGGAACAGGAAATCTGGTAATAGGGAACCCAGGGTTGAGAAGGGAGAGTGTTGACATGTCATGGGGTTGTTAACCAATATCATACTACAAGGTGTGTACTAACTATTTGATGAGAAACTAGTTTGTTCTAAAACCTTCATCCAAAGTACAGTAAAAAATAAATAAATATTTAAAAAATGGAAGATAAAATGGTAGGCAATCATACAAGGGAATCATGGCCTAGCCAAGTTGACAGATATTTTGGGAGGACACAATTCAATCCACCACAGTGGGTTTAGGAAGGATTTCCTGGGGCAGTGGGGCTGAAGCTGGACATGAAAGGACTCAGAACTCTGGAATTTAAAATTGTTCATGATAGAATCTAGCGTAAAGCTTTGTTTATCCCTTTTTAATTTAATTTTTTTCTGCTTACAAAAGTAACTTAAACTTGATCTGAAAACACAAAAGATCACACAATTTCATACCAGAGTTTTCACTACCATGTTACAAAACACATAGGGGAACTGCTTGTAGGATACCATGAAAAAAAAAAATCACCCAAACCAATGAGACATTCTAGCGACATATGACCCATTTCTTTACAAATCAATGACATTAATACTATAAGGTGGGGAAGTAGGGAAGTGGAACTGTTATAGATGAAATTTCGAAAAACACACAATATTCATGCACAAAGTGTGGCCCTGTTTCAAACTTCCCAACTGTAAAAAGATATAATAAGACAAAATGAGGAAACCATGTGTATGAACTGGATTATTTGATAGTAAAGAATATTATTAATAATGTCAAGTGTGATAATCATATTGTAGTTACATTAAAAAAAAAAGTCCTTATCAAATAGAGCTATATATACTGAGATATTTATGAGTGAAATGCCATAATGTTTGGATTTTGTTTGTTACTACTATGAGAACAACAAAAAAAGTGTGTGTGTGTATGTGTGTTTTATGCGCTAGTGTGAAAAGGTTATTTGACAATTTCTACAATAAAACTTAACATTTGATTTCTGCCAATTAATCTTTATATCACAGTAGCTGTATTACATGTGTTACGAGTTTTAGTTTCCATTTAATTTAGACCATACATCAGTTCACTTTCATAAATAATTAATAATGGTATTTCATACCTCATTTGAGAAAATTTACGTGAAGTTATAAAGCACGTCATATACTATATTTAAAAGAATTACACATATTTTTTAAA
The DNA here is from genome assembly GCF_024166365.1 of Elephas maximus indicus. Lineage (NCBI taxonomy): Eukaryota > Metazoa > Chordata > Mammalia > Proboscidea > Elephantidae > Elephas > Elephas maximus. Next base: position 53,389,882 of record NC_064832.1, read on the forward strand.
TTTATTCTTCACTGATTCCTGGGAAGAATTCAGCTCTTCTGTATCTAGGAAAATTAATATTAACATTTATTTATTATACTTTATCATTTAAAATTTAATGTATTTCTAAATTAAATATTGTATAGAAGAAAGTGCTTTACTAATTGATCTATAGAGATTCTTTCAATTAAATTTGTCTCTAAGTATGTATTCAAATTACAACCTGCCATATAATCTATATTTCCCATTTGCTCTATGTGTTTCTATTTATTCCACCCATGGAGGACTCTATTAACATCAGGGCTTTGAACAAAGAATAATCAAAACATTTTCAGAACCCATATGTAATTGGGAGGATTAATCTAGTATTACGAAGCTTAAAGAATATAATGTTCTCCATTTTATCCCTCTGGAATATTTCTTAATCAACCGCCTTAGGGAACTAATTTTGAGAAAGGCCTAAACACTAAAACATAGAGGAAGGTAAAACACGGCCGTTATGCTAATGATACGATTGGGATGAGAATGTTTGAGGTAAATCATCACATCTTGCCCATGATACAAACGTACAAAGCAAAAAAAATTTCAAATTTTACTAGATAATATTTCACTTTGATTTAAATAAGTGGTTTTGAAAATAGTATTTATTATTTGATTGGCGCAATGATGAAATATATTGGTATATACAATAAAGAGTCTGACCCCTTTTTTATGTTTGACTGTTGGTATCTTTTAAGTCTCACCCTTCTCTCTTCCCCTTTTGCCTCACATTTGGGAAAGCTAATATGAAAGTCTGCAGGATCCCCCTTTGGTGCTGGTGGGAAATTCAAACCATACGTGGGACCCCCCACACGGTCCACATCTCCTCACAATTATAAAAACACAAGTAGGTCTCCTATTTTTACTCTCTGAAGTCATTTTCAGGACTGCTTGGGGGCCCGCTGCTCTCCCAAGAAAGCCTCATTATCTGAGTAATAAAACTTTTTATAACCTTTTGCGTGCATGTGTATGTGTGATCATCAGTACTGGCATCCAAACCGAATTTGGGGTGGGTCCATCCTAGTTTTACAGGATATCCACAGAAATTGGCAGTATGAGTGAGGTATCTACCACTACCATCCTGTCACCAGGAGTCTCTTCCTCTGCTTTGACTTGTAAACTGACTCTGCTGCTTGCTGATAAGCTCGTGCGTTTAGCTGTGCTTGTTTGTACTGCCTTTGCTGAGTTCGACCAACCCTCTAGTGACATATTGGTTACACACTCGGCTGCTAGCCAAAAGGCTGATGGTTTGAACCCACCCAGCAGCTCCGTAGGAAAGATCTGCTGATCAGCTTCTGTAAACACTACAGCCTTAAAAACTCTGTGGGACACTTCTATTCTGTCACATGATGTCACCATCAGCCGAAAACAACTTAACGGCAACTAACTCAGTGAAGCCTCTGTTACAGACTTAACAGAGCTAAGCCGAAAGGCTTCCTGAGAAAAGATAATTTAGCTGAGATGGGAAGGAGAAATATCAGTTAACACTCCAGGGAAAGTAAAATTTTTCCAGGCAGGAGAAACAGCTTGTGCAATGTCCCTGCTATGCCACAGATTACAGAGTGTGAGATTGATAGAAAAAAAAGGTCGGTATGCCTGAAACAGGAGCCCTGGTGGCAGAATGGTTAACACCCCAATGCTAACTGAAAAGTCAGTGGTTTGAACCCACCAGATGCTTCTTGGGAGAAAAATGTGGCAGTCTGCTTCCATAAAAACTCAGCCTTGGAAACCCAGTGGAGCAGTTCTACTCTGTCCTACAGGGTTGCTATGAGTCAGAATTGACTCGGCAGCAATAGGTTTGGTTTGGTTTTTGGCATGCCTGAAACAAAGAGATTCTTGCATGGCGTGGCATCAAATGAGACTGGGAACTTGGTAGGACCAGGCCATATTAATGTTTTAGGCAGTATGACTCCATGGGAGAAAGGCCTGGTGATCTGCTCCTGTAAAGATTAGAAAAGATTACAGCCCAGAAAATCCTATGGGACAGTTCTACTTTGTCACATGGGGTTGCTGTGAGTCCAAAATCAACTCAAAGTCACCTAACAACAGCAACAAGAATTTTTGCACTTTTTCTAAGACCCATTGGAAGCTATGGGAGCATTTTAATTAGAGGAATAATATCTTTGCATTTTGAAAGAGCCACTCTGCAATGTGGAGAATAAATTTCTACGAAGGAAAACTGAATACTTGCAAACTAGTTTGACTGTTTCCTGCAAAGAGGAGATGAAGGCTGGCTGGGCTAGAGTGGTGATAGCGGAGAGGTGGAATGACTCATATGAACACATGTTTTATATAAAATACCACTAGGTGACATATTGGATGTGAGGAATGTACAAGGTTAAAAGTTTAGGTTTCTGGCTTCCAAAATTATAGAAGATGTAATACCAATCACAAATAGGGACATATTTAATCAATTTGTGGGGCTGAAACTGATCACATTTCATCCAACTATTATTTTTGACAGGAATTCCATTTCTTCTAAATTATGTAGTCAGGAAATACCACAAGGTATAGAAGGATTGGTTCATTTGATTTCATTGTACATTAAAACATTTGGAGAAATGAATAAAATTACTCACAATTTTTAGTATGTTTACAGTTCTAAACTGTGCCATCACCTATACTCTTTCTTAACTGGTTACAGTGTCTCTCTTACGGTGCCTAAAACATACCTGCCAAATCTTCTTTTATTCCATTTAAATTTGATAATGAAATGGAAATAATACTCTCAAGACAGATCTCCCCACTATGAGTGAGTACACTAAAAACTGTACAAGTTTTAGAACTTAGGTTAGAAATCAAGACGTATTTCTGCAATTCAAATTGAAAATTAAATATCATTTTTAAAAAAATGGACAAAACACTTTATATATTTACTTTTAATGTAGAAAACATTGGTGGTCACCTGACCAACATCACTTTCTCCCCCTTCTCTCTTGCTGGAAGAATCCTTTTTCTTTTTTTTCAGTTTTATTGTGTTTTAGGTGAAAGTATACAGCACAAATTAGTTTCTCATTAAAAAATTTATACACAAATTGTTTTGCGACATTGGTTGCAATCCCTGCGATGTGTTAGCACTCTCACCCTTTTCCTTTCCACCCCAGGTTCTCCATGTCCACTCATCCAGTTTTCCTATCCCTTCCTGCTTTTTTGTATTTGCTTTTTTGAGCAGGTGTTACCTATTTGGCCTCTTATACTTGATTGAACTAATAAACATGATCCTCATATATGTTCGCGTTTGTTTTGTAGAATTGTCTAATCTTTGGCTGAAATGTGGCCTTTAGGAGTGGCTTCAGTTTTAAGTCAACACAGTCTCTGGAGTCCATAGTCTTGGGCTTCTTTCAGTCTCTCTCAAAGCAGTAAACCTGGATTGTTTTGTGTGTGTGTGAATTTGAAATTTGTTCTAAATTTTTCTCCAGCTCTATCTGGGACTCTCTATTGTGATCCTGCCACAGCTGTCAGTGGTGGTAACTAGGCACCATCTAGTTCTTCTGGGCTCAGGCTGGTGGAGGCTGTGGTTCATGTGGTCCATTTGTGTCTTTGGTTTTCTTCATTCTCCTTTGCTCCAAATGTTATGGGACTAATAGATGTATTTTAGATGGCTGCTCACAAGCTTTTAAGACCCCGGATGCTACTCACCAAAGTAGGATGAAGAACATTTTCTTATTGAACTATGTTATGCAAATTGACCTAGATATCCACTGAGACCATGGTCACCAGCCCTCAGTAACTCAAGACATTTTGATGTGTCTAGGAAGCTTCCATGGCTTTGCCTTGGTCAAGTTGTGCTGACTTCCTCTATGTCATGTGTTGTCTTTCCCTTCACCAAACTTAACTCTTGTCTACTATCTAGTTAGTGACTCCCACTCCCCACCACTCCTCTCCTTTGTAACCTTCAAAGAATGCTTTTTTTTTTCCTCTGTGTAAACCTTTTCTTGGGTTTTTATAACAGTGGCGTCATACAATATTTGTCCGTTTCTGATTGATTCATCTCACTCAGCATAATGCTCTCCTGATTCAACCATGTTGTGAGGTGTTTTACGGATTCATCATTGTTCTTTATCACTGCATACTCCATTCTGCATATGTACCAAAATTTTTTTATCCATTTATCTGTTGATGGGCACATAGGTTGTCTCCATTTTTTTTTTTTTTTTTTTTTGCTGTTGTTAATAGCACTGCAATGAACATGAGTATGCATATGTCTATTCCTGTGACAGCTTTTATTCCTCTAGAATATATTCCTAGAAATGGGATTGCTGGATCTATGATATTTCTATTTCTAGTTTTTTAGAAGCCATATCATTTTCCATAGTGATTATACCATTTTACGTTCCCACCAGCAATGCATAAGAGTTCCAATCTCCCACAACCTCTCCAATGTTTATTTCGTGTTTTTCTTTTTGTTTGTTTACTTTTGATTAGTGCCAGTAATGTCAGGGTAAGATAGTATTTCACTGTACTTTTGATTTGCATTTCTCTAATGGCTAATGATTGCAAGCATTTTCTCATGTGTCTTTTAGCTGCTTGAATGTCTTCTTTGGTGAAGTGTGCTGGAAGAATCTTGATTTCCTTTAGTTCATCTGCCCTTCTCAATATGACCGAGAGGAAGGTGACTCTTTCCCCTGCTCCAAGGGTAGATCTGTCCTTTCCTCTCCATGAATCCTGGCTCTCCTCTCTGAGAGGCTGTCCTTATGCAGAGCCCACTATGGTCATGCATGGTTTCCTCATTGGAACAGTATGCATTCTAGGGACCGCATATCTTTAGTATCCCCGTTCCTCTTTGTGGGCATCTAATGACCTAGATATAAGCTGTGAATTGAAAGACTACTTCAGGAGACTTGAATATTTTTGTCAATGTGGTATTCTTAAAAAGTTATTAGATGTATGGTGGACTTATCATATGAGATAATAATGTCTTCATTATAAAAGACTTTTTGAGCCAAGTTTTGTTCTAAATGCTGTGTTTACATGGCAAGCAACATTTTACTGAGCAAATTATGTATATTTCTAAATAATCCTCAAAATATCTAAATGAGACAGCATCCTATCAATATTCACATTTAACAGATAAGCAAATTGAAATTGGGAGAGGTTTAGAAAACTGCATAGATCAAACACAAGAGTGGTAATTCCAAGATATATTCCCAGGTGTTCTTAATCTAAGATTTATGACTTTCCCACCTAAAATGTAATGGTATAAATTCATTTTTACTGTCATAGTTCACATATTAAAACTGCATTTAATCTAAATTTCCCCTGAAATTCAGAACAAAGTGCACCCGAATAAAGGAATCTTGACCTAAGAGGAAAATCTCTTGTGTTAACATTTTTAAAAATAAAAGAAATACACAATTGTTTTGCATATTATCAAACAGCTGTAGCTAAATGTAATGAGTCAACTCCTGCCTTGCTGACTTTAATGTGAGGAAAAAATAAAACATGAGATAGAGAATGTCATTCTTTCTCTTTGTTAAATGTTTGGCCAGTGAGTCTGAATATCTATGGTTCTACCCAAACTTTTCAATGAATAATAAAGAAATGATGCATTATTCATCTTACTAATCCATTGAAGCAGATCCTGAAGTATCTTTATAATCAAAATTCTGCTCCCTTGAAATTGAAACATGTTACAGACAGCTTCATTATATGTAATAGTAACTCAAAATAAGAGATACAACAATAATAGCACCAAAGGAAATAGAGAACAATGGGAATGTTATTTATTTAGCACATCTACAGATTTCAGTAAGTGAGCTCTCCTCAAGAAAAAAAAAAAGAAAAGAAAAATCACTCTTTCTTGAAATAGATAACACTCTTTCTTGAATGTTTCTAAACATTCCTGAATTTTTTAAAATGCATTTTATTTATGTCAAAGCCTTTCTAGAATTAAAGACTTGTACATGAAATTAGCCTCTTAAACATTTGAACTTCTGTAGGCATTTTTCAAATTAATGTAAGGGGTAAGGAAATTTGGAAGAACGCAAACCATGGGTTTTGAAATTGAGATACAACTGGACCAAATTGTGATAACATTGGATCAAATAGCTTTATATAAAATAAGTCGTAGGCACAAAGCAGAAGACAGAACCCAAACTGAAAAAGTCTTATCAGTTGCCACTGTGTCAATTTTGCCTTAAGGCAATCCCATGTGTCTCAAAGTGAAACTGGGCTCCATAGGGTTTTCAATGGCTGATTTTTTGGAAATAGATCACCAGGCCTTTCTTCCAAGGTGTTCCTGGGTGGACTCCAAACTCTAACCTTTTGGTTAGTAGCTGAGTGTGTTAACATTTTGAACTACCCAGGGACCCCTGAAACATAGTAAAACAAAAATACGAAGCAGCCATGGCAAGAACAATAACAAAGTCAGTGGGTAGAATATAAAAATGGAAATAGTCAAATGAGATCAAGGAAGCAAGAAGACAATCAGGGAATCTGTTACAATGAATCAGGATTCTAGTTACAGTAATAAAGTTTTAAATGCAAGGTTTTAATTCAGAAAAAAAAGGATTTCTGCATGTGTAATAAATACATAGAGTGGGGGCACCGGGTACCATGCTCAGCAAGAGGATCTGATGTGGCAGAGACTGACTGAAAAAAACTCTTATTTTTATTTTGTTTTTCAAGTACTATTGTAGAAATCTCCTTAACTTCAGAAGGTTTTTTACTTAGATCATTGTCAAAGGGAGGATTGCAAATTGTAGCTGAATCACCTGAGTACAGATCTAAAGAGTTCTTAAGAAAACCAGTTTTCATCTTAGAGACAGGAACAGGATAAACCCCATCGCCATCAAGTCAATTCCAACTCATGTGATGATAATGAATAGGAGAATTTTCTAGAACTTACAACAATTTAATTTATCATTAGATTTTGCCTGACAGTTTGTTATGCAATGTAAATTCCAGTCTCTCCCATTTGTAGGAGTCAGGATGAATTTTGGACACCTGCTTTTCTGATCCTTAATCAATATGTGTTCTTCCAAGGCCTCTGTAGTATCTAATGCTGTCTTTATACAGAATTTTTCAATTTTTAGAAAATAAAATGTGCTTTGGTCTTGTGTTTCATTTTTAACTTGCTTACGCAAGGTTCTTTAAAAAAAAAAAATGCTCTGCCCTGTAGGAAGATTTATAAACTTGTTTTATTCTATTTTATCTTTCTTAAGTTTTCTGTTTCTGGTGTGAGTTCAAATTACAAAATAATGAAAGAAAAAAAGAAAGGGGGTGGGGAAGAAAGAAAGAGAAACATCCCCTTTGTTTTACCTGCCGTCTATCACCCATACTATTGTTTGAAGGTTTTTTGAATTATATTCTTAGGATCTCTGCCTTATTTTCATTGTGCTGCCATAACAGTGGATAGTATTAAAGAACATAAATTTATTTTCTCACAATTTAGGAAGCTAGAAGTCTGAATTCAGGGCACTGGCTAAGGGGAAGACTCTCCGCTGGCTCTGGGAGTAGATTTTGTCTCAGCTTTTACAGACCCAAGGTTTCTTAGTTCCTTGGAGAGCCTCATGTGCTCTGTCCTCTCCAGTTTAAGTTTGTTTGTGTCTCTGTCTATGGTCCTAGTTATAACTCAAAAGTGATTAGGTTTAAGACACACCCAACACCGAAATGATTTACTGAATAACAATAAAAACCCTATTCCCAAAAGTGATTACATTCACAGGTATAGTGGTTGATTCCAACGCATATGCTGGAGACACACAACTCAATCCATAACAATTTCCTATGGATTTCTTCTTGTCTTGTTTAAAATTTTGGATCTTTTTGATTCTGTCATTAGAAAGAGCTTTCAAAACACAGTTTCGATGTTTCCTGTACTTACGCCCTTCTCAAGGTCATTTTTTAAATTATGCACACCTGGGTTATTTAACAAGTTCCTGGGTGGTGCAAATGGTTACTGCACTTGGCTACTCACCAAAAGGTTGGAGGTTTGAGTTCACCAAGAAGCACCTGGGAACAAAGGCCAGCAATCTACTTCCAAAAAATCAGCCATTGCAAATGGAGCAATGGAGAACGGTCCTACCCTGACACATGGGGTCACAATGAGTTAGAATTAACTCAGTGGAAACTGGTAGTGATGATGGGTTATTTAAATTTCTTCTTGACTTTACCTGCCTTACCAAAAATAACTAACAACTACTTTTAACCATCTTCTCTTTCCAAGAAGACTGAAATTTCTGAATTAATCAGTTGTTCTTGTTGTTAGGTTTGTTGAGTTGGTTCCAACTCATAGCAAACCTATGTACAACAGCAGGAAACACTGTCTGGTCCTGTGCTATCCTCACAATTATTGCTATGTTTGAATCCATTGTTGCAGCCACTGTGTTAATCCATCTAATTAAAGGTCTTCATCTTTTTCACTGACCCTCTACTTTACGAAGCATAACGTCTGTCTCCAGGGACTAGTCCCTCCTGATAACACGTCCAAAGCTTACATGAGACAGTCTTGCCATCCTTCCTTCTAAGGAGCTTACTGGCTGTACTTCTTCCAAGACCGATTTGTTTCTTCTTCTGGCAGTCCATGGTATATTTAATACTCTTTTGCAACACAATAATTCAAATGCATCAATTCTTTGTTGATCTTCCATATTGTCCAGCTTTTGCATGCATACAAGGTAATTGAAAATGCCATGGTGTGGGTCAGGTGCATCTTAGTCCTCAAAGTGACATCTTTGGTTTTAAACACTTTAAAGAGTTCTTTTGCAGCAGATTTGTGCAATGCAATTCATCATTTGATTTCTTGACTACTGCTTCCATGGGCATTGATTGTGAATCCAAGTAAAATGAAATCTTCCACAACTTCAATATTTTCTCCATTATCATGATGTTGCTTATTAGTCCAGTTGTGAGGATTTTTGTTTTCTTTCTGTTCAGGTGTAATCCATACTGAAGGTTGTGGTCTTAGATCTTTATCAGTAAGTACTTCAAGTTCTCTTCACTTTTAGCAAGCAAAGTTGTCTCATCTGTATATCGCAGGCTGTTAATGAGTCTTCCTCCAATTCTGATGCTGCTTTCTTCTTCATATAGTCCAACTTCTCGGATTATTTGCAGGGCATACAGGTTGAATAAACATCCTTCTGGTACTCTCTGCTTTCAGCCAAGATCCATCTGACATCAGCAACGATATCCCTGGTTCCATGTCCTCTTCTGAAACTAGCCTGAATTTTTGACATTTCCCTGTCTATACACTGCTGCAGCCATTTTTGAAAGATCTCCAGCAGAATTTTGCTTGCGTATGATATTAATAATATTGTTTTATAATTTCCACATTCAGTTGGATCACCTGTCTTGGAAATATGCATAAATATGGATCTCTTCCAGTCAGTTGGCCAAGAAACTGTCTTCCATATTTCTTGGCATAGACGAGTGAGCACCTCCAGCGCTGCATCTGTTTGCTGAAACATCTCAATTGATATTCCGTCAAATCCTGGAGCCTTGTTTTTCGCCAATGCCTTCAGAGTAGCTTGGGCTTCTTCCTTCAGCACCATCGGTTCCTGATCATATGCTACCTCTTGAAATGGTTGAACATCGACTAATTTTTTTGGTATAATGACTCTGTATATTCCTTCCATCTTCTTTTGATGCTTTCTGCGTCGTCTAATATTTTCCCCATAAAATCCTTCACTATTACAAATTGTGGCTTGAATTTTTTCTTCAGTCCTTTCAGCTTGAGAACGTTTGGTTTTCCATCTCCAGCTCTTAATACATGTCGTTATAATACTTTACCTTGTCATCTTGAGACATGCTTTGAAATCATCAGTTCTTTAACTTCATCAATTCTGCCTTTTACTTTAGCTGCTCCATGTTCGAGAACAAGTTTCAGAGTCTCCTCTGACATCCATCTTGGTCTTTTCTTTCTTTTCTGTCTTTCAAATGACCTCTCGCTTTCTTCCGGTATGATGTCTTTGATGTCATTCCACAACTCTTCTGGTCTTAGGTCACTAGTTTCAATGCATCAAATCTGTTCTTCAGATGGTCTCTAAATTCAGGTAGGACGTATTAAAGGTCATATTTTAGCTCTCGTGGACTTACTCTGATTTTCTTCAGTTTCAGCTTGAACTTGCATATGAGCAATTGATGGTCTGTTCCACAGTTGGCCCCAAGCATTGTTCTGACTGATGATATTGAGTTTTTCCATCATCTCTTTCCACAAGTGTAGTCTGTTTGATTTCTGTGTTTTCCATCTGATGAAGTCCATGTGTATAGTCACCATTTATGTTGGTGAAAGAATGTATTTGCAGTGAAGAAGTCCTCGGTCTTGCAAAATTCTATCATTCTATCTCTGGCATTGTTTCTATCACTAAGGCCATATTTTCCAACTACAGATCCTTCTTCTTTGTTTTCAACTTTCACATTGCAATCCCAAGTAATTATCAATGCATCTTGATTGGATGTTCGATCAATTTCAGACTGCAGCAGCTGATAAAGATCTTCTATTTCTTCATCTTTGACCCTGGTGGTTGGTGCATAAATTTGAATAATAGTCATATTAACTGGTCTTCCTTGTAGGCATATGGATATTATCCTATCACCGACAGTGTTTTACTTCAGGATAGATCTTGAAATGTTCTTTTCGACGATGAATGCAGCACCATTCCTCTTCAAGTTTTCATTCCCAGCATAGTAGACTATATGATTGTCTGATTCAAATGGCCAATACCAGTCCATTTCAGCTCACTAATGCCTAGGATATCAAATCTTTTGCATTCTATTTCATTTTTGATGATTTCTAATTTTTCTAGGTTCATACTTTGTACATTCCAGGTTCCAATTATTAATGGATGTTTGCAGCTGTTCTTTCTCATTTTAAGTTGTGCCACATCAGCAACTGAAGATCCTGAAAGCTTTACTCCATCCACGTCATTAAGGTCGACTCTACTTTGAAGAGGCAGCCTTTCCCCAGTCATTTTTTGAGTGCCTTCCAACCTGGGGGCTCATCTTTCAGCACTGTATCAGACAATGTTCCGCTGCTATTCATAAGGTTTTCACTGGCTAATTTTTTCAGAAGTAGACTGCCGGGTCCTTCTTCCTAGCCTCTTTTAGTCTAGAAGCTCAGCTGAAACCTCTCCTCCATGGGCGACCCTGCCGGTATTTGAATTCCGGTGGCATAGCTTCCAGCATGACAGCAACACCCAAGCCCTCACAGTACAACAAAACGGACAGACACGCGAGATCATAACAATTATGGATAACCTTGTGAAGAATGGGAATTCCAGAACACTTAATTGTGCTCATGAGGAGCCTTTACATAGATCAAGAGGCAGCTATTCAGACAGAACAAGGGGATACTGATTGGTTTAAAGTCAGGAAAGGTGTGTGTCAGGGTTGTATTCTTTCACCATACCTATTCAATCTGTATGCTGAACAAATAATCCGAGAAGTTGTACTATATGAAGAAGAACGGGGCATCAGAATTGGAGGAAGACTCATTAACAACCTGCGTTATGCAGATGACACAACCTTGCTTGCTGAAAGTGAAGGGGACTTGAAGCACTTACTAATGAAGATCAAAGACCACAGCCTTCAGTATGGATTGCGCCTCATCATAAAGAAAATAAAAATCCTCACAACTGGACCAATGAGAAACACCATGATAAACAGAGAAAAGATTGAAGTTGTCAAGGATTTCATTTTACTTAGATCCACAATCAACAGCCATGGAAGCACCAGTCAAGAAATCAAAAGACGCCTTGCATTGGGTAAATCTGCTCCAAAGGATCTCCTCAAAGTGTTGAAGAGCAAAGATGTCACCATGAAGACTAAGGTGCACCTGACCCAAGCCACGGTATTTTCAATAACATCATATGCATGTGAGAGCTGGACAATGAATAGGGAAGACTGAAGAAGAATTGATGCCTTTGAATTGTAGTGTTGGTGAAGAATATTGAATATACCATGGACTGCCAAAAGAACGAACAAATCTGTGTTGGATGAAGTACAACCAAAATGCTCCTTAGAAGTAAGGATGGCGAGACTGCATCTTACATACTTTGGACATGTTGTCAGGAGGGATCAGGCCCTGGAGAAGGACAGCATGCTTGGCAAAGTACAGGGTCAGTGGAAAAGAGGAAGACACAGTGGCTGCAACAATGAGCTAAAGCATAACAATGATTGTAAGGATGGCTCAGGACTGGGCAGTACTTTTTTCTGTTGTGCATAGGGTCACTATGAGTTGCAACCAAGTCGACGGCACCTAACAACAACAACAACATACAGATTGAATAAGTGTGGTGAAAAGTTATAACCCTTTCCTGATTTTAAACCATGCAATATTCCCTTGTTCTGTTCAAATAACTTCCTCACAATTAAGTGTTCTGAAATTTCCAATCTGCATAATGTTATCAATAACTTGTTATGATCCACACAGTTGAATATCTTCACATAGTCAGTAAAACACAGGTAGACATCTTTATGGTATTCTCTGCTTTTAGCCAAGATAGATCTGACATCAGCAGTGATATCCCTTGCTCCAAGTCCTCTTCTGAATCTGGCTTCAATTCTAGAAATTTCCCTATTGATGTCGTCCTGCAACGATTTTTGAATTATCTTCAGTAAAATTTTACTTTCATGTGATATTAATGATATTGTTTGATAATTTCCACATTCTGTTGGACCAGCTTTCTTTGGAATGGGCACAAATATTGATCTCTTTGAGTTGATTGACCAGGCAGCTGTCCTCTAAAATTTTTTTGCACGCACAGTGAGTGCTTCTAGCATTGCATCTGTTTGTTGAAACACCTGTTATTCAGTCATTCCCTGGAGCCTTGTTTTTCACCAGTGCCTTTAGGGCAGCTTGGACGTCTTCCTTCAATACCATCGATTCTCGATCATATCCTACCTCTTGAAATGGTCGAAAATTGAATACCTTTTGGTAGTGACTGTGTATTCCTTCCTTCTTTTTGTGCTTCCTGCATCATTTCTTTTTAGCTCTATAAGTTTTGAGGAGTGCATAAAGTCCTGTAATCACTACCATTACCAACATTTACTATAACAATGAATCCTTCCTGCTACCTAGGTAGTCATAACTTCCTTTCCTTCTTAACCTCTGGCAACCACTAATCATTTCTGCATCATTCTAGTTTTGTGTTTTCTACAATGTCACATAATTTGAGTCATAAAGTATGTAGCATTTTGAGTCTTACTTCTTTGATTTTGCGAAATTCTTTTGAGGTCATCCATATTGTTGTGTTTATCAATAATTTAATTGCTGTGGTGAATATAATTGTATGAACATATCACAGTTTATTTATCTATTCTCCATTTAAGGGACATTTCAATTGTCTCTACCTTTGGCAATCATGAATAAAGCAGCCATAAACGTTTATCAAAAATGTATGTGTGTGTGTGTGTAAATAAGCTTTATTTCACTTGAGCACATACCAAGAAGTGGGATTGCTGTGTCATAGGTAAGTGCATGTTTATAAGAAATTTCCAGTGTTTAAAAAAAAAAAAAAAAAACTATACTACTTTGCTTTACCACAAATGTAGGAAATAGTCACTTGCCCTGTACACTTGTCAGTAATTGGTATGATCTGTGTCCCACCCACTCACCCTTCCTAAAAGCTGTGTAATGATATCTCTTCGTGGTTTTATTTTTGCTTTCCTTGATAACTAACAATGTTGAGTATTTTTTCGTGGACAAGTTTGCTATCTGTATGTTTTCTTTGGTGTAGCACCTGTCCAACATTTCCCCAAGTTTGTATGGTTGGTTGTTTTCTTGTTGGTTAATTTTTTATTTCTTTTTATATTTTTGATATACAAGCTTTGTCAGTAGGTCACTTGAAAACACTTTCTCCTACTCTTTAACTTACATGTTCATTCTCTAAGCATTGACTTCTGCAGTATAAAACTTTTAATATTAATGGATCATGGTTTTGGTGTTGTATCAGAGAAATCATTGATTAATTCAAACTCTCAAATGTATTTTCCTAAAACTTTTAATTTTTTATTTGTTCCATTCAGGGCTATGATCCAATTTTTGTACAAGGTTGATATATAAAATGAGGTTCAATTTTTGTACAAGTTTGAATTATTAGTTGAGGTTCTTATTTCACATATGGATTTCTAACTGAAATTACTACCCTTTCTCTATTGAATTGTTTTTGCATCTATTTAAAAAATGAATTATTCATATTTTTGTAATGTTGCTGTTTATCTCTGGTACTTTTCCTTGTTTTAAAGGAATACTTATGTTTTAAAGAAAATCTTTTGATTAGTATGTGCATGGTATATCATTATCCATCTTTTAATTTTTAATCTATTGATACTTTTATAATTAAATTTGGTTTCCTGTAGAAAGCATATGTCAGGGTTTTGTATTTTTATCCAGTTTGATAGCCTTTGTTTTTTAATTGGTATGTTTTGGCAATTTACATTAATTTTTAATTCTATTTTAATTTATTCATTTGGTTATATCCCTGTGCTTTTTAAATTTTACTTTTACTTTTGCTCTAGGGAGTATAATCTACATACCTAATTTTTACAGGCTATTTAGAGCCAGTATTCTACCAATGCAATTAAAACTTGAATGTCTTACTACCATATAGGTCCTTTTACTCTTTCCTTTTTATTTTATTGTTGTTATACATACTACATCTACAAACATTGAAATTCTTCAGGCAACGTTACAATTTGGGCTTTCTAAGTCTGGAGCCTTGGTGGCACGGTGGATAAGAGATCGGCTGCTAACCAAAAGGTTGGCTGTTTGAAACCATCAGCCACTCCTTGGAAACACTATGGGGCAGTTCTACTCTGTTCTGTAGGGTTGCCATGAGTCAGAGTCAACTAGATGGCAATGGGTTTGGTTTTGGTAATCTAATCTATTTTACTTACCCAGATTTTTGCCATTTTTCTAGTTCTTCCTTTATTCCTAAAATCTTAAGTTTCCTTCTGTCTTAATTTGCCTTCTTCCTAAAAAATCTTCCTTTAGCATTTCTTTTAAAGTAGCTCTGTTGGCTACACATTCTCATAGTTTTTCTTAATTTTAGAAGTCATTATTTCTTTTTCATATCTTATGGGTATAACTTTTCATCAAGTTATGAACTGTCAGTTCTTTGTTTTAGTGTTTGTCTGTGATGTTCCTGGGCATTGCTGTCTTTGAGTTTATCTCTCTATTCCAGGGTTTCTCTAACACTCTCTGGTTCCTGTGGGACCTTTTCAAGTTCACCTGACTAGAAAGTCGAGGTTCTCCCATAGTTTTAGCCTCCCCCAAATGCTTCTCAGGCCCCTACTATCTTACACTTCCATGCAACTAGAGGAGATCTTGTGGTTAAGTGGTAAGAAAAAAGAGAGAGAAAAAATTGGGATTTCCCCATATTCTTTGAACCACAGGAGGGTCTTTTCTGAGTCTCCATGCTGAGAAAGATGAACACTTTCAGTATCTTAATTGAGGCTGTGCCAGTGTAGATTTGTCCATGGACTTGACATTGATTAAAACAAAGAGAGAAAAGATAATAGATTTCTCTCACACACTCTCCTGCATTTTTCCTGTCCCTCTGGGTGGAGATATTGGTTTCTTTCTAATTTTTTCTTGTGTACACTCACTGCCTAGTTCCAGGATTTGGCCCACCCTCAAGAGAAAGCCAGTATATAAAAAGGGGGAAAAAATAAACTCACCATCATGTAGTTTCTTCAATTTTTATTTTTCTCCTCAACCTACCTGCTACTCTTCAGTTTTCAGATTGCTCAAATAGTTGCTTTTTGTTCCCTAAAGACTCTTGTATGTAATCAGCGGGCAAGATAGGCTGATGTGGACTTATTCCATGCTGGTTAGCCACAAAAGTAAAATCAGTAGTTTTTAATCTTAAATTTGTTAGGGAAAGAAAAAGAAAGGCTCTTAAAAATATTTTGAGTTGATTAAAATTCAAGAATGTCAAACAAATGTATTTATTTTTATATCCTTTCTTTAATGAAGTGAAGGGATAAAATTCTGTGGTTATTCCAGCAAACTCATAAAGAATTTGTGTGTAAAATACATCTTATTACATGTATTACTTTAAACTTGGGATCTTCATTTGGGAAAAGCAAAGTTAGGAATGGTTATCAGAGGAGATAGGAGATGAACATAAATTCTTAGAATTAATAAAAAGCAATTTATAGGCAATATTTTCAAGGTATACTACCATAAGTAACAATTCAGAAGAACTTACATTTAAAAAAAAAAAAAAAAAAAAAAACATGTTTGTTAAAATGCTTTAGGAATGTGTATTATTGTTCTGCTGTTAGCTGCAGTCAAGCAGGTTCCTGGCTAACGGCAACCCCATGCATAAAAGAACAAAACACTGTTTTGTCCTGTGCCATCCCCATGGTCAGTCATGGACTGAACCACTGTGATCCATACGGTTTTCACCGACTGATTTTTGGAAGTAGGTTCCCTAACCTTTCTTCCTAGTCAGTCTTAGTCAGGATGCTCCTCTGAAACCTGTCCAGCATCACAGTAACACACCAGCTTTCACTGGCAGAAGGTTGGAATGACTGTGCATAAGGTGCAAGGCAAAGAATCAAACCCAGGCCCCCACATGGAAGACTAGAATTCTACTGCTGAACCACCATTGCCCTCTAAGAAATTAAAATAGAGAAAAAATACACTATTTTGATTATTTTCCTGGCCATAGAATAACTATGACATTTTATAGAAAGACACTCAGATTATAATTTTTCTTCTTTTGTATATCATTCATGTAAAAATGCACATGGCTTTTTGTTGTTGTTATTGTTTCAACCATCTGCACATACCTCCAAATCTATGTGTTTAGGCATACACCAATATATAAAGATACAGAAAATACATTTAAAAATTTCCATATTTAAATGTAATTAAAATAATCACTATTATACATAGACAATGTATATATTATAGTACATTTTTACTCCAGAAATTGAAACAGTTTCCTCATGAAATAGATAAATTGTACTTACTTTTTTCTCTACATTCATACACTGCTATGACTATGATAAAAAAAACAAAACAAAAACCCACTGCTGACTATGATACCTAGTAGAATTTCAGTCATTTGTATTAATTTCCACCTTTACTAAAATATCAAATTTGTTTTCAATAGACACAGTAGAAAAATAGAAGGTGAGAAATCAGGAGCTATGAAGAAATATTTTCTCTATGGACATGCATGTCATGTAACTTTTTCAAAATTTAAAAAGTCAAAAACAGACATCTTAAAATATTTTTATGTTCTGTTAATCTTTAAAAATTCTATAATGTATAATTATAAGAAGTAAGAGTAAATTAAAGCAACGCAAAATGACTAATATTTTACATTTTTTTTCTTACTCAGAAATAGTTCAGGTTTCCAAAGATTAATTATTAGTTAAAGTAATTCAACAATATTCAAATACCTTATTGTTAACTAAGGATCTGAATATTAATCATAAAGCTAGTGAAGAAAACTTTTAAAAAATTAAACAAAGTATGAGAAATGAAAGTAATATTAATAAAACTATAATATGGTGCTAACATTTTTACAAGGTGGTAAAAATCAAGATGATATAGAGCTGTTTTTAAGTAAAATGATTACATCAGTGAATTAGTTCAAAAAATCTTCCTGATAAGTATATTAGATGAACTTATTAATAATAATTTATTTTTATCTTTTAAAGTCTGTTTAATCATGTTCATGTTTTTTTCTCTTATAGCATGGTAACTGTCTTAGGTTGGGTTCTCTAAAGAAGCAAAATCTGTGATATATATATATATATAAATAGAGAGAGAGAATTTATCTCAAGGAAATGGCTTGTGCCTTTGTGGAAGCTGGAAAGTTTCAAATCTGTGGGTCATGTGTCAGGTTGGAGGCATCTCTTGACTCACATAGTTGCAGGGGTTGACAAACCCTAAGTTGACTGGTCAAATAGTAGGCTGCTGGCTCATGGATACTGCCAAAAAAACCAAACCAAGCCCATTGCCTCTGAGCCGATTCTGACTCATAGTGACCCTACAGGACAGAGTAGAGCTGCCCCATTGGGTTTTCCAGGAGTGCCTGGTGGATTTGAACTGCTGACCTTTTGTTTAGCAGCCACAGCTCTTAACCACTATGCCACCAGGGTTTCCACATGGGGACTGCAGAAGCTGGAAAATCCCAAAATCAGCTGGTAAGACGGCAGACTGCTGACTCAGGTCCCAAGAAATGGAGGTCAGATGACGATGAGAGGTCAGATGCAGAATTGCAAGCAAGGGAGAGCTTTGCCAGAGCATCCATATATATTGGATGAAGGCCATCTCCCAAGGAAAATTCCCTTTACAACTGATTGACTGATCATGTCAGATCACATCATTATTTAACTGCCAGATTACATCACTGCACTGCTGCCAAAGTACATCGTTACATAGCTATCAAACTACATCATTACGTAACTGCCAAACCACTAAGAATTATGGCCCAGCCAAGATGACACTCAGCTTTAACCATCACAGTAACCGATGTGTTTTTGTCTTGCCTGACAGTCTAGTTATAAGGTAATATTTCAATTTTCAATTGCAGTCTTTCAAAACAAAACAGAATAGTGTATTTATATTTATGCTTCATATTTAAAGCATATTTTTTTTTTTTTAATTCTTGGCTTTTACATGGAATAGATATTTCTAGACAAATTACATCTTTAGAAAAAAAAACTGGTTTATCTTTAAATTTCCCAAGAATATGAATAAATAGAGAGATACAGGAAGAAAAACAAGTAAAAAAAACAAAGATATGACAAGGAAACAGCTATAGACACATTTTGTCTTCTATTGTTATAGAAGAGGAAAAGGCTTATATTAGGAAACTTATTTTTAAAAAATAGAGTAAGAGAAAGTCACAGTAGCCAGGCTCTGGACAATTCGTTCAAGGATATATGATTAGAAAGGGTGGAGGAAGATATCTTAAATTAAACAAAGTGGTTTATCTTTTAGACAGATAAGACAGAAATTCACCTCATGAGATTTCCCCCTACCCCATTTTAGTTGGGATAAATATACATACAAATATACAAAACATTTGCCAAATCAACATTTTTTCCATTTATAATTCAGTGTCATTGATTATGTTATACAACTATCACCACTTTATATTTCCAAACTTTTCCATCACCATTACAGAAGCTCAGTGTCGCCTAAGCAATGGCCCCTCCTTCTCCTTTCCCTTTCATCACTAGTTACCGTTAATAATCTTTGGTCTCTATACATGTGTCTATTCTAGCTATTGCATATAAATGGTATCATACAAAATTTTGTTTTTTGACTGACTTATTTCACTCCCCATTGTTTTAACATGCCTTTTGTCTTAAGCAGAATGCCAAAGATGTCAATATCCTCATATCTCTAGAACCTGTGGATATGTTCCTTACCATGGCAAAAATGAATTTGCAGATGTGATTAAATTCAGAATCTTAAAATGGGAACATTATCTTGGAATATCTGAATGGGCCCAATGCAATTGCAAGGGTGTTTATAAATGAAAGGGAAAGGCAGAAAAGTAAGGGTCAGTGAAGGGTATATGATGACGGAAACAGTTTGGAGTTATGGGATTGCTTACTTTGAATTTGGAAGGTGGTCATGAGCCAATGAAGCAACTGCCCTTCAGAAGCTGTAAAAGACAAGAGCATCCAGAAGGAACCCAGCCTTGGCAACACCTTGATTTTAGTTCCTTAACTTCCATTTCAGAACTCTGATCTCCAGAACTGTAAGGTAATAAATTTGTGTTGTCATAAACCAATAATTTGTGGTAATGTGTTACAGCAGTGATAGAAAACTAATATAACTTTAAAATGAACCATCTTATATGTCTAAAGTTTCTCAAAGTAAACAGTGCTCTCCAAATTATTCTTTATTGACTTCTGCCTTGTAGAAAGATAAACTCAATCATTTGAATACATAAGCTAGAGTTCTACCAGAAAGTAGAATCCTTGAGAAAGTGGCTGAGAGTAGTTGTAAAAAGGAAGAATTGTTTGCATGTATCTCAACAAGAGTCACCCCTGAGGGTAGACTCTAGACTTGAGGAGCCTCCTGACCAATGGAAAATGAGAATTGGAAAATTCTCACACTGGTCACCTCGCAGTTTGGGGACTGCATTTAGTATCATAGATATTTTACAGGCAACTTGAAAAAGATAGTGTCTTTATGTTACCCAGAGTAGAAGCTTCTGAGGAGGCCAGCATCTTGTATGTCTGTGAATCAGATGACATTGCTAAGGTAGCTGCTTGGGGTATGATGGAAAGCAGATGGCTGTCACCTGAGCAGTAGGACCAAGCCTCTTCTGCTCTTATGATACATCAGACATGAAAGTGGACAGCATAAATGCAAAGAACGCAGTGTCAGGATTGGACTGCCTCAGGAGATTCGGCATAGTGGCGATATTTTGTGTACCACTGATGATCATCCTTCGAATTTTCAAAAGGGCAGTTTATGAGAAATCGTTTGGAAAGTCATACTCAAATGTTTAAAGATAGAATATGGCCATTTAACAGTTCTATTTGCCACCTCATACTACACATGTTCAGGGGCATACTGTTTACTCAAGGAGCCCTGGTGTCATGGTGGTTAAGAGCTTGGCTGCTAACCAAAAGGTCAGCAGTTTGAATCCAACAGCTGCTCCTTGGAGGGCTTATGGGGCAGCTCTGCTCTACAGGGTCACTGTGAGTCAGAATCGGCTCAACGGCAATTTTTTTTTTTTTCAGTTTATTTACACAAACTAAATGCATGCCACAGGAATATAATGAAAACAACATATGTGGAACCCTTAGTCAGATCTGGCCTCAGCAGGTAAAGCAAGAACTGGGGACCTTAGGGACTAGGCTTTGAACAGAGCCAAAGCCAAAATAGCTCAACACAATGCAAAAAAATTACTTGTTAGTTGAAATAGGGGTGTTAGAAGGAGTGCCATTCAAGAAGGCTAGCACCATAACTGGGAAACAGTGTGAAAGGTAATTCAAGAATTCATGTGTGGACTTAATACATTACTTCATTGAGACAATGTATGTGTGCCAACAAAGCAAAGAGAGGGTGTATATCCTCACCCTGTATTAAACCCAGTACCTTTAGATACATCTATATCACTACAGAATTTGAATTTTTTTCATAAGCCAATCTCCAGGCGTTATAGAGACTCAAGCCAAGGGCACAGGGAGGGGGGTACTTGTAAGGATACTCTAAGAAAAAACTATGATAAATGTACCTTTTATCATTGTTTTATTGGCCAGAACACCATGGTTAAAGTAATAATAATAATAATAATTAATATGTAAAACTGGACCAACATAGTTGTATCAAGGTGAGATTGATGGACAGTGTTCCATAATGATATTTGGAAGATTAGATTGTATTGGGACAATCTGCACTGTAGTATCTAGAATATAGTTATACTCACAAACCACATAATAATTGGAATGTACTGAATGAACCTTCTAGTCACTAACCTTGACATTGTAATTGTGTCATTCATGGGTAAAGGTTTTTCTGTTGGATAGGAAAATTATACTGTAATCTTAACTGATTTTTGTGTATCAAACATTATAACTATATAACATGTAACTAAGGTCTTACAGGTTCATTAATAAAATTAAATGAAAAGCAAATATATGGAGATCATAATCTCGAGGATGACAAAGTATTTGGGAAGACTGAATTGAAGCCAGCAACTGATGTCATACCTGATGGAACTAGGTTAGCCAGAAAAAGGGGACAGTTTGTTAGTTAAATTAGCTTGCTATTGAATGAATCCATTAACCCATATAAAACTGTACAAGTATCTGTTAATAAAAGAGAAAAGCAATATCACACTGGTATTAAGACCTATAAAATGATGTCACAGTTAATATATGTATGCGTATATATTTGCTTTAAGTGAAAGTTTACAAATCAAGTCAGTCTCTCATACAAAAATTTATATACACCTTGCTATATGCTCCTAGTTGCTCTCCCCCTTAGAGACAGCACACTCCTCTCTACCCTGTATTCCCTGAGTCCATTCAGCCAGCTTCTGTCTCCCTCTGCCTTCTCATCTCCCCTCCATACAGGAGGTGCCCACATAGTCTCACGTGTCTGCTTGAGCCAAGAAGGTCACTCCTCACCAATATCATTTTCCATTTTATAGTCCAGTGCAATCCCTGTCAGAAGAGTTGACTTTGGGAATGGCTCCAGTCTTGGGCTAACAGAAGCTCTGGGGACCACGACCTCTGGGGTTGTAATATATGTATGTATATATATATATACATACATACATACCTATATATATATATTAGAATAAATTCCCTGAGTATTTTCATGAAATGATTCAAGTCCTAGGAATGATTGATATGGCAGGATGGTTACTGCATTCTATAGAGTAATGCAGATTTTTTTTTTTTTTAATAAAAACTAAGGAATGATGTCCAAGATACACAAGGTGAAGTTACACTGCTCAGAGGCAGAATGCACCTGGGATCAAATGGAGACGCAGTAGGCAGATAAAAGTTGTTCTTAACCAGAACCTGTTGTAAATACTGACTGATGGAACTTAGTAGCTGAAAGATAAATGAGTGCCCCACAGGATTAACGAGTACTGATTACTAAACCCAGAACACTTTAACAGAATCTGCCTGGTCCTGTGAGATTGTTTATTTTAAATAAGCCTGTAATTAATGGGTTGCAAACACATAACTAATGAGGTGAATAAGGTGAGAGAAAATAAAACTTACTAGCTTCCCTAAATGACCTCATCCTACACTCAGTTCTTGTTTCTCAGAAACTGAAACACTTCCCAGTGTGACAAAAAGGTCCCTGGAGCATGCATCTACTGACATTGGTTATATTTTTCATTTTTCACAATGTGTTAACATTCTCAATATTCCATTGTTTTTGCTCTGTTTCCATTAATCTGGCTTCTCTGCCTCTCCTTAGCTTCTAATCTTTGTTTTAGGGTAAATATTGACCATTTGATCTCATATGATTGATTAAGAGAACACTGTATCAGTGGGGTAATCTCTTATTACGGTGTTAATGGTTTCTTCATCCTGCTTGTCTGCTGAGTTCTTTTTGTTTACAGATTTCTTTTCGTTTTCTTTGTTGTTGTTCAGTTTTTTGTTTGCTGAGTCTTTCTGATTTTTTTTTTTTTTTGGTGAGTAGTTTTATTTTCTTTGTGGTTGCTCTGAAATTTACCTTGACCTTACTAAATTTTAAACAGCCTGTTATTTCTTGATATTGCCTTGACTTCCTCTCCATATGTAAATTCTATAACTATATCTTTTATTCTCTCTTTTTGTTTTGAAGTTTTCATTGTTTCTAGATTGATCTCTCTGGTTCCCTTTTTTCAGTTTTATTTTACATTTGAGAATTGCCTGGGTTGGAATCTGGGTGATGCTGTCATGTGTACTGGCCTCAAGTTACTGTTTGATGTTGTTAGTTCTCTGTCTGAAGAACTGCCTTTAATATTTCTTGTAAGGTTGGTCTAGTTTTTATAAATTCTCTTAATTTTTGTTTATCTGGGAATGTCCTAGGTTCATCATTGTATTTGAAAGATGATTCTGCTGGATATATGCTTCTTGGCTGGCAATTCTTTCCTTTCAGGGTTTTATAAGTCACATCCCACAGCCTTCTTGCCTTCATGGTTTCTGCCAAAGAATTAATGGTAAGTCTTATTGGTGCCCCTTTGTAGGTGATATTTAGTTTTTCATGAGCTGCTTTCAAAATTCTTTCTTTTTCTTGGTTTTGGAAAGTTCGATTATGATATGTCTTGGTGACTTTTGGCAGGGGAGTCTCCCCCTGGTGGCACAGTGGATAAGTTCTTGGCTGCTAATGAAAAGGTCAGCAGTTTGAAACTATTAGCCACTCTTTAGAAACTCTGTGGGGCAGTTTTACTATGTCTTATAAGTCACTGAGTCAGAATCAACTCAATGGCAATGTTTTCTTTTGTTGTTGTTGTTCTCCTGTTTGAGGTTCATTGGGCTTCTTGGATAGAAACCTTCTTGTCTTTCATGATATTAGGAAGGTTTTCTGCCGATAAATCTTCAAAAATTCTCTCTGTGCTTTTTTTCGCCTCCTTTTCTGAAATTCCAGTTACGAGTAAATTCTTCCTCTTGATAGTGTCGCACATAACTCTTAGGCTTTCTTCATGTTTTTTCATCCTTTTTTCTGATTGTTCCTCATACAGATTAGTGTCAAGGAATATGTCCTCTATTTTCCTGATTCTTCTGGTGCTTCAATAATTCTTCTGTGTCTTTCTATTGACTAATCTGTTTCTGATATTTTATTGCTAATCTTCTGGATTTCTAATTTTAGTTTTTGCATGGTATCTAATTGTCTATTTATTTTGTTTTTTTGTTCTTGCGTTATTTCCTAAATTCTTCTGGGGTTTTGTCTTTGTTTTCCTTAATCTCTTTGAGGGTTCTCTGTATAAGTCTTTTGAATTTCTTATCAGGTAGTTCTATCACCATTTCTTCTTCAGGAAAGTTTTCTGTCCCTTTATTTTGATCATTTATTTGAGCCATCTTCTTCTGTTTCTTCATATGATTTGTTATTGTTTGTTGTCTTCGAGGCATTAAAGTGTTATTTTATTGGTTCATTGTATGTTTGTTTCAACCCGATTTTTTTTGTTGTTGTTGTTCTGTTTTGATATAACAGGGTCGGTGGGACAGGCTTGCTTCACTAATAGCTCCTCTGGCAGCACAGGATCACTTACCACATGTCTCTGTGTGGATAGCACAGTGGTGGGCTGGGCAAGATTTCAGTGAGTGTTTGAGACAGCTGAGGGTAGGCTGATTGGGTGCTGATTGCCACATACCGTCAGTCCAGTAGCATGGGGGAACTGATAGCCACTTGCTGGGAGGACAAGACAGTGGTCTAGGGCTGTGGTGGGCAGCTGGGAGTGCTGGAGGCTCTCCCACAACTCATTGGTTCAGTGGGGGTTGGGGGACAGACAGGTGGTAGGGTGTGCCAGAGCACTATCGTGCTTCTTGGAGGGTCAATGGGGATTGGGGGAGGTGACCTAGTGGCCAGGAGCATTGGAGCTTTCTCACATTGCTCGGTGCATCAACGGGGGGAGGGTGTCCAGTGGCTGGGTACACCAGAGAGCTCTTGCACCTCTTGGTAGGTCAGATGGGTTGGAAGCTGGGTGGCTAGGTGTACTGGGGTGCTCTTGTGCAGCTTGGCATGTTGGTGGGGAGGAATGAGGGACTCATTCTGTGCTCTCCAGCAGTTAGGATTTTGGGCTGGGGTGTTCGTGCTAATTACCAGAAGGGTGGAGAAGGGGTAACATGCTCTTCTGGTCACTGGACAATGGTGCCTGAGCATTTCTGTTGGCTGCCGCTAGCAATCGGGACCTGGCCTCAGACAAGTGCTGGGAGGTAGAGCTGCCTTAGTCCAGTTGGGTGGCGGGTGGGGGCTCCTGTTGACACTTTATGAATCTGTTACTCCATATGCAGCTTCTCACCCCAATGAATGGGATCCACTGCCGGTGAGTAGCCCTTTCTCTGAGTCCTAGGTCCCACCCTGCTCTGTAAATGCCAGAATCCTTGGAGTTCTTGCCTTCTTTGCTTTCTCTCTTCAGCTTTAGTTCATTTCTGGCTCACCTTGCTTCATTCTGTGTATTTCTACACTGTTTTTCTATTTGATGTTGGCAATTCTGTGAAGTTACTTTCCTGTGCTCCTTATGCAGAATCACTGCTGCCTTTGTCTCAAGATGGTCCTGCTGTGCCAGGCCAGTTGGTAGGGCACCCCTGGCCCATGGCTGTCCTTATTCACTGTTTTCAATCATTTTCTTCTTCCAGTCGGTGTTTGGTCTAATTCTTTATCCTTTCATTTGATGTCCAGGGTCCCAGGATGTCATCTGTATCTGTTTCACTTGGTTTCTGAGGTATTTGCTGTAAAGGGATGGCATGGTATGTTTGGCTAAGCTGCCACCTTGGCTCCTCTTCCCCATTCTCTCCTTAATCAACTTTACCAGTAACCACGAGTTGTCTCCAATTCATGATGACCTCATGTATGTTGGAGTAGAACTGAGTTCTATAGGGTTTTTGATGATGGATTTTCCTGGAAGTAGATCTCTAGGCCTTTCTTCCATGTCACCTCTGGGGGGACTTGAACCTCCAACTTTTTGGCTAGTGGCTGAGTGTTTTAACAACTCTTTTCTTTTCATTTCATTTTTGACCTCTTCTATGCCACATCCAATGGATAAATATTGGTCTTTACTGATACTGACTCATGGCCACCCCATGTACAACAGAATAAAATATTACCCTGTCACACAGTATCTTCATGATCATTAGCATGCTGGAGTCTGTTGTAGCCCTGGTATATTTTGCATGCCTACCAACCTAGTAGGCTCATCTTTCAGCATTATATCTGACAATATTCTGCTGTGACCCACAGGGTCTTCATTGGCTAATTTTTAGAAGCAGATCAGCACATCATTTTTCCTAGTCTGTTATAGCCTGAAACCTGTCCACCATGGGTGAATTTGCTGATATTTGAAATACTGATGGCATAGTTTTCAGTATCAAAGCAACACACCAGCCGTCATAGTACAACAAATTGAAAGATGGGTGGTGGAGACAGTATTTAATACTTATTCTTTGCCTAAATACACACAAATTTTATATAAGAAAACACTAGAATAAAAGCATAGTTTTCAAAAAAAAAAAAATGGAAAATCACATATAGATCAAAACATAAAAAAAGAAAAGCAGCAAATTTAAACACTGTGTTTTATTGATTATTCAATAAATTTCATGTTAATAAATTTAAATGAGTCAAAATAGTTTATGTTAAAAGGATATTTTTAAAGTAAAATAGAACAAATTAAAATAATAATAAATAAATAGAATGAGCAAAGATAAAACAATAAGTAGCAAAATCATTTGCAAAAAAGCAGGCATCATGAACTTATTTTCAAATAAGTATGAATTCAGAGTAATAAAATTAATTAAAACAAATATTGGCACTACTTAATATCATATCTGCCAGGTGCTCCTTGGAAACTCTGTGGGGCAGTTCTGTCCTATAGGGTCACTATGAGTCAGAATTGACTTGACAGCACTGGGTTTTAATATCATAAATAATGTAACCCACAATTGTGACCTATAAGCTGGCCCTTATTATACTTTCATATATTTCATATAAAAATACAATGCATTTTTAAAATTATAATTTCTGCTCGTAAATTTAGGAGTTATTACAATAATCTTAAAATGTGATCCATAGAAAAATGAGGTGCCTAATAAATTGTTTTACTATGGATCAATGCAAATTACATCAATTTTTAATACCTTACCAATGATATGCTATTAAATTACAAATGTATGGTAATAAGCATAAAATAATATACTTCAGATTACTGAATTCAACCCTTACTATGCAGATTTATTAATGAAGAGAGATGCCCTTTATCAATGCTGAGGATACCAATGAAGATAGAATGCATAAAATCATTCATTCTTTCATTTTGTTACCTCTATTAACATGTTATGTTCCCTGTTGGCATAGGGGTTAAGGGCTACGGCTGCTAACCAAAAGGTCGGCAGTTCAAATCTGCCAGGCGCTCCTTGGAAGCTCTATGGGGCAGTTCTACTCTGTCCTATAGGGTCACTATGAGTCGGAATCAACTCGACGGCACTGGGTTTTTTTTTTATTAACATGTTATGGTATCTTGCTGTTGAAACACAATAAAAGTATTGCATGTTGATAATAACATACCAGGTAATTTAACTTTGTTAAATTTAGATGGTTATGCTTTTATTAAACAAAGAATTAAATCTCTTGTGGACTAACTTCTACTCAGCTCATACTTTCCTTGAAAAACAATATCTGCTTACTTTCTTATTTGAAAGACACATCACATTAACAAAACTCATTTTTATAGTATTATTTAAATTTTGTTTGTAAGGAATATGTGTATTCACTTGGAACTTCTCAAATACTTGCAAAGAAATTGATATTCCTAGTAGTAGAAATATATACTTAAGAAAATAAATATATTAGTTTATATTAGAGCAATCACCCCCAAGAGAGCAATCACATTCATAATTAATATTGGAAATCAACTCTAATGTGTAGTGTGAGCTTACGAGTGCATTGTACCAGGAGGCACCATTTATACTGTGGTAGATACGAGTGGCTGTGTAGTCCCCATAACCAGAGGGGAACATTGTATAGTCGGCTATGCAAATATCATTTTCTGTATTGGGAAACAAGATGTTCCTGTTTCATAATTCTACTATAAGAATATTTGAAGCTTCCATTTTTGTATCATATAGCCACGCAAATTTATGTAACATAATTGACCATCCTAATTTCAGTTTAAAATTATTTCAGAAAGAAAATATCAGGAGCAAAATTTACATGGATTGTTATTTCATGTCGAGAATAAACTTAACAACAACAAAAAAATCATTATTCAGTGTCACTTAAAGAACTTAGAAAAATCCCCAAACTGGGAAACGGTTAGTGGGAAAAATACGGCTTTATTGCAAATAAACCAACAAGAAGAGAAAGTAATAGGAAATTGGTAAAATACATAAGCAATCATTTTATTCCCAGATATTAAAAACAACCTTACAAAAAAGGTTGACGTTGAGTCTTTTCTCATGATGAGCCATGTGTTACAGAATAGAACTACTCCTTAGGGTTTTCTTGGCTGTCTTCTTTGCTGAAGCAAATCACAGGTCTTTCTTTTGCAGTCCCTCTGATTGGGTTCCAGCTGCCCACCTTTAGGCTAGTAGTCAAGTGCAAACCATTTGTACTACCAAAGAACCCTATAGATAACTAACATATGGAAATAGTTTTTCCCTAACTAGTAATTATAAATATAAAAAATAAGTAATAAATTTTTTATCCAAAATTTGACATTTTAAAATTACGATAATATCATTTGCTGGTGAGGTTAAAGAGATATCTTCATGCACGGTAACTGATTTTTGTTGCTATTTCAATGACCTCTTTAGTTATCGTCATGCTAATTGATTACTATTTGAATTGGAAATATTTTTATTTATGTTATTATGTTTGGATTTTTTCTATTTGTTTTGCCATTTATCTTGTTTAAAGCCACCTACTGATTTACTGGATTTTCATAGTGCAATAAATTTATTACCTTGGCTTTCCTATATTATTTCTGTAAATGATGACTTTTTTTTAAATTTAGACTTATTTCTATATATGTATATATTTTTAACTTTAGTGAAAATACTCTTTTACTAATAATTTCGGTACTTCATGTTTTCCTATAAAGGAAGGATACTTTTTATTTCTATATTATTTAAAGATGGTCTTCTAAAAATAATTAATATCAGTTAAATTTTTGATTTACTCTATCATTGCACACTTTGTTATTTTGAGAGCTTATTTTGTTTTGGTTTGTTTTCCCCTGGGTATGGAGATATTTGTGTGGTAAAATCAACATTTTACCTGGCCTGTGTTCCCAGTTATTCTGCCGTTAGTTGTAGGCTATGCCATCTTTTATTCCATTGGCAGACTTTTCTCTATATTGTTTGGATTATTATCAGCATGTACAGTAGTAACTTATAAGGATGAATTTTCTCTCCACATAGAAAACGCTCAACATGTTTACGTCTTATTCCAATCTGCAGTGTATTTTCCTATGTATTTCCTCTTTCAAAAAATACTTTCTAAGATTCCAAAACAAATTTTTACTTGTCATAAAAAAAAAAAAAGTATATTCTTTTGTTTAGGATTTTTTGAGTCATGTAGACAAAAAAAGTAGCAAAATGACATTTATATGAAAGAAAAATATATTAAGTGTACCTTCAATATTCCAGGCACTCTTCTAGGCTCTTGATATTCAATATTTGTACCCTATAATTACATTCTGTCTTGGAAGAAGTACAGCCAGAATGCTCCTTAGAAGGAAGATGGAGAGACTTTGTTTTATGTACTTCGAACATGTTTTCAGGAGGGAAAAGTCCCTGGAGATGGATGCCTTGCTTGGTATAGTAGAGGATCAGGAAAAAAGAGGGAGTTCCTCAATGAGATGGATCAATACAGTGACTGCAAAAAACAGGCGCAAACATAGCAATGATTGTGAGGATGGCACAGGACCAGGCAGTGTTTCGTTCCATTTTACATAGGATTACTAAGAGTTGGAACTGGCTCAACGATACCTAACAACCACTATATTTTGAGGCAGTCTAACTTCATTTATTAACCTAAACCTAGCCTAGTACATCATTTATTAGGTAGCACATATTTGGGGGAAAGAAAAAAAAAAAGTATAGCCAAAGTCTAAGCTGGAATTCAAACACGAATCTAATATACAGCACCAGCATAGCTATGTATCACATACAATATCCTCGAAGAAGAAATGTCGTATATTAAAGTGCACTCTCTCTGTCTCCTGTGTGTGTAACCATAGACTTTTATTTAAAAAAAAATAACAAAAAGGAGTGAGACCAAATTCATGGTTGGGGATGGAAAATAAGTTGCATTTTAGTAAATTAAGTTAAACCCCGACCAAAAAAAATCCCAACTCATAGCCAACAATTCGATTCGGACTTGTAGCAGCCCTAAAAGACAGAGGAGAACTTCCCCATAGGATTTCCAAGGTTGTAAATATTTATGGAAGCAGACTGCCACATATTTCTCCCGAGGAGTGGCTGGTGACATAGAACTGCCAACATTTGGTTAGCAGGTTAGTTCTTAACCGCTGTGCCAGTTTATTCAAAATAACTGTAAATGAGCAAGGGCCACTTCTATATAATATTATCAGAACAAATAGGATGATAAGGCAAACAGTAGAAATTGTATCTACTAAGAACTTGTGTATGGAGGGAACTATCAAATTGTTAAAACTTTTTGACAGAATATGATTTCTCCCATAATATTATGCATTTTAGTTTATTGTTTTTAAGTAATTCATATAACTTTACAAATGAGGTGAAGAAAACAAAAACAAAAACAAAACCTCTCAATGAAAAGAGTTTTGAGAAACCATCTTGAAAAAAAAAAAATTAGTATCCTGAGGTCTGTTTATTTACATATTATTCTCCTGTTCTCAAATATGCGTTACTTAAAGAACAAGAAATTATCTTATTTATTTTTTATACCTTGCATTTCTCAGGATATCTGGCACAGAAATGACTCCTTCAACATGCTTGTTAAACTTAAATAAATAAATCCATTTGAAAATTTTAGTTTAATTTAGTTATTTTCCATATTGTTGGTAAATAAACTTTTAATAGAGACTTAATCTCATTTTATTCTCAGGTTTCAAAGAAGTGGTATGAAATAAACATTTGTGTGCTCCATTTTCACTTATAAAGAAATGTTTAAAAAAAAAGTTTGTTGTTGAGTCAATTTCTCTTCCTCTTTTGAAATTTTACAGTATACTAATGAAAAGCCTGGGATAGTGTCGAACATGAACTCTCAAAAAGCAATAACATCTGTCATCTAAATGTGTTACACTGTTCTAATCAAAAACAATATTCGGCAATGCAATTAAGGTAATTAGAAGCTCTATTATAAATTAACAACTTTAAGAAAACTAATTTTCCAGATAGGACCCCGTGGATAATGAGAGCACATATATAGCTAATAATTATAATTTTAAAAGTATGCTTATTCTCAAAGGAACAATTTAAGATTTAAATTTTTTTCTAATTGTTACTAACTTTCATTTAACTTTCCAGTAGTTGAAGCTATTTGTTTCTTAAAATAAAAATGACTGTAGACTGCCTAGGTTATAGTCTGTCAATTGCTTATCTTCTTTTGGATTAAAATAGCATTATCGTACTTTTGAACTATACACACTTTGTTCTGCAGTAGAGAACATCTTTAAAACAGGCTAAGAAAAACAGCAAAAACAACAAAACTATCTAAACAAGGAAAATGGCTATGAAAGAAGTCATACATATAAAAATAAATTAACATCTAGAAATAGCATGTAACATATTTTGCATTGATCATACATGAAAAAAAGATTATATAGTCACAAATTACATTTTTTCATAATATTATATTCAAGTAGTTTGATCAATTTCATTGATCATCAAGAAGAAGTTTATTCCTTTTCCTAAAATACAAGTATAGCAAAGGTACCGTCATTAGAAGCGGTCACATTCATCAGCGGTTCCGTGTATAAACTCCCCTTTAGAATCAATGTTATGTCTCTGTTTTCTGTAAGAATCACAATTTCAGGTCCAATGAAGTCACCTAGCATAGGACACGCTGAAGGAATCGATATAATAGGAGCGATATAAAACAAAGTTGGAATTGTTCCAGTCTTTTGGTTGGAAACTCTTCATGAGTTCCCAAACTAGTGATTCCTGGTATATCCTCCCTTGTACCAAGTAATTCCCCAACTCAATCTCTTAAACCAAAACCCCTTGCTGTCGAGTTGATTCTGACTCATAGCGACCCTATAGGACAGAGTTGAACTGTTTCATAGGGTTTTCAAAGAGCAACTGTTGGATTTGAACTCCCAAATATTGGATATCAGCCAAGCAACTGTTGGATTCAAACTCCCAAATATTGGATATCAGCCAAGCAACTGTTGGATTCGAACTCCCAAATATTGGATATCAGCCAAGCAACTGTTGGATTCGAACTCCCAAATATTGGATATCAGCCAAGCAACTGTTGGATTCGAACTCCCAAATATTGGATATCAGCCAAGCAACTGTTGGATTCGAACTCCCAAATATTGGATATCAGCCCTGGCTGGGAGTTCGAATCCAACAGTTGCTCTTTGAAAACCCTATGAAACAGTTCAACTCTGTCCTATAGGGTCGCTATGAGTCAGAATCAACTCGACAGCAGCTGAAGCCCCACCAGGGCTTCAGTCTCTCACTAGACATGATTATAATTAATTTTTCATTTCCTGTTCTGGTTTGCATAATCTTTATTTGCAGAAACTAACACTTTCTGTTTTATTCACTATTATATCTGCAGCATCTAACACAGTACCTGGCATGTGGTATATCCTCAACAAATACAAAATGAATGGACAAGTAAATGGATGGATTTAACCAATTATCCTTTCAGAGTTACCAAATTCCATTAAGTTTTGAAAATATTTTTTATAGACTGTTAAGGTGTGTTTATCAGACCACTTATAATACAGAGTTGTTATAATTTAGTGCAATTATTTGCTTACATGTTTCCCTCCTCTGGTTTATGAACTATTCCAGGGAAGGGAAATCTATCCACTTTTAACAGTGCAAAACTTACCTCAATACTATTGTCTTGGTTATCTAGTCTTGCTATAACAGAAACACCACAAGTGGATGGCTTTAACAAACAGAAATTAATTTTCTCACAGTCTAGTAGGTTAGAAGTCCAAATTCAGGGTGTCAGCTCCAGGGGAAGGCTTTCTTTCTCAGTCGCCTCTGGAGGAAGATCCTTGTCCTCAATCTTCTCTTGGTCGAGGAGCTTCTCAGGTACAGAAACCCTGCATCCAAAGGACATGCTCTTCTACTGGTGCAGCTTTCTTGGTGGTATGAAGTCCCCAACTCTCTGCTTGCTTCCCTTTCCTTTAATCTCTTGAGATATAAAAGGCGGTGCAGGCCACACCCCAGGGAAACTCCTTTACACTGGAATAGGGAGGTGATCTGAGTAAGGGTGGTATTACAATCCTAGCCTAACCCTCTTAACATAAAATTACAATCACAAAATGGAGGACAACAACACAATACTAGGAATGATGGCTTAACCAAGTTGACACATATTTTGGGAGGAACACAATTCAATCCATGGCAACTATATAATAATAAGTTCTCAGTACACTTTCAAAGAATCAATGTATAAACAGTAAACCAGAAGCAGGTTAGTAAGAGCTGGCCAGAATAATATCTTTTTATTCCCCATATTGTTAAAATATGACCTTGGAAGTCTTCGAAAAACTGGGAAGCTGAGGATTATATGATTTCTTCCTTCTTTCGTTTTTTTTCTATCTTTTCTTCTGTTTGCTTCTTTCATTCATTTGTTCATCCATATTTCCTATCTATCTGTCTATCTATTCATTCATCTTATTAAATATGCACACACAGACACACACACACACCTATACAACTTATCATCAAAGCTAAATACCAAAGCCAGCTACTTAAACACAAACATTTTTGCAACGAGAAGTGTTGCTATTTCTTTATATAATCAAAGAATAATGGAGTGTATGCAGAATATAGGAGCCTCAGTGGCACAGGACTTAATATTTGGGCTGCTAACCAGAAGGCTAGCTGTTTGAACCTACTCAGCTGTCTTAGGCTGGATTCTTTACAGAAGCAAAACCAGTAAAGCGTGTATATGTATATGTATATATGTATGCATATATACATATACATATACTTCTATATATGTATAAACAAGGAAATGGCTCATGTGGTTGTAGACTGGAATGTCCTAAGTTCGTGAGTCAGGCTGGAGGCTTCTCCTGATTCACATTGCCCCAGAGGCTGGTGAACCCAATATCAGCAGATCAGAGGGCAAAGCTGTTGCTCACAGGGTGCAAAGATCCACGAATACCGAGATCAGCAGGCAAGACTGTGGGTAAGCTGCTAGCTCAAGTCCCAAGAACTGGAGGTCAGAAGAACAGGAGCCAGCTATAGGATGCAGAGTGAGTAAAAGCCACGAGCCTTGCCAGAATGTCCACTTACATTGAATGCAGGCCACACTCCCAAAGAAACTCCTTTTCAATTGATAGGCTACTCATAGCAAAGTCCATCATGGGGAACCACACCGGTGGTTCCATAGGAAAAGACCCAGTGATCTGCTCTTGAGAAGATGATAGCCTAGAAAATCCTATGGTGCAGTTCTACTGGGTCACACGGGGTCTCTGTGTGTTGGAATCAACTTGATGGCACTAACAACAACAATGCAGAATATATAGTGGCAGAATATATAACTTCTGTTAAATTCTGGGTTATGTGATATTGTGACACTGGAGGTTTTATTTATTTATTTATTTGTTGGGAGTTTTTTGATTACCGTTTCAATCTCTTTTTTTGTTATGGGTCTATTTAGTTGTTCTACTTCTGAATGTGTTAGTTTAGGTAGGTAGTGTTTTTCCAGGAATTCATCCATTTCTTCTAGGTTTTCAAATTTGTTAGAGTACAATTTTTCATAATAATCTGAAATGATTCTTTTAATTTCATTTGGTTCTGTTGTGATGTGGTCCTTCTCATTTCTTATTCGGGTTATTTGTTTCCTTTCCTGTATTTCTTTAGTCAGTCTAGCCAATGGTTTATCAATTTTGTTAATTTTTTCAAAGAACCAGCTTTTGGCTTTGTTAATTCTTTCAATTGTTTTTCTGTTCTCTAATTCATTTAGTTCAGCTCTAATTTTTATTATTTGTTTTCTTCTGGTGCCTGATGGATTCTTTTGTTGCTCACTTTCTATTTGTTCAAGTTGTAGGGACAGTTCTCTGATTTTGGCTCTTTCTTCTTTTTGTATGTGTGCATTTATTGATATAAATTGGCCTCTGAGCACTGCTTTTGCTGTGTCCCAGAGCTTTTGATAGGAAGTATTTTCATTCTCGTTGCTTTCTATGAATTTCCTTATTCCCTCCTTGATGTCTTCTATAACCCAGTCTTTTTTCAGGAGGGTATTGTTCATTTTCCAAGTATTTGATTTCTTTTCCCTAGTTTTTCTGTTATTGATCTCTAGTTTTATTGCCTTGTGGTCTGAGAAGATGCTTTGTAATATTTCTATGTTTTGGACTCTGCAAAGATTTGTTTTATGACCTAATATGTGGTCTATTCTAGAGAATGTTCCATGTGCGCTAGAAAAGAAAGTATATTTTGCAGCAGTTGGGTGGAGAGTTCTGTATAAGTCAATGAGGTCAAGTTGGTTGATTGTTGTAATTAGATCTTCCGTGTCTCTGTTGAGCTTCTTACTGGATGTCCTGTCCTTCTCCGAAAGTGGTGTGTTGAAGTCTCCTACTATAATTGTGGAGGTATCTATCTCGCTTTTCAATTCTGTTAAAATTTGATTTATGTATCTTGCAGCCCTGTCATTGGGTGCGTAAATATTTAATATGGTTATGTCTTCCTGATCAATTGTCCCTTTTATCATTATATAGTGTCCTTCTTTATCCTTTGTGGTGGATTTAAGTCTAAAGTCTATTTTGTCAGAAATTAATATTGCTACTCCTCTTCTTTTTTGCTTATTGTTTGCTTGATATACTTTTTTCCATCCTTTGAGTTTTAGTTTGTTTGTGTCTCTAAGTCTAAGGTGTGTCTCTTGTAGGCAGCATATAGATGGATCGTGTTTCTTTAACCAGTCTGTGACTCTCTGTCTCTTTATTGGTGCATTTAGTCCATTTACATTCAGGGTAATTATAGATAAATAAGTTTTTAGTGCTGTCATTTTGATGCCTTTTTATGTGTGTTGTTGACAATTTCATTTTTCCACATACTTTTTTGTGCTGAGGCGTTTTTCTTAGTAAATTGTGAGATCCTCATTTTCATAGTGCTTGACTTTATGTTAGTTGAGTCGTTACGTTTTTCTTGGTTTTTATCTTGAGTTACAGAGTTGTTATACCTTTTTGTGGTTACCTTATTATTTACCACTATTTTTCTAAGTAAAAACCTAACTTGTATTGTTCTATATCGCCTTGTATCAGTCTCCATATGGCAGTTCAATGTCTCCTGTATTTAGTCCCTCTTTTTGATTATCGTGATCTTTTACCTATTGACTTCCATGATTCCCTGTTATGTGTATTTTTATTTATTTTTTTAATTAATCTTAATTTGTTTGTTTTTGTGATTTCCCTATTTGAGTTGATATCAGGACATTCTGTTTTGTGACCTTGTGTTGTGCTGATATCTGATATTATTGGTTCTCTGACCAAACAATATCCTTTAGTATTTCTTGTAGCTTTGGTTTGGTTTTTGCAAATTCTCTAAACTTGTGTTTGTCTGTAAATATCTTAATTTCGCCTTCATATTTCAGAGAGAGTTTTGCTGGATATATGATCCTTGGCTGGCAGTTTTTCTCCTTCAGTGTTCTGTATATGTCGTCCCATTCCCTTCTTGCCTGCATGATTTCTGCTGAGTAGTCAGAACATATTCTTATTGATTCTCCCTTGAAGGAAACCTTTCTTTTCTCCCTGGCTGCTTTTAAAATTTTCTGTTTATCTTTGGTTTTGGTGAGTTTGATGATAATATGTCTTGGTGTTTTTCTTTTTGTATCAATCTTAAATGGGGTTCGATGAGCATCTTGGATAGCTATCCTTTCGTCTTTCATGATGTCAGGGAGGTTTTCTGTCAGGAGTTCTTCAACTATTTTCTCTGTGTTTTCTGTCCCCCCTCCCTGTTCTGGGACTCCAATCACCCGCAGGTTATCCTTCTTGATAGAGTCCCACATAATTCTTAGGGTTTCTTCATTTTTTTTAATTCTTTTATCCGATTTTTTTTCAGCTACGTTGGTGTTGATTCCCTGGTCCTCCAGATGTCCCAGTCTGCATTCTAATTGCTCGAGTCTGCTCCTCTGACTTCCTAATGCGTTGTCTAATTCTGTTATTTTATTGTTAATCTTTTGGATTTCTACATGTTGTCTCTCTATGGATTCTTGCAACTTATTAATTTTTCCAGTATGTTCTTGAATAATCTTTTTGAGTTCTTCAACAGTTTTATCAGTGTGTTCCTTGGCTTTTTCTGCAGTTATCCTAATTTCATTTGTGATATCATTAAGCATTCTGTAAATTAGTTTTTTATATTCTGTATCTGATAATTCCAAGATTGTATCTTCATTTGGGAAAGGTTTTGATTCTTTTGTTTGGGGGGTTGGAGAAGCTGTCATGGTCTGCTTCTTTAAGTGGTTTGATATGGATTGTTGTCTCCGAGCCATCACTGGGAAACTAGTTTTTCCAGAAAATCCGCTGCGTCCAGTCCAAATCCCTGCGGGATGGTTCCCCGGCTCGGATGCTGCTCTTTCTGCTCCAAGACCAGTCACTGCCTCCCGGGGACTTCTCCTACCGGCTGCGTCCCACGCCGCCCGTGGAACCGGCTGGTCCCCCTCCCGGGGTTAGTTCAGGAGGGTGGAGCAGGTCTCTGTGCTTGTGCCATACCTGACTGGTACGCTGGCTCCAGGCTCTGGAAACAATCGCTGCTTCTCCGTATTAGTTCGTTCTCCGTCTCTAAATCTGTGTTTGTTGTTCAGGGTTTGTAGATTGTTATGTATGTGATCGATTCACTTGTTTTTCCATGTCTTTGTTGTAAGAGGGATCCGAGGTAGCGTCTGCCTAGTCCGCCATCTTGGCTCCGCCCTGGGGGTTTTGTTTTGTAGTCATGTAAAACTATACATTTCATAAATCAAGGCAGAGTATCTTACCTGTTCTAATTTGATATTTGGCTCTTTCTTGTTGCAGTCATTCAGAAGCACATATTTGCAACAATTATAGAGAATGAGAAGTTTTTATGCTACTATGGGTGGTTACCTTGATTTGGACTGTGAACCAACACAGGTGGCTCTTTTATCCATTTAAACGTCAGAGCTGATGTACTATCAGATCACCAAGCAGATTTTCAAAACCTCTTTTTTAAGAAGCAAAAGAAAGTCCCAAGGTTGTCATTAGGCAAAAGGGTGGGGGAGATGCTTCAGTCAAAATATCTTTTAGTGATAACTGAAAACTGTTTCATTTTCCTCTTTTCTACAACAAAGATTTTTAATAGTGTTTCAGCAAGAACGTTGGAAAAGAAAGTCAATATATATATACATAAAACCTGCCTCATGGGTAATATAAATAAAGTTATAACTATTAAAATTGTGAAATTTCCTCAGCAAAATTCATATTTAATAATTAAAGAAATAATCATTGTCTTAAAAATGGGTTTGAATATTTAAAATAATTAGTGCCCACAGCTATAATCCTTGCTGTCCTATTGTTTGAAATATACTTGTCACCCTCAGTGGAGCCTTAGAACATTATAGACTTTAGTCTTGTCAGTGATCCATCAATGTTGATGAGTATGATCAGTGTTGATGAGTACCCTCTGCTGTTCCACTTATATTTCTGACATTTATTTTTTTCTGTTTCCATGATGCCTTAGAAAGCTATAGACAAAAATATGGTAGCTAAGTGGTCCCACTGCTTTAATTGTTATAAGAAATCCTATCATGAATCACCAAATTAGAAACAAAAAACATCCTAAAGGAAAAGTTAAAGAAAATAATTTGAATAGAAGGGAAATATTTCTTTACCAGCTGTAAGTCACAATCCCTACATATAACTTTGATCTAGTCTTATAAACAAGAAAACACCCCCTTCCCCCCACATTCACACTGTAGCTACAATAATTCTTAAACTGTGTTAGTTCTCTACCATAAACAGTCTTTCAACATGTTCATCCAATACTATTTTAGTCCAAGTCCTCTGAGAAGGAGATGGCAAGAGGGGGTTAGATATACAAGAAAAATATTAGGGAAGATACCTGTGACAGAAAATGAAGAGAGAGCCAGGAGAGGCTGGGAGAGCTGTCAGACTGCCATGAAGGTCTGACCTTAAGTGATGGTGAGAGGAGAAAAAGAAGGGTTGGGTGGAAACTAACTTTTGTAGTTCCAAGGAAAGTTTCAACAAAGCCAATGAGGAGCCAATGCCTGATCAAAAGGGTCCCATATCTCCCAGGAAGTAGCCTGTGTTACTACCACTGGCATGTACTGCCATATTGAGAGCAGCCAGTGCAAAACAGCACCTGAGTGGGGATGTAGTGATGGATTTCAGGGTGTAGCAGTTGGGGCTGTCAGTCATTTACACTCCCTGCAGTCTGAGATCTGAGAGACCACCTTCTTATGGCCACCATGTTCGCTCTCTGTCAAGGCTTGATCTAGACTCAGCCCAAGACTCATATATTAACCTTTTGTCTTTTCTGAAACAGGACCCCTAAAATCTACCTTCAGCTGGTAATTCATAGCAGGATATGAAATACAGATGTTGCCTCAAACATAGACACATATATGGATGTAAATCTTATTAAGTAGAAGCTTTTAAGAAACAAGGGACAGAACAATTGCATACAGGCTGTGATCTTTTAGCTAGTAGTCAAGCACGTAATCTTTGTTCCACTGTCTTAGTTATCCTGTGCCGTTAAGACAGCAATACCACAAGTGCATGGCTTTAAAAAAAAGAAATTTATTTTCTCACAGTTTAGGAGGCTAGAAATCTGAATTCAGGGCGCCAGGTCTTGGGGAATGCTCTCTCTGCCAGCTCTGTAGGAGAGTCCTTGTCTTCTTTGAACTGCTTCTGGACCATCTTCATGTGGTTTGGCATCTTTCTTCCTGCATCTGTGCTTCCTTAAACTCCTTCTTTTGTATTTTGCAAGAGATTGACTCAAGACACACCTTACACTAATCCTGTCTCATTAACATAACAAAGATAACGCGCTCCCAAATGGGATTATAACTATAGACATAAAACCAAAAATCTATTGCCATCGAGTCAATTCCAACTCATACCAGTCAAATAGGGCAGAGTACAAGCGCCCCATAAGGTCTCCTAGGAGCAGCTGGTGAATTTGAAATACCAACCTTTGGTTAGCAACCTGAGCTCTTAACTACTGTGCCACCACAGTCATAGAAGTTAGGATTTAAAACATATATTTTGGAGGGACACAATTCAATCCTTTACAGCCGCTTGGGGATTCCTTTACATCACCAAAACTATTGTTTCATATTTGGCCCTAAAGTGGAAGCAAATGTGATTTCTATATATATTTTTGTTTTTATATTTTCTCTTATACAATTAAAATGTACCATTTAAGTACAAGTAACTTTTTATGTCTTACATTTGTGGAATAAAGGTTTTTCTAAGTTATAAAATAGCACTTAATTATTATTGATTTCTAATATATATACATAATATATTATTAATATTTTATGTACTTGTAAAATGAATGACATTTTTATTATATTTTTCACATAAGCAAACTTGGAATAAAAGTCTATGTAGTTAAGTTGACTACAAGTCAAATACACAAGGAAATGATTCTGGTGAATATAGACATTTCTGTGTAGAGATCAACTTTTTTCTGCTGGTTTCAGTAATCTTATTCTGAGGTATATTTAGCAATTTTTCCCAATTAATGTATAACTTAAGACTAGTATGTTAGAATCACTGAAAGAATGAAGACAAAATTATACTTTTTTGACAGATCAAATGTTTTATTTCATAATGCTGTAGATTTTAGCATTAAAATGTGCTGTCCTTAAAAATAAATTCAACAGGTTTCACAGATGGTACAAGTTATATATATATACATGTTATAAATCCCACATATCAAATGTACTTTGCATAAGTAAAATCACAGAGGCTTGATTTTCTATTAAATATAACTGGTCTCAGTCTCTCAATTCTTTTAGAACCTTAGTGCCTCCTTCCATTGATTTGACAAATATCTTCCTATTTTATACATGACTTTCAAATTTGTCCTTTTTTGTTTTACTTCTCCCCACTTTATTCTATAATACTTTAAATTATTTAATGATATATGTACAACTTTACTTTTAAAAATTTATTCTAGATGAGTCAATCAGGAATACATTATACTAATTTTTTTTTTTTTCGTTACTGAAATATGTCGGTACAATACTATTAGTAGAAAAGTAGAAAGGCAATTTAATTCCAGTATTTTTTTTTATAAAGTTCTAAGTGAATAACTGTTTCCTTGCACACTTTATGAACTGAAGTGAAAAAAGGAAAATTGCATAATACATATTTCAAGAATCCTAATTCATTATTTTTCTCTTGTACCCTTCTTTTTTTTTACCCTTCTTTGAACTCTAGAAAATAATTCATTTGTTTTCAACCTAAGACTAAATTTTTAAAGAACATACCTTTCTGTCTATGACTATCAGCTCATTAGCTAAAGAGCTAGAATAATGGAAGGAGAACTAATATTTATGATGAATATAAGTTAAATTATTACACATTCTTTCCGGTGAAATTTTTATATGCAAAATCTTCTTGATTGGCATTTGCTCAGTAATTCCTGTCATTAAATTCTAACATTTTTTTCAGAGTAAAAACAAACAAACAAAATATTTTAGGCCTTGTTAGATTTTGTTTTAAATATATCTATTCTCAAAAATGAAAAGCAAACAAACAAAAAATTATGAATGATATCCTCAGTAGCACAATTACCTCTGTCAATTTTTGGTAAAATGTATTTGCATGAATTACAAGACACTTGTGGAAATATAATTTTTTATTAAGAACCTGGTAATAAAAACTGACATTACTGTCAGTGATTATATGACTCCAAAAGCAACAATTACAGATACCTTAAATAGTTCAAAAACAAGAAAGTTAGAAATGTACCAAAATGTTTATGTGAACTACTAATTTCTTTCCAAATGCATCTATATAAAATAACATATTTTGAAGAGAAGAAATAATTGCACATTTCAATGAATATAATTTCTATATAATTTGGTATTATTTGTGGTTATATGAGAGATTATATATTAGAATGATCTTTGGCAGAAATCTTTGGCAAAGAAATCATTCCTTTAACACCATATTTGTGTTCCATAATTTATATACAGTAAAATTCATTCTTCTAATGTGTACAATTTTATGAATATTGACTTACACATGACAGTTGTATAAGCATTATTAAAAATAAGATACAGGACAGCTAAAGTCACTTTGTATTTGTTTGTAGTCAATCTTCTTTCTAACTTTTGCCCCTTGCACCCACTAATTTCTACTCTGTCCTTATGGTTTTGCCTTTCCAGAATATCAAGTAAGTATTTGTCTGGCTTCTTTCACTGTACCAAAAATAATTGGCTGATGTTCAATCATTTCAGGAAATAGCATATGATCAAGAACTGATGGTATTGAAGTTAGAAGTCCAAGCTGCACTGAAGGCATTGGTAAAAAACAAGTCTCCAGAAATTGACGGAATACCAATTGAGATGTTCCAACAGAGGGATACAAAGCTGGAGGTGCTCACACATCTATGGCAAAATTTTGGAAGACAGCTACTTGGCCAACAGGCTGGAAGAGATCCGTATTTGTGCTCAATCCAAAGAAAGGCGATCCAACAGAATGCAGAAATTATTGAACAACACCTTTAATAACACACTCAAGTAAAATTTTGCTGAAGGTAATTCAAAGTGGTTGCAGCAGTATATCAATAGGAAACTGCCAGAAATTCAAGCTGGATTCAGAAGAGGAACTGAAATAAGGAATATCACTGCTGACGTCAGTTGGATCATGAAAGCAGGGAATAGCAGAAAGATGTTTACCTGTGTTTTATTGACTATGCAAAGGGATTTGACTGTGTGGATTGTAACAAATTATGGATAACATTGGGAAGATCAGAAGTTCCAGAACACTTAATTGTGCTCTTGTAGGATCTGTACATAGACCAAGAGGCAGTCATTCGAACAGAACAACAGATTACTGTGCGGTTTAAAATCAGGAAAGGTGTGCGACAGGGTTATATCTTTTCACCATATTTATTCAATCTGTATGCTGGGCAAATATTCCAAGAGACTGGACTATATGAAGAAGAACATGGCTTCAGGATTGGTGGAAGATTCATTACCAGCCTGCTATATGTAGATGACACAACCTTGCTTGCTGAAAATGAAGAGAACTTGAAACACTTACTGATGAAGATCAAAGACTAAAGCCTTCAGTATGGATTACACCATAACATAAAGAAAACAAAAATCTTCCCAACTGGAATAATAAGGAACATCATGATAAATGGAGAAAATATTGAAGTTGTAAAGGATTTCATTTTATTTGGATCCACAATCGATGCTCATGGAAGCAGCAGACAAGAAATCAAAAGATGTATTGCATTGGGCAAATTTCCTGCAAAAAACCCCTTTAAAGTGTGTTGAAAGCAAAGGTGTTACTTTGAGGACTAAGGTGCATCTGACCCAAGCATAGTATTCTCAGTCGCCTCCCATACATGTGAAAGCTTGACAAAGACTAAGGAAGACTGAAGAAGAATTGATGCCTTTGAATTATGGTGTTGTTGAATAATTTGAATATACCATGAATTGCCTGGTGGGGCAGTG
Organism: Elephas maximus indicus; assembly: GCF_024166365.1. Taxonomy (NCBI): domain Eukaryota; kingdom Metazoa; phylum Chordata; class Mammalia; order Proboscidea; family Elephantidae; genus Elephas; species Elephas maximus. The sequence goes on from NC_064832.1 coordinate 53,433,842, forward strand.
GTTAAGTGCTACCACTGCTAATCTAAAGGTCGGCAGTTCGAATCTGCCAGGCGCTCCTTGGGAACTCTACAGGGCAGTTCTACTCTGTCCTATAGGTTCGCTGTGAGTCAGAATTGATTCAATGGCAGTGGATTTGGTTTGGGTTTTGGCCAGAATAATTAACATATTTCTTGGAAGAAGTACAGCCAAAATGCTCCTTTGAACTGAAGATGGCAAGACTCCTCTCACATACCTTGAAGGAGTTATTGGGGGGACCAGTACTTTCTGGGGAAGGACTTCATGATTGGTAGAAGGTCAGTGAAAAAAAGGAAGACCCTTGATGAGACGGATTGACTCAATGGTGCCAGGATGGTCTCAAACATAGCAAAGATTGTGAGAATGGCTACCGAATGGGCCGTGTTTCTTTCTGTTGTACATAGGGTCGCTGTGAGTCGGAAGAGAGTCTTGAGCACCTAACAACAACTGGCTTCTTTCATTCATACTTATTCTGAGATTCTTCCATGTTGTTATATGGTAATTAGTCAACCCTACTCCTTCGTATTGTTGAGTACTATCCCTTTGTATGGCTGGACTGCTGATTTGTTAGTCAGTTAATAGATATTTCCAGTTTTTTGTTAATTATGAATAAATTGATATAAACATTTACATACGAGTTTTTGCATAGATGATTTTCATTTCCCTTGGTGTAGAATTGATAGGTTGTAATTTAAGAGTATGTTTATATGTTTAAGGAACTGCCAGAATGTTTTCTAAAATGTTTGTACAATTTTGCACTCCCACTGAAAACATTTGAGAGTTACTTGAAAATGATAATCTTTATCATCTTTTGAAAGATTACTTTTATTCTTAATTTTCTGAAACATTTTATTGTTTGTTTTAAATCATAGATGCATGTTAAAATATCTTAATTACTTTTTCTGTATCTATTGAGATTATCATGTTTTTTTCTTCTCAGGACTCCATACTGATATGGGACATTTATGTGAGATAATACTTGAAGAATGAAGGGAAATTATCTTTTCTCCAGTCGACCATGATTCATTTTCCTAAATTGTCCTTGTTGAAGACAGCACGTTCTTTAATTTTTGGATGCTTTTCATTACTGTTGGAATTTTTAAATTTGACAAAGAAAATTTTACCTGTGTCTATGTGGTTTGGTTTATGAAATAATCTCACTAACTATATCACATAATTTATTATTATCTAATGTCTTTCTGGAGCCCTGGTGGCACAGTAGTTAAGAGCTATGGCTGCTAACCAAAAGGTTGGCAGTTCGAATTCACCAGTCACTCCTTGGAAACCCTATGGGGCAGTTCTACTCTCTCCTATATGGTCACTATGAGTCAGAATCTACTCAATGGCAACGGGTTTGTTTTGTTTTGGTTTTAATGTATTATTTTTGAGACCTGATTCTAAAAAGTTTTTTTTTTTTGGCTTTTACTACTCTAGAATTCTCTAACCTAGAGACTCATTCAGCTTTTTCCCACTATTCTGAAGAGTATTTTTCTCCTTGCCTCCATAGAAGTATTTAATAGCATTTCTTCAAAAAATTTAAATTTTAGCTAGAGTATAAGACATTTACAGGCCTATGATGCTTGTATCTTTTTGTAAGAATTCCCTAGCCAAACATAAACTAAGAATTATTACTAGAACAAGGAAAACATACAATCATATCAACTGTTGCCCAAAACAGTATTTGTCAAATTCAGTACCCATTCATTATAAATATGCTCAGCAAACTAAGAATCAAAGAGAATTTGCATAATTTAATGAAGAACATCCTCAGCCAGTATAATATGATCTTGTAAAAGAGAAGAATGTCAGCTTTCATCCTAATATAATCAATTTTTATTCTGGATATCTTAGGTGGGCAGTTCAATAAAACAAGAGAAAAGATGAATTAAAAATAATTTGCAGGTTGTACATGTGGAAAAAATTTAAACAAACTGCAGAAAAGATAGTTGACATGGTAAATAACTTTTGAAAGTTTTCAGGATAGAAGTCCGATCCATAAAAATTATATTTTTATATACTATCAAGACACAACTAAAAAAAAATTATTATTTACAAAGCCTCAACAAAAAATCCTTAGGGATAAATCGAATAAAACTTGCACAAGATCAATACTCTGAAAACTACCTAACATTGCTGAAAAAATTAAAGACATAAATAAATGGAGGGAAATGCCATGTTCATACGTTAAAAGACCCAGTATTGTTAAAATATCAATCATTTCTCCAAATCATCTATAGACAAACAGCAATGTCAGTTAAAATCCCAGAAAACTTTTTTCTTAGCTATATAGATCAGAGTTGCAAACCAGATATAACAGAGAAATATATCATACATCTACAGGGCACCATCAGGGCATCTACAGAGTACTTTTGGTTATCCTTGGAATTTGGTTACTTTATCAACAAGAGTTGTGCACTGAGCGTAGAAGAGAATGGCCAGGGAGAGTGCAACTGCCTATGAAGCCAAAACTTTTTTAACTCTCCTGGAATCCATATTTCTGTTTTGTTTGGAAATTGGGGCAACTCACACAAGCCATTTTACCTAGTTGTCCTTTAAAACTTGAGCCTTGAAAGAATTCATTCCTAAAAGCCAGTTTTGAGTCAAACAATGGTTGAGGTAAACTAGTAAGAGTGTTTTGCCTTTGGGCATTGTGCTCTTTTGAAGAATTCAGTCAGTTTTAGAAAACAGACTCCAAGGGTCAGATTAGGAACTATATTTACAGTACATCAGTAATTATTTTAATTGTTCTTCAATATAATGTTGTCTGAAAATTCTGACCACAAATTGTTTATCAATTCTGATCTGGCCCTTTTTTTTCCCCATGGCAATGACAATAAGGAAACACTGGTGGCATAGTGGTTAAGAGCTACAACTGCTAACCAAAAGGTCGGTAGTTCAAATCCACCAGGTGTTCCTTGGAAACCCTATGGGTTTCTCTCTATACATTTTCACGGGTTTTGCTTCTCTAGGAACTCAGCCTAAGACAGAGACCCAGTTTCTCTAATTTCAAGAAGAGGTCTGGCCCTGAATCAGAGCAATAATGATGGAGTTCTATGAACACAATAATGCTTCAGAGTTTCTTTGGAAAATTTTCCCCACATGTCAAACTTTAAACATGAAACGATGATCCTTCATGGAATACTCAGTACCTTGGACTTACATGTTGACTCATTTACATGTTGCCGTGTTATAGGTTATACAGGATTTATATGACAGGTCAATGAAGTTAAAAATTGTTTAGAACTTTAAAAGTGCTGAGAATATTCAAATATGGATATTGCTTATGTATGTATTATTGTAAATTTAAAAATACATGTGCATATACATATCTATTCAAAAGTATATTTATTATATATTATTTCATTATTATATATGTTTTGTTTCTTTTGGATAGTGTGGCTAAAACCCAAAAAACCCAGTGCTGTCGAGTTGATTCTGACTCATAGCGACCCTATAGGACAAAGTAGAACTGCCCCATAGAGTTTCCAAGAAGCGCCTGGTGGATTTGAACTGCCGATCCTTTGGTTAGCAGCCGTAGCACCTAACCACTACACCACCAGCGTTTCCATAGTGTGGCTAGTATGGCAGAATTCAGCTTCACAAATTATTTGGATAGTACTATAAATTCCAGTCCTTCAATGTGTCTTATAATCTGTGCTTGAGTCCTGAGAAATTTAATATTTGATAGTGGTGACATTATTTATACAATCTTAAGGGTATCTCAGACTGTAATTTTTTGTAAAAAAGTAAACCCTGCATCATTATATAAAACATAATTACATATATTTATTTATTTAATGTATTACATACAGATTTTATATCGATTATCCCCATTAGGTATGACCCACATATTTTGGAGACAAAGTATGCAATAGTATTTTAAAAGTTATCAAGGAAAATGTTACTAAGAAAATAATTCAGAAAGGGAGGGTAAAGAAGTAAATACTTACTGAATGCCTACTATACGTCTTGCTTTTACACAGATAATTTCACGTTTACTTTTCAGTCTAAGAGACTATCTTATAAATGAAAGTGATGTCTCATGAGATTGTCATTTAGAAAATGATGCAACTAATAAGTGTCAAAGCAAGAATTTGAGCCCTGATCTAACTGATTCTGGTGCACAGTACTTCCCTCTAAATTAAAACACAAACTAGTAAGATATTAACTAATTTTTTTCATTATTCCGGAAAAACATAGTAGAAACAATTAACCCAAGAATAACATTATAATGGCACTTGCTTTCTTTCTTATTCCTTGACTTTGGGCAAAACTCTCAAATATAAACTGTTACGTTAGGAATATTGCATAAGTTTAAATAGATTATTTCAACTGGAACATTTCACTATTCATAAATGAAGTTTTATTACCTCTTTCTCATGCATTTTCTGATTTAGTACACATAGCAATAGAGTGAGATAACATCTATAAGTTTCAGCCATATGAAATTATTTCTTTTGTAGGCCAGATATATTGTCAAATTTAGGCAATTTCATATAGTTTCAACCAAATTCCCCTGTTTTGTATGGAAAGTAAAGGAGATTCATAAGTCATCGGTGAATTGATGAATTTCCCCTGGATACAGAGTAGTAGATCTGTAACCCAAATCTCTTGAATGTCATGTCAAATAAAATTTTCACTGCTTTAAGGCTGTCTTTGGTGATGATAGGTCTTTCTGAAGATGAAACAGAAAAGCAACCAAACAATATTTTCAGTGTGTTCCATGCCTTGTGCGTCATCTTTGATCTACTGTAAAACTTCTCTTCTCACTGATTTAGTATGCACTTGGTTTGAGTTGTTGCAAACAGGTAAGAATATGGAAATAACAGTTTCCTTTGAGAGCTGAAGCCAGGAAAATTGAAGCAGACAGGTTATTGGCAAAAACAGAATCTGTGCTAGTAGTTCAGGTAATTTTTTTTTTTTTTTTGATGGGAGTGATTTACAGTGTCCAAAATAAGCTAAAACTTATATTTTACCAGACATATTTGGCATGTAAAACAGATACCCTAAAAAAGTTTTCCAAACATGTTAATCCATGCAAGGGTATGATCTTAGAAACCATTTAAAGCTGAGCCTGATTTCTCTCAAGGATTACGAATAAAATACCCTCTTCTAGGTTAGAACTTCTGTAGTTGTCTAGCTCCATAAATGTCCTAGAAGTTAATATTTAATGATAATTCAGGAAGGGAAAAAGCACGCTCCCATAGTATATCTCCCTATGCTTTAAATTATAAAATTAATTATTGACCCTAGATTTTGTATGTATATTCTTTATATTGACATAGGTGAACAAATTAGAAAATACCCTCCACATATTTATATTAGCATTATGTATAGGTCAACAATCATAAGCATTAAATAGAATAAGGATTAAAATATTATACAAACTTTGGTTATTTTAGGATTATAATCTAAATTTTCCTGGAAGAGCAGACTTACTAAAAATGAGAATTTGTTGTTTTGTAGAGATATATTTGGGGGTAACAGGTTTGAAAGTATGTTTTAAATTAAACTAATCTTAAACAAAGGAAATTTATATGTCTATGCATACTTTCCTAAATGATGCTATCACACGTTATTTGATTTAATCATTTCATAACCCTCTTGAATAAATATTAAATCTCTATATTTTTTTAAAGTTAAGAACTTTGAGGTTTTGAGGTAATTTACCTTTCCTGGGTGAGGAACACGGAGATAAATATATGCTTGTTCACTGGTGATTACCACATTTCACCGACTAGTTTCAAAACCAAAAGTCTCAAGTTTTATACTAATGTAAATCAGTTTTTCACTCAGCATTTTGAAGGCATATCTTCATTTTCCTTATGCTTTATTGACTGTTGCCATTCATTGTTATTTTTTATATCTAATATCTCGTCAATGTCTCTTTTTTTAGTTCTTCTCTCATTTTTTTCCTCTGGAAGCTTTTAAAATGTTTTGGTCTTTAAAAGTACACATTAGTGTGCCTCAGTGTTCATTTTGTCACATTTATTGGGCTGTACACCCAGAGGACATTTGTGGAGTCATATACTCCAGTACTGACTATTATCTTATATTGTTTTTAATATTTTTTTTATTCATAGTTTGCTTTGTTCTTCCATTTTGGACAAGTGTTTGTCAAATGTAGAGCCCCTGGAGTGATATATTTTTTTCTTTAAATAATGTTTCTCCTGTTTCTTTTTATTTTTATACTTTTTCTATTCTCTGGGGGATTTATTTAACTTTGTCTTTGCTAGGTCTTCTACTAATTTTTGTTTGTATAATTATATGCTTTGATTTCCTAAAGCTCTTCTTTGTTCTCTTGATTTTTTGTTTCTATGGTACTCTATTCTTGAATCATAGATTCAGTATCACTCATTATATAGCTGAGGATAATAAACTGTTTTCTGAAGTTTTGTATTTTTTTTTTTTCCGGGATTTTCTCTATATGCTCTGTATTCTTTGTTTTTTTTTTTTTCTTTTGTTCTGTAAATTTTGCATTCGCACAGGCTTAAAATTTAAAAGTGGCTGCTCTGGGTGCACAGGTGAAGACTATTAAGAATTATTTATAGGGAAATGGAATAGTGAGCCAGATTTCATAAAATGGACCCCCAATTATAATTTTCAGTAGCTCATCTTCTAAGTTGTTTTACTTTCTGTAGAGGAGTTATCTTTCAGTCTCTTAAAATGATATTTTAGACAGTTACCTGCATTGGGAGGTGAGTAGGGGAAAATGCCTTTCATTCCATTCAGAATGCAGAATTTAAGCCTGTTGTTTTTCTTGTTGAATGAAATCAAAATGGAGTCATACAGTTGACAAAATGGTGTTAGTAGTCAAGTAGACAAGGCCCCTAAGACTTGTCTTTATGGAAACTTAAACCTAGCTTCCCTGTAAATCAGGCCAGCCTTACTGACCAATGAAATAATAATAACAGCACTTCAATAGTAAATTGCATAAGCCAATCAGGAGTATGCCTCTTTGCATCTGTTTTTTGTCAATTAAAAGCCAGTCACTACAGACACTCAGTAAAACACTACAGACACTCAGTAGAGTACCTTTATACTTCAGAAAGCGGTGTTACCTCATGCATGAATCTTCTGCCTGAATAAACCTCATCTAATAATTTTATTGACTTAGTTTCTTTGGACAATCTGCTTCATGGCTCCAGCCCAGATGACTTTACTGATATATTCTTTCAGATATTTAAAGAAGAAATGATATAAATTATTCACAAACTAATTCATATAATAGAAAAGAAGGAGATACTTCCCAACCCTTTTTATGAAAACCAAATAACCCTGATTCCTAAACCTACTAAGTATGTGAAAACACAAAAACAAAAAAAAAGATTACAGGCCAATCTCCCTTTTTAATCTTAGATGGAAATATTTTAAACAAAATATTACTACCTAGAATAAAGCAATATATAAAAATTATAATATCATTCTTCATAAGAAGTTAGGATTTAATACAGAAATGTAAGCTCAATTTAACTTAAAAAAATCAAATAGTATAATTCAGCACATTTGCATTAACTTACAGATTGCTGTGAAAAACATTATTATCTCTTTAGATATAAATTTTTAAAAACTATTGATCATTCTAGGGTGGGAGGAGAAGTTCTAGAGCATTATCCATGCTCTTTCCTTGAAGAAAGGTGGGCAGTCTCTTGTCATTCATATGAGAGTCCTTGCCAGTGGGCCCTACAGGGGATCAGGAAGAAGATAACTTCTCTTATAGAGATGCCCTCCTAAACCAAGGGCAATGTCTAAAAGGAAGGAGCATCTATAAGGCAGTAGCTACTGGTACTCACAAGATCTAGGACATGAGCGTCTTGGGCTAGTAAATGGGATCTGAGTGGGGCATCAACAGACAAAAAAACAAACCCAGTGCTGTCAATTCTGGCTGATAGTGACCCTATAGGACAGAGTAGAACTGCCCCGTAGAGTTTCCAAGGAGCGCCTGGCGGATTCAAACTGCCGATCTCTTGGTTAACAGATGTAGCACTTAACCACTACGCCACCAGGGTTTCCATCAACAATATCTATCTCAATTCAAACCACAAACACCTTACATTTATCAGAAAGCTAAATAATAATAACAATATCAAGTATTCATGATAATGTGAAGCAACTGGATTTCCCATCTATTTCTGGTAACTTAAAAACAAAAAACCTGTTGCCGTCCAGTCGGTTCGGACTCATAGCGACCCTAGAGTTCTGGTAGGTTTGTAAATTGAGTGAACCATTTTCGAATACTGTCTGGAAGTTATTACTTTATTAGTGAAAGAGAAGTCTTCCTTGTAACCCAGTAATTCCACTCCAATATATATTCTCAAGAGAAATGAGTGCATATGGCCACCAACAGACATGTTTAAATATTAAACAAAAACAGTTTATAATGAACAAAACCTAGAGAGCCTAAATGTCCATCCTCTCTTATTGACAAATTACAGCAAAATAAAATAAGCACACAATGGATATTGTAGCATTAAGAAATGAACTCCTGATTAATGCAAAAATATGGACCAATTTAAAAATCATTACGTTTAGATGGCAGATCCCAAAGAGTAGGTATTATGTGACTAAATTTGCATGAAGTTTAAGAGAAGATAAAGTTAACCTACGGTAATAGAAATCAGAATAGTTATTTCACCTAGATGAGGGTGAGATAACAGAGATTTTGACTAAAAAGTGGTGCGTGGGAACAATCTGAGGCAATGTGAATGTTCTATGTCTTGAGCTGGGTGGAAGTTTGGGGTCTGTGTACATATGCAAGAAAATTGCTGTGCTGTATATTTAAGGTTTGCACACATTCTTGTTTGTAAATTAAAATTTTATAAAAATTTTAAAAAATTAAAAAAATATTTAAGAATTATTTTATTTAGTTTATTAAAAGAAATTCAGATGATGCAATTCCAAACATTAGTTAGAAGTGCATCACAGTAAATAGCCCAGGTAGGGTGTAAGAGAAGGATGCTTAGGGGCACAAATGGAGTGTGAATTCATAGCTTCCCTCCTCTTACTGCACATGTTGGGGAGAAGGCACATTGAAGGGAGAGGAGGCTGAAGAGGCTCTGGCAAGGAAAGGAGAGAAAAATGAAAGGTGGTCAATTAGTGTTCCACATTTCATTTCTCCACATCCCCTGACTCCCTGTACCAAGTCAGCTTACAGGTATTATCAGTACTATGGAGCAGTTGGAAACGCTGGTGGTGTAGTGGTTAAGAGCTATGGCTGCTAACCAAAGGTCAGCAGTTTGAATTTATCAGGTGTTACTTGAAAACCCTGTGGGGCAGTTCCCCTGCAGAGTCGCTAGGGCAATGGGTTGTTGTTATTGTATGAAGCAGTCATTTACCAGAGAACAAAAAAAAATAAAAAAGGGAAATCACTACTTCAGCTAGAATCTATGCCCTTAGCTAGTTCAAAGATAAAAAGAACACCCTTCAAATATCCCTAATTGCTTAAGCTTTAGAAAGACAAAAACTAGAAAGGGAAGTGTTTGATTAGTGACTTTGTTCACTGACCTGCCTGGGAAAATGAGAATAAAGCCTCTGGGTTGGCATTTAAAAAAAAAAAAAAAAGGTCTGACTCATAGAGACCCTTTAGGACTAAGTAGAACTATTAAATATGTTTTCCAAGGAGTGTCTGCTGGGTTCAAACTGCCAGCATTTTGGTTAGCAGCTATAGCTCTTAACCACTGTGACATGGTTTGGTATAAAAAAAATAGCATACAGAAATTGAATAAATTATTAATATCATAAAGTGTTATGTTAACCACCAGGCTATCTGCTCCCAAAAGATTACAGACTAGGAAACCCTATGGGCAGTTATACATTGTCACATGGGGTGGACATAAGTAGAAATAGACTGGAGAACACATAACAACATGACTGAAATAGAACAAATCAGTTCCTGCTTTGAAATTACTAATAGCTGAAGACATTTCAAGATCTATCATGAAGTACAATGCTGTCAGTGATAGGATAATATCCATATGCCCACAAGGCAGACCAGTTAATAAGACTATTATTCAAATTTATGCACAAACCACTAAGGGCAAAGATGAAGAAATTGAAAGTTTTACCAACTTCTGCAGTTTGAAATTCATCAAACATGCAATTAGGTTGCACTGATAATTATTGGAGATTGAAATGTGAAACTTGGAAACAGAGAAGAAAGATTCGTAGTTGGAAAATACTGCCTTGGTGTTAGAAACGATGCCAGAGATCGCATGATAGGATTTTGCAAGATCAACGAATTCTCGTTGAAATACCTTTTTTCACCAACATAAACAGCTACCATACACATGGACCTCACCAGATGGAATAAACAGGAATCAAATCGACTACATCTGTGGAAAGAGACAATGGAAAAACTTGATATCATCAGTCAGAGCAAGGCCAAGGGCCAAGTGCAGAGCAGATCGTCAATTTCTCATATGCAAGTTCAAGCTAAAACTGAAGAAAATTAGAACAAGTTGATGACAGACAAAGTATGACATTGAGTATATCCCACCTAAATTTAGGAACCTTCTCCAGAATAGATTTGATGCATTGAACACTAATGACTGAAGACCAGACAAATTGTGGAATGACATCAAGGATGTCACACATGAAGAGAGCAAGAGGTCATTAAAAACACAGGAAAGAAAGAAAAGACCTAAACGGGTGTCAAAAGAGACCCTGAAACTTGAACATGGAGTAGCTAAAGCAAAAGGAAAAAATGATAAAGTAAAAGAACTAAACTGAAGATTTCAAAAGGCAGCTCAAGAAGACAAAGTGCTGTGATGACATGTGCAAAGAGCTGAAGATAAAAAAACAAAAGGGAAGAACAAACTCAGCATTTCTCAAGCTGAAAGAATTGAATAAAAAATTCAAGCCACAAGTTGCAATACTGAAGGATTCTACAGGGAAAATATTAAATGACCCAGGAAGCATCAAAAGAAAATGGAAGGAACACACAGAGTTTATACCAAAAAGAATTGGTCAATGTTCAACTGTTTCAAGAGGTAGCATATGATTATGAACTGATGGTACTGAAGGAAGCAGTCCAAGCTGCACTGAAGGCATTGGCTAAAAACGAGGCTCCAGGAATTGACGGAATACCAATTGAGATGTTTCTACAAACAGATGCAGCGCTGGAAGTGCTATGCTAAGAAATTTGGAAGAACGCTACCTGGCCAACTGACTGGAAGAGATCCATATTTATGCATATTTTCAAAAAAGTGATCCAACAGAATGTGGAAATTATTGAACAATATCATTAACATCACATTCAAGTAAAAATTTGCTGAAGATCATTCAAAAGTGGCTGCACCAGTATATCAACAGGGAACTGCCAGAAATTCAAGCCAGATTCAGAAGAGGACGTGGGGCCAGGGATATCATCGCTGATGTTGGATGGATCCTGGCTGAAAGCAGAGAATACCAGAAGAATGTTTACCTGTGTTTTACTGACTGTGCAAAGGCATTCGAATGTGTGTATCATAACAAATTATGGATAACATTTCGGAGAACAGGAAGTCCAAAACACTTAACTGTGCTCATGAGGAATCTGTATGTGGATCAAGATGCAGCCATTCAAACAGAACAAGGGGATACTGCATTGTTTAAAGTTAGGAAAAGTGTGTATTAAGGTTGTATCATTTCACCATACCTATTCAACGTGTATGCTGAGCAAATAATCAGAGAAGCTGTACTATATGAAGAACAGGACATCAGGATTGAAGGAAGACTCATTAACAATCTGCCAGATGATACAATCTTGCTTGCTGCAAGTGAAGAGGACTTGAAGCACTTACTGATGAAGATCAAAGACCACAGCCTTCAGTATGGATTACACCTCAACATTAAGAAAAGAAAAATCCTCACAACTGGACCAATAAGCAACATCATTATGAACAGAGAAAAGACTAAGGTTGTCAAGGATTTCATTTTACTTGGATTCACAGTCAACTCCCATGAAAGCAGCAGTCAACAAATCAAAAGATGCATTGCACTGGGCAATCAGCCGCAAGAGTTCCCTTTGAAGTGTTGAAAACAAAGATGTCTGCTTGAGGATTAAGGTGCATCTGATCCAAGCCATGGTGTTTTAAATTGCCTCATATGCATGTGAAAGCTGGACAATGAATAAGGAAGACTGAAGAAGAATTGATGCATTTGAATTGTGCTGTTGGGGAAGAATATTGAATATACCATGGACTGCCAAAAGAATGAACAAGTCTGTCTTGAAAAAAGCACAGCCAGAATGCTCCTTGGAAGCAAGGATAGTGAGACTATGTCACACGTACTTTGGACATATTATCAGGAGGGATCAGTTCCTGGAGAAAGACATCATGCTTGGTAAAATAGAGGGTCAGCAAAAAAGAGGAAGACCTTCAAGGAGATGGATTGACACCATGGCTGCAACAATGGGCTCAAGCATAACAACAATTGTGATGATGGTGCAAGACCGGGCAGTGTCTCATTCTGTTGTGAGTAGGGTCACTATGAGTCAAAACCCACTGGACAGCACTTAATAACAACAATGGTTAACTTTTAACATCTCTGTCTCTTAGCATTATCTTGAATACACACATGAGGGTTCTGGATCAGAGCAAATTATTATCATTAACGCACAGCAAATAATATGTGACTGATTCTCCTGTGTCCCAGTTCTTACCGTGTAGTAACATGATGAAAGCCAGATGTCACCGTATAAGAAAAAAAAAAAAAAAACCCAAACCAAAGTCATGGCTGTCAAGTTGATTCCAAGTCACAGTGACCCTATAGGACAGAGTAGAACTGCCCTTTAGGGTTTCCATGGAGGGGATGGTGGATTTGAACTGGAAACCTTTTAGTTAGCAGCTGAACGGTTGACCATGGTGTCATCAGGGCTCCAAAATTGAATTTTCTCTTCATTTGTAGGAAAAAGAAGCAGCTGTTCTTACTTCCATTCTGGGAAAGTTTCCTCCTAAACATAATGGAGAGGATCCTGGGTTCTTACTCTGACTCTTCGGTGTGTAAATAAACCTTTTCAGGTGAAAAATAGACCTGAGTCAACAACTTTGCAATCCAAGAATGTCTCCACTGGGACTTAGCAACCTTTGATATGTAAATAAATACCTTTAGAGAGGTAACTCTCTGAAGTTCTCTCACTATATGTTGTTATTAGGTTCCCTCCACTCTATTTTCCACTCATATCCACCTCAAGTAACAGAGTATAACTGCCCCATAAGATTTCCTAGGCTGCTATACTTTTGGGGTACGTTGCCAGATCTTCTGGGGAGCCACTGGGTGGGTCTGAACTGCCAACCTTTTAGTTAGCAAGCAAGCACTTAACCATTGCACCATCAGTGCTACCTTCCAGGGTGTCTTTCCAAGCCCAGGTCCCAAATTTCATAAAAGTTTGCTGAAAAAGCCATAAACACAAAAATATTTTCTCTACAGTTCCACAGATTTCTAAAGCTAATGCATTTGCCAAGAGTAAAAAACAATTAGATAAATATTTCTGTAGGAAAATAAATTTAATTTTATGAATGTGTTGGTGGTGTTTGCATTAGGCAAAATTATTAAGATGAGCAGAAAGTAGGAATTGCTAATATAATTGTTGGATCCCTGGTGGCAAAGTGGTTAAGAGCTCAGGCTGTTAACCAAAAGGTTGGCAGTTCAAATGCACCTATTACTCCATGGAAACCCTATGGGGCAGTTCTACTCTGTCCTATAGGGACACTATGAGTCAGAATTGACTCGATGGCACACAACAACAGCAACAATTGTTCATAATTAAACATTTTTAGATACTGGCTTTTAATTACAAAATACTTTCTAAAAACATTATTTATTTTACTCTTGAAAACAATTTTATAAACTAGGCAGGTGTCTCAGTTATCCAGTGCTGCCACAACAGTAATACCACCAGTGGATGACTCCAAAAAAGAGAAGTCCATTCTCTCACACTCCAGTAGGCTAGAAGTCTGAACCCAGGGAACCAGCTCCAGGGAAGTCTCTCTCTCCCTGCCAGCTCCAGAGGAAGATCTCTGTCATCAGTCTTCTTTGTTCTGGGAGCATCTCAGCATGGGACTCTCAGGTCCAAAGGACAGGCTCTGCTCCCAGCACTACTTTCTTGGTGGTATAAGGTTCCCATGTCTCTCAGTCCACCTCTCTGTTTCATATCTCAAAAGAGATTGGCTTAAGACACTACCCAATTTTTAGAGCTCATCAGTACAACTGCATTAATCCATCCATTACATCATAGCGACAGGATCCACAATACACAGGGAAATCACCTCAGAAAGCAAAATAGTAGACAATCACACAAGGGAACTATGACCCAGCCAAGACAACAGGTATTTTGGGGGGACACAATTCAACCCATGACAGCAGGCGTATATTATCACATCATTGAAATTTTGATCATAGAAAAGTTAACTTAAACTAGTTGCTATAGAGTCAATTCTGAGTTCCTAGATGGTGCAAATGTTAACATGCTCTACTGCTAACCTAAAAGTTGCAAGTTTGACTCCGTGTAGAGGCCCCTAGAAGACCTGGTGATCTACTTCTGGAAAATCTGGCATTTAAAACCTTATGAAATATAGTTCTACTGTTACCTGAAGCATGTCCTGCCCAGTGTGGCTTCTCATCAATAAAGACACACAGAGGTGAGGAGCGAGCAAGAGTGTTTGTTGCAAGTGCACAGGCAAGGAGCAAGGAAGTGTATACCTCAAATTAAGCTCCCAGAACAAAGTGAGGCAGAACCCTTTATAATGTCCTTCAAAAGGAAGTACATGCAAATATCATGGACTACATAGGTTATCATGGCATGCAGGTGCAGTAAGGTAAATTGCATTTTTTTCCTTTAGTATGTACAGATAATCTCAGATAAGGCCCACCCTGGGTGGAGATCTTAATATTCAATTAGGTCTTAATGAGACTTACTTTAGGACACTTTTGAGGCTAGTGAACTGTGTTTGACTGGTTTAAGGCAGAAAGCCATATGCATTGCTCAGGGTGTTTGAGAACAATGGACAGGAGGAGCAGGTCTTGCTTGATAATGGCTGAGCAGCTGCTGGCTGCACTGGCTATCCCTGCTAAGACACACATAGGGTAGCCATGAGGTTAACTTACTTCCATGCAAACTATGTGCGAATGGGGGATATGAAACTATGTTTTGCATGTCTAGTTCAGTGTATTTTTCCCTACATCCTGCTGCTCTGAAGCTGTTTACTGTCAAAAATCTTCCAATTGAACTGTTTAAAACCCAAACCAACCCCATTGTCATTGAGTCAATTCTGACTTGCTATGAGGCAACTGGACCAGCAAATGAAAATGATGATGATGATGACAGATTGACAGACACATAGGTAAATATAGAAGTAGCACATTCTTATATTTAAATCAACTGCCACAACTAGAATGTTCTGTATTCTCTAAATACAAAATGTAAATATTCATCGTTGCATCAGCAGCATAATGAGTTAATACACGAGCTGCACGAATATTCCAGACTGAGTCAATACAGACTGATCCAAATTCTCTAGACATTATCTCCAGTAAATGAAAAAGATATAGATGATTAGTTATGAGAAATGTTCCTTCCTAGCCAAATTTTTAAATAAGCCCATTAAAAAATAACTCTGAAAATTGCTCTTGTTAATATTAGAACAGTGACAAGTGATATTTATCTTAATTTCATAGTTAATGTTATTGAACATTAGAAAAAATAGAAGCACTGTAACAGAACATTGAATTAATAGTCTCATTTTACTCAGAACCCAGAACCTTTTATAGAAATCCTTGGATATTTCTCCATATTTTTACAGGCAATATTATATTGCTATTTGCTTATTTGAAGTTTTGATATTGGTGTCCCAAGAGCATTTTTAATTAAGAGACAAATGAAATAATAGTCTGATAGCTATTTAATAAAAAGTTGTGAAAAAAAATCATACATAATAGGAAATTTTTTTAAAAGTATCAATATATATATATTTTTAAATGAAATGTGTTGTCTTTGAGAAATTTTTTGTAGCAACTGTCTGTTTTGTGAGTATTTATACTTAGAATAAAACATTTCCAGATACAGAATCCTTAAAAAAGTACATTGTCAAATAGTTTTGAGAATCAATGTTAATGAAATTGAAAAGAAAGTCACCGGAATATTTTTGGACATGTAATGTTCTTGAGATGAGGGTAGAAATGAGAAGTGAGAGAACCTGAAAATAGCCCTCACTGAAAGAAATTCTCACTCAGTTTATAATTCATATTTAAGTGGGAGTAATTATTGGTTTTTAGGTTGACAAATGCTTTGCAGTATAACCAGAATTCAAAGATATAAATATATTATTAGTTTAGTAAAATACTTATTTTTATTTTATTTTGACACACAAACACACAGTGCTCTGATATGTAAACATACACGACACTGGCATACTTGTCATATTCAGGAAGACCAAAATTCTGTCACTGTTTTATCACACATATTGTATTCATACATATCACGTTCAATAGATGTCATGTACATTGTAGGTGCAGTGCACACGCCAATTCAGCAATTTCTACATGTACCATTCAGTGTCAGTAGCACTGACTTCATTCTTCAAATTTTGTAACCATTCTAGCTATCCTTTCCCAAATCTTTCTACCATCATTAACATAAACTCAGTGCCATCTAAGCAAAGATCATACCTTCACCCCTTCTTCTCAACTCTGTTAACAACTAATAATCTTCGGTTTCTATATATTTTCTTATTTCACATAAGTGAGGTTGTACATTATTTGTTCTTTTGTGACTGACTTATTTCATTCAGCTAACATTTTTTAAGGTGATTCCTTTTATGCAACTAATATATAGTATCAAGGGCAGACTTAGATAGACACATGGATCCATATAAAGAAAGAAAACAAGTCCTGGGAAAAGAAAGGATGAGACAATAAAGCTTGAGAAAGATACAAGTAAACAGTACCTATAAAAAAGATTGTGTAGGGGTGTTTGTTTGTGGGGTGCATGTACATACTTACTGTGTTTGCACTACATCAGAATATGTGGTACCAGTGAGTTGGGGAGCCTGAAATATGCTAAATTATGAGGGAAAACTTAGTAATGAGCTTATGTATGAGAGATTCAACCATCCCTTCATTTGGAAAAGTGGATTTTTCAAATTCACCATACTCACACATCTAGTCCAATTGAGTCCAAAGAAGGAAAGGAAAAGAATGATCTATCTGAGCTGGAAGAAATTGTTACATTTGACCCCCTATTACTTTATAATGGATAGCTGATTTATTTGCAATTTGAGATAATGTGAATGCTCAAAAAAAAGAAAGTATTACAAAATAACTATGATTCTTTTATTGTGATAAATAATTTAACAGTTATCTTTTATATATACTAATAATTCTTGTTTTTTTTTTTTTTTTTAAATATACCACAACTTTAAAAAAGGGGCCTCAATGTTAATAGCAAAAAATAACTCTTTTTTAATAGGAAAAGTATATTTCTACAAACTCTTCTCTCAAGGCATTTTGATTGGGTTGTTCATAATAATATGGATGAAAACTGGCACTCGGAATTCAAAATGTTGTTTTGAAGGGTAAAAGAGATTCCTAATATTTCCTAACATTTAAGACAATGAGAATATGTTAATATTCTGGTGCTTTTCATTATCCCTGACATAAATCTCAATCAAGGACTGAATTTGGAGAAAAACAGAAAAATGAAAATTTAGCCTTACAATGGAGACTTCTATCAATGTAATATGGATATCTTCATTTAAGTTTTCCTGAAGACTAAAAAAAAGGGGTCTCCTCCTTGGAAGATGCATTCTGGCTTTGTTGATGATCTATTTCAGGGTTTGGGAAACTGTTTGTATAAAGGACCAGAGAATAAATATTTTGGCCATTGAGTGCTGAAACTTCTCTGTTCTACCTTACTCAACTCCTACTGGCAAAGCACACAGACATGTAAATGAATGGGCTCTGTTGTGATTTAATAATCTTTTATTTACAAAAATAGGATGCAGATTGCATTTGTTCAGTGTAGTATATTGCCAACCTCTCACCTATTTAATTAACTTCAATAATTTGAACTATGTTTCTAATAGGAAGGAGCACATTATCTGTCCAATATAAATTATCGTTGAACAAAGTTATGGGTAAGCAAAAGCACTTTACTTTTAATTCATGGAATATATTTATATGTG
Organism: Elephas maximus indicus; assembly: GCF_024166365.1. NCBI lineage: Eukaryota > Metazoa > Chordata > Mammalia > Proboscidea > Elephantidae > Elephas > Elephas maximus. The sequence goes on from NC_064832.1 coordinate 53,452,015, forward strand.
CTATATATATTTTTTTTCATCATTATTTAAGAACACACACTTAAAATATTCTTCATTATTTTCGATATAGACTTTTAAAAAGTAATGCATTATTGTTAACAATTTGATGTGTGAGACAGTGCCCAGAATGCTATATCCTTTACCTGGCTTCCTTCCCTACAGTGCCTCATTGAAAAAATGTTTGCTAGCTCTGCATACCCCCCACCCCCTCAACCCCAGCTTCGCATTTGAATCCTGTTTTCGCTTGGAGGTTATATGTAAACTCCATTGTGACTGAGCAGTATGACTAAGAACGTTGCTGATGTAACTTGTATGAACTCCCTATTTGTTAACCCCTTTAAAAGTTTTTTTTTTTTTTTTTTTAAAGTACCCTGCCTGCCCGCCCTTGGAGCGCAGAGCAGTCTTGGCAGCAGCAAGCACTAACTGACTCCATTTCCTTGTGCAATGAAATAAATGTGCCTTTTTGTTCTCCCACCTCGGTCTCTCGTTAACTGGCCAATACGAGTCCTGCCGAGTAAGAACCTGGGGTTTCCACCTGGTTACATTTAGACAGGAAATGCTCAGGTGGCAGGGAAAATATGTTATTCAAATCTGTATCTCCTATGCCACATATAGCATCTTGTATTAACTTGGTGCCAAATAATTTCAAAAGAGAAGTTTTGCACATTAAAAATATTAATATTCTCTTTCATTTTACACAGTTATTCTGAAGTGCTTTTATTTTGTATCTTCTTAAATATCACCAAGTTATTTTTATTGTTTGTTTACTTAACATAATCTAGAAGGTTTTAATTAACCTAAAGTATTCATTAAGCAGTAAATTAAATTTTTATTATATAGAGGATAAAGGTATTATCAAGTAGATCTTAATATTATGTTTTCATCTTGTTGATTGTTTTTTTGTGTGCTTATTTATGAAATACTACGCAATATTCTTTTTCAAAAACAATGTGGCAAACTACTCGTAAACATGTATTGATCCACTAAATATTTTACCTTGGGTTTTCAGTAAATGTCACCTTCTGAAACTCAAATAAATTGGAGTGAAAATGTTTACAAGCAAATCTCCTAACCCCTGTAATCTCTTTAAAAAGAGAAGTAACATAAGTGACTAAATAGCATTAACACATAGGTTGTTTTCTCAAAGTATAACCCTGTCAAGAAAATAGTCAGCAGAAGCAAACTCTATAACCTAATTAAAAAGAGTCTTTTACACCTCAAAATAAATAAAACAAAATCCTCACAACTGGACCAATAAAAGTGTTTCTTTTCCTTTTCAACATGAAAAGAAAAGCAGTATAAACAAATAGGTAAAGTAAATCTTATCAAATTCAAGGTAAGTTTAAAAAAGTCTTTGTAATTGTATAGCCTATGATTGTACATTCATATAACTGAATGTAGACAGTTCTATATACTTTAGATATGATTTTTGTAAAATTTAAAGGTGATAGTGAAATAGAAATGATTGCAACAATACATTGACAAGGAACTGCCAGAAACTTAAGCCGGATTCAGAAGAAGACATGGGATAAGGGATATCATTGCTGATGTCAGGTGGATCTTGGCTGAAAGCAGAGGATACCAGAAAGATGCTTACTTGTGTTTTATTGACTATGCAAAGGCATTTGACAATGTGGATCATAACAAATTATGGATAACACTGGGAAGAGTGCGAATTTCAGAAAACTTAATTGTGCTTATGTGGAACCTATATATAGACAAAGAGGCAGTCATCAGAACAGAACAAGGGGATGTTGTGTGGTTTAAAATCAGGAAAGGTGTTCATCAGGGTTGTATCCTTCTCCCATACTTATTCAGTCTGTATGCTGAGCAAATAATCCAAGAAACTGGACTATATGAAGAAGAAAGTGGAATCAGGACTGGAAGAAGACTCATTAATAATCTGCAATATGCAGATGACACAAAGTTGCTTGCTGAAAGTGAAGTAAACTTGAAGTATTTACTGATGAACATAAAAGATTATAGCCTTCAGTACGGATTACACCTCAAAATAAATAAAACAAAAATCCTCACAACTGGACCAATAAGCAACATCAAGATAAACAGAGAAAAGATTGAAGTTGTCTAGAATTTCATTTTACTTGAATCCATAATCAATGCCCATGGAAGTGAGATAGGGAAGAAACAGGGGCTGAGCCCATAGGCAAAGAGCCCTGCAACACCTGCAACCTGTAACTAACTTACAATAGTATGTGCTTGGCTAATGCAAAACACCTATCTTGGAATGTACGATATGAAAAAAAAAAAAAAAAAAAAAAACAACGTACTCCCTTGTAAGATGTTTTTCAGAGGGACCGACCAGATCTGGTCCCTGGAGCATGCACAGACATCCGCAAGGTGACCGATGGATGGCTTCCACTTGATGCAAGTACCCACAACTGGAATTGAACTGGCTCCACAGGGAACTGAACAGACACAACACCGCATAATAAGTCCTGCCACGCAGTCCCAGAACCCTTTGCTATGGGTCCCATCTTGGATTACAGATGCGCGTAAAGCCTAATTTGGTGTACACTGCCATACTGAGAAGTACCTGCTCCTTGAAAGAAGCCTACTAGATATTCATTACCCTATTATCCTCACTAAATCCATATACCCCCCCACCAAAAAAACCCCCAGGGTTTCCTATATAAACCCATATAAGCCCCAGAAAAACATTTCTTGAGGGGAACAGAGGCTAGCGTTGCTTGTTCCCTCTCTGTTCCCTGCTTGTGAGCCTTCACTTTCTTTCTACCGCTAATAAACCTTTGTGCATGTGGAACCTCTGAACCTCTGAACCATTCTTGGTGAGTAGAAGGCAAGAACCTAGATGGGGCTTAGTCCTGAGCTGGAAAAGTCTTGCCCTGTAACAGAAGCAGCAGTCAAGAAATCAAACAATGTTTTGCATTTGGTACAAATCTGCTACAAAGACCTCTTTAAAGTGTTAAAAAGCAAAAGTGTCACTATGAGGAATAAGGTGTTCCTGACCCAAGCTATGGTATTTTCAATAGCCTCATATGCATGTGAAAGCTGGACAGAGAATAAGGAAGGCCAAAGAAGAATTGGTGCTTTTTGAGTTATGGTGTTGGAGAAGAATATTAAATATACCATGGACCGCCAGAAGAACGAACAAACACGTCTTGGAAAAGATAGAATGCTCCTCAGAAGCCAGGGTGGCAAGACTTTTTCTCACATAGATTGCAGATGTTATCAGGAGGGACCAGTCCCTGGAAAGGACATCATGTTTGATAAAGTTGTCCAAAAACAAACAAACCTCTTGCAGTCAAGTCAATTCCAACTCATAGTGTCCGTATAAGACAGAGTAGAACTGCCCCATAAGGTTTCCAAGGAGTGACTGGTGGAGTCAAACTGCCAACCTGTTGGTTAGCAGCTGAGCTTTTAACAACTGTGCCACCAGGGCTTCGCAAAGAGATAGATTTGCACAGTGGCTGCAACTCTGGGCTCAAATATAGCGACAATTGTGAAGATGGCACAGGTCTGGGCAGTGTTTTTTTTCTGTTTATGTAGGGTTGCTGTGAGTCAGGACCGACTTGAAAGCACTTAACAACAACAGTGAAACAGAATTTAATATTTTCACGAAGGTTGATTTTTTTTTTTTATTGTATTTGCTTACTGCAACATTGCAAACAAGCCTAAGTAAGTGTACTTACTTGGAGAAGGAATACATCTTTTAAAATGCATTTCTATAAACTTTTTATTATAATGCTATATAATATATAAACAGTTGTCATTCAGTTGACTCTGACTCATAATGACCCCTGTTTATCAGAGTAGAAGTGTGCTCGCTAGGGTTTTCAAAGGCTAATTTTTCCCAAGTAGATCACCAGACCTTTATTCTGAGGTACATTTGAGTGAACTGGAACTGACAACCTTTCAATTAGCAGCCTAGTGCATTAACTCTTTGCACCACCCATGCATGGGCTACAGGGGGAAGTATACAGTCCCCAATAAAATCCTGGGAAATAAATTCAATGTTTTATCCACAAAGTTTGTTGTTTTTGTTAGGTGCCATCGAGTTGGTTCCAACTCATAGTGACCCTATAGTCAAATAAAGTTTAGTCATCATTATTTGTTAATTTGTAGTATTCTAGAGGATTATTTTAAGATACCAAATTAGTGTAGCTCATTGTGAAAAATACTTTAGCTATACTAGCATTTTTACTTCTCAATGAAACCACAGTGATAATTTAAGAAATACGGCATCCAAAGATATACGGTCCAATTATACACCAGAGTCAAAAATCTGTGTTAAATTCTCACTGATTTGAGCTATTAATTTGAAGCAATAGTTTATTTTATTTCTCTTCATCACCTATGTTTGGCATAAAAAAACAAAACGCAAACTCATTGCCTTCAAACAATTCTGACTAATAGTGACCCTACAGGACAGAGTAGAACTGCCCCACAGGGTTTCCAGGGAGTGCCTGGTGGATTTCAACTGCAACCATTGGATTAGGAGCCAAAGCACTTAACCACCACGCCACCAGAGTTTCCTATGGTTGGGACAGTGAATATTATTTAAGAGGCTAGCAGAGCAGATATTCGTGTAAGGCTGAACAATATTGTCTCTCCTTCTGGCCTCTTCCTTTATTTTACCTTTCACATTGGGAGGAACTGCCTTTTGGTAGACAATAAAGTAAAAGACTTTTCCAGAAGATGTTGGCATTATTTTTAACTAAATTTTCGTTGTATAAGTGGTTCTTTCTAAGGAATGTCTTAGCATACAAACATGTGTTGTAAACACGTGCATGAATACATGTAGTGATTCAATCTAATTTCATGTTTTCCAATGGTCCTACAATCTGGGAGGGAAAACAGAATTAAGGATCATATCAAGAAGAATTTAAAGGGAGACTAGAGAAAGAAAGGACTTTCAAAAACTCTGTTCAAATTTCTTGGAATGGACTAGGAAGATAAATTTTTTTTTTTTTTTATTTGTGACAAAATAATTACTTGCTCATATTTCTGGTCACCTAAAAGTAAAAGTAAGAAAGTAAGAAAGAAACAACCTATTTAACACTGTTGGGAATAAGTGGAGAAATTACTTTTAGGGGATCTTATATTCTAGGTGTTTTTAAAAAATAGTTTTGTGACATCCAAGAGGTACATTGTAAGAAAGGCCTGGCAATCTACATCTGAAAAATCAGTTATTGAAAATGCTACGGAGCACAGCTCTACTGTGACACATATGGGGTTGCCATGAGTTGGACTTGACTCACTGGCAACTAGTTAAAGAAGTAGAAAGAGTGCGTGATTTTAAAATGGATGCCTGAACAAAAAATATTGGGCTCTTCTTCCCAGATTTAGGAAAAACAAACAAAAAAGATACAAAAACCCTCACAGGAAATATAAATGACATGGTAAATTTCTTTCAGAGAAGGAATCCATAATAAAGTCATCTGTAAAGGTGGTCCCTTCTTCCTTTTTATATTTAAATGCATTTTCAAAAGAAAATTTGGTTAACTGTTCTTGGAGAATCCCAGGAATTCCTTGAGTAAATAAGTTCTTAGTGAAGTATTGCTATACTAGGTCCAGACCCTGTGCTAACAGTTACGGAAAAGCAACACAAGAATAGACTTGGCCTGCAGCTACAGCAAACAAATTGGGAGGGCAGAATATTAGAAAGGATATAGAGAGATGATAGTTTAACTGTATGTTCAATTTACTAGAGAAATGTTGTAAGAATGAAATAGACTACAAACACAAATAGAACACATTAAAAAGTTTAGAAGGCATGGTCCTCAAGGCTATAAGAATAGAAGAAACCATTTCCCCTAATCACAGTATTTACCAAACCAATTCCAGTGCTGTTGAGTCAATTCCAACTCATAGCGACCCTATAGGACAGAGTAGAACTGCACTCATAGAATTTCCAAGGAGCGCCTGGTGGATTCCAACTGCTGACCCTCTGGGTAGCAGCCATAGCACTTAACCACTACGCCACCAGGGTTTCCTTCACACTATTTACCAGAGTGGAAAATGCCTTGGAATTATACACTAAATTCTTTAGCACCCAGACAGAAAGAATGGAAAGCATGTATGCTGTAAGGAAAAGAAAAACAAATTTAACTCAAAGCAAATCAAGGGCAACACAGGAAAAGTTTGAGGTGAGCTTTCTTAAAAAAAAAAAAAAAAATTTTTTTTCTTTTTTTTTTTCTTACCTAAGGTAAAACAGGGGATGGCCAGAAAGATGCAATGGCAGAATCAGGGGCATATATGTCTGTCCTTTATGGATGAATAGAGGAGACCCCAAACAACCTCACTTGTTCTCCTCAGAGAAAGAGAGAAAAGGAACAATGGGTTGCAGATTTGTCTGTAGTGTTACAAAACTGTAACAGGGAAAAAGATGGTCAACAAAAGGGCTTCCGCACCAGTCTGTCATGCTGTGTAAGAAACCTGGTAAATACAGTTTGAGTGTGGATTACAGAAGAATGAAATAATTGACAGAGACTAATTAATGCACCCTCTATTGGGTTTGGAATGCCTTAGTCTCAATTACAGAGAGCAGGTGTCTCTTAGTGGGACCTAAAGAGTATGAACTATCAGATATTTCTTGTGGAAAAGTAAGGAACACAAAACTATAGTTTGCCCAACAGTTCTCACCAGTTCAAAGATTGTCACCCATCTTCTCTATAAGCCTAGTCCCTTACTGTTTTTTTTTTTTGAAAAAAAAAATTTTTTTTTCTTACTGTAGCCAAAATTAGTACCTATTTTAAAGTACTTCCTTATTTGTACAATATAACTATGTCTTTGAGGATAAAAAGTGATTACTGTAAGTGCTAGGACACTGTTAGGTACATTGGTTGAGATTATCAATCAATAAGTGTTATATCTATTGTACTTTAATAAAGTATGAGGTACATATCACTTTTCAAAATATATATGTATATAAATATACATCCAAATATTATTTCTGCACAGATTTTACCACAGCAATTTAGGAAAAGTTTAATGCCTGTCTTAGTCATCTAGTGCTGCTATTAACAGAAATATCATAAATGGATGGCTTTAACAAAGAGATATTTATTTCTTCACAGTAAAATAGGCTAAAAGTCCAAATGCAAGGTGTCAGGTCCGGGGGAAGGCTTTGTCTCCTTGTCGGCCTTCTCATCAATCTTCCCCTGAACTAGGAGCTTCTCCACACAGGGACCCCGGGTACAAAGGATGTGTTCTGCTCTTAGCACGGCCTTCTTGGTGGTATGGGGTCCCCTATCTCTGCTTGCTTCTTTTCTTTTATATTGCAAGAGATTGCCTCAAAACAAAATCCAGTCTTATAGATTGAGTCCTGCCTCACTAATACAACTGTCGCCCATCCTCCGTCATTAACATCATAGAAGCAGGATTTACAACATATAGGAAAATCACACAATACCGGGAACCACGGTCCAGCCCAACTGATACATTTTCGGGGGAGGGGGGACATAATTCAGTCCATGACAATACACATATTGCCAAACTATCTGGAAGAAATACAGTCAGAATTCTCCTTAGAAGGGAGAATGGTGAGATTTGCTTTACGTAATTCGGACATGTTATCAGGAGAGACCAGTCCCTGGAGAAAAATTTTGGTAAAGTAGAGGGTTAGTGAAAAAACAGAAGACATTCAATAAGGTGGATTGACACCATGGCTTCAACAATGGACTCAAACATAGCAACAATTGTGGGGATGATGCAGGACTGGGCACTGTTGTTCCGTTGTACGTAGGGTCGCTATGAGTCAGAACTGACTCTACAGCGACTACCAATAGCAACAACATTGCCAAACCTTTACCCAGTTTGGCTAGAGATCACCTGGTATGTCTTAGGATTCTCCCAGAGCAGTGGGGCAGAAAATATCAGCCCATGGGGCATAAAGGGAAGTTGTCCCCTATTGAACTGAACAATATGGGGGAGATGAGAGAGAGAACATTAGCGGGCTTCAGAAAAATTGGACCAGGGCTCTGTGGGTGAGATATAATGGTCTTGGAAACTTACACGGGAAAGCAGATGTTAAAACTTATCCAAGTTGAAACTGAAATCTCATCTATAAAATCAGGCTACATTTGAGGTGTTCACCGTTGATTTTGCATTTCAAAAAATTCACTGACAAATAATGCCCTTCCCACTAATGATTATATTTTGATGAATTTAACATTCAGTTATTTTCTTCTACTTTCAGAAAAATGATGTTGGTATTAAGAATCACAGAACAAATTGTGTAATTTCTGTAGCATGACTCCAATTACTAACATGTGGCCACATCAGTATAAAATTACAAAGATGCATCATTACTATTTTCATTATAATTTTAAAATGGAAATCAGGAATTATACTTCAAGTGTAGATCAGCTATTTTGAGATAAGAATTGAACCATTTCTATTAAAACACCAATATATTTTATGTTCTATTTTGTTAAAAGGCAAATTATAATCTTGATAGCTGTAAATACTTTACTTACTAACTTTGACATCTCTCAAAGTCGTCGCTCATGTGTTCATATAATTTCACATACTTTTATTCTCATGTACTATGTTACATTAGCCAAGAAGCTATGCTATCAGTATTTCAAATACCAACAGGGTCATGGCCATGGTGGACAGGTTTAATGACACTTCCAAACTAAAACGGACTAGGGAAAAAGGCCTAGTGATCTACTTCTAAAAATTAGAGAATGAAAACTGTATGGGCAACAATAGAATACTGTCCGATTTGCTTGCTTTTGGCATATCATCAGAAGGGATCAATTATTACAGGAGGACATCATGTGTTGAAGCAGAAGGCCAAAAAGGACATGGAAGACCCTCGATGCGATTGATTAGTAGGATAGCCACAAAGATGGACTAGAACCTGCAGGTGATTATGAGGATGACACAGGACTGGGCAACATTTCATTCTGCTATACTTAAGTTTGTTGTGAATTGATGTCGACTTCGTGGCACCTAAAAACAAAACTATCTACAATTAAGGAAAATAGAGAAATTTGTTTTATTTAATTAATTTATAATTTTTATTAAAGTGTACTATTTAAAACATGAGATAATTGTGCATAATTTACAGAACCAAAGATAAAGGAGTGGTTTTCACAAAAAAAGTCTAATATTTTGTAAGGCAGTGAATTCAATTTTTCTATATGAAATTTACTAGTGAACTAGTGCTTCTGCCTCAAAAGAGCAGACAGATATTTAAAAAAAGTCCTCCCATTTCATTTACATAAAATATTTAATTTCAGCATCTTTTGAATATAATTTTTATTATATTTTCAGCATATTTCTGTGTAATTTCTATTAATAAAACATAACAAAAGAGGCCTCGGAGAAGTAAAGCATTACTGAAGAAGAAGAACAAAGTGGGGAGCCTCACGCTACCTGATTTTAGAACTTAGTATACCTCTACAGTAGTCAAAACATCTGGTACTACTACAACAACAGTAGACCAATGGAACATAATGGAGAATCCAGATGTAAACTCACCCGTCTAAGAGTAGCTGATATTTGACTAGAATGCATAATCCACTAAATGGGGAAAAGACAGTCTCTCTACCAAATGGTGATGGCATAAATGGATAGCCATCTATAAACAAATGAAACAAGGCCCATACCTCACACCATGCACAAAAAAGGAACTCAAAATGTATCAAAGACCTAAATATGAAATCTAAAACAATAAAGATCATGGGAGAAAAAATAGGGACAATGCTAGGAGTCCTAATACATGGCACAAACAGAATACAAAACAAAACTAACAATGCACAAACACCAGAAGAGAAACTAAGTAACTGAGAGCTCCTAAAAATCAGACTCACGCTCATCCAAAGACTTCACCAAAAGAGTAAAAAGAGAACCTGCACAGTAGGAAAAAAAAAATTTGGCTATGACATATCTGATCAGGGCCTATCTCTAAAATCTACAAACTACTGCACAACTTCAACAACAAAAAGGCAAATAACCCAATTAATAAATGGGCAAAGGATATGAACAGGCACTTCACCAAAGAAGACTTTTACGCAGCTAAGAGATACATGAGGAAATGCTCATGATCATCAGCCATTAGAGAAATGCAAATCCAAACTACAATGAGTTATCATCTCACCCCAACAAGGCTGGCATTAATACAAAAAACACAAAATAATAAATGTTGGAGAGGTTGTGGAGAGGCTGAAACACTTATACACTGTTGGTGGAAGTGTAAAATGGTACAACCACTTTGGAAATCGATTTGGTGCTTCCTTAAGAAGCTAGAAATAGAAGTACCATATGATCCAGCAATTCCACTTCTTGGAATATATCCTAGAAAAGAAGAGCCCGCACAGGAATAGACATATACACATCCATGTTCATTGCAGCACTGTTCACAATAGCAAAAAGATGTAAACAACTTAAGTGCCCATGAATGGATGAACGGATAAGCAAATTATGGTATATTCACACAATGGAATACTATGCAATGAGAAATAACAAGGATGAATCTGCGAAACATCTCATAACACAGAGGAATCTGGAAGGCATTATGCTGAATGAAATTAGTTGCAAGAGGACAGATATTGTATGAGACCACTATTGTAAGAACTCAAGAAAAGGTTTAAACATGGAAGAAAATATTCTTTGATGGCTGTGAGGGTGGGGAGGGAAGAAGAGGGGTATTCATAGACAAGAATTATCTTAGGTGAAGGGAAGGACAACACACAATACAGGGTAAGTGAGATTTACTGGACTAAAGCAAAAGCTAAGAAGTTTCCTGAATATGACCAAACACTTGAAGGGACAGAGTAGCAGGGGCGTGGTTCTGGGGACCACAGTTTCAGGGAACATCTAGGTCAACTGGCATAACAAAGTTTATTAAGAAAATGTTCTGCATCCCACTTTGGTGAGTGGTGTCTGGGGTCTTAAAAGCTAGCAAGTGGCCATCTAAGATGTATCAATTGGTCCCACCTCACCTTGAGCAAAGGAGAATGAAGAACGCCAAAGACACAAGGAAAATAAGAGCCCGAGAGACAGGAGACTCCATCAGCCTGAGAGCAGAAGGACTAGATTGTGCTCAGCTACCACCAATGATGACCCTAACAGGGAAGACAAAAGAGAGTCCCTGATGGAGCAGGAGAAAGGTGGGGTGCAGAACTCAAATTCTAGTAAAAATACCAGACTTAATGTTCCGACTGAGACTGGAGGAACCCCAGAAGACAAGCCCCTCCAGACTCTCTGTTAGCCCAAACTAAAACCTTTTCCAAAGCCAACTCTTCGGACAAAGATTAGAGTGGACTATAAGACATAAAATGATACTGGTGAAGAGTGTGCTTCTTAGTTTGAGTAGATATATGAGACTAAATGGGCAGCTCCTGTCCAGAGGCAACATGAGAAGGCAGAAAAGGGCAGGAGCTGGTTGAATGGATGTGAGAAATCTGGGGTGGAAAGGAGGAGTGTTTTGTCACGTTATAGAGACAGCAACTAGGGTCACATAACAACGTGTGCATAAATTTTTGTATGAGAAACTAACTTGAGCTGTGTAAACTTTCACTTAAAACACAATTAAAAATTTTTTTTTTCCAAATTTTGGGAGCACTTTAACCATCATGCTGAAATAAGAGGAAGACAAGCATTTTAACTTTTTTGTATCTTCACATATTCCACAATCAGCGAATAACAATTATTATCCAACCAATCTATGTTGATTTCAGGTATAGAATATTGTGCAATCACATTCTAAAATGCATTCTTAATTGAAAATTGAAAATGTCATCTAGACTTTTGGAAAAATGGAATGAGTAAACAAAAGTTGATTTAATTCTTGACAATTGCATAGACATAAATTTATATTAGTTAAAGTCGGCTGATAAAAGATTATATGTGTTTATATATTCATATCCATTTTTATATAATTGATGCTTGAAAATCATGTTTCCAATCTCCTTTTTAAGGTCTATCTTGTTTAATAATCAGAGCTTGCCAACTGTGTTACCATGAAAAATACTTGATCTATTCAAATACTTATAATTTACCTTTTTCCTTAATGCTGTGTCTGGTTAACAGAATATTTTTATTAATTAGTTTCCGATTAGGTGTGTTCCTGCAAGTAGTATTTCTTTTTTTTAACTCCGATGTCAGCTTCATTGTTTTATCCATTATCCAAGTCTTTGTTTTAGTTTTTTTCATTGCCTCAATTTATAACTGCAATGAGAAAATGAGTAATAGAACTGCATAGGGGAGATCAACTCCAGGAATGACAGAGTAAAGACCTAGTTGAACTTACTATCCTCCGAAGCAATGAAAATACAATAAAATCAATAATTTTAAAACCCTGGAAATTAACCAGAGACACAAATTGAAGGGTATATATTCACAAACAACAAATGAACAAACAAAAACAACCAGTGGGATCTCTGAGGTTTTAACAGGGAGCTATTATTTCCATTCACTCTCACTTCTCCAGCTCAATAGCATGATAGTAGTGAAAAGTTGGCAGCCTTACAATCAACAATGAGAACTGAACTATCTGTGGTCTCTGTTAAAAGCCCTATCACCAGAGCACAGTGAACAGTTTGATCAAAGTGGCAGCTTGCTAGAAAATCTCCATTCCTGCATTTTGGCTGTCTAATTTGATAGTGAGCTCACTTCAACAACAAAAACAACAGCAAAAATCCTATCTTACGGCATTACCAAAAAACATAATTCTAACTGCCTCCAGCAGTGATTTCAGTTAGGGAAAATAAGACCCTAACCAAAAAATTTAAAAGAATGATATGGAGAACTAGATGAGCATAAGGAATTTAGTAAAGCTCTGACATATTCCTGGGAAACTAGAAGTCAGCTGTATATGGAGGGTTGTGTGCAAGTCCAGGCAAAACCTGGGAAAAGAGATGACCTCAGTCACTTAGCTCTGGGTGATCACAGGCAGAAAGTGAAAATTAAAGCTGATTAGTAACGGACTCCTATTTAGAGACATTTCTTTTCATACAGATGTAATAGTCAAAAAGTAGAAGCCTTACAGGCTCAAAGATTTTAAGGAAAACTTCTGACTGAACATTGCCTGACTCTTGAATCATACAGACGCATGGGTAATTCCTAGGTGGCTAGGTAAAAATAAAAGTAAAAATTTAAAGCAAAAAAAAAAAAAAAAATGCCAGCACAGAACTCAGTTGCTGCATAGTACAGGGAATACAAAACGTGCAAAATTAGCTAGTAAAATGAATACACAAATAAGAAGCCACAAGAAAAAAAAACAACTAAACAACATACCCTAGGGTAGGGCAGAAGAATCTGTCACCAGAGTTGTTACAACATATTTTCTAAAAGTCCAGTTTTCCAACAACTAATTAAGAGGCATGCAAATAAATGAAAAATTGTGGCCCATACACAGAAAAAAAAAAAAAAAAGTGCTCTGTATAAAACGTCCCTGAGGAAGGTCAGCTGTTGAACTTAGCAAATAATTTAAATATTATAAATATTTTTGAAAACTGTGCAAATAGAATTGAAGGAAAGTATGAAAAATATGTTGCACCAAATAGGAAATATAAAGAATAATAAAGAATATAAATAAAGGAAATATAGAAATTAGGAAGGAGAAAACTATGATCACTGAAATAATTTAAAAAAAATTATTTAAGGCACTTAACAACAGATTTTAGTTGGCATAAGAAAGAACTGCCAAATATTAAGAACAGTAGAGATTACCAAGTCTGAGGAAAGGATAAAAAAAAGAATGAAGAAAAATGAACAAAGCCTCAGAGGCCTTTGGGATGCCAACAAACATACCAACATATGGATAAATGGAGTATCAGAAGAAAAGAAAAATAGAAAGAAACAGAAAGACTACTTGAAGAAATAATGGCCAAGCACTTTCCAAATTTAACCAAAAAAAAAAAAAAAAAAAAATTAAGCTACATACCCAAGAAGCTGAAAAAACTCCAAGTAAAATAAAATCAGAGATCTACACTTCATAGTCAAAGTGATAAAAATAAAAAAATGATGACAAAATCTTGAAAGTAGATAACGAAAATTTGCTTATTGTGTGTAAAAGATTCTTTGTAAGGTTAACAGTTGACATTTCATCAGAAATCATTGAGGCTACAGGTGACATGTTCAAAGTGGGAAAGAAAAAAAGGCTATCAACCAAGAACCCCAAACCAAGCAATACTATCCCAAAATAAAGGAAAACAATGCCAAATGCTGGTGAGGAGGTAGAGCAACAGGAACCTTCATTCATTGCTGATAAGAATGCAAAATGGAATGGCCATGGAAAGGATAGTTTCAGAATTTCTTAAAAAACTAAATACAGTCTTACCATACGATCCAGTAAGCATTTCCTAGATATTTTCCTAAATGAGATTAAAAAATTCTCTTCACACAATGGGTAAATAAACTACGCTACAAGTATACACTAAAATATTCAGAATTAAAAAGGAATGAGTTATCGAGCCCCCAAAAGACATGGAAGAACCTTCAATAAGTATTGCTATGTGAATGAAGCCAGCCAGAAAGGGCTACATACTAAGCGATTCCGATTATATGACATTCTGGAAAAGAAAAACTATAGAGGGAGTAAGAAGATAGTTTGTTGCCAGTGTTGCAGGGTGGAAAGGAGGAATTAATAGGGGAAACAGAGGAATTCCAGTGCAGTGAATCTGTTCTGTACAATAGTATAATGTAGGATAGATATTAAGCATCCATCAAAACCTACAGAATTATATGACACAAAGAGTGAGTGCTAGTGTGAACTATGGACTTCTGTTAATAATGATGTATCAATATAAGTTTATCAATTATAACAGATACACAGCACTAATACAAGATGTTAATAATAAATGTTAATAATAAAACTGCAAAAAATACTAAAGGAAGTCCTTCAGAATGAAATAAAAGGACACTGGAATAAATAATGAGCATTTACAAAAGTGTCAAGGGTAAATATAAAATAATATATATAAATATGAAATATTTATAAAATAATATATATATTATTTTATAAACATATCTATATCTATATAGATATCTATGTCTATAACTATGTGTGTGTGTGTGTATATATATATATATATATATACAGGTAGTCCTCAACTTACGACAGGGTTTTAACACTTCAACATCCTTTTAAGTCAATTCTGATGTAAATCAAATACCTCAGTTTTCTTTTTCATTATCCTTGCCTTTTATTATCAGTATCTTTATAAATAGGATCCTTATTTGTCCTTAACCAAAACCAAATGAAATCCACTGCTGTCAAGTTGATTTTGACTCATAGTGGCACTACATTACATGTACACATTGCATATAAACATACACACTGTAAAATTCTATGTAGTACAGGTAGTCCCCAACTTACAACAGGGTTCTCTTTCAATGTAAATGTGGTTCATTGTAACTTGAATATATCATAAGTACATATATATATTTGATTCTGTTCTTCCATTAACTTACTTAAAAAACAACTGCATAAGCCAATAATTACAAAACCACCTAATAGGGTTATTATGTAGAACATCGTAAGTTGTAGGGTAACAATAGCATAAAGGAGAGGGTACGGAAGGAACAAATTAAAGCAAAATTTATATTTACTATTTTTTTTATTGTAATTAAGTTTGTATTACTATAAACTAGATTGTTTTTAAATTAAGCTGTGTATAGCAACCTGCAGAGAAACCTCTAAGAAAATTATTCATAAGATACAGTTAAAAAAACTTCAGTGATACAGTAGAAATACATGTTTAACGTGCAAAAGGCAGTAATGCTGAAACAGAGAAACAAGACATAAGTCACATTGAAAATATAATGGTACATAAATAACAAATAGTTGTAAACCATATTATATTATTAATTAAATCAAATGTAAATGAATCGAATGCTGTATTCAAAAAGAAGAGGCTGTCAGAGTGGGTTAAAAGCAAACAAACAAAACCAAATGATATACTCCCAGAAGAGGCACATTTTAGATTTAAACACACATATAGGTTGAAAGTAAAAAAGTAAATAACTGGAGTTGCCTTACTAGCATTAGACAAAATGGTATTTAAGTAAAAAAGTTACTACAGACAAGGTAGGATATTTTACAATGATAAAAGAAGCAATTTAAGAGGAATACATAACAATTATACATGACATAAAAACAGAACACCAACTATATGAAACAAAAACTAAGAGAACTGAAAAAAAAACAAAACCCAGTGCCATCAAGTCGATTCAAGAATTGAAGGGAGATAGAAATAATTCAACAATAATAATTGCAGACTTCAATACTCAAAGTTCAGTAATTGACATAATAACTAGACAGAAAATCAGCAAGCATGTAGAAATCTTGAACAGCACTACAAACCAACTTGATGTAACAAACACTTAACAGCACACTGCCCCAACAGCAGCAGAGTAGTATACATTCTATTCAAGTTCACGAAACTACTTTCCAGGAAAGACCACATAAAAAAAAAAAAAAAAAAACTCTCCAGGAGAGACCACATACTAGCCCTTAAAAACATGCTGCCATCAAGTTGATTCTGATTCATGGCAGCCCTATAGAAGAGAGTAGAACTGCCTCACAGGATTTCCAAGGAGCAACTGCTGGATTAGAAGTGCTGAACTTTTTGGTTAGCAGCTGTGAACCATAGTACCACTATGGCCCCAGGCCATAAATAAGTTTTATTCATTAAAAAAAATTGAAGGCTTACAAAGTATTTTCTCTGATAGCAATGATATGGAATTAAATACCAACAACAGAAGGAAATTTGAGATCTCAACAAACATTTGGAAATCTTAACATATTTCTAAATAACCCTGAGTCAAAGAAGACACAGTAAGAGAAATTAGAAAGTATTTTAAACTGAAAGAAAATGGAAGCATGGCATAACAATGCATGGCAGAGGAACCCTGATAGCCCAATGTTTAAAGTGCTCAGCTACTAACCTACCAGTCTGTCTGCAGAAGAAAGATGCGTTAGCCTGCTTCCATAAAGATTACAGCATTGGAAACCCTATGGGACAGTTCTACTCTGTCCTATATGGTCACTATGAGTTGGAATTGACTCAATGGCAATGGAGGCTAAAGCAGTGCTTAGAGGCAAATTTATAGTTTTAAATGCTATAAACATCTCAAACATTAACCTATACTCTGACATTAAAATTTTGGAAAAAGAAGATCAAGCTAAACACAAGGCAAGCTATTGTTAGGAGCCTTCGAGTCAAATCCAACTCATAGCGATCCTGTGAACCACAGAAAGAAACACTGCCCGGTCCTTCGTCATGCTCACAATCGTTGTTACGCTTGAGCCTATTGTTGCAGCCACTGTTTTAGTGCATCTGGTTGAGGGTCTGCCTCTTTTCCGTTGACCCTGTACTCTGCCAAGCATGATGTCCTTCTCCAGGGACTTATCTCTCCTGACAACATGTCCAAAGTATGTAAGACGCAGTCTCACCATCCTTGCTTCTAAGGAGCATTCTGGTTGTACTTCTTCCAAGGCAGATTTTTTCTTTTTTTGGCAGTTTGTGGTATACTCAATATTCTTCACCAAAGCCACAACTCGAAGGTGTCAATTCTTCTTCGGTCTTCTTTATTCATTGCCCAGCTTTCACATGCATATGATGCAATTGAAAACACCATGGCTTCAGTCAGGCACACCTTAAAGATGTCCTTAAAGTGACTTTTTTGCTTTTGAACACTTTAAAGAGATCATTTGCAGCAAATTTGTCCAATGCAAGTCGTCCTTTTATTTCTTGACTGTTGCTTCCATGGCATTGATTGTGGATTCAAGTAAAATGAAATCTTTGACAAAGTCAATCTTTTCCCCGTTTATCATGACGGTGCTTACTGGTCCAGCTGTGAGGATTTTAGTTTTCTTTTATGTTGTAGTGTAATCCATCCTGAAGGCTGTGATCTTTGATCTTCATAAGTGAGCGCTACAGTTCTCTTCACTTTCAGCAAGCAAGGTTGTGTCATCTGCTTATCACAGGTTGTTAATGAGTCTTGCTCCAATCCTGATGCCTTGCTATTCTTCACATAGTCCAGCTTCTCAGAATATTTGCTCAACATACAGATTGAATAAACATGGTGGAAAGATACAACCTTGACTAACACTTTTCCTGATTTCAAACACTCAGTATCCCTTTGTTTTGTTCAAACAACTGCCTCTTGATCTAAGTGCAGGCTCCTTGTGAGCACAATTTAGTGTTTGCTAATTACCATTCTTCTAAATGTTACCCATAATTTGTTAAGATCCACACAGTCCAATGCCTTTGCACAATCTATAAAACACAGGTAAACTTCTTTCTGATATTCTCCACTTTCAGCCAGGATTCATCCGACATGAGCAGTATCTCTTGTTCCACACCCACTTCTGAATCCAGTTTGAATTCCTGGCAGTTCCCTATCGATGTACTACTGCAACAGCTTTTGACTGATCTTCAGTAAAATTTTACCTGTGTGCAGTATTCATGATATTAGTGGAGAATTTCCACATTTTGTTGGATCATCTCTTTTTGAAATGGGTACAAATATGGGATCTCTTCCAGTAGGTTGGCCAGGTAGCTGTCTTTCAAATTTCTTGGCGCAGGCAAGTGAGCTCTTCCTGTGCTGCCTCCATTTGTTGAAACATCTCAATTGGTATCCCATCGATTCCTAGAGCCTTGCTTTTGCCAATGCTTTTGGGGCAGCTTGGACCTCTTCCTTCAGAACCATTAGTCCTTGATCATATGCTACATCATGAAATGACTGAATGTTGATAAATTCTTTTTGTTTCAGTGGCTCTGTGTTTTCCTTCTATCTTCCTTTGAGGCTTCCTGTATTGTATAGTATTTTCCCCTGGAATCCTTCAATATTGCAAATTGAGGCTTGGATTTTTTCTTCGTTTCTCTCAGCTTAAGAAATGCTGAGTGTGTTCTTCCCTTTTGGTTTTCTAACTCCAGGTCTTTGTACATTTCATTATAACACTTTACTTTGTCTTCTGGAGCCGACCTTTGAAATTTTTTGTTCAGTTCTTTTACTTCATCATTTCTCCCTTTCTGTTAACTATTCTACATTCTAGAGCAATTTTCAGAGTCTCTTTTGAAATCCATTTTGGTTTTCTTTCTTTTCTACCTTTTTGATGACCTCTTGCTTTCTTCATACATGATGTCCTTGATGTCATTCCACAACTAGACTGGTCTTCGGTCATTAGGGTTCAGCACGTCAAATCTATTCTTGAAATGCTTTCTAAATTCAGGTGGGATATATTCAAGGTTGTATGTAGGCTCTAGTGCACTTGTTCTAATTTTCTTCAGTTTCCACTTGACCTTGTATTTGAGCAATTGATGATCTGTTCCACAGTCAGGCCCTCGCCTTTTACTGACTGCTGATATTGAGCTTTTGCATTGTCTCTTTCCACAGATGTAGTCGATTTGATTCCTGTGTATTCCATTTGGTGAGGCCCATGTGTATAGTCATTGCTGAAGTTGTTTAAAAAACATATTTGCAATGAAGAAGTCATTGGTCTTGCAAATTTCTATCATGTGATCTCCAGCATCGTTTGTATCACCAAGGCCATATTTTCCAACTACACATCCTTCTTTGTTTCTAACTTTCTAATCTTATACTGACAGCATTATTCTTCAGGACAGGTCTTGAAATATTCTTTTTGATGATGAACATGACACCATCCCTCTTCAATTTGTTATTCCTTGCATGGTAGTCCATATGATTCTTTGTTTCAAAGTGGCCAATATCAGTCCGTTTCAACTCACTAATGCCTTCCATTTTATTTTTGACTATTTCCAATTTTCCTAGATTCATGCTTTGTACATTTCTTGTTCCAATTATTAATGGATGTTTGCAGCCGTTTCTTCTCATTTTGAGTCATGCCACATCAGCAAATAAAGGTTCGAAAGGCTTGACTCCATCCATGTCATTAAGGTCTACTCTAATTTGGGGAGGCAACTCTTCTCAGGTCATCTTTTTGGCCTTCCAACCTGAAAGTGTCATACTCTAGCACTATATCAGACAATGTTTCACTGCTATTCACTGGGTAATTCTTTTCAGAAGTAGACTGTCAGATCCTTCATCCTACTCTGTCTTAGTTTGGAAGCTCAGCTAAAACCTGTCCACAATGGGTGAACCTGCTGGTATTTGAATATCGGTGGCATAGCTTCCAACATCACAGCAACACACAAGTCCCCACAGTAGGACAAACTGACATACATGTGGGGGAACATTTGACTAACCAAATCAAAAAAAAACCCACTGCCATCGAGTCAATTCTGACTCATAGCGACCCTATAGGACAGAGTAGATTTGAACTGCTGACCTTTTGGATAGCAGCCATAGCACTTACCCATTACGCCACCAGGGTTTCCATCACTGATGGTAAATAAGCACTGTGTATACTTTTTCCAGCTTACAAGTTCTAAAGGCAGACTTAGGAATGGATCTACTTCATAACCTGGGAAGTGCATATGTATAAGAGACATGAGACACTCATGTTGCATGTGGGAAGCTGTTACGTTCACTACATCAGGTTACATCCACTACATTCCCTTCTCAAATCAGGATTTCTGAACTCTAATCTGAATTTCTAAACTTATGGGACCATGGATGTATATGCAGTTGGATGTTGGTGATGCATATTTGTAATAAGAATATAAGAATCCCAATCAAAATTGAAAAAAATATTTTGATAAGTATTTCACTAAAGAATATATAAAAATGCCTAAAAATTATGTAAAAAGGTGTTCAATATCATTAGTCATTAAGAACATGCAAATTCAAACCACAATGAGATTTAATTTTCACCTATTAGAATGGCTATATTAAATAAAACATATAACAAAAAACGGCGCTGACCATATGGAGAAAGAAAAACCCTCCCGCATTGTTGGTGTTAATGTAATATGATAGTGGCACTTTGGGGAAAAATGGCAATTTTGTATATATGTATACATAAATTTACCATAAGACCTAGCTCTTCTATTCTTAATTACCCAGGTGAAATGAAATCACATATTCCCACAAAGACTTGCACACAAATATTCCTAGCAGCACTCTTCATAATAACCAAACTTTGAAAACAACCTAAATATTCATCACCTGGTGAAATATGGATAGGCAAAATGTGATACATCCATACAATAGAATATTATTCAGCAATTAAAGTAGAGAACTGTGAATGTATGCTACAGGATATTGAACCTCAAAAACCTTATGGTGAGTGAAAGAACCTAGACACAGGATTATATATGTAATATGATTGCATTTTTATGAAATATCCAGGAAAAGCACTGTTATAAAGAATTGTAGTTTAGTGATTATCTAAGATTAGGGTAGGTGGGAATGGGATTAACAGCAGAGTGATGAATATGTTTTAATTTATATTTACACAACTTGATTACATGACTTGGTAAATTTACTTAAACAAAACAACATTAATTATGCCTTGGAAAATGTGATTTACATGCTGAGCAAAATAAACCTCAATAAAATTACTTTAAAATGACATTTTACAATTAAAAAATCTGGGTAAACAAGATTTTGTTATGATAGTTATGACTCAGTACAACCTCTTGAAATACAATTTCAATTTAGATTTGAAAAATATCTTTGCTAAAATTACAGCATGCTCTCTTAAAATGAATGCCACACAAGCATAATTTATCTGAGGGACAAAAACAAACAGACCAAAAAAAAAAAAAAATGTTGCTTATATAAAGCATCTGTTGTAGACATTATTGGTTGATATCCAGCATCATTTCAAGGACTTTCTCTTTAATACCATAGCTTTGATTTTGTTCACACAGAACTATCCAGAAAGTTGTACTCAACTAGGGATAAAATACTGAATTACAAGAAAAATAGTTTGTGGTTATAGTACAATTAAATGATTATAAAAGACTTAATGGAGTAGAAAACTAAAACTCATCTATGATAGTATCACAATAATAATAAGAAATATGTAGTTCAAAATTTATAGGACAACCACTGAAGTTAAAAATGGCAGAATAAAGCTATTTTTACTGGTTTTGACTCTTTAAATATTGAAAACAACAAAAGTAACGTGAAATAGATGAAATAATGACATAAATGAAAAGCTGAAATAAATAAAATGTGGCAATGAATGAAAAATATTGTTTCAACATAAATCAGGGAGAATGAAACCAGGAGATCCGTAACTATTGCTCTTTGAGGAGATTGATAATGTCCTACCTAGTAAGTGAATGTTCCTGAAAGTCTTAATAAAGTATTTGTTTTTATATAAAACTACAAGATCTAGAAGGAACTGGGTAGACTACAAGAGAAGTGGAGTATTTCACGATAGTATCTACTAAAAAAAGGGAAGAAGATTCGAGAATTAAAAATAGATCATCTAGATATTCTATATTTATTTTCCATGAATTATAACTTTAAATTGTAAAAAGTTCTTGAAGATGACGGAGGGAGAAGGAGAGAATGGACACAAGCTTTGGGTTCAACTGTGGACCAAAATCAAGGAACAACAATAAGCTAATACCACTCTTGACTATTTCATTTATTGCTATTTCTCCATTAACACAGAAATGGCAGATATTCAGTAGATGCCTATTGAATTGCGTTATAATTTAATAATGTTCATTATTTTAAGATGAAAATTTTAGCTATCAATGGGAAGAGAATATTCATAGAAGCTTTTCTATTTATTTTCTTCCCAGGAAATAAACCTAAGAAAATGTTACTAGAGAAAAATTTTTGGGGAGCCCTCGTGTCACTGTGGTTAAGAGCTCAGTCTACTAACCAATAAGTCAGTTTGAATCCACCAGGTGCTCCTTGGAAACCCTATGGGCAGTTCTACTCTGTCCTATAGAGTTGCTATGAGTCGGAATTGACTCGACAGCAATAGGCTGGGCTAGCCAAACTTCTTAGCAAATACTGAATCTAAACAAAGTAGATTGGATCGTACTCAATGTTAATATTATCCAGTGAAATAATCAGTCAAATCACAGATGATTTAAAAACCTACTATGTGTGAGACACAGAAGCTAGAAATTTGATAAAACACTGTTTTCCAGAATTAGGAAAAACTTGTAAGGTAGCTCATATTCTCTTCAGTGTTGAGGATCCTTTCCAAGCTGGAAATTTTTAAAATACAAGAAAGGCAACTTATAACTTCATATATATACATATTATTTTTTTTAAAAAATTATGACTACGACCACCTCTTGAAACTTCTCAATACCTCTCTTGATTTCAAAATGATGTTATGAAATATTAAAATGATGAAAAAATTTATTGGTTCTACATTGAATTAATTTCTGAAGAATCTCTGTAAACTCGTGAATAATCTAACTGCTCATGAATACTAACTATATTATTACAGCACTCTTATGGAAAAATATGCTGTTGCTGTTGTGTGTTGTTGAGTCATTTCCCACTCGTAGCAACCCCATATAATAGGGTAGAACTGCCCCATAGAGTTTTCTTGGCTGTGATCTTTATGGAAGAAGGTTGCCTGATCTTTTCTCTCCTGGAACCCATAAGAGGGTTTGAATCACTGACCTTTCTGTTAGCAGCTGAGTGTTTAACCATTGTGCAACCAGGGCTCCTTATGAAGAGAAAAAAAAAAAGTAGGACACTATAAATAGTGAATAAATATTCATGAGTTTCAACTATAGGAGTATTCCCTAATCTGCAGATAATTCCTTTTATTGGTATTTTGATGTATATATTTTTCTCTTGGGTTTTGAACAATAACTTACTCTGATAAAATCAAACCAAACCTGTTGCCATCGAGTCAATTTTGACTCATAGCAAACCTATAGGACAAGGTAGAATTGACCTGTGGGTTTCCAAGGAACAGCTGGTAGATTCGAACTGCCAACATTTTGGTTAGCAGCTGAACTCTTAACCACTACGCCATCAGGGTTTCATTTTAGTATGATATATAGTATTGTTTTCCTATTGTTGCTGTAAGTCATTACCACAACTTTATTGTCTTAAAACAACACATATTTATTATCTCACAACTCTAGAGATTAGAAGTGCTTAGAGGCACAACTCCACAGTCCCATATAATTTGACACAGCATCCCACAGAAAGGACAGCATATGCCTATTCATAAAGACATATCATAATTTTTGACATTATAGTTATAATAACTGAAAATTACAAATGGATTAAGTACCATTAAAATGTTAATAAGAACAATCAATTTTAAGGTAAACAAATATATTAAAAACTAATGTATTTCTTGTTTGAAACATTTTGTATGGCAAACATTGTGGAGGGCGGTTAGTGGATAGAACAGGAAGCGATTTGCCACATTTTATTTATTTATTTTTTTACCACATACCTTCTGTCACACCTTTCTAACTCTAACTTTCTAACTTCATTTTCAAGAGAAAAATGAAGTCTTAAACAACTACCAACAACAAGCAATCTCAGACATACATAGACGACACAAATATGCAGCCACTTTAAAATGCTATTTCTTTGTGACTATGTCCCCCAAACTCCTAGTTTCTCTAATTTCAGAATGTTCTTGTGTTTTCAGTGTGATAAGCTGCTAACATGCTGTGCACCTTACAGTTCATTTTAATTGCTGACCAAATTTCCTTGCAATTAATCAGTGTAAGTGTTTTGATTTCTCTGAGCCCTTAAATGATTGTACTTTTGTGTAATAAAGCAAGAGTGGGTTAATTGAGGTCATTGTTAATTGCTTTAAAAAATATTTGTCAGGAAAGTTAATTAAAAGTTTAAACTGATTTCCTGTGGGACTACACTTTCTATAAAATCACATCCACCAAGAGGTTATCTGGTGTGAAATTGTAAGAAAATCTGGGAAACTGGTGCATAGATTTCAATCACTTTTGAAATACAGTCAATACGAGAACATTTCCAATTAGATAGTCAAGCAGTTTTGGACAAATCAAGCGTAAGGTCACATATCTAACGTTATCTTGCTACTAATATAGTAACTAAAACAATGGTAAGTCTTCAGTAGAAAGACTTAGATATCATCTCTATCTCTATGGATTGATACCTAGGTAGTCTATAGCTTTCAATGCCTCTCAGTTCCTTGACCTCTTCATCTCAATCACAACTCCTCTACCTACTTCCAGAGTAATTACACTGTTCTAGTTCACAAATCCATGGAAATCCCATTAAATGGAAACACCATTCTTCCTGTTGCTCTGAACCAAATAATTGGATCCATTCTTGCCTTCTCTTTATCTCTCACCTTCTGCCTTCTTACTTACAAACACCTTATTTCCTTACAAATTTGTTTTAGATATCATGCTTAACTTCTTCTCCAACATCTTTGCAAGCAATCTTTACTCTAGCTAAAATAGTCTATACTTTTCTGACAACACATCGAAAGGGCCCCTAAGATTTTGAATTCTGTCCAAAGTCTGCTTCTCCCCATTATTCACATGACTTTTTCTCTCACATATTTAAAAACCTAAAAGTCACCACCATAGACAAGATTTTCTTGATTATAATACCAAAAATAGCACACCATTTTCTGGCACTGTCTAATCAGGGATCAGCAAAATTTTTCTTTTTAAAGTGTCAGATAATAACGTAAATATATTCAAATCTGATGGCCATAAGTGGTTTGGGACATACTACTCACTTTTACTCACCTTCACCATTGTAGCATGGAAACGGCCGTAGACAATATGTGAATAATTGGTCATGTCTATGTTCTAGTAAAATATTATTTATAAAAATAGGCAGCTAGCTGGTGGGCAATAGTTTGCTGACACCTGCTGTAAACCCTTGGCATGCTTTATTGTTCCTTCTAGCATTTATCTACCTAGATTTGCATTATTGGTTTATTAGCTCCTTTTCTGTTGAATGTAAGCCCCTGAGGGAAGGTAACTGTTTGGCTTTGTTGAGTGCTCTGTCAGAAGCATGTAAAACAAAGCCTAAAACATTATGAAGGTTCAATAAATATTGGCTGAATAAACAAATGTACCCATAAAAGGATCAATGAATATTGAACCCAAATATGAAGAAATAACAAGAACTTATTCAATGTTGTGGTTATCTAAGCACTGCAAATTCCACTTAGTGCTCAATTATTATATTAATTATATTAATATTAATGAATATAGCTGCTAGTATCTTAGAGTTTTTTTAAATCCACATTTTGGGTACCCCAGATTCTATCTGATGAATAATACTCCCTGTCTATTACTATTGTATTAATATTCTTTATTGGTACTTACAACTTACAGACAGGTCAGAAAAATGACCAAGAAAAAGATTAGTGGATTTTTTGTATGTAAATTATTCTGTGTTCTGGGTTTTAAATCATTCTGTCCGCTCAGTTACTCTCTACCATACTTAAAGCCATTTTTTGAAGCACTGTATAGCTAATAGAAAGATACACTCAATTTTCAAGTTATGTATTTTTCAAGTTATATATTTTAGGTAATATAGAAGGACATTTATAGAGCTCATTTTAAAAGAATGTCATTATACATAGATCTTGAGGTAAAATGTTCTTTCATTAGACTTTGATGCTTTAACTCTAGTTGTTTTGTGTTGCTTTCTCAATAAAGATCTTTGTTGTTATGTGATGTGTAGGGAATTTGCTAACTTCCCACAGAGTTCTGACTTTTTACTTCATAGGGTCACTCCTCTTGTGAAACAGAAAGTATAATCCTGACCATGAAGAGGAAAAAAAAAGGAGAGAGATGCTGATTTATATATACATCCTCAGTTTATGTATAGTCTTCTTGAGAAAAGTTTACTGCTAAACGTAGCATTCATTTCTTCCTCTGTTGTTGATTTCCAGCTGATAATGATGTCTTTATTTTTAATAATTAATTTATTAATTATCTAGCTGACAAATAATTATGGTTTCACTGCATATCCTTGCTATGTCAGAATTGTGGTTTTACAAAACATTCACTTAATCTATTTGGCTATAAATGTGAACCAAATGAGGAAAATGTTTAAAGAAAGACGTGCTGGGAGTGTTTACCTTAACAGCGCTTTCTTTAGTTCAGCTCACTACAAATGCACCATTTACCAAATGCCTTAGTCATCTAGTGCTGCTATAACAGAAATACCACAAGTGGTTGGCTTTAACAAAGAGAAATTTATTTTCTCACAGTCTAGTAGGCTAAAGGTCCAAATTCAGGGTCAGTGTATCAGCTCCAGGGGAAGGTTGTCTCTCTCTGTCAGTTCTGGAGGGAGGTCTTTCTCATTAGTCTTCCTCTGGACTAAGAGCATCTCTGCACAGGAATCTGGGGTCTAAAGGATGTGTTTTGTTCCTGGTGCTTCTTTCTTGGTGGTATGAGGTACCCAACTCTCTGCTTGCTTCCCTTTCCTTTTGTCTCTCGTAAGATAAAAGATGGTGTAGGCCACACTCCAGGGAAATTCCCTTTACAGTGGATCAAAGATGTGACCTTAGCAAAGGTGTTACAATCCCACCCTAATCCTCTTTAACACAAAATTACAATCACAAAATAGAGGACAACCACACAATATAGGGAATCATGGCCCAGGCAAATTGATACACACATCTTTGGGAGGATATAACTCAGTCCGTGACAACAAAGAATTAGCAACAGGAAGCACATTAGTGAGAGAAATGGTGTGCAATTTAGGGATACAAAATACCAAAACCAAAGAAACCAAACTCCTTACTGTCGAGTCGATTCCGACTCATAGCAACCCTATAGGGCAGAGTAGAACTGCCCCATAGAGTTTCCAAGGAGCGCCTGGTGGATTTGAACTGCCAAACTTTTGGTTAGCAGCTATAGCTCTTAACCACTACACCACCAGGGTTTCTTGGATTCAAAATATATGACATTAAACAAAGGAAATCTATATTGAATTTAAATATTGTTATTTCCTTGGGGGATGAGATGAGTGGAAAAAAATTTTTTTCCTCTATTTTTGAAATATTTGTCATTTGTGACCAACTCGATCAGGTATGTTTCCTAAAAATTAAACCAATTTTAAATCAACTTCAGGTTAGGATATCAGGCAATCTGTTTCCTATATGAATTATCAAGTAATTACCTATATTAAGTAAAAATATCTATTACAAAAGGTACCAGGTCAACTTGTGTCAGATAAAATAAGATATAAGCACTGTATTCAACTGTATTTTGGATACTCTTGTGCAAGTTGGTATTCTGAACAGGAAACAAAATGGCGATTATAAAAAGCTAAGAAGCCAATTAGAAATAACTACCATATAAAAAGTCAAATGTGCATGAAATTAAATAGATTGATAAAGAACTGACCCAGCATCAACAAGTTAGGAATCATAAAGTAACACTTTTCTACATGAACAAATTTATCAAATTAATAAAATTTAGAAGTCATTAATTATGTTAGCAAGAGATAGGTAGTATTCAAGACCTAGTTTTTATTTCTCAAATTATCTATATCTATCTCCACATCTATCTAAATAAACTGCTTTTACACCTTAAGGCTTATAAAACTTATTGGTACATATGTAAGTGTAATGTTTTATTATTATTATTTTCTTCTTCTAATTGAAAGCAGCTAAAACCAATGTTAAAAGTCTGTTAAAGAGGAGTAAATTTTATGTGACGTGACTAAAAAGAAACAAAACAACCGTGTAGTACATTGAACAAATAAAACAAAGTTTGACAAATATGAACCTGACCAACATATATATGCCATCGTTGTTAGTTCCAACTCATAGCGACTCTATGTACAATAGAAGGAAAGACTGCCTGATCCTGCATTATCCTCATAATCTTTGCTATATTCCAGTCCATCTCATTAAGGGTGTTCTACTTTTTTCACCCTTCACCAAGCATGTTATTCTTCTCCAGGAACTGTTCCCTCCTTATAACATGTCTAAAGTACATGAGATAAAATCTCACCTTCCTCGCTTCTAAGGAGCATTCTGGCTGTACTTCTTCCAAGACAGATTTGTTGATTCTTCTGGCAGTCTATGGAATATTCAATACTCTTTGCCAGCACCATAATTCAAAGTCATCAATTCTTTTTCGGAATCCCATATTCATTGTCCAGCTTTCACATGCATGTGAGGTGACTGAAAATACCATGACTTGGATTAGACACACCTTGGTCCTTAAAGTGAGGACAAAGTCTTTGTTATTTAATACACTACGAAGTATTTTGCAGCAGATTTGACCGATGTAATATGTCATTTGATTTCTTGACTGCAGCTTCCATGGGCATTCACTGTTGATCCAAGTAAAATGGAATCTATGACTACTTTAATATTTTCTCCATTTATGATGATGTTGCTTATTGGTCCATTTGTGAGGAAGTTTGTTTTCTTTATGTTGAGGTATAATCCATACTGAAAGCTATGTCTTTGATCTTCATCAGTAAGTGCTTCAGGTCCTCTTCGTTTTCAAAAACCAAGGCTGTGTCATCTGTATATTGCGTGCAGGTTGTTAACAAGTCTTCCCCCAATCCGGATGCAGCATTATCCTTCATATAGTCCTGCTTCTTGGATTATTTGCTCAGCATACAATTTGAATAAATATGGTGAAAGGGTACAACCCTAACGCACACCTTTCTGACTTTAAACCACGCAGTATCCCATTGTTCTGTCCGAACAACTGCCTCTTGATCTATGTACAGGTTCCTCATGAGAACAATTAAGTGTTCTGGAATTCTCATTCTTTGCAATGTTATCCATAATTTGTTATGATCCACACAGTTGAATTTCTTTGCATAGTCAATAAAACACAGGTAAACAAGTTCCTGGTATTCTCTGCTTTCAGCCATCATCTACCTGACATCAGCAATTATTTCCCTTTTTCCACACACTTTTCTGAATCTGGCTTGAATTTCTGGCAGTTCCCTGTTGACATACTGCTGCAACTGCTTTTAAACTATCTGCAGTAAAATTTTACTCACATGTGATATTAATGATCTTGTTCTATAATTTCTGCATTCTGTTGGTTCACCTTTCTTTAGATGGGCACAGATATGTATCTCTTCCAGTCAGCTGGCAAGGTAGCTGCCTTGCAAATTTCTTGGCATAGATGAATGAGCACTTACAGCATTGCATCCATTAGTTGAAACATATCAATTGGTAGTCCATAAATTCCTGGAGCCTTATTTTTCACTAGTGCCTGCAGTACAGTTTGGACTTCTTCCTTCAATACCATGGGTTCTTGATCATATGCTACCTCCTGAAATAGCTGAATGTTGACCAAGTCTTTTTGGTACAGTGACTCTGTGTATTCCTTCCATCGTCTTTTGATGGTCCTTGCATGGTTTAATATTTTCCCCTTAGAATCCTTCAATACAGCAACTCAAGGCTTGAATTTTTTCTTCAGTTCTTTCAGCTTGAGAAATGTTGGACATATTCTTCCCTTTTGATTTTCTAACTCCAGGTCTTTGCACATTTCATTGTAATACTTTACTTTGTCTTCTTGAGCCTCCCTTTGCAATCTTCTCCAGTCTTCAGATCTTTTACTTCATTATTTCTTCATTTTGCTTTACCTGCTCTATGTTCAAAAGCAGGTATCAGAGTCTCTTCTGACATTCCTTTTGGTCTTTTCTTTCTTTCCTCTCTTTTTAATGATGTTTTGCTTTCTTCATATTTAATGTCCTTGATGTCTCTCTACAACCCACCTGGTTTTCAGTCATTAGTAAAATATATATATATATATACATACACACATACAGGTGATTTTTCTCATATTTTAAATTTAATCAGAATTCTAGAACATATTTTTAATTGACTGTGATTTTGAACATATAGCTGCATTATAAATCCTTCATGCTTAATTTTTTTCTTACCTTCTTTATATCTCCATATTCTTAGTTCACAATGCATTGAATAACATTAATTACAATGACTTATTTTCTAAAACTGACAATGAAAAGTATCTAGAATATTTTTAAAAAGTGACATAAAATAAGAAGAAAAAAACACCAAATGAAAAACGAGCAGAAGATAAGGAAAAAAAAATCACTGAAGAGAAAGCCCAAAAGTATATAATGCATATATACATGAAAAAATATATATATATATACATGAAGAGATGCTCAAAATAACTGGCTACCAGTGAAATGCAAATTAAAATATCAAACTGTCTTGTTTTATTGACAAATATTAGAAAGTTGGGAAATGTCTGAGATTGGCGGTGGTGAAGGAATATAGTAACTCTTGTTCCTTGGTTTTGTGTGTAAAATGGTGCAGCCATTCTGAAAGTAATTTGGCAACAATTAGGAAAATAATGTATATACATAATTTTTGTGGCCCAGAAATCCTTATATTGGTTGTATACAAAATAAAGTCAATAGAAGACCAAAAGGGATCATGTAAAAGGGTACCCATTGCTGTATTAGAGGAGGGAGGAATTGTAGGGAATCTCACATGCATCAATTAAAAAGGCATTATAAATGGCAAGAAGGCACATGACCTAGTAACACTCTACATTTAGTGTGCCCATAGTCATATATATGGATATTGAATAATTCTGAGTGAAAAAAGCAAGAAAAGATAAAACATAAATAGTTTACATACATTAAAAATCACACCATAAAGTAGATATTGGCAAACAGAGTAGCAAAAAAATTAAAATATTAGAATGTTTGTAATTTGGGTTGAAGAATTATTGGGAAGAATTATTAAAGGAAATGAATATGCACAAATAAGTCAAGGAAGTAAGAAGACAGGAATCAGTGAAGATAAATACAGGCATTAATGAACTGGTAACCCAATAACAAGATCAGAGATAATTAAAAAAGACAAAATTTTGCTAAAAGACAAAAAAAAAAAAGAAGGAAACAATTAAAAAAAGAATAAAAGAAAAGAAAGCATAATATTTGGAAAGTAGAATAACAAAAAGGACATGCCCACCAGAATTAACAAAGTTGATATTAAGTATAAATTAAAAAGTCATAGCAACACTCAATGAGAAAACTTACACAAATTTTTAAAATCCCTGAAATACACGGGCATAGCAAGGGTAACAAGCTCTCAGAGGCAATGTCTAAGTTTCATTCCCTTCCCAATTTGAGCACCCAGGGACAATCTCTAAATTGTAACCTCACCCCCCGCCTCCCAATTTCAAGATGAATAGATAGTGGTGATGGCATGACATCAGCAGAAATGCCTTCCCTCCTTTTGTGGAGCTGCCTCAGTCAGGAGCCTTTCATATTTGTGGCACCTAGGGATATCATTCTGTGCCTCATCTGGTGCCCTTTTGGACTTGGACTTGTATCCAACGGCAAGAGCCCCTCTCTGCCCACCTCTCCCCACTAATAGAAATTATTCGGAAACATAAATGCTATAAAGGGTCAAAGATAAAATAGCGTCATTTCATGAAACAGCAACAGGAACAAAATGAATTAAAACCACAAGCAAAGATTTATTGCCTTAAAGAATACACTACATGGTAAAAATATTAATTCTCTCTTAAAGTATTTCATAAATTAAACTGAATTACAATAAAAATGTTAATGAGATTTTTCGTGAAACTTGTTGAGCTTTAACATTAATATATACTATGATAAATTGTTCTAGCATTTTAATATATAAATGCTGCAAAGAGTTTGAATGGAATATAAGCTGCAAAAATAAATGTATGTGTACGTGTTAGTGAGCAGATGTATATGCATTTATATATGTGTAAATAAATATATATGTATATACCAAACCAAAAAAACCCACTGCCGTCGAGTCGATTCCGACTCATAGTGACCCTATAGGACAGAGTAGAACCTGCACATAGTTTCCAAGGAGCGCCTGGCGGATTCAAACTGCCGACATCTTGGTTAGCAGCTGTTGCACTTAACCACTACGCCACCAGGGTTTCCATATGTGTATATACACACATACACACACACACACACACATATATATATATAAAGCAATTGAAACAGAATTGTCTATTCTGTAAAAAATTGTTGTGTCACTTGACTATCCATTGGAGGAAAAATTTTATACCTAACTCACACATTCACTAAGAAAAATTATGGATGGATTAATGTTCTAGCAATTTAAATTTTAAAAATAAAATCTTGTAAGTGTATTCTTGAAGTAGTATTATAATAAATTATAAAATAATAGATTTCTAATCCTGGGAAAGGAATGCCTTCCTTACCAAAACACATACACATGAAAAAAATAACCAAAAACAAGAAAAAAAAATTATTGCTATAATTGACTCCCTAAAATAAACATATACACAATGCCAAAGACATGAGAAAATAAAATTACAAAAGTGCAAGTATATATGACAATGTTTTAGTTCTTAGACTGCATAAATAGCACCTACATATGAGTAAGAAAAATATAACCTAATAGAAATGACACATGAATATGAAAATGAAACTCAGCAAATAATACAACTGAACAATATATCTAAGAGATGTTTACCTTAACCAGTAATTACTAGCAGGACAACTGAGCTTTTAGGCCATCAGATTGGCACAACAGACTTTAACAGGAGCAGCAAAAACCCTGGTTTTTGCTATGGTTAGCAGCTCAAATTCACCAGGCACTCCTGGGAAACCATATGTTCTGCTCTGTCCTATAGGGTCACTATGAGTTGGAATAGACTCAGTGGCAACGGGTTTAGACAAGTGTTAACTTTGTGAACAGAAAGACAGCAAACATTATCGGGGAAGTCAGCACATCTTGACCAAGGCAGAGTCATAGAAGCTTCCTACCAAACCAAAACCAAACCCATTGCCATCGAGTAGATTATGGCTCATAGTGACCTTATACTTGGTGACGTAGTGGTCAAGGAAAATATTAGTCCAAAGGACTAATGGACTACATGAACCACGGTCTCAACCAGCCTGAGCCCAGAAGAACTAGATGGTGCCTGGCTGCCACCACTGACTGCTCTGACAGGGATCACAATAGAGGGTCCCAAAAACAGTAGGAGAAAAATGTAGAATAAAACTCAATTTCACAGAAAAGGTGAGACTTACTGGTCTGAGGGTGACTGGAATAACCCTTGAGATTATGGTCCCCAAACACCCTTTTAACTCAGAACTGAAGCCACTCCCGAAGTCCACCCTCCAATCAAAGATTAAAAAAATCAAAGATTAGACAGGCCTATAAAACAAACACCTGTGAGGAATGCACTTCTTAGTTCAATCAAGTATACAAGACCAAATGGACAATATTTGTCCAAAAGCAAAGATGGAAAAGCCAGAAAGGGACAGGAAAACTGGACGAGTGGAAGTGGAGAACCCACGGTGGAAAGAGAAGCAGGGGAGAGTGCTGACATATTGCAGGAATTGCAACTAATGTCACAAAACAATTTGTATATAAGATTTTTGAAAGAAAAACCAATTTGTATTGTAAACTTTCACCTAAAACACAACAAAATTAAAAAAAAGAAAAGCTTCACAAACAGCTAAAGTGATAAAGCATAAAGTTTGAAACTATAAAGTGTCATTAAGCTTGTTGGGTAACTGAATTCTTCAGGAGTTCTGGTCGAAGCTTAACATGATAAAGTTGATTTAGGGGAAATTTGAATACAGGTCTTAAACTTGAAGATTTGCAGAAGGGATGTTGGGGTCAGAGAAACAGAAAAGTATCTCTCGTAACTAATTTAGACTTGCCAAGGATGAGACAGAATCATTCACTAGGAAAAAAAAAAAAAAAAAAACTAAATATCCTAAAGGCAAACTCACTCAGCAGCAAATTTCCTGTTATCTTCCCTGTACAAAACTAGACAAGGTCATCTGGTTCAGGATCTTTGTTTACTACGTAGTGCATACACAGCCTTGTTTGAGCAGAAGGTCACTTTCCTGATACCAATCCATTCTGTATTCTAATTTAAAAATAGGTACAACCCAGAACTGCTAAACATAGTAGAAAACCTAATAATAAGAAAGAGCAATAGACTTTATAAAGGACCGAACAAAGCCCCAAGGAAACAGTAAAAACATGAAGAAAATATTATGAATATTAATTAAAATTAATACTTTTAGTTGCATATCTGTATCTAAAGTGACAAATGGAAATGGCAGATAATCAGAGTATTTGGAAATTAAAATACCATTGGCTAAAGTTAAATAATAATCATAATGGTGATGATAATAATTATAATAATAATAATAGAATGTACACAAAGATGAAATTAATAAGCTGAGAACTATAGATGAATCAAATGATTCTTCCAGAAGAATGCATAAAATATCTAAGAAGTGGAAAGTGTGAGATAAAACTTTAGAAACAGAGGACAAATAGAGAATTTTAAGCATTTATTTTATTTTATTTTTTGTGTGTGTGTGTGTAAATGGAGATGGGAAAGGATAAAAAAAGATAATGTACAAGAGAAAATACTTAAGAAAAATATTTATAAATATTCTTTGTCTTAATATAGTAATAAAATCATCATGTTAAAAAGGTAAGAATGATATTAAGCAGAAATATCTTAAAATCAAAAACAAGATCTAGACAGTGTTTGAGGAGCCCCAGTGATGCAGTGGTTAAGTGCTCGGCTGCTAACCAAAAGGTCGGTGGTTGGAATCCACCAGCCGCTCCACGGGAGAAAGATGTGATAGTCTGTTTCCATAAAGGTTTTCAGCCTTTGAAACCTTGTTGGGCAGTTCTACTGTTTCCTATCGGATCCCTGTGAGTTGGAATTGACTCAACAGCAGTAGGTTTGGTTTCGGGTTTTTAATCAGTACTAATTATGCTGGAATAGCTAAATTCAAAATAATTTAAAAGTAATTAATTTCAAAATTAATTAATTTAAAATTTAAAATAGCAGTTATGTATACGTGCAAATAATCTGACCAAAATGCAGAGTGGCCAATGAGAGTTCTGAGTGGAGCAGAGATCAGTAAACTCTTCCATAGACGGCCAGAAAGTAAACATACTTGCACTGAGAGCCACACCGGCTCTATCCTAAATACTCTATTCCGCAGCTGTGGCACAGAAGCAGCCACACACAATATACAAATGAATGAATGAGCATGACTGTGTTCCAACACAACTTAATTTACTAAGACAAACAAACAAAAATAAAACAACAGTTTGTGGTGGGTTGGAATTAGCTCATGAGATACTGTTCACTAAATTCTGGAATAGAGGAATAGCATGTCAGACTTACTTTGAAAGGATCACTCTGACTACAATGCTGAGCACAGACTCCAGGAGGGGTGGGTGGAAGCAGGGAGAATGAAGATGTTAAAATTTGTCCATGCAACTGTAAATTTAAAGATGTAGGAAGAGAACTATAGCTGAAGTTTGTTGTTAGCTGCCTTTGAATGGATTCTTACTCATGGCGACCCCATGTGTCTAGAATAGAAGTGCTTCATATGGTTTTCAAAGCTGTGACCTTTTGGAAGCAGATCGCCAGGCCTGTCTTCCATGGAGCCTGTGGGTGGGTTCAAACTTCCAACTATCTGGCTAGTAGTCGAGCATTTAATCATTTGCACCACCCAAGGACTCCTTTGTGGTGCGATTAGGTAAAGTGTAAAAACTGGAAGTTCATTTTGGATCTGCTAAGTTACAGATGTTATTAAACCACACCAAAACAAAGCCATTGCCATCAAGTTGATTCCAACTCATACTGACTTTATAGGACAGAGTAGAACTCCCTCATAGCATTTCGGAGGCTGTAAATCTTTATGGAAGCAGACTGCCACATCTTTCTCCTAAAGAAAAACTGTTGGGTTCCAACCACTTACTTTTTATTAGCAGCTGATCACTTAGCCACTGTGCCAGCAAGGCTCCTTGCTGATGTTACTAACATCAAATTATGACATTGAGTAGACAGTTAAATATAAGAATCTGGAGTTCAGGGCAAAATCTGACATGAAAACAGAGATTTGATAATCTTTAGCTGATGGGTTATCCTTACAGTCATGAGATTTCATTTATAGTTCACCAAGAGAAGGATAAGTAGAACAAGGATGCTTGCTTGTGACATTCCAAACAAAAGGAGGAAGGAGGACAAAGGACTCAACATAGAAGACGTAGTAGGAGAAGCTAGTTATATAAGAAGACGCAAAGTGAAGAAAGTGATGAACAGTCAAAATCTGATTGTACTTCAAATAATATGAGCATTAATATTTCACTGCTAGACTGAACAATGTGGTGATCATTGTTGATCTTAATAGGAACAATTCCCTAGAGTGCTGAATGCAAATGCAAATTTGGAGCAGATTTAAGAAATCAGGAGATAAGTGAAATTAGAGATAGAGTACTCAAAACTGTCTTAAGGATGTTTGCTGCAAGGGAGCGATAAGGATTAGGACCTTAAAAAGCACACAAAGATGGTTCAGGAAAGGCCATGGTTTTCATTTAAATGGGAGAAGAAACAGCATATATTTACATCAATTGTTATAGTCCTGGAAGAACACAAAATAATGTTCTGAGAGAAAAGACAAAAATTGCTGGAACTATGTCTTTCAGTGGATGTAAGGGAAGAGCTATTGCATATGTGGAAGGATTGGCTTTAAGTAGGAACAAGGATTTTTCACTTACAGAAAGAGGAAAAGAGGAAGAATAGGCTGAGAAATACTAGAAGGGAAAGTCGCATAAATAATGAGACTTGAATGCAGGAAGAAAAAACAAGTTTTTCATAACTTAGTGTTATAGAAGCATAACGTACTCAGGTTGATGCTTTGTTATTTCCACCATCAACAAAACAATATGTCACAAATGGGTTTAGAAAGAATGTAGAACAGATGTCAAGAAATCTTTCATCATACAGGGACCCATAAACATATGGGATGATCCACCAAGCAAACCGTGGATTTGGAATCATTGTAGCCCTCTAGAAAGTAGTTAAAACACATCTTTCATGATCAAAATTTCACAAATAAAAAAAAAGTTTGATGAATTGAGTGGTATTTCACTTCTTTAACAACAATTTCTCTGTTTTATGTTTCTCCCCATGGTGTTGTGGGAAGATGCATTTCTTCCATCTGTTATTTACCAGTTCGGGTACTGTTTAGTAAACTGAACAATTTAACTAGAAAATTCAAGGAATATCCTCACTGACTACCACCAAGAAGTTTAAGTATTATTGTTTAAAAGCATGCAACTCTTCAGTCTGCAAATTCTTACTTTACATATTATAATAACTTAATATTGCCAAATTGCTTTCTTTTAGTTTAATTGAAAAAAAAAATCCTCATTTACCTAAAAACTTTTGGGCACTTTCAGCAGATATATAGAAATATTTTTAATTAAGTCTGATGCAGAAACCACATGAGCCTCAATGTCTCACTTTTTTGTTTTCTTGTCTATGAAAAGCAGTGGGTATGGTTAGGAAAAAAAACAGAGATTCATTGTTACTGGCAGTTATCTTTTTGAACAGGTAATACTACCTCTCTGTCATCTTTTTTTTTACAAGTGCTGTTTTTATTGTGTTAAATGCTGTTTAACCCACCAAACAAACCCATCGCCCTCGAGTGAATTACAACTCACAGCGACCCTATAGGACAGAGTAGAACTGCCCCATAGGGTTTCCAAGGAGCATCTGGTGGATTCAAACTGCTGACCTTTTTGGCTAGCAGCCATAGCTCTTAACCACTACGCCACAAGGTTTCCAAATATTGTTTAGGTTAAAAAAAAAAAAAATCGCCGCCAAGTGGATTCTAATAGCAACCCTATAGGTATGTCTCCACAAATAACTGGAAATGATTTTTATAAAATTGTGAAAGTTATTAGGTCATTTAGAAAGTACCAAACTGATATCAAAAAGAGCTATGTTTTGCATAATGATATCAACAAAAGATATTTTCATATATTTCTTTTGTGTGCATATTTAATTGCTAGTTTTTTCCTGCTTTCGAAATCAAAGAAAGAAATGCATTTGAGACGACTATTACTCAAATATAGGAAGAATATATTGAGGGGATTCTTTATTATTATTTATAATTATATCAGGTTTTAAATGTATAGCAAAAATTTACATCGATTTAACAATTATCAGCCATGTTGAGTTACTAAGTTCAAGTGCATTTTTATTCCCCACATTATAGGACCTTAATCTGGCAGGTTTAGTAAAGTTTGTAACTACATCATTACCTGATTAAAAAATCACATTGATGAACAAAATTTATTAATTACTTGCTCCAGAAAATTACAGCACCTTCATTAGTACCTATGTCTGATTCAGCTGAATAAAAAATGCCTAATTTTCAAAATAAAAAATTTAACTTTTTTTTCCACATTTTGCATTTGCCATTTTAAATACCGTATATGTAGCTTAGTATCCTTGGATGACAACAAAATATTGGACACTTCATTGCCTTCTTGAAATGAGCTTTTATAGAGTGGTTTTTACATAGCTTATTCATTTTTTAATATTACTTGATCCTCCTTATTGCTTTTTTATGTTTGTGGAAAAGTTTGCTAGGGAATTATGTAACTTGTTGAGGGCCACACAACTATCAGTTTTAGAAAGGGTATTTTATTAAAAGTGAGTCCCTCAACATTGTGAAAATGACAATTCTACCCAAATCGATTTGCAAATACAATGCAGTCCCGATTCAAATACCAACAACATTCTTTAAAGAGATGGAAAAACTAATCATTAACTTTATATGGAAAAGGGAGAAGCCCTGGATAAGAAAAGCACTACTGAAGAAGAATAATAAAGTAGGAAAACTCACACTACCTGACCTCAGAACCTACTATACAGCTACAGTAATCAAAACAGCCTGGTACCAGTACAATGCAGCTACAGTGACCAATGGAACAGAATTGAGAACCCAGATGTAAACCCATCCACTTGTGGTCACCTGATCTTCAACAAGGGCCCAAAGTCCACTGAATGGGGAAAAGACAATCTTTTTTAACAAATGGTGCTGGCAAAACTGGATGTCTACCTGCAAAAAAATGAAACAGGACCCATATCTCACACCATATACAAAAAACTAACTCAAAATGGGTCAAAGACCTAAATATAAAGCCAAAAACCATGAAATTCGTAGAAGAAAAAATAGGATCAACACTAGAGGCCCTAATACACCACTTTAACAGGATACAAACCACAACCAAAAACACACGAACTCCAGAAGATAAGCTAGATAACTGGGATCTTCTAAAAATTAAACACTTATACTCATTAAAAGACTTCGCCAAAAGATTAAAAAGAGAACCTACGGACTGGGGAAAAAAAATTTGGCTATTACAAATCAGACAAAAGTCTAATTTCTAAAATCTACAAGAAAATCAAACACTTCTACAAAAAAACAAATAATCCAATTAAAAAATGGGCAAAGGAAATAATCAGACACTTCACCAAAGAAGACAATCAAGCTGCCAACAGACACGTGAGGAAATGCTCGCAGTCGGTAGTCATTAGAGAAATGCAAATCAAAACCACAATGAGATACCATCTTACCCTGGCATCACCGGCATGAATCAATAAAAGAGAAAATAACAAATGTTGGAGAGGCTATGGGGAGATCGGAACTCTTATGCATTTTGGAAAATGATGTGGTGCCTCCTTAGAAATCTCGGAAAAGAAATACCATATGATCCAGCAATCGCACTCCTAGGAATATGTCCTAGAGAAATAAGAGTCATCACGTAAATAGACATATGCACACCCATGTTCATGGCAGCATTGTTCACAATAACAAAAAGATCTATATACCCTAGATGCCCATCAACAGATGAATGGATAAACAAGCTGTGGTACATACACACAATGGAGTATTATGCAATGGTAAAGAATAAGAGAATCTGTGAAGCATTTCATAACATGGATGTGTCTGGAGGACATTATGCTGAATGAAATAAGTCAATCACAAAAGGACAAATGTTGTATGAAACCACTACCGTACTGAAAAGGTTTACACAGAAAAAGAAACAATCTTTGATGGTTATGAGGGAGGGGAGGGGTGGGGATGGAAAAACACTAAATAGACAATAGATAAGTGGTAACTTTGGGGAAAGGTAAGACAGTATACAATACTGGGGAAGCTAGCACAATTTGTACAAGTCAAGGTCTTGGAAGCTCCATAGATACATATAAACTCCTTGAGGGACCGAATTGCTGGGGTGAGGACTGTGGGGACCATGGTCTCAGGGAACATCTAGCTCAATTTGCATAACATAGTTCACAAAGATGTTCTACATTCTACCTTGGTGAGTGGCATCTGGGGACTTAAAAGCTTGTGAGCAGCCGTCTAGGATATTCCGCTGGTCTCGCCCCTTCGAGAGCAGGAAAGTATGAAGAGAACTAAAGATACAAGGGAAATATTAGTCCAAAGAACTAATGACCACATCTACCATGGTCTCCACCAGACTGAGGCCAGTACAACTAGATGGTGTCCTGCTACCACAACTGACTGCTCTGACAGGGATCAAAATAGAGGGTCCTGGACAGAGTTGGAGAAAAATGTAGAACAAAATTCTAATTCAAAAAGAAAGACCATACTTGTTGGCCTTTCAGAGACTGGAGAAACCCTGAGAGTATGGCCCCCAGTAACCCTTTCAGCTCAGTAACGATGTTACTCCGGAGGGTCATCCTTCAGCAAAGATTGGACAGGACCATAAAGCAAAATGAGACTTAAGGGGCACACCAGCCCTGGGGTAAGGACTAGAAGGCTGGAGAGTATAGGAAAGTTGCTAATAGGGAACCCATGTTTGAGAAGGGAGAGTGTTGGCATGCCGTGGAGTTGTTAACCAATGTCATAAAACAATATGTGTACTTTTTAATTGGAAACTAGTTTGTTCTGTAAACCTTCATCAAACACAATTAAAAAAAAAAAAAAAGAATAATAACATGAGTCCCTAGGTGATGTAAAAAGTTAACAAGCTTGACTGTTAACCGAAAGTTTGGAGCTTCAGTCAACCCAGGGGTGCCTCAGAAGAAAGGCCTGTGATCTACTTCTAAAATATCAGTCATTAGATACCCTGTGGAACACAGTTCTCCACTGATACATGTGAAGTTGCCATGAGTTGGAGTCCACTCAACGGCAGCTGGTAACTGGAAAGTTATAAAAAGAGGCTCAGGAGAATATTCCTTAAAATACCCATACAAATATTAACTATGACTCTGTACTTTAGAAAATTATTGTTTCGAATTACTTAAAATTATTTCCTGTACTTTCTATAACAGAGATTACTCTCCCTGGTGCACAATATAAATGTTTGCTTATTTTAGCTCATCTTTTTTTGTTGTTGTTGTTGACTGATCCTTCACTGTTCTTTATCTGGCCTTTGAGAATGGAAAAAGTATTCTTCCTCTCCAAGGCAAATCCTTTCATCATGAAGACTATATTTTCCCTCTGTCTTCTCAGAGCCCCGAATGTAATTCATTTTATTTTAAATGTTATTTGTTGAATTTTCTAAATTTTTATTTTACTTCTTTCAACTGAATCTTTCTAAGATATACTCAAGAATTCTCATCTCAAACAACCAACCTTGCAAGAAGCCCTTACTGGACTTAGCTTTTACTGTCATTAAAGTCTGGTCTTTATTTATTTATCTAAATATAACATTTGAAAACTAATTTCCTTCAAATGTTGTATCCATTTAGTTTTCTCATCCACACTTCGTTCCTGCAT
Organism: Elephas maximus indicus; assembly: GCF_024166365.1. Classification (NCBI taxonomy): domain Eukaryota; kingdom Metazoa; phylum Chordata; class Mammalia; order Proboscidea; family Elephantidae; genus Elephas; species Elephas maximus. Next base: position 53,494,417 of record NC_064832.1, read on the forward strand.
CTGCCTTCTCATCCTACTCCTCCATCAAAACAACTCATGCTAAGTTTGTGATGACTAACCTGTTACTAATCAAATAAATATTCCTCATCTTGCTTCATTGTTTAGCTGAGCCATATGAACTCTAATTTATTACTCTAAAGTTTTTCTCTTATATTGAGTTTTTTTACTGAGCTGTAATTGACATAAAATAAAATACACATTTTTAATTGTAAAATTTGAAATATCTTGTGATATTCACATCTTATACACATGTGAAACCATAGCAAAAAAAAAAAAAACACAAATACATCACCCCCAAAAGTTTCCATCTGTGTCTTTATATTCCATATTTCCTGTCTTTCCCTGCACCAGCACTCACACACTGCCTCCAGTCCCCAGGCAAATGCTGATATGCTTTCTGTCACTGTAGTTTACATTTTCTATGATATGAAACAAAAATTTTTACACAATATTTGTATGACTTCCTTCATTCAATATGATTATTCTGAGATTTTTATATGTCATAGAGTGTATCAATAATTCATTTGTTTTAATGGTTGAGTAGCATTTTCCTGTACAGGCAATACCCAAATTTGTTTATCTATTTATATTTTGATGGGCTTTTGGGTTAATCTTAGGTTTTAGCTCAGAGTAAATGAGCTGCTGTGAAATTCTTTTAAACTCTTTATAGAAACATATGATTTTATTGCTCTTGTGTAAATACATAGCAGTGGAATGGCTGACCCATGTGGGAGTTTATAAGAAACTACTACACTATTTTCCAAAGTAGTTGTAATATTGTACATTCCCACCAACAGTGTGCAAGAGCTCAGTCCCTTAAATCCTCACTTAATATGGTTAATATTCTTAATTTTGGCTTTTTTTTTTTTTTACGACAGATGTAATAGCTTCTCACTATGATTTCAAATTGCATTTTTCTAATTAGTAGTAACAATGTATTTTTACATGTGATCATTTCAATCTAGATAGCTTCTTTGAGGAGTTTTTGTTTAAACCTTCAGACCATTTTTTTCTTGCTTATTTTCTTATTTCTGAGTTTTGAATATTCTTCACATATTTTTAATAAGATACATGATTTACAAAGTATTACTACCAGCTGGTGGCTTCTCTTTTTAGTCTCTTAACATTGTCTTCTGAAAAGTAACTGATTAAAATTCTTATGAACTATAATTAATCATTTTTTTTTTTTTTTTATGAATCATCCTTTTTGGTGTTGTATGTAAGATACCTTTGTCTGTTCCAAATTCACAAAGTTTTTCTTCAAATATACAAAGAAAGCCTAGTAATAGAAAGAATCCAAAGAGAATCACGGAGAGAAAAAAAAAGGGAAAAAAGAATAAACAGATCCCCAGCTATATTACTGCAGTATCAATTAGTCTAATATAAGTGTAACTGGCTTGGAAATTAGAGAGGAGATAGAGGAAAAAACAGAAAATACTAGTTGAAGAATTACCATATTTTAAAATCTTTTGGAAACCATAGGCTCACAGTTCCATGAAGTTCAATGAGTCATACAAACACACAAAATATGAATCCAAAGAAAACCAGACAAGACTAGTCAACAACAACAAAAAAAAAAAATCAAAAACTCAGGTTGGGGGCAGTTTAGGTATAACCAAACCCTTTGCCTTCGAGTCGAGTCGGATTCATAGTGACTCTCTGGGACAGGGTAGAATCGCCTCATAGGGTTTCCAAAGAGCAGCTGGTAGATCCAAACTGCTGACCTTTTGGTTAGCAGCTGAACTCTGAACTGCTGTGCCACCAGGGGTTCACTTTAGGTACAGAGGAACAAATACAGGCATCATCAGGGATTTCTTGTAAGACTAAACAAATCAGAATAAAATGGAATACCATTCCTAAGTACTTAAAGAACAAAACTCTCAACCTTGAATTCCATAACTAAGAAAGCATTTTTTTCAAAAAAAGCACACTACTTCTTGAAACAAACAAAAAGTGAGAGGATGCACGGCTAGAAGTATTGTGTAAAAAACATATTAAAAGAAATCGTTCACACAGAAAAAGCAACAGGCAAAACCTCAATCCACACAAAAGAATAAAAAGTGCTGGAAATGATAAATACGGGGCAAAGAAAACATATCACTCATTTCAAAGTATTTTTAAACAAGAATTGGTTATTTAAAAAAATAATAAAAGTGTATTGAGGGGTTTATAAAATAACTAAAGTTAAAATTTGATAAAATAGCACAAAACATTGAAAGAGAAAATTATTAATCCATCATGCTTGTATCATACATGAAATAGTTTAATGTTATTTGAATGTGGAATGCCATATGTAATGTGATGTGTGTGTGTGTTTGTGTGTGTAAAACAATCCTCCCAAATGAAGAGGTGTGAATAAAAAGCCAATTGTAGTGATAAAAATGGCATACTAAATATTAAAACAAATTAACACCAAAATAAAAGGAAAAGTAAGAAAAATGCAACAAGTAATAGGGCAAAGAAAAAAAAAGTCATCTCTACAAAACCTACCACATCATAATGAATATAAATGATTTAAACATTCCAAACAAAAGGCAGGGATTGTCATAGTGAATATAAAAGCAAAAAGCATACACTGTGTACTAGAAGCATAGAATAGTAAAGGATGAAAAACAATATAATATGCAATCATAAGAACAAGTAATGTTACCAGGTATATAAAAGGGCATTTCCTATTGCTGAAGAATCAGTTTATCGTAACAGATAACAATTTTAAAATGGGTACCCATTTAATAATGGAGGATCAAAATGCATGAACCCATAGCTCACAGAAGATTAAAAAAGAAAAAAAAAAAGGCAAACGTACTTGAAGATTTCTACACAACTCTGATAGAAAAGTAAAGCAGTCATAAGTAAGTTACAGAAGACCTGAATAACAGATAATCTACTTGAATTACTATTTATAAAAATATCCACTCAAATTCAGAATATACTATTCTCAAGTGCACACCAGACTTTCACCAAAGTAGACTGTATGCTGGGCCATACAATAATTTTTTATAACTAAATATGATTTCAATTATATAGAGCATGCTCTTTGATCCCAATAGATAAACTAGTAGTCAAGGACAGAATGAAATATGAAAAATCCCCCAAATATTTAAAAATTAAACAACATACTTCTAAATAACCTGCTGGGTTGGCCAAAGATGAAATTTAGAAAACATTTTACCCTGAAAAATAATTAAAAATACACTATATCAAAACTTTTGGGATGCTGATAAAATAGTACTTAAGGGAAATTTATAGTTTTTGATTTGTATATTAGAAAAGAAAAAAAAAATGCCATTGAGTTGATTCCGACTCATAATGACCCTATAGAAAAGAGTAGAACTGCCCTGAGAAGGTTTCCAAGGCTGTAATCTTTACCCAAGAAGGCCACCACGTCTTCCTCCTGTGGAGTTCCTGTTCAGTTCCAACTGTCTACCTTTTGATTAGTGGCTGAGTGCTTAACCACTGCACCACCAGGTCTCCTTATTAGAAAAGAGAAAAGGTTTAAAATGAGTGAAGTGTGCTTTCACCTAAAAACATTTTCAAAATTAAAGCAACTTAATACAGTAATTAATTGCAAGAAAGAAAAAAAAAGTAGAAAGCAGTCAAATTAAAAAAAAAAAAAACAGAAATAATAGGAAAATCAATGAAATCAAGAACTTTACTTGAAATAGGTTAATAAAATTGATAAATCTCTGGCTACATTTTCTATTATTTCCTAAATTTAGTTTTAGTATTTTATATCTCAAATAATTTGACCTTCTCAACTAATTTGTTAAAATCATTGGCACAAACTTTTTCATAAAAACACCTTTATTATTTCATTAATGTTTACAAGATCTGTAGTAATATTTTCTCTTTTATTTCTAATATTCATTATTTGTTCCTTCTCTGAAACTGAAGCTAGGCAAAGAAATCATAAGAAAATACACTGCCAACAAATTTTCCTGGTGAACACAGACTCAAAAATTCTTGTCAAAATATCCATTCAAATCCAGCAGTATGTGTATGTACACAAACGCATACATACCAGAAAGGGAAGCTTATCTCAGTATAAAAACTAACCATATAACTCATTACATTAACATAATAAGAACACCCATGAATAGTTAGAGAAATATATATTTTATAAAATTTAATACCCATTCATGATAAAAACTCTTATTAAAATGGGCTAGAAGAGAAACCCCTCTCTTCATAAAGACCATTTGGGGAAATCTTGCAGCAAATTTCATATATGGTCAAATACAAAAAATCAACTGTATTTCCATATACACTAGCCACAATCAGTTAAAAAATGACATAAAAATAATAACATGTAAAATTATATTAAGAAATGGAAATACACAGTTACAAATTTAACAATATTTTTGTAAGCTCTGAATATTAAAAACTAAGGAAAAAAAATGTTGAATGAAATTAAAAGAGGCCTAAATAAGAGGAGGAATACACCAGGTTCACAAATTAGAAGACTCAATATTATGAGTATATCATTTGTTCCAAAACTGATTCTCAGATTCAAAATAAAAATCTTAGCAGGTTTTTGTATAGAAATTGACAAGTTGTTTCCACAATTTCCCTGGTAATGCAAATAACTTGGAAGTGAACAAAAACAATTTTGAAAATGAAAAGCAATGTTAAAAAACCTATGCTACCTAATTTCAAGATTTATCATAACTAACTAATAAAGATAACATAATTTTTGGACTAATATAGATATATGGCTCTATGAAATGCAATACAGAATCCAGAATTAGACCCACATACATATAGGGTTGCTACAAAGCAGAATCAACTCGACAGCAACTGTTTTTTTTTTTTTAATATATATAGTCAATTAATTTTTAACAAAGGTGCCATCATAACTGAATGTCGGAAAAATAGTCTTCTAAACAAACGGTGCTGAACGTTAGGGGTTTTGCAGACAGGTAAGAGCCAAGCAGTGGTTCAAGATGGGGCTAAGAGAGATTAGCCTTAAAAGACAGCAACACTGTTAGATAAAAATTCATTTCAGGTCTTGTGGTAGAAGATGGTGATTGGCATCAATGAATTGGGAGCCATAGAGCAACTACATGGTATTTAAAAACTGTGGAATGGATTTAAAAATATTTTGGGAGCTTTTTTTTTTTTGGATAGTACACTGATGAACTCTCATCTTTTGACAGCTGAAAGAAAACTAAGGGGTTGCAAAAAAAAAAAAAAACTGGGAAAGATAAGGCTATGAGAAAAAAAAAACGGAACAAAACAAGAATAGGAGTCTGCCTGTAGTTTAATAAAAAAAAAGTTAATTGAGGATATAAAGAAATAGCACATACTTTTCATAGAAATCCAAATTAGCATCTTCAGTTTCCTGAAATGTTTATATATACTACATATAAAAATACTATACTTATATGTATGTCTGAGATTTATGGACAAGCGATTTATCAGTTGATACTTCCTTGATATCAAAGATTGAAATTATTTTATATCTCTTCTTTTTTCTCTATCTTGTCTCTCTCATCCTTTTCCACATAAGTCACCTCTCTCAAGATAGCTCTTTTTTGTCCTAAGTTTTTCTTGACTGTCAGGTTGAAAGTTTTCACTTCCTGATGGGTGAGTCCAAAACATAAACATGTGTGAAGATAAGATACATCATACAAGCTAAATATTTATTTAGATATTTAATTTTGCAAAATCATTTGGTGCTCTCATTACTAGTTCTTTGAAGTGTTTCTATAGATATTTTGGGTGGTTAACCCCTAGTGATCAAATCATGTTTTCATCTTTGCTTTGGATAATACATATGCATATTTTTAGCATAAAGTATTTCTAAAAATTCCCTTTCTCTGAGCTCCTTAGTACATGCTTTCTGCAGATGTTATATTAAGTATCCCCTGCACTCTTTTTTTCCTCTAAATTGTCACAGATAATGACGGTTAACTGTTTTGCTTGATACTTTGTCTGTTTCTCATAAAGTACTATCAATCTGAGCACAGAATAGCATGGAGTAATAGCCATAATTTCGTCATATCCATAATCACTACTAAGTAGCAATTCTCCTGATTGGACAAATTATCTATTAAATGTATCAAAAACATTCATTCTATATGCTTAAGTTGTAATCAGTTTTCTGCATAACACATAACATTACCACTCTGAAATTATCTTTAATATAGAAATATATATTTCAATGCAATGAGTGTTAGTTTATAAAATATCTGTATCTACTAATTTCTCACATAAAAATCAGAATATCTTTCTCAAATTTCAAATATAAGATATACAAAACAGAGCATATCATCCCCTTTTCCTACCCTCCCTATACACAAAAATTCTCATTTCTATATTTATCGACTTTTATTACTTTTTTTAAAATAAAACTCCTCCTGTAGGAGATAAATGACTCTTGTTTCTCCCCTAACTTACATTCAGTTCCTGAGACTAGAGTCCAAGTATTTCCACAATGCTGTCAAATCAATCATTCTAAAAACCAATTCCCATCATGTCATTCTCTTGAACAAGAAAATAAAAATAAAAACAAAAATTGAATATAGAATTCATTTGACCTTTCTGTATTAGGCTTGTCATTCAATTTTTGCAATTCTCACAAAGATTAAATTGCTTTATCCACAGCTCCTTTCACTTCTGTAACTGTTGGTCACCCTTTCCTTGTACAGGGAAGGTGAAGATGTCATCGTTTGTCTTGCATGAAAAACAGACCGGAGGGTCTTGTTTATAGGCTTGCCAGTGACCTACGAAGTTATGCTATCATCAGAAATAATGGTAATGAATTGATCTACCTAATTTTTCTCCCCACTCCTGGGGAATATAAGAATGCTTAACAAGTGTCTGTCAGACTTTTATTTTTTCTAAGAAATTTCATTTTTAATGTAAATATCTGAGAGAATTTATGATTTCATCTTGTAGTTACCACATGTGGTTAGTAGTTGAATTATAAATATTGGATGACTCTCTCTTGGTTTTAGAGTGGAGATACAGAAAAAGTAGACAATCAGAGAGTAGAGAGCATAGACTAGCTGGTTAGATGAAGACAAAACAAAGATGGCTCTGAATGAAAGAGATCACATGCAAGGATGAGCTCTCTTAAATTCAAGTGGGTTTCCGTTTCCAGCTTTTCACAAGTATCCTTGAAAATAAGTCTCCATTTTATCAAGGAAACCTGTGAGAATCATCTCCAAAGTCCCCTAATTATAAATCACTGCTGCCCCCTCCACATACACAATCTATCTTATTAGTCATATCTTTTGAATCAAATGGCATACTTTCTATATTCTTTAATTTTTTTTTCCACACACACATCATTTTTGTTGTTATTAGGTGTCATCTAGATGGTTCTGACTCATAGCAACTCTATGTACAACAGAATGAAAAGCAGCCCCATCCTGCACCATCTTCAAAAGTCACTGCTATATTTGAGCTCATTGTTGCAGCCACTGGTTCAATCCATCTTGTTGAAGGTCTCCTTTTTTTTCTCTGACTCTACTTTACTTAGCATAACGTACTTCTCTAGGGACTGGTCCCTCCTGATAACATCACCAAAGTATATAAGATGAAGTCTCACCATCATCGTCGTCGTCAACCTCACTTCTAAAGAGTATTCTGGCTGTACTTCTTCCAAGACAGATTTCTTCGTTCTTCTGGCTGTTCATGGTATATTCAATATTCTTTGCCAACACCATGATTCAAATGCATCATATTTTCTTCTGTCTTCCTTATTCATTGCCCAGCTTTTGCATGCATATGAGGCAAATAAAAAGATCATAGCTTGGATCAGGAGCACCTTAAACTTCAAAGTGACATCTTTGCTTTTCAACACTTTAAAGAGGTTTTCTTTTTTTTTTTTTTTTGCAGCAGATTTGCCCAATGAAATGCATAGTTTGATTTCTTTGATTGCTGCTTCTGTGGGTGTTGACTGTGGGTTCAAGTGTAGTGATATTCTTGACAACTTCAATATTTTCTCCATTTATCAAGATGTTGTTTATTGGTCCACACTTCCAACATTCATTTATTCTTCAAGGCCGATCTCAGACTTTGCTTCCTTCACAAACAGAGCCACAATACATTTTATCATCCAAACAAGAACATTTGGATGGTGAAAAGAGGCACTACTTATGACATCATTAAGACAAAACCACCCTAGTTATGATGTGTACTTGATACACTTACAATCCCATCCATTGCTATGTAAATGACATCATTACAGCCTTTTAATCTTCAAATATTTTTGGATTTATCCTTACCATCATAAGATAATTTGTTACAAATAAAATAAGATAGTGTGATGCTAAAAGAAAAATAACCGCTTGTATTTTGCTACATATAGGTGCGCAAATAAAGGTAGTTTAATACAAATTGAGTTGAATAAATGTAACATTTGATTTCATAGTGAATTGTTTCTGAACAGCAACAATAGAGACTTTCCAGGTCAGTCTCAGTAATAAAGAAAAAAAAAAAGGGAGAAAGGATTTAAGTGACTATGTTCCAACTCTTGCAATTTTTGCCTGAATTTGGTGACCTTTAGAAAATGTCTTTTAAAATATTATACCTTTCTTTTCCTTCAATCACTTAAAAACTGTAGCAGGAATTAGGTCTGATGTTTTGATTTTAGATGTGTCTCACTTCAAATTCTAAAGCCCAAAATAAATGTCTGTATTGCTATGATTTCCTTTTTAATGTCACAAGAGTCATTACTAACTACATATTAAATGGAAATCCTGGTGGCATAGTGGTTAAGAGCTACGGCTGCTAATCGAAGGGTTGGGAGTTCCAATTCACCATGGGTTCCTTGGAAACCCTATGGGGCAGTTCTACTCTGTCCTTTAGGGTCGCTGTGAGTCGAAATTGACTTAATAATCCAGACCATGTTCAATACTTTTAGTGTATCTATATAATGGTTTGATATAGGTCCATATTTCATTTCGAATCAATATTTTAACACTGAGAGATAATAAATACAGTTTTAAAGCATTCAATTATGGAAACCATTTTTGCAATTTCAACATATACATTGATACAGAAAATATAAGATTACCTTATAAATATTATTTGTTACAGTGCTTAAGAAGTGAACTGAACTTAAAAAAAAATATGGAATTGTAGCTACATTAAAAAATGGACAGAAACTTCCTATTTTTAATTAGTATGACGATGACAATCCACACAAAACTATGTTATTGCTGTTAGCTGTTGTTCTAGCTCAAGACAATCCCTTGAGTTATAGGGCAGAACTGTCCCATAGGGTTTTCTTGACTGTAATCTCTATAGAGGCAGAATGTCAGCCCTTTATTCTGCTAAATTGCTGGGTGGATTCCAAGTGTTTACCATTTGGTAAGCAGCCAATGGAAAACAGCAAATTGCAAATCCTGTTTCCTTCAAAAACCATAAAATTAAATATTCATCCAAATATTTAACTGAATATTTCAGTTTACTTAAGAAAGTAAAATCTGGATGCATATGAATAGTTTAGATTTAAAATTTGCATATAATTGAAAAAAATATTGTCTAACACAATTTAAGAACAAAACCTTGAATTCTATGAGTTGAATTTACTAAGTCAAGATCTCGCTCTGCCTCTTTACCCACGTAACTTAGCTGTAGTGTAAATGCCCCTCCATTCATGGCTTCACTAGTGGGTAAATGTTTTGAATGTATGACACGGTGTTAGTTGATGCTGAGATGCAGAGTTACAGATACTTGTTAATCAATTTTGTTCCAAACTGGTATATTTCGCATAGACTCAAACAGTATTTTGTCAATTTATTCTAAAAATCACATGTTAACAAATGACCTGACCAATAAGTAAATCATGCTAATTTTTTTTTTTTTTTTAGTATTTTAAACTTAACAGTGACTTTAAAAATTTCCTTTCTGAGGATTGGGGTAGTGTTTCCACATCATGATGAACCTAATCGAAGCCACTGAATTGTACATGTAAAAATTGTTGACTTAGCCAATGTTTTGTTACATATGCTTTTCCCGCACTCACACAAAAAATTTTCTTTCTATTAGTGTCCTCAGCTTCCCTAATTTATAACAGGGGTTTATATTTTGCTGTTTTTTCCCCCTTAACTTATTTGAGTAGAATACTTTTTTCATGGAAACATTTACTAACATCACATAAAAAAAATTTGAGAAATGTGAGCCTTAAAAAAAAAAAAGCTTCTAGGAAGAAAACTAAGGTCATGACCAATATGAAAATGATAAAAGGAAAAAGGGAGGAAATGTTAAATAGTATTCTTGTAGTGTAAAGTGATAATGTGTGGTGAAATCACCTACTAAAACTTTCAGATACTTATAAAAAAGGATGGCAATCAGAATTTGCTCAAAGTTTCCACTTTCTACATGCTAAATCAAATAATACACCATCAAACCAGTTAACTAAATCAAATACTCAAAATGTGGTCTTTTCTACGGATGTTAAAAAATCTTTAAAAAAAAACTTTTACGTACGGAATATAGAAGCGCAAAACAGAGAGAGTCGCATGCTGTTTTTAAAGACATGTTTGTAGTTTCCATATTTGTGAAGCAGTGATGAGGTTGCAGAAGACCTTTAGGAATTTTTGGAGTTTCCTATTCTCATCAGCAATGTAGCAATGTTTAAGCCGCCTATAGAAACACTACTCAGAAACACTGAACACCCTCTCTGTGGCCAATGCAAAGCCTGTGCAACTACAGCTGTAAGAAAGTTATCCATTATCTCTTATACTCCTGCTCACCATAAATCATTAACATAACACACGTGAATATAACAGGCAGCTCTGATTTTAACAGGTTAGGAGATGACGTATATACACGCATATAATTTTATTGCAGTAAATATATATGTAACAAATTGCCTTTTCAACATTTTTCACATATACAATTCAGTGACCTTAGTTACGTTTATCCTGTTGTTCCACCATCACCATTACCCATTTCCAACTTTTCCTATTGCCTTTAACAGAAGCTGTGTGTCCCCTAAGGAGTGAGCCTCCCTTTTCCCCTCCCTCAGTTCTTATTTAATTATATCTTTCTTAAAAATATCTCAATAGCTCTCTTCTGGGTAGCTTTCTCAAATATCAGAAATCCAGTTCAATATCTGCATGCACTGGCCAAATGAAATTATCACTGGAATTAAGTTCAGAAAACATTTGAATGAATCGTTGTCATTAATATGTTGTCAGTTGGGTGAGGTAGTCTTTCCGAACTCAGTTTCTAACTTACCTGTGACATATAGCTATTTACATCAGAATGTTTTTATTTTATCTTTTTCTAGAATAAATATGATACAAATTTTAATTTAAATGTGCCTGACAATTCTTTGTACACATTTTGGAACCTATAAAATGTCCAAAATTTTTTCATATGTTGTTCTTCTCATACTTACTCTTTTCTCTATTCACAGCACCATTGGGTTCACTTCCTCAGCCTAACTATTTTTCCTTAACTCCATTTAATCTTCTCCTTTCCTGATTCCCACCTGTTCATTATATACCTGAAATTTAACTTTCTGTCTTTATCCCTACTCACTCAACTGTCTGAATTTAGGTAGCAATTGTCTCTCCTGAACTAATTTTTTTTTTTTTTTTCAAAATTCCTGTTTATCCTTATGGTAAAATTATTTCTTTGTCACCCAAATTATAAATTTTCCTATGGTTTATTTTAACTTTTTTTTTTTTTAATTTAGTGGTTCTCAACACTGTCGGCACCTTAATTTCACCAAGGAAATTTAAAGCAAGCAAACAAACCAACAGCAGTAACAACAACAAAACAAAACAAGCAGAAAAACAAAAACAATGCTGAAAGATCCATCCAAAACAATTAAATCAGGTCCTGAGCATCAACAGTTTTTAAAGATTCCCAGAAATTTATTACTCCGTCTACATTGGTAGACACTGTTTGACATTTTTTGCTTCTCTATTTCCCCATGAGTACACTCAGGTATCAAGCATTATAAAGTGAGTTTATTCACCACCGCATTGAAAAATTCCAAAGTAAAAGTTTTACTGATCACTTTATCAGCCATAAAAACCAAAAAAAAAAAAAAAAGCAAACCTGTTGCTGTCCAGTTGATTCCAACTCATAGCGATGCTTTAGGACAAAGTAGAACTGCCCCATAGGTTTTCCAAGGCTGTAATCTTTATGGAAGTAGACTGCCACTTCTTTCTCCCCATGAGCTACTGGTGAGTTTGAACTGCCAACCTTTTCATTAGGCCCAAGTTCATAACCACTGGGGAGTTAGGGCTCCTTACCAGCCATTAAAGTGTCTAAAACACAGATGGAGCTCAATTAATACTCATTAATTTTATTTAAATATGGGGAAAATGTCTAGAGTTACAGAGTAATGAGTACTGTTGCAAGAAGATGCCCTAGATCTGTCAAATATTTGAGCTACAGTTGGAAATTCAGATATAAAATACTGGAAAATGACTGTGCCTGATGACACAAATTTTGGTAAAATCTATAGGAAGAAGATATTTTAAAGCTTTGGACATCAATGATATTAAAAAATAGACAATTTCATGAATGAGAACAAAGGGAATGAAAGTTAAAACATAGGAATAAATTAAGGACTGAAAGAAGCACTGTCTTAATTTTTTAAGTATTGGACCTGAATCATAAGACCTTAATGTAAGTATCATAATAATCCATGCAGAAGTTTGAGAAAAAGCCTGTTCTCTCTGAGGCTGTTACTTCTTGTGTTAATTATGATTATTAAATTTTGTTCAAGTTTGTGAGAAATAGACATAATATAAATGAATGGTGAAAAGTAAAATTATAAACAAAGTTATTTTATTATTTATTTATTTTTTTAAGTGAGGAGGAGGCAGGGATAGAATCAGAGAAACACAATATTGAAGGATCCAGAATATTCTATTTTTCTATATTACTTCCTACATTATTACTGTTGGGGGTGTGGTAAAGAGATAGGAAAAGACACATTTTTCAAGGAAACATTATAGTAATTGGTAAAAGTTTAGTCCATTTTCCAAAAATTAAAGAAGAGGAAGAGAAGGTTCACATTGAGGAATATTCTCAGCAAGTTGGCAATGAACAGAAGATAACATCTTACGTTAAGTTTTTTTTTTTTTTCTTTCAATAATATGAAGATTTAGAATCTTTGTCAGTGAAGGAATAAGACAAAATAGAGTAAATCATTTAAGATGGGAAAATGAAATGTTCTAGGCATTTTGTTTATATGGGTGAATAAAAGAAAATCCCTGCCCTGATGGAGCTTAGTTTATTATTTTTTAATTGTACTTTAGGTGAAGGTTTACGGAAAAAAAACTTACTTCTCATTAAATTGTTAGTACACATATTGTTTTGTGACAGTGGTTACCAACCCCACAACAGGTCAACACTCTCCCTTCTCAACTCTGGTTTTTCTATTACTAGCTTTCCTGTTCCTTCCTGTCTCCTAGTCCTTGCCCCTGGTGTGGGTGCACCTTTAGTCTACTTTGGTTTTGTGGGCCTATCTAATCTTTGGCTGAAGGGTGACCCTCAGGAGTGATTTCATTACTGATCTAAAAGGACGTCCGGGGGCTATATTCTCAGGGTTTCTCCAGTCTGTATCAGGCCAGTAAGTTTGGTCTTTTTTGTGAGTTAGAATTTTGTTCTACATTTCCCTCCAGCTCTGTCCAATACCCTTTACTGTGATCCTTATCAGAGCAGTCACTGATGAGAGCTGGGCACCATCTAGTTGTGCTGGACTCAGTCTGGTGGAGGTTGTGGTAGTTGTGGTCCATTAGTTCTTTGGACTAATCTTTCCTTTGTGTCTTTGGTTTTCTTCATTCTTCCTTGCTTCTGATGGAGCAAGACCAGTGGAGTATCTTAGATGTCCACTCACAAGCTTTAAGACCTCAGACGGCAATCACCAAAGTAGAATATAGAACATTTTCTTTATGAACTATGTTATGCCAGTTGAGCTAGATGTTTCCCAAGATCATGGTCCCCACAACCCTCAGCCCAGGAATTCGGTCCCTCAGGGAATTTGGACTTATCTATGGAGCTTCCATGACCTTGCCTTGGACCAGTTGTGCTGGCTTCCCCACTACTGTGTACTGTATTATCCTTCACCAAAGTTATCACTTATCTGTTGCGTGCTTATGAACAGCTACTAAATGCAAGGTCCTGTTGTAGACATTTTGTTTATATGAGTGAGTAAAACAAAATCCCTGCTCTGATGGAGCTTATATTCCTGATGAGAAGATGAAAGATATTCAATCAGCATAGTAAATAAAGAAATTATATTTTAGGTTTCAGGTTTGACGCATATTATATAAAATAAGTAGAGCAAGGGAGATTAGCAGTGCTGGAGCATGGTGGCAAGGAGGTTGCCATTTCAAATATTATGGTTAGGCCTCATTTAGAAGAAGATGTTTCAGTAGACACTTGAAAGGGAGTTAGTGCTGCAGAAATCTGGGGCTGGAACATTTGAGTCAGAAGTAACAGAGAACATAAAGGCCCTAACTATGATGTCCCTGGCACATTCAAGCAATACCAACAAGTCCAGTGCTGCTGGTGCACAGGTGGTAGGAAACAAAGTAGGGGTAAATCAGGTCAGAGAGATAATGGGATTGAGTGGCTAGGTCAAGAGAGGCATTTTATGTAGTGTAACGTGGGCCACTGGAAGACTTTTCCAGAAAATGAGGCATTTTTTGGTATTGAGCTGAATAGTGACTTTCGAAAGAAATAATCTGATCCCAGTTTTTACCAAAAACGTACAGTTAAATAAATTATATTAAATTCATGTAATAGAAAATTTTGTGGCTATTAAAAAACATATCTTGAGAAAATAGTTGATTCTATAGAAATATGCTTGTTGATATAAAAATCATATTAGATACATACACATACAGATACAACTATATACATGCACATATACATATAGTATTTCTTTTCTACCCATCTATAGTAATTTGTCTAATTATAAACACATGCAGAAACTATACAGGATGTAAACATTGCTAGTGATTGAATGCTTATAGTCTATATTGTCTTGGTTCATTCCTCCTCTTATATCAAGGCCTACAGCCATGTGCAAATTCATTTGAATCATCTCTGTGACTTCCTAGCACATATCTCATGTGTGCACATGAAAAAGTAGTAAACAACATTTTGCCGTATTTTCCCCTGTATCTCCTTCTTTTTCTCTGCTCACTTCACATGTCTTCTGGGTCCTGACCTGTCTGGCAGACAACACAATATGATGTCACTTTTATCTACTAATAAATAGTATCTTTTGCAGGTCACTCCAATCTTTAGTTGGTTTAAATATTAAAATAATTCATATGGACAAATAATTTTTTTGGTAGCTCCATTGTCCAATATGGCAGCCACTAGCCAAATGTGATTATTGAGTACTTAAAATGTAGCTACAAATTAAAATACATTGGACTAGTATACCCATTTTTTAAGATTTAGAGTGAAAAAATATCTTTTTAAAAAAATTTTGATTCAATACTGAAATGATAATAGACATACATGTTTACAAAATATATAATTACATTCATTTTAGTTTCTTTTTTTAAGATGTGGCTACTAAATAATTTAAAATTATGTATGTGGATTACATTGTACCCTTTTTGGATAGAGCTTTCATAGAGTTTTCACTAGTGAGAAAACAATATCTTCTACAATTTTTTTTTTTTGAGCAAATAAACATTGAAAGTAAGGCTATGTAACCAAAATGACTAATAGAATTTTAATTAAAAAGTTATACCAAGTTTTACATATCTCCCACTTCCTTATTATCCCATTATGATGCAGTAGTAGATCAGAGAGGAAAACCCACTGTTTTGCTGAGCATGGCCTCTCCATTTCAACACTAAGTCATAGTTTGCATTTCAGTGTGTGTTGTCTGCCTCTCCTATCAGTGTAAGTTTATTCTCGGAAGACTCTCCCTTCCGATGCTACTACACCACTTTTTCATTTTATTCAAGAAAGAATCCCTCATTTCTTTTGTGGATTTTCTATTTTTCCACACATGAATTTTATAATAAAAAACATACATTTAAATTTCAAATTAACTAATAATCAAAAATAAACCAAGCTCCTCATTTTTACAGTGTATATCCAACTACATGTATGTATATATAAAAATTTGTTTTTTAACTCTCCATAACAAAACATAGGCATGTATATTTTATAATACTTTCTGACATAGCAACAACCATATTCAAATATTTTAGTAGTGAAACATTATTTAGATGCATTGTATGCAAAGGTCCCGGTACTTTACATAAAATAATGGTGAAGTAGAGGTAGGGAAATTGAGCCATTCCAAATGCTACAGCAGCTATGGGGGTGCTTCTGCAGAATAATAAATCATTAGAGCCCTGTTCTTTTCTTATTCTTATTTTAAACAAAAATGTACTTGTATTGAAACTATCCTATGTCTTTTGTTAAAATTTTTTAATATATTTATCTTATTATTTATGAAATTTAAGTTTTAATGTATTTATCAAATTTGAGTGCAATTGTATTTTATCATTTTTCAAATAACGTCCTAATTTACCATTTCAAACTCCATTAAACCAAGGCTTATCATCCAATATCATTACTGTTATGATTTTTATCACTAATTTTGCTATGATAACTATTACTACTACTACTATTGTCACTCCTACTGCTTTGCTGCTACTATTGTTACTACTGATAACCAAAAACCAAACACCCTGTCCTCAAGCCAATTCTGACTCAGTGACCCTTTAAAGACAAGTAGAACTGCCCCAGAGGGTTTCCAAGGCAGTAAATCTTTACAGAAGCAAACTTGGCACATCTTTCTCCCATGGAGTGGCCAGTATGTTCCAACAGCTGACCTTTCAGTTAGCAGGCAAGAGCTTTAGCCACTGTGCTGTTAGGGTTCCTTGCTACTGATACTATAATATCAACATAAATTAAATCAGATCCCAGATTTTCTTTTATTTATTTTTATCTGATCCAAGAATTTTTAGTCTATATGCAACTGTTTGGTATTATTTTTTTAATGATTTTTTTCTCCACCACAACCCTTAGTTTCCTAGTCTTGCTGTAAGAGAAATAGCACAAGCTGGCGGCTTTAAAGAACAGAAACTTAGTTTCTCACAGTTGAGGAGGCTAGGAGTCTGAATTTAGATTGTGCCTCTCAGGGGAGGTCTTTTTTTTTTTTTTTGCATATTTATACTTCCTTGGTATTCCTGGGCTTGTAGATTCATCTGCTTCAGTGTTCATCAGGTAGTCATCTGTCTTTCCCTGTTCATGTGTCCTTTTTCTATATCTATGCTGCTCCCCATAACCCAGAAGAGACTAGGTTTAGGACACAGGTCACTCCGATATGGTTCCATTAAATATCAAAGAAAACCCTATTTCCAAACAAGAGCACACCCACAGGCACAGGAGATAGAATTCCAACACACCATTTTTGGGAGAATACAATACAATCCATAACACTCTCAGAAAATATTTGGGAATAAGCACAGTTTTATTGCTAATAGCATTCAGGACTTACTTTTTTAAAATGTTAAATTATTCTACACTCAGTTTAAAGGAAAAAGAATACTTAGAAACAATTTTAAAGCTCTGTCTTAGGCTGGGTTCTCTAGAGAAGCAAAACCAGTAAAGCGTATAAATATATAGAGAGAGATTTATATCAAGGAAATGGCTCACGCGATTGTGGAGCTGAAACGTCCCAAGTCTGTGTATCAGGATAGAGCGTTTTCTCAATTAAGGTAGCCTCGGGGGCTGGAGAACCCAAAATTGGCAGGTCGGAGAGTGGGACTCCCACTCTCAGGTGTTAAGATCTTTGAATTCCAAGATCTGCAGATAAGCTGATAGCTCAAGTCCCAAGAGCCAGAAGTCAGATGTACGTGTTGCAGAGAGGGATCCAGAGTGAGCAAAAAACCCCAGAATATCTGTTTATATTTAGATGCAGACCACATCCACAAGAAAACTTCCTTTCAACTGATTGGCTACTCATGGCAGATTTAATCATGGGAGTGATCAAATATAAATACTGAGAATCATGGCCCAGCCAAGGTGACACATAATCTTAACCATCACAAGCTCACTATAAAGATAAAAACCTGCTGCCGTTGAGTCGGTCCCAACTACTCTATGGGACAGGGTAGAACCACCCCATAGGGTTTCCAAGGAAACCCTGATGGATTTGAACTACTTACCTTCTGGTTAGCAGCCACTGCTCTTAACCACTACGCCACCAGGGTTTCCACTATAAGGATTTAAAAAAAAAAAAAAAAAAAACCCGTTGCCGGAACTTCAGTTCTGACTCATAGAGATCCTGTAGGACAGAGTAGAACAGCCCCCATAGAATTTCCAAGGAGCGCCTGGTGGATTTGAACTGCCAACATTTTGGTTAGCAGCAATAGCACCTAACTACTATGCCACCAGGGTTTTCTCTTAGCAGTCCCATAATTCAGTCTCCAACAAATAAATACAAATGAAAAACTTTAGCTACCCCTAAAAGTAAAACATTATAGAGCATTCACCTAATTTTACTTAATATTAATTAAAAGACAAAAATCAAAGCCACTGCTGTTCTGTTGATTCCAACTCATAGTTGCCCTATAGGGCAGCGTAGAACAGCCCCATAAGTTTTCCAAGGCTGTGAATCTTTATGGAAGCCGACTACATCTTTCTTCTGTGGAGCGGTTGTTGGGTTTCAACCACCGACCTTTTGGTTAGCAGCTGAGAAATGAACCACCAGGGGTCTTTAAAATTCATTGACCTGAATATTAAACATTTTGATTGAGACTGGCACCACAATAAATAAATGGTAATGCTGTAATGTATTTATCAAGGGGGTCAACTTCACTATTTAGAGACAACAGGATCCTGTATAATTGCTCTAATTTAAGCCTTATTTTCTTTTTCTCTCTTTATATGGGTTTTGTCATTCATTTCTTTGTCTTTTTACTTTAGTTCTAGGTCATAAATACCTACACTATTTTCATCCTCTGTTTTATTTTCAGAATCTGTATTTTAGTACTCTGTTGCCAAATATAAGTGAAAATGTTTAATTTTAGTATTAAATTTTCTCTGAGGCATATGCATTTATATGAGATAGTTTTACGCTGAATATGATTATGCCAGAGATCAATGCATAATCTTCAATTCTGTCTCTAATTCTCTGGAAGTTAAAATTGCAGTGGAGAGTTCTGTTTTATGTCGTGCAGAAAGACACAAGAATTCCTTGTCACTAAAGCCTGTCACCAAGACATTTTAAAATGGGACTTTTTATTAAATGTGCCATCTAAATCAGCTTTCCCATCAATTCTGAAGCTATTTTGTAGGCAAAAGTAATGAGTGTCTCAGCTGCCACTTCTTAGGGATCAAAGTAATATATTAGAAAACCAAAGTAAAAGTGCAATGAATAAAAACTCCATTGAACTTCAGATAGCAATATTGCCAAGGCAATTGCATCAAATAACAATTACCTTTTTGATGTTATTAGTGATTGTCAATTTAATTATGTTAAAGGTTGTTTCATGTTGTTCAATAATGGATATTAATTAATATATAGGTCAACAATAAGCCTTTATCATAGAATACAGTTTTATTTATTGGAAAATGTGAGATAGAGAAGATTTTAAACTTGTTCTCATATTGAAGAATGCAATATTCATGACACAGAGTCTGCAAAAGGAAGTAGGTCACAATGTATCCTAGTCATTTATTTCAGCCTCATTTAAATAAATAAAAAATAGAGTAACTGTTTTCAGGAATAAGTGAACTGTTTACCAGCTTTCAATGAACGTAGTATGTTCTCCAGTTAGTTACACTTCCTAGTAAAGATGTTGTGTACTGTGGAGTCAATTCTGACTCAAAGCAACCCTAGAGAACAGGGTAGAACTGCCCCATAGGGTTTCTAAGGCTGTAATGTCTATGGACACAGACTGACATGTCTTTCACCCTGTGAAGCTGCTGATAGGTTTCAATCACCCACCCTTCGGTTAGCAGTCAAGCACTTAACCACTGTACCACCTGGGATCCATCTAATAAATATAGGAAGGTAGATCTCAGAACATCACAGAGATGCAAAAATTAGAATTTTTTGTCATTTTTATCATCCAAATTATTAAGAAATGATATGGAGGAAAACATTTCAGAAAGGTCTGTAAATTTAGTCATATTTATGAAGTGTTCTGAGATTACTTATCACTTCCCCATCACCACACCCCCAAAAGACCTGTGCTTTCAGTTAATTTCCAGAGGTAGAATTTTGTTAAACATTAAATATTTCAGACTACACACACTAATAAATCAAAGACTAAGATCTCCCCTATTTTAATAATTATTCTTGACTGGTGGTGAATATGTTGCCTTCACCTACTCTTAATTAAATTTCACAGTTTGTTTTTATTAACTCTAGTTATGACTGAAGCTACTCACGAAATTCTGCTAAAAGGATGACTTGAAACTTGTGACCAAGGTTATTTAAAATATGAATATAGGAAAAGATTATTAAATAAGATTTATCATTCTGCCAAAGGGGAAGGGGCATTTTATAATAAGCCAAATAAAGGTACCATAATATTCTTTAATTTTTATACTAAGATCAAATTATTTAATTTAAACTGCAATTTTGATAATATAGGCATAGAGCTCTCTGATATTAAAGGTGTTTTTATATGATACTGTTTTTTCTGGTTTTGTTAATTTAGCATTGCTCAAATAAAGGCTTGCAAAAATAGCTGTGAAATTTATTTAAAATAAGGCCCAGTTTGTGGCATAGAGGCACTACAAAAATTATTTTATTGCAGCATAGTAATATAACTAGAACTTGAGGTCAATATGCTTAATTAAAATTAAACATAACTCTATTTGTCAATGCTAATCTAATGCTTACTTTTACTTACTTTATTTTGATGAGTTCATATTTTATGACCATCTTCAAGTTTTAAGAGACAGTTATAGGTATCAATAAACTATTAACTCTCATCTAACCTAATTAACTTAAGGCGTATGAGTAGACATCACTAAGGAGCACCTGACCCAAGCCATGGCCTTCTCTATAGATATGCATGCGAAAGCTAGTCAATGAAAAAGGAAGACAGAAAAATGAATGCATTCACACTGTAGTGCTGGGGAAGAATGTTGAATACACAGTGGACTGCCACAAGAATAACACGTCATTCATAGAATAAACACAACCAGAATGCTGCTTGGAAAGCTCCCTACAAGAACCCGGCAATCTATTTCCTGTCTCTGTAGTTATAGCTTTTCATGAAAGCGATATAAATGGAGTCATCCACCATGTAGTCTTTTGAGCCTGTTTCCTTTCATTTTGCACGATGAGAGATTTGAGATTCATGCATGTGGTTGTGTGTAATTTGTTTATTTCATTGCTGGAGTAATATTCCATTGCATAGATACACCAGAGATTGTATATTCCTTCACAAATTGAAGAACATTTGTAGTTTTTATTTATTTATTTATTTTAATTTTGAAAGCTACTATAAACGTCCACACACAGGTTTTTGTTTTCATTTCACTTGGGTGAGTATTTAGGAAGAAAACCACTAGGCAAGTTGGCAAGCGCATTTTTCACTTTACAGGAAACTGACCCACTGTTTTCCAAAGGGCCTCTATCATTTTGTGCTCCCAGCAGTTATGAATGAGAGTTTCCATTGCTCTGCATCCTAAGCAACACTAGGTATTGCCAGTCATATTTTTGTTTTGGGGTATGTTTTTAAACTCTTTAATAGGTGAAAAAAAAAATTAATAGGTAGGTCATGATATATCATGGTGGTTTTAATTTTCATCTTTCTAATAGCAAATAATGCTGAATAATATTTTATGTGCTGTATACCAAAACAAGTGACTTTAACTTTATTTAGCTTTAAAAAATAAGGAAGAGAAAAATAAAAGGAACTCATATAAATAAACATACATACATACATACAGAATAAGGACCAGGGATTTTACAACTATGTTTAGAAATTCTTGTAACTTCTGAATCAAGGTATATATTCAGAGCGCTCATATTTAATAGAAATTTTCAAGCAGAATTAAAAAGCACATGTAAAATAATATATATATATACGCACACACACACAAACATATATATATACACACACATTGTTGGGGAATTATAATTAAAAACAAAATCTGTTCCCAAGCCGGGAAACATCTCCACAAATTATAGGAGAAGGAGAATAATTTTGTTATTGAATAAGCATGAAACCAGATTACAGTGCATCGCAGGCAACTCACTAAAAAGATTGCAAAAACACAAAGAAATCTGACCCTTTTTGTAACAAAAGTAGATTGCCGTGAATCCATGAGTCAGGGCAGACTCGGATGCAGCTAATAACACCAACCACCAACAGATGCAATTCAGCTGGTAAATGTTTTAACATAAATGATCGGATGTTTTCAAGTAAAAAGATCTAAAGGCACCATTTCTTCCCTATAAAAAAAAAAAAATGCATTCTAAATTTATCTAGTAATTGGGTTAGCCACTGTGTTTGTTAATTGTCTTCATCTAAAAGGAAAAATAAACTTTCAGATCATTAAGACAGATAATTTCATAACTTTGAACAGGGCACCCTTAGATGTTAGGCTTCTACCTTCTCACAGAAGCTGAGAGACAGAGGTAACATCTTTCTTGATGATTAAATTTCAAAGAGATCGCTCCCAGTTCCCTGAGGAAATATTTCTGGGTTGTGAAATTGGCAAGAAGCTTGTTTAGCCTTTTAAAAGGGTTATATACATTTCAAAACAGGCAGAGAAAGAATTTACAATTATAAGTTTTCTAAACTAAAAGCTCTGAGGGGGAGAAAAAAATATTTTTCCCTTTTGCATCAGGGAAAATTATTATTTTTTTTTTTTCCTTTTTCAATGTACATTTACACTTACACTGTCAAGGCATCAACACAAAGAAGAATACAGCCTCAACCAGTCCCTAGTTCTACTGTTCCAGGTATGAGGAGCAGTCAAAGGGCAGTCGATTTAGGTGATAGACACAAAGAAAACATAGGGTGAAACAAACAAATATGAATTTATGATAGGAAATATATCTAACAAAGAAATCTAAAGAAGGTATTTATTTTTAAAGTAAAGCTTGAAAGAAAGAACATTTCAAAAGTAAGAGAGGTAGTGAATGAGCAAAAATAAATAAAACTGACATGAGAAAGTAAAATGTGTAAGGAAACAGTGATAAGTGTCAACTGAAATGCGTATCAGGGTCAGAATGAGTTTGGAATCAATTCTACAGGTAAGGAGAGGAAACTGAGCCAGATAGTTTGAATTGTTGTATAGGTTTGTTGATCTATTTCTATGATATCATCCTTTTAGATGTTGAATCATATCTGCCGAACTATGCATTTTTAAGTATATTTGATAATGAAGGTATTATCAAAGGTATTAACATTTATTTTTGAATATTAACAAAATTCCAAGATTGTTAAGTAAGACCATAACATCAATATAAAAATGCCTGTTTCC
Organism: Elephas maximus indicus; assembly: GCF_024166365.1. NCBI lineage: Eukaryota > Metazoa > Chordata > Mammalia > Proboscidea > Elephantidae > Elephas > Elephas maximus. The sequence continues at coordinate 53,517,835 of NC_064832.1, forward strand.
AATGGCAGTAGAGCATACATCCAGATATACAATTTTTTTTTTTTTTTTAGTTTAAGTTAAAATTTGGAAGGACTATGCATGGTGTGACATAACCTTGGTTTATACAGTTTGGGACAGGAACTCATTTTCAAGAAAATGTTTCCTTATCACTCTAAGGATCTTTAATGAAATTATACCAAGTACAGATTATTTAAGGAGATGGTTAAGCCCTTCGCTACTAGCTGACAGGTTGGTAGTTTGAACCCACCCAGCGGTGCCTCAGAAGACAGGCCTAGAGCTCTGCTTCCCAAAGTACCATAGTGCTACTCTGCAACATACCCGGTCACCATGAGTCATAATCAACTTGATGGCAACTGTTATGAATTATGCTTCCCAAAAATGTGTGTCAACTTGGCTAAGCCATGATTTTGTGATCTGATGTAATTGTCTATGTGTTGTAAAACCTAACCTCTATGATGTTAAGAGGCAGGATTAGAGGCAGTTATGTTAATGAGGCAGGATATGATCTGCAGGATTAGGTTGTATTTTAAGTCAATCTCTTTTGAGATATAAAAGAGAGAAATCAGCAGAGAGAAGGGGGACCTCCTGACCACCAAACAAGAAGAGCCAGGACCAGAGCAGGTCCTTTGTACCTGGGGTCCCTGCACTGAGAAACTCCTAGATCAGGGGAAGATTTATGAGGAGTACCTTCTCCCAGACCCGACAGAGAAAGAAAACCTTCTCCTGGAGGTGATGCCTTGAATTTGGACTTCTAGTCACCTTGACTGTGAGACAATAAATTCTGGTTCGTTAAAGCTATCCATGTGTGATATTTCTGTTATAGCAGCACTAAATATCTGAGACAGTAACTAACAACAACAAATTATTTATCTTGACTTTCACCAGCAGCTCTGCAGGAGAAAAGACCTGGTATCTGCTCCCATAAAAATTACAGCCTGATGAACTCTACAGGGTCATTCTACTCTCATATACAGTTGTTATGAGTTGGAATCCACTCAAGGGCACACAAAACAATAATTCATATAATTGTTATAATATTTAAGTTTTTTTTATCCAAAGTATGATTTTTTAGTAACTCTGCTGCAAATGTCCTTAAAACTTTGATTTGAGGAAATTTTCATTGTCTCCCTTGCATAGATTACACTTTAATCTGTACAAAGAAACAATGTCCATGTAGCTTTGAATGTCTTGCTTATCAATTGATTTCTGATAGTGGCATCATAGTATATGAAAGTTGATATGTTTGACAGAGAAATGGGTTGTATATTTTATTTTTCTGATATAAGTACTTGTGAAAGATTTCTGTTTTAATGACATTTTAGGATAATCTTGGAATGCAAATGAATGCATATGGCAGCTTCATTTATAAGAAAATCTTTTAAAACTGTTAAAGATTGGCTAGTGAAGAACGATGTGGACAAATGTAATCTGGATAGCATCTAATTTTTTTTTTTTTATAACTTTTATTAAGCTTCAAGTGAACGTTTACAAATCCTATCAGTCTGTCACATATAAGTTTACATACATCTCATTCCCTACTCCCACTTGCTCTCCCCCTCTTGAGTCAGCCCTTTCAGTCTCTCCTTTCTTGACAATTTTGCTGGCTTCCCTCTCTCTCTATCCTCCCATCCCCCCTCCAGACAAGAGTTGCCAACACAATCTCAAGTGTCCGCCTGATATAATTAGCTCACTCTTCATCAGCGTCTCTCTCCCACCCGCTGACCAGTCCCTTTCATGTCTGATGAGTTGTCTTCGGGGATGGTTCCTGTCCTGTGCCAACAGAAGGTCTGGGGAGCATGGCCGCCAGGATTCCTCTAGTCTCAGTCAGACCATTAAGTATGGTCTTTTTATGAGAATTTGGGGTCTGTATCCCACTGATCTCCTGCTCCCTCAGGGGTCCTCTGCTGTGCTCCCTGTCAGGGCAGTCATCGATTGTGGCCAGGCACCAACTAGTTCTTCTGGTCTCAGGATGATGTAGGTCTCTGGTTCATGTGGCCCTTTCTGTCTCTTGGGCTCTTAGTTGTCGTGTGGCCTTGGTGTTCTTCATTTTCCTTTGCTCCAGGTGGGTTGAGACCAATTGCTGCATCTTAGATGGCCGCTTGTTAGCATTTAAGACCCCAGACGCCACATTTCAAAGTGGGATGCAGAATGATTTCATAATAGAATTATTTTGCCAATTGACTTAGAAGTCCCCGCAAACCATGTTCCCCAGACCCCCGCCCTTGCTCCGCTGACCTTTGAAGCATTCATTTTATCCCGGAAACTTCTTTGCTTTTGGTCCAGTCCAATTGAGCTGACCTTCCATGTATTGAGTGTTGTCTTTCCCTTCACCTAAAGCAGTTCTTATCTACTGATTAATCAATAAAAAACCCTCTCCCACCCTCCCTCCCTCCCCCCCTCGTAACCACAAAAGTATGTGTTCTTCTCAGGTTTACTATTTCTCAAGATTTTATAATAGTGGTCTTATACAATATTTGTCCTTTTGCCTCTGACTAATTTTGCTCAGCATAATGCCTTCCAGGTTCCTCCATGTTATGAAATGTTTCAGAGATTCGTCACTGTTCTTTATTGATGCGTAGTATTCCATTGTGTGAATATACCACAATTTATTTACCCATTCATCCGTTCATGGACACCTTGGTTGCTTCCAACTTTTTGCTATTGTAAACAGAGCTGCAATAAACATGGGTGTGCATATATCTGTTTGTATGAAGGCTCTTGTATCTCTAGGGTATATTCCCAGGAGAGGGATTTCAGGGTTGTATGGTAAAAATTTTTTTTTTTTTTTTTATGGTAGTTCTATTTCTAACTGTTTAAGATAACGCCAGATAGATTTCCAAAGTGGTTGTACCATTTTACATTCCCACCAGCAGAGTATGAGAGTTCCAATCTCTCCGCAGCCTCTCCAACATTTATTATTTTGTGTTTTTTGGATTAATGACAGCCTTGCTGGTGTGAGATGAAATCTCATCGGAGTTTTAATTTGCATTTCTCTAATGGGTAATGATCGAGAGCATTTTCTCATGTATCTGTTGGCTGCCTGAATATCTTCTTTAGTGAAATGTGTGTTCATATCCTTTGCCCACTTCTTGATTGGGTTGTTTGTCTTTTTGTGGTTAAGTTTTGACAGAATCATGTAGATTTTAGAGATCAGGCACTGGTTGGAGATATCATAGCTGAAAATTCTTTCCCAATCTGTAGGTAGTCTTTTTACTCTTTTGGAGAAGTCTTTAGATGAGCATAGGTGTTTGATTTTTAGGAGCTCCCAGTTATCGGGTTTCTCTTCATCATTTTTGGTAAGGTTTTGTATTCTGTTTATACCTTGTATTAGGGCTCCTAGGGTTGTCCCAATTTTTTCTTCCATGATCTTTATCGTTTTAGTCTTTATGTTTAGGTCTTTGATCCACTTGGAGTTAGTTTTTGTGCATGGTGTGAGGTATGGGTCCTGTTTCATTTTTTTGCAAATGGATATCCAGTTATGCCAGTACCATTTGTTAAAAAGAATATCTTTTCCCCAATTAATTGACACTGGTCCTTAGTCAAATATCAACTGCTCATACGTGGATGGATCTATGTCTGGGTTCTCAATTCTGATCCATTGGTCTATGTGCCTGTTGTTGTACCAGTACCAGGCTGTTTTGACTACTGTGGCTGTATAATAGGTTCTGAAGTCAGGTAAAGTGAGGCCTCCCACTTTCTTCTTTTTCAGTAGTGCTTTGCTTATCTGGGGCTTCTTTCCCTTTAAATTTTTTTTTTTAATATAGGCCAGTCAGAAAGTATGGGACACATATTTTCTAAAAAGCCAGAAGATATGAGATAATTTAGCAAGAGGTTGATGAACCTGGATCATAAAAATCCAAGATTATTATTTATTATGTATTTTAATTTGTGTCTGTAGGTTTGTGTAACCTCAAAAAATCAAGTTGACTAAAGAAGAGTCAACTAACTACAAGTGGTGACTATTTTATGAGTCATTCGTATTTTAGTCCTTAGGAAGATTGTGGTGACAACAAACTGGTATATGAGTGGTGGTAGGGTGACATCATGTTCTGTATGGATTTCTTTTTTATTGCTGGCTAACTTTTGCTTTCCTCTTTTTAGAGTTTTTATTTTATGTTACTATTTCTGCTGCTTATTGAATGACTATCAACCCACAGTTCAGTTACATGTCCATACAGCACAAAATATTCCACTGTAAAACATTCTGGAGAAATACCTACTTGCTATTTACATTGGCACTTGCAGTTTGCAGCATAATCAAAAAGAATTAATTCAATGTTTTACCAAGTAAGTAGGTGACTTAATTTTGCCACAATTAGGCAATCAATAACATAGGAAGTCTGATTTCTGTCCACGAGTGCAGAAATTGCTTCAGTTTAGTAATGTTGCAGAATTTGGAAAGGACAGCAGGGATTTTTTTCTCTCTTTTTTCAGTGAGTGAGTGAATAAAAGGTAATAGGATGAACAAGAACTTATTTAAAAAAAATCTCCCAATATTGGAAAAGCAGATCATATCTTGATGACTGAAGATTCTAAAGTTATAAAATTAATTTTCTTTTGACAAATGAAACAAAACAAAATATAAATTGCAATGTTTTAACTACATTCATATATTTTATGTATAATTATATATCTAATAGAATGTATGGAAAAAAAAGAAAAAAAAAAACCTGTTGCAGTCAAGTCAATTTCAACTCATAGCAACCCTATAAGACAGAGAAGAACTGCCCCATAGAGGTTCCAAGGAACGCCTGGTGGATTTAAACTGCTGACCTTTTGGTTAGCAGCTGTAGCACTTAACCACCAGGGTTTCCAGAATGTATGAAGTACATCGCAAAAGGTTAGTTTTGCCTTAAACCCAGTAACCCAGTGCCGTCGATTTTGCCTTACACATAAAAGTATTAAACGTATGTGGTTACTATGCAAGCAAATAAATAATGTTTATGGAATACAAACACTCAGCTGAGAATGAGGAAAGTATAATATGTTTAGGTAAAGTAGTGTAGCCAAGGGCAACCAGTTAATAAGTTGCTGAGCCAGGATTTCAGTTCAGGCTTTCTGATGTCAAGGCCCTTTAACGTGAATATTTCACAGCTTCTAAGCATAAGACTAAGACAGGGAGCAAAGGCCCTGAGATTAGAGGGTGCCTGTTTGAGAAATAGTAAAGAGACTGCTGTGGTTAGAGGAGAAGCAAGTAAAAGAGAAACAGACTATACTATCAGGGAGGTAATAGAGGGTTGAGTGTGGAACCTAGAGACTTAGTAAGACAAGGAACAAATGGGCCCCCAAATCTGCAAATAAAATAATAAGAAATGGGCCAGGGAGCAGAAACAAAGCCATTCCCCAGAACGATGGGCAGGGTGTCTAAAAATAGCCCACAAACGTCTTTAAAGTTGCCTTTCAGAAACAGCTGGGGAAAACCAGGCCCAGGGACATGCACAGAACATCCACCTGTGACCTCTGTGCAACCTTCCACCAGGGGCAGTGAGGGGCTACAGCCTCAGCCGGGGAATTGAACCTGAAGAGCAAGAGACTGTGCAGACGAGACACCCCATAATAAGTCCTGCTACGAATCCCAGAGGTCTTCGGGACAGGAGCCATCTTGGAAAGCTACTATGCACGTTCCTTAGTTAACACATCTCCCCTGTGCCTATGAAAAAACATGAATCTTTTCCCCGCCCAAGAACTTTTAAAAACTCAGGCCTGTCTTTTGTTCTGTGAGATGAGGGTAAGCGTTGCGCTAGGCCCTCCTCGTCTCCACTTGCAAGCCTTTTCAATAAAGCTTTGTTCATGTGGAAAACTACGTTCCTTACCTGCTCATTATTGACCAGTGAGAGGTAAGAACCTTATATTCCAGTAACAAGGCCACTTAAGCAAAGAGCCTGAAGGTGAGACTGCGGTGAGGGGTGGGGTCAGAGTATCTAATTCTGTTTTGCCCTGGAAGAATTATGAGAAAGAGCATTTGCACTTATGAAAGATGAGCATTATCTTTCTAAGCCGAGGTGGGAAAGGGGCACTAAAGAATATTACTGGCAGAGAAATTAGCATGAAGAGAAAGATGCAAATGCGTAGTGTATTAGGAACAATGTATATAATCCAGATATGTTTTGAAAGGTAGCTTGGAGTCAGATGGTAAAAAGCTTTCATTGATTTATTATCATTTCTTTTCATGGTACCACCAATTTTACTGCAAGCTTATAGAATTAAAATAACCCAGATAATTGTAGATTTGGTATAATTAAAATATTTCTAATTGTGGTTAAAAAAAAAAAAAAAACAGTTGCCATTGAGTTGACACCTACTTACGGTGACCCCAACTCACGGTGACCCCAACTCACGGAGACCCCATGTGTGTCCGAGTAGAGCTGTGCTCCATAGGGTTTTCAATGGCTGATTTTGTAGAAGTAAATTGCCAGGTATTTCTTTAGAAACACCTCCGGATGAGCTCAAACCTTCAAACTTTCTGTTAGCAGCTGAGTGTGTTAACACTTTGCACCTCTCAGAGACTCCATGGTAAATATATATAACAAAACGTATGCCATTTTGACCTTCTATGCATTTATAATTCAGTGACGTTAATTAGGTTCATCGTGTTGTGCAGCAATCTCCACTATCCTATCCTTTTTCAAATTTATAGGATAAAGCTTAGATTTTATTATATAGGAAATAAGGGACCTAGGAAATGAAAAGACACTACCAATAATAATTTGAAATTTATTAAATGTTACATATTAAAGTTTATATTAATACATCTATATCTGTATCTCAATCTATAATCTATATGCTGACTTGTATGCCCCATTAAATTTAACTTACATTAGACTTGAGCAGTTGCATGAATTTGGATGCTGAGTTCTCAAAGGCAGTGTTAACAGACTTGTTAAAAGACTTTGCATATATAAACCTAAAAAACAAAACTCATTGCCATCAAGCTGCTGACCTTTTGGATAGCAGCTGTAGCTCTTAACCACTATGCCACCAGTGTTTCATATATATATGCATTAGGTGGGCCCGCTGGGTGGGATGGGCAGGGCTGTAAGGGAGGCAGGCAGAGCCTGAGCCCAGGAGACAACTCCAATAAATAAATAGCTAGTGTAATAAATAAGGAGGACAGGGGCAGGGTCTCACATGCACAGTTCGTGGGGGCCAGGTCAGGCCCCACGGGAGTGGGACAGGGCCAGAAAGCCTGGCCAGTCATACTTTAAACAATAACCAACAAATTTTGAGCTTTAGCTAGGACATTCTACCCCACATTTAGCAGTTTAATTTGAGTTTGATCTAGGTAGGTAAGGCTGTCCATGAGGTAGTGTTAGAGGAGGGTCATGACAGGATTTGAGTTATTGATTATCTTAAATTCTCTGCTATCATTAGAAATTTAGTTATGGAATTTTGGAAGGCAGGGGTATCGTCTATGTACAATTTGATAATAATACAAAAAATATAGGTGCTGCTTTCAATAGTCAAATTCTTTAAAGTGGTTATAAAACATCTCTGAGGAGGATTAGAGCTTTGAGTTGAGCTCCTCAAACTGAAATCATCTAGGGAACTTATAAATTCTGGGCATCCAGGTCATACCGCATACCAATTAAATCTGTAAAACAGAAGCTAGGAGTCCGGAATTCATATTTTTAAAGACCCTATCAGGTGATTTCACTGTGCAGCAAGATTTGGGAACCACTGAGTTTGGGAAATGTTACCTTCCAATTTTTAGTTCAAACTAAGATTCTTATATGTAGCCTTCAAAAACAAACAAATTAAGTTAAATTTAGTCAGTCGAGTTATAAAATAAGTGAAATAATCTGAAGTTATTTATGTTTAAATATCATCTACTGAAAAATATTAGTTAAGCTTTCAAATTGTTTATGTGTTAGTATTTATTTATTGTTTAATATACAAAGTAACATGATAATGTTTAAGGATTATAATTTACAAATCGAACAAAATTCCTGAGCTTCCAGTGTTTGAAAGGGATTGTTGGATGAGGCATAAGTGGCAGATAATTTAAATGTTGAACAAGTAAATACAGGCATCTAAGTCTTGCCTCCCTATTTTCTCACTGGAAATGCTATGCTTTTTTTTTCCCCCCTTCAAATCCAATAAAAGGCATGATAACATATAATCATCATCATCTTGTAGCTTAAATGGCTTTATCTACATTCAACAAGTCTTTCTATTAGAAGCTGTGTAATAAACTCCATTATCAAGTAGACATTACCAGGAATCGTTACCGGTGACTCAAGTTATAATCTTTGGCACATTCTTCTAGCGTACCTCATTTTATGATACTTGAAGCCACTTAAATTAATTATATTCTTCTCTGGCAGCATTGCTTCACTAACACTACCATCACTTTCTTGTCAGCTGTAACTGGCTCATTCTCTAGCCACATGATTGCTGTTTGTCATTGTTCAGGTGCAAGTTACTATTGCTGAAGAACTGTCAGATTTATACTTATCCCTAAGTTTAATAAATATACAGAGAAAAGTGCTCTGCTGGTATATAGTTTCTTTTCACTCAGTGATCTTTTGCTATGATGTGAACTTTGTGTCAGAAGATAGATCTATCATACAGAATAGCCCAACTGCCGGGTTAATGGCTAACAAGCTGAAAAGGAAACAATGAAAGCATAAATCAAGTAATCATCTCCAATCATAATCGTTATGTAGGAAATCTTTTTATAAGAGTTCTTAGTGGTATTTTTTCCTCTGTTTTTTTTTCTTTTTACAGTATGATAAAATAAAATAAGTATATTTTCTTTCATATATTTGTAAAATATATAATACCAAAACACCCAAAATCATTGCCATCAAGTCGATTCCGACTCATAGCGAACGTATAGGACAGAGTAGAGCTGCCGCATTACGGTTTCCAAGGAGCAGCTGGTGGATTTGAACTTCTGACGTTTTGGTTAGCAGCTAAATTCTTATCTACTGCACCACCAGGGCTCCAAAATATATAATAATCAAAATGAAAGCAAACCCACTGCTGTCCAGTCAATTCCGACTCACAGTGACCCTGTGGGACAGAGTGGAACTGCACCATAAAGTTTCCAAGAAGTGCCTTGTGGATTCAAACTGCTGACCTCTTGGTTAGGAGCTGTAGCACTTAACCACTAGGGCACCAGGGTTTCCAAAATATATAATAGTATATATTTGCTATTTCAAAACCAAACCCATTGCTGACGAGTCAATTTCGACTTTCAGCAACACTAAAGGACAGGGTAGAACTGCCCCATAGGGCTTCCAAGGCTGTAAATCTTTACAGAAAGAGACTACCACATCTTTCTCAAGAGGAGCAGCTGGTAGGCTACAACTGTTGACCTTTCTATTAGTAGCTGAGCGCTTAATCATTGAGACACTGGAGATCCCTATATTTGCTATAAGAAAAAACAAAAATTACCATTTCTATTATTCCAGTGATATGCTTTTATGAATTATTTCCAATAAGAGCCAAAGAATCATAACATGGTCATATTATAATCATGAGATAGCCTATATTATATTTCATATATAATCTTTACACAGATTATATTGTCTCTTAACGCTTAAATTTGAATAAGAATCTAATTCCAATTACAATGATTGGCAAAATATAAGCAGCATAACACAGCTTTGCTAAACATTTAACATTTATGATAAAGTTAATTTTTAAAAGTATAGTCATATCATGCTGGTTTTATGGACTGTTTATATAGTAAGAGGAGAACTTTGTAAATCTATGTGCCTTCAAAAAAAAATATTCTTAAGAATAGTGGATGGTACGGTTGGTAATATAACATGCATACATTTATGTGCTATATAAATTAGACTTAGTGTTTTAAATATAAAGTGAATATTTATTACTATTTACAAAATAATATTGGCTAAATTCATTTTGCATACTTCCTGAAATTTAAGGTTATTTTCTTTCTTTTTTTTTTTAATAACTACATGTAGGGGAAAAATGATGACACACACCGCACAATAATTTTGGGAAATACGTAAGTTCTCAATGTTTTTACAAGCAGAGTTTAATTATGTTCCCTTTGGGGGCTGGGTCCAGTAACTGTGGGAAACACATATGAAAGTATTTAATTTGTTTTTGCTACATAGCCAAAAAATGTCTTATTTCCACATACCAAATTCCTACATTTTAAAATCATGTCTTTGGCACTATCTATAAAGTAAAATTTTGAGAAAATTTGTATTACATCTATTCCACTAGAAGTTGTTCCAAACATTTCTACATCTGTACATATTGCACTTAGTGCTCTATAGCACTGAGGTTTTGATAATTCTTCGAATGCTTCCTCTTCATTAGTCACATTTTCCTAAATGGACAACGTGTTTTGATAATTCACAATTACATTTTAAACTTCTTTTTGACCCACATTGTTTTTTTCACCTACTACTAGAATTGGTGGAATGAGATCTTTGTCTTGTATCATTTTCTAAATTAGTTCCCGCTAATCACTTTTTTTCTAATCAGTCTGCATTTAATCACCAGATCATCCCTGTAGTCTATATGCATTTTTAACCTTACAGTAACACAGTCATCACCATCACCAATACTAATACTACTAATATTCACTTAATATTACTACTAATATTCACTTAATATTTATATAGTGTATTACAATTTCATAATAAGCTAATAATGTATATAAGCTGTTGCATTTCTACTAAACAAGTACTAGATTCAGCAACTAGAAATATGATCTTAATCACACTATATACCTGAATAAACGATCTTCTCTAAGGAAAAGTTATCTTTGAATTAACTACAATTGTTCAAGCAGAGAATGATAGTAATGTTTATTTTCAGTGTAAATTCTGTTGTTTTTTAAGAGAAAAATCACATTTAAGACTAATTAAATATAATATGAAAATGTCCATCAAAATAAAATACAACATTCTCTTACACTCTATCCACTTTATTTATTTAAACCTTCTGGTTTAGAAATCCATTTTTAAAATTTGTAATTAAAGGTTATCATTGCTATATCTGATAGGCTCATGAATAAAAATCTAGTAATATGGCCTTATAATTGCAGGACAAAAAAGGATTTTAATTGATAATAATTGCTAATCTTTTTTTTTTCTATTCAAAAACAAAATTAAGGTAAGGAAACTCAATATGCCATTAACAAGTTGTACACATCCCCTCATCGTCCTACAGGGAGGGGAATATTTAAATCAATGGTTCATTCCTAGTTTACGATTTGTCTTTTTGCTTTTAAATTTGTATGTAATTTTATAAGCAACACTGTGTTGAGTGTTATATCACTGTGTCCTAAAAAAAAAAAAATCTATTTTTGATGTGTTATTTCTGTTCTTTATCAAAAGCAGTGTATAAAAATGTCAAAGTGGTTTCATGCATGTGTACTTTTGTAGTACCATGAATTCATATTGTTTTAGGAAATCACTAGCACCAGGTAATCACTCTTCCCTGAGCATCCTAGAACAATATGATGAAAAAGACACCAATCTAGGTTTTACAATCTTCAGTACCCATATGCAGACTGAATACTTTAAAAGTACCAAATGCAACCAAATCCAGCAACATATTAAAATACCTACACACACACAACAAAACAAACAAACAAAAAACCAAACCCATTGCCATGGAGTCAATTCTGAGTCATAGCAACCCTATAGGAAAGAGTAGAACTGTCCTATAGTTTCCAAGGACTGGATGGTGGATTCAAGTTACCAAACTTTTAGTTAGCAGCTAACCATTGTGCCACCAAGGTTCTATGTTGTTGTTGTTGCTGTCAGGTGCTGTCCAGTCAGTTCTGACTTTTAGTGACACTATGCACAGCAGAACAAAACACTGCCCTGTCTGTGCCATCCTTACAATCATTGTTATGCTTGAGCTCATTTTTGCAGCCACTGTGTCAGTGCACCTCGTTGAGGGTCTTCCTTTTTTCTGCTGACCCTGTATTTTGCCAAGCATGATATCCTTCTCTAGGGACTGATCCCTCCTGACAACATGTCCAAAGTATGTAAGACACAGTTTCGCCATCCTTGTTTCTAAGGAGCATTCTGGTTGTACTTCTTCCAAGACTGATCTGTTCTTTCTTTTGGCAGTCCATGGTATATCCAATATTCTTCACCAACACAACAATTCAAAGGCGTCAATTCTTTTTCGGTCTTCCTTATTCACTGTCCAGCTTTCACATGCACATGATGCGATTGAAAATACCATGGCTTGGGTCAGGTGCACCTTAGTCTTCAAAATGAGATCTTTTCTTTAACACTTTAAAGAGACTCTTTGCAGCAGATTTACCCAATGCAATGAGTCGTTTGATTTCTTGACTGCTGCTTCCATGGCTGTTGATTGGATCCAAGTAAAATGAAATCCTTGACAACTTTACTCTTTTCTCCGTTTATCATGATGTTGCTCATTGGTCCAGTTGTGAGGACTTTTGTTTTCTTTATGTTGAGGTGCAATCCATACTGAAGGCTGTGGTCTTTGATCTTCATTAACTCTCTCTCTATATATATATGCCATAACCAACTGGAATTATTTCCAGTGAGACAAGGGTGTTTTATTAGAACATTTCCCATAAGATTCCTCATTCTTAAAAAAAATAATAATAATAATATTTTTTTTTTTTAAGGATGTATGAATTCTCAGTGCTTTCCAAATGCCGGGTTGGCATTTGTGTGGCCCTGATAATGAGTACCTCCTTAAATTTTGTGCAGTAGGTACCCATCTTCCCTCAGTCTAGTCCTGGGGCCCAGCTTTTGCATTTCTTAAGCTTGAGGTTCCTCAACTGTGAAGCAAATCTCCATGGGATTTAGAAAATAAGAGAAACTGAAAAGAACATGAAACTCATACTGCCTACTGAAGTGAGAGTAGTACAGTTCTTTGTTTCTGCCCCAGAATCTCATGTCTTCTGCCAGCATCCATAAAACTGGCAGACAATTTGTTAGCTTGCAAATAGGGTAAAATATCAGAACTTTCACACTTCTTGAAAATAACTTGCAAAAGATACAATCAAATTGGCTTTTCTTCCAAGCAAATCATCTGAAAAATTACACAAAACTATAAGAGAATAAATAGGAAAATTTAAAAACTCAGAAATCAACAGCTTACAGAAAAAAAAAAAATCAATCAATTAAGGAGACAATATAATGAGAGAAGATGCTCCATTTACAATGTTAACTAAGAGATAAAATATATAGTGAAAATCTTAAAAGAAATGTTCAGTAGCTATACAAAAAAGTTTTCTAATATTTCTGAAGGATATTAAAAAAAAAAGATATGAAAAGCTGAAAAGTCGTACCTGATTCCTACAAGAAGATGATTTAACACTTTAAAAGCATTAATTTTCCAAACGTGTTTTTATAAACTTAATGAAATCCAAACAAATAATGTCAAGACGATTTGTTGTTTTATTTACATTGGTTTTGAAACAACACAAAATGGTTCTAAAGTTCATATGAAAAAATAACTCAATAATAATATTCAGAAAAATTCTGACCAAAGTAGCAATATTGGGAAATATGGTTTATAGGTGTTAAAATATATTATGAAGCAACAGTGATTGAAACAATTTATAGATAAGAAATAATTACTAATATGGAAGTGAATAAATAAATAATTACTAACAGAAAAGTATGGAAACAGACTCACACATTGAAGGAAATTTCATATGTAATCAAGATAACATATCAGTTAGGAAAATACGAACTGTTCAATAAATGGTGTTACAAAACCTTGAGAATTAATTTGAATCTATACTTCATACTGTTCATCTGTCAAAAATAATTTCAAACGGATCAAGGATTTAGTGACAAAAAAAGAAACAAGATTTATTAGGAAGAAACCTTTTATAACCTTAGAATTAGGAAGGGTTCTAAAAATGACAAAAAACAGGCATAAAAAATAAATTGAAACACTGTAACGTGTCTGCATCAATAATCTGCATGCAAGCATTTCCATAAATAAGCAAAAAGACAAACACCATATGAAAAACTCTTTTCCCAAATCATACAACAAAGAATAAATGTCTCCAATATATACAAAAAAGCAAGTGCAAGAGGGAAAAATCAGATGAGAAGAGGGAAGTGCTGTTGACCTTGAATATGGAGGAAGGGGCCATGAGTCAAAAAATGTAGATGGTTTCTAGAAGCTGAAAAAGATAAGAAAATTGAATCTCCCCTACAACCTCCAGAAGGAACACAACCTTTCCAACATGTTTACCGTAGGACTTCTGAGCTTCAAAAATGCAAGACATTAAATATGTGTTAAGACAATAACTTTGTGGTGATTTGTTACAGCAGAAATAGGAATGTAACACACTGAAAAAATAGACTTGCCACTGTTTATATGAGATAATACATTTGTTCTGGTAAGAATTGATAGGACTGAAATGTAACTATGATGTTTATATTTATTTTTTATGTTTATTTCTTAGTATTTAAATGCAATTTAAAGACTTCTTTATTACACAGATGTTTAATTGTTATAATTACTCTTAGACCCTAACTAGAGAACCTAACCCTAACTCTAACCCTAAATGTGCTTGATGGCATAATTTTTTCAAAAGTGATGGCACATGTATGTTCCTCCTCATTTTCCACCCCTAGAGGTTTATTGGAAATCCCTGGTGGTGTAGCGCTAAGAGCTATGGCTGCTAACCAAAAGGTCAGCAGTTTGAATCCACCAGGCACTCCTTGGAAACCCTATTGGGCAGTTCTACTCTGTCCTATAGGGTCGCTATGAGTTGGAGTGGACTCCATGGCAATGGGTTTTTAGAGGTTTATTGGACCCTGGTAGCTGGTTGCTCAGTGGTTAAGAATTCAGCTGCTAACCAAGAGGTTGGCGGTTAGAATATACCAGCCGCTCCTTGAAAACCCTATGAGGGAGTGCGTCTGTGTGCTATACGGTAGTCATGACTTGGAATATACTCAACAGCAACGGGTTTGTTTTGTGGATTTTTTGGATGTTTATTGGTAGGTGTTTGAGCCACTTTAGTACATTCTGGAGTTGTGGCAGATATTGGTGTAACTGGTTAAAAAACAAGGAGGACAGTCTGGGCCACATTTGAGTGTTGAGAACCATGTGTATGAGGGGATGCTTCCCAGAGCAGTGACTCTGTGAAATTTTTGTCTTTTGGCTTCTGTCAAAGAGCTAAGGGTTGCAACTCTGTTTACTATTTCCTTTGTGTTATTGATGAGGTGCAGTTTCCGACATTTGGACATACTCAAGTAAATGAGTTATTTTGGGGGGTGAAAATAGTTTATGATAAACTTTTTGGGACTTGGGACCGATATGTACCGTTTGTGTGATGTGCTTCATGAAACATGGGATCAATATGGCCAGCTTGCATTAGCCACCTCCTTGATGACATCTTTTATAAAGTGCTCAACTCCCTGATGACATCTTTTAAAAAGTGCTCACCTCCCTGAAAACAGTTTGTGATGCACTTTCTTGTCCATGGGACCAATATGTACCATGTTTGTGATACGCTTCATGGAAGATGGAACTAATATGACCTGCTTGCTGTTGGCATCCCATGTCTTCAAATATTTAAAAACTACCAACAAACAATGATTCAGGATCCATTCTATTAGTTAAAAAACATGGGATCATCATAAAAAAAATTCCAAAAATAGAAATAATAATTCATCCTTTAAAGGGATAATAAAATTTTATCAATTTGTTTTTAAAGTACAGCAAATTTTTCTTTGGCCAGATAGGTGACCCGGAGCCCTGGTGGTGCAGTGATTAAGGGCTGGGCTGCTAACCAAAAGGTCAGCAATTCAAATCCACCAGCTGCTCCTTGGAAATCCTATGGGGCAGTTCTACTCTGTCCTATAGGGTCGCTATGATTCAGAATGGACTGGACAGCGATGGGTTTAGATTTTTGGTTTTAGATAGATGAACAGAAATTTTATTTTCAGACTCAATTTAGCATGCAAAGATTTGTCTTCAGAAATTATTTGAGGAATTCATTAGTGCTCTTCGGTTTATATTTTCTGCTCCCCTCCTGGACACATAATAGGATACACTGGCTAATGAAACATGAGTTCAAGAGAGAGATATCAGTACTCTATGAGTCGGAATCAACCCAACAGGAACTTTAACTGTTGGGGATAATTGTGTTGGTATGGGTCTGTCCTGTGTCCTTTTTGGCCTGTCACTTATTGGCCATATGGTGTAGGCAAGAAATAATCTTTGTTGATTTTAGTCAATGAGATTTTAGGTTAAATTACTTTAACCACCACATAACAATCTATCCTGACTAATATACTATCATGAACACTAAAGTAATTTCAATGACAAAAAAAAAAAAACAACAGTGCAACTAAATCAGTTGTTAATTCATTTCACTCTCAATGCTATTTGTATACTTGTATATAAGATATACGAGTGTAGTTTTTTTTTTTTTTATGTAAGATATATTTATTCTCAATTCGGGAGTGCAGAAATACATATCTGCATTCTGATTATCTACAAATACAGATCCACTGTGGAGGAACACATTTTAATTAACCAATAAAATAAACTGAATTTCTGTTCATAAATTTAATTTCCTGCCCAAAATTATATCCCAAAGGTATAACAGCTTAATAATAAATTTATTTCAGCCAGTGTACCAGATAGGTTTGCTGCCAGATTTGATATAAGAAATTGGTTAAGAGAAAGATCTTCAAATGGAAAAGTATAAGTTATAAAAGTTATTTGAAATGAATAAATTTGAATTAAGTATTTTATTGGGATGGGAACCATGATTTTTCTTCTTGTTTACAATCCCATTCTAAATTTTTTGTCAAGCTCCAGAGAATTCACAATATTGAATTTTTCTCTCTGTCTTTTTCTGCAGTTTAATGATTTACCCTTGAATGCTTCATTTCTATACCAGGGAAGCAATGTGTGAGCCCAAGCCCAAGCTCTTTCTTGACTTTCCAACGTACCATGCCACCTTCTAAACTCCGGTATGCACTTAAACACATGCAAACACACACCTCTAGAAATTCATGATTGTATGTTTGCCATTAAAAGTTTATATATCAAAAAAAGAAGCTCTCTAATTGAAATAACATATGGATAATAATGCTTAATTCAACTGATCCATTATATTCTCTTAGATTTTATATGTGTGTATATATGTATGTGTATGTATATGTACCAAAGAATAGGAGAAAATATTTGGAAATGAATCAACATTTGGAAATCAATAACAAGAACTATTGTTGTTGAAGATGTGCAGAACTTAGAACTCTTATACATTGCTGGTGTTGATGCTCAGCATTGAAGACATTAAGAACTCTTTGATGGATCCCCAAAATGTTATGTATAGAGTAACCATAAGCTTTTGCTTATTGTTTGCACGGAATATATTTTCCACTCTTTTACATGCAACCTATTTGTGTCTTTTTAATTTTAAATATCTCTCTGGTAAACAGCAAGTAGTTGGATTATGTGTTTTGTCCATTTTGCCATTCAGTTGAATCCATTTATATTTTATGAAATTACCAATAAACTAGGATTTATGTCTCCCTATTTTCATTTTGTTATTTGATTTAAATATTTCTTATGCCTTTTTTTCTCTACTCCATATTTGGTTCTTTTGTGTAAAAGAGATATTTTTTAGTGCACATTTTAATTCTCTTACAATATCTTTTATTTTATCATTGTCTTTAGGTTCACAATTAACATCTTAGATTATGACAATCTAGTTCATATTTATACCAATTATATTTCAATAATATACAATATTTAACTCCTATTTAGTCCCATTCCTTCCCCCTCCTTTGTGTTATTATAGTCATATAAATTACATTTTCGCTCATTGTGTGACATTCAACAGAGATTTATAAATATTGTTTTATACCTTTGTATTTTAGATTACATAGGAGAAAAAAACACTTAAATTTTGTACAAATATTACTGTATATATATATATATATATATATATATATATACTGTCTTTTATATTTGGTTATGTAGTTACCTTTACCATTGTTTTATGTTTTCTTGTATTGGTCAAGTTACTGCCTAGTATCTTTTTCATTTCACCTGAATTTATCTCTTTTGTTTTTCTTGGAAGGCAAGCCTGCTAGCAACAAATTCTCTGTATGTGTGTGTGTGTTTTTTAAATCTTGGAATGTCTTTATTTCATCGTTATTTTTAAAGGATAATTTTTCTGGACATAAAATTTTCGGTTGACATTCTTTTTCTTTCAGTGCTTTGAATACTAATCCCACTGCCTCCTGGCCTCCATGGTTTCTGATAAGAAGTTGTTAAGCTTATTGGAGATCACTTTACGCAATGTCTTTTTTTTTTTTTTTTCTTCTGATGCTTGCAAGAGTCCCTCTTTGTCTTTGGTATCTGGTGGTTTTACTATGATATATCTAGTGGTGTATTTCTTTGATTTTAACCTGCTTTGAGTTTGTTGAGTTTCTTGGGTATGTAGATTAATATTGCTCATCAAATTATCTGTGAAATTTCTTTAACATTTTTTCACCTGTCTCTTACTTCCCTTCTTCTGCAACTCTCATGTATACGTTGGTGTGCTTGGTGGTATCTCTAAGGTCCCAGAAGTTCTGTTCATTTTTATTCATTCTTTTTCTTTTTATGCTCCTCAGACTTGATAACCTCTACTGATTTTTATCTTCAAGTTTACAGATTCTTCCTTCTGCCAACAAATATGCTGTATTTTATGAAAATAACGCACACCCTCTCTATTTGTCCAACTCTTGCTATCCCTGTGAGGCATTTTCAAAAGCACCACTATGCCTTGCTTTTTTTTTTTTTTTTACGTGTTGCTGTAAAAAATTAGCATAATGTGCTTATAAAAATACCGCGCGGGGAAAGGAGTGGTTGGCAAACAATTGTAGGTGGGGCACTTTATTTGTGTAAAATACAGTTGAGGTCTTCTAGTAAATGTTTTTATTTCAGCTTTTGTACTTTTCAACTACAGATTTTTATTTGATATATATATGTATTTAATATATATATAAAATATACACACACACAAATATATATATAAAGAAAATATTTTTTCCTTTATTCTTTTTCTATTGATACTCCTAATTTGATGCAACATTGTTCTCATATTTTCCTTTAATTATTTGAAAAAAATTTTTAAATTTAAAAGGCTTTATGTAGTAAGTTCAACATCTAGGCTTCTTTAGGGACAATTTCTGCTGACTGCTTTCCCCAACCCAAGTATACAAGTCATAATTTCCTGTTGCTTTATATGTGTCTTAATTTTGGGTTGAAAACTGAGTATTTTACATGATAAAATATGGAAACTCTGGTAATCAGTCCCTCTCTCAAGACTCGTTGTCATTGATATTTGCGTGTTGCTATGGTGCTGTTGTTTGTTGGTTTATTGACTTTGCTGGACAAATTGTGTAAAATCTGTATTCTTTGCCATGTTCCACCACTGGAGTCTGTGCTCAGTTGTTTAGTGTTCAGCTAATGATCCATCAGAAATTTTCTTAGATGCCTTGAAACCAGTGAGTTTTTCACCCTTTTCAAAGGGAGTGTGTGTGTGTGTGTGTGTGTGTGTTGGAGCACATCTTTAATGCTTTGACAATTTAAGCTCTGACTTAGCCTTCATTTTCTGATCTTACAGAACTTCTCAGTCAGCCACAGTTCTTTTCTGGGTATGCACACAGTCCTGCACATTAATTAGTTTGTCCTTCTAGATTCCTAGAGATGAGTAAGAGCTATTCAAAGCGCCTTGTGATATCTAATTTCCCAGATATCTCTTTTAATTTCCAGACAGACTCAAGTATATCCCATTGTTATCTCTCCTTCACAAAGGTGTAATTTTAAACAATTGTCGTTTACTCTTTTAGATAAACTGTCTGCAGATATGACTTTTTCCGTAGAGTGAGCTTGGAATCAGATCTAATAAAGACAAGTCTTGTGAATGGAGCCTCTCTAGGGAGCTTCTAGACAGGATAAATAATGACAATTCTCTGAAGGTGAATATTTTGGTGGAACTCTATACCGTTGTGCCCCCTCCAGTGGTTTCTAGTTATGGTGGTTGTGAGCTTGCTAGCGTTCAAGGTTGCCATGGAGCTAGGGAGATGGGAATATGAATAAGACAAGTAAAAATGTACAAAACTTGCTGATCTTACTAAGAGTCTGCTATTTGTTTTGAATAAACTCCCCTCATAGTGTTGCAAGTCTATTTTTAGTCTCCAGAGTTCTTGAAAAAGGTGATTTTGACAATGTTTACCAATGTTTATTGCTTTTTACAGTACAGCAGATTTTCAGAGGTCCTTAACTATGGCATACTTGAAGTGCTTCTACTCCAGGGTTAATTTGTATTTTCTTTCTTTTTTTGCTCCCACCACTTTTTGTGATTCTCCAACATTACTTAAAATATTCTTGATGGGTTCATTTCCAAGACTCTGAAGCCCACTGATTTATTATATTAGTTTATATGAATTAATTCATGAGTGTTAATGGACTGTTATTTCTGTAAAGTCATCCAGAAGTGACAGGAAACACATCATTTTGGAGTCAGTGATTCTGGATGCAAACTTTCTACCTAATTATTAAATTTTCCTCAGACTGTTTCTTTACATTAAAAATTAAAAAAAGTATCATATGATTATTGTGACCATTCCATTAAATATAGCTGCTTGTGCATTTTTATTGTTATACATGATACTGGGAACATGAAAATATACACAGTTCATCTACAGTTCAACTTCAAGCTAATTTAAACACCAGTTGCCACATACTTGAGAACCCTGCAGTCCAATAGTTAAGAGCTTGGCTGTTAACCAAAAGGTTGGCAGTTCAAATTCACCAGCTACTCCTTGGAAACCTTGTGGGACAGTTCTACTCTGCCCTATAGGGTCACCATGAGTCTGAATCGACTCTGTGGCACTGGGTTTTTTTTTTTTTTTTTTTTGGTTTTGCCACATATTCATCCTACTTTTGTGCTTACACTAACATCATCACAATTTGCCTTAAGAGGTCATAAATTGGAATAAATAATAAAAATAATAATAAAATGTTACAAGTGGCCAAGGGTTTTATTTGTATATTTGAAAAATTTCTGAGGGCTATTAATTTATCTATGGAGCCAAAAGAAAAAGGGGTACAGGGATGGAAGAAAAATTTTTGGAAAATCTTATGTAAGTCAGAATTTTCTGTAATTGAAGGAGCATTTTAACAAGGTCAAATAGTTTAAACTAACCTAAGATGCAAGTACATTTTAAGAAAGATACTAGGTTTTGAAAAGAATCTGAAGGAAGTCTGAATAACCAAGTATTATAAACCAAAAAAAGTTGCTGTTGAGTCAGTTTCGACTCATAGTGACCTTACAGAACAGAATAGAACTGCTCTTAGAGTTTCCAAGGTGCAGCTGGAAGATTTGAACTGCTGACCCTTTGGTTAACAGCCATAGCTTGCCATGGCTCTTAACCACTGTGCTAACAGGGCTCCAAGTATTATAAAGGTAGGAACAATTGTAACTCTGAATATGAGGAAATTAATCAGAAACATACATATCATCTGGACTCTACCTTTTGTCTCTAATCCTACTATTTGTTTCATTCTTTCCTCCTATAAACAGGCTTCAGAAACATGGCTGCCAGAATCTCTAAACTCACCTTCTCAAAGACGTAAATCAGAAAAAGGAGATCTCTCAGACACAACCCATCACTTGCAAATTCTCAGGAAGCATAATTACTGTGGATACTTCTATCTTTAGACCATTTTGGTATGGTCAGGGTAGGGTGAGATACAAAGCATGGCTGAATTCAGATTAGGCATTCTCTCCTCAGGCCCTTGTGGCACAGTTTGTCCTCTGCTATTAGCCAAAAGTTAGCAGTTTGAACCCATCCAGTTGTGCCACAAGAAAGACCTGGCAATCTGTGACCATAAAGATTACAGACAAGAAAACCCTATGGATTTCAGTTCTACTCTGTAGCACATGAAGTCACCAGAAATTGGATTCAACTCAAAGAACATGGATTTGATTATTCTTTTCTCAGGTGACCACGTTATCTATGAGTTGGGGTCATGAAAAAGATGATAGTGTCTATTTAAAGTATATTGAAACCAAGAAAAGAAAGAATGTATCCAAAATCTTAGAGGAGGAGATGAAGGGAGGGAATAACGCTGATACAGAATTTTGCATATATAATCTTTGATTTTGGAAATAGTCAATAATACAGATTTTATTATTCCCATTTTTTGGTCTGGAATAGGTGATATGTTCAAATTCACATGTAGATTGCAGAATATTCTGAATATGAGACAAAATCTTCTGATTTGAAAGTTCTTGGCTTTTCCACACAATCACATTTTCCATTAATAACAACCTTGTGTTAAAAGCAAATACCAAATAGGAAAATAGGTAAATGTACAAAATATTAGCACATACGTTCATACTATCGTAACAAAAAACATTGTGTTTAACGACCTTCCATTTTCCATGGTAGGTTTTATCCGTAAAAAATTGATTCCATTAGAATTTTTGATGTTGCAACCTAAAGTCTTTGAAATAATAAATAATTCTAGGTTCAAGAATCACTGAAAATAACAAATACTTATAAACAGGAGAGGACTCAGATTTTACTACACCCTTAAGTCTGTCATAGTGTTTATTAGACATTGTGTTAAGGCTCTAATATAACAATTTTAGAGCTAAACGCTTTCATGGGACAGATAGTCATGGGAGATATACCTCGAGGCCTTCCTTATAGCAACCAATACACAGTATTCAGATACTGTTCTGTAATTATTTCTATGGCTAAATTATTGCTATTTAAGCTTTCTGCATTTTGTCTGCTCCAATTCGTTTATATACACCAAATGAAAAGGAGATAACTTCCCTCCAAAAAAAGTCTAAAAGGAAAGATATTGAAATTTTAATTTAATGATCAATTTATATTTAAAATGAGTGGAATTAGTTCTTTGGAAATCTAGCTACATAAAATAATTCTTTATACCACCATGCATAAAAATGTAATACATCATAAAAATCCCATATAAAGTAAACTATTAGATTACTTGGTTTACTATTGTAGATCATTCATCATGATATTAAATTGATTATTTTACAAGAAGAAAGAAGCTCTCATAGAAGACTTCTGATTTCACAAGAAAATATTGAGAGGAAAGTGTATGACTTTCTGATCAATTTGAGTAATATAAATAGTTATTTGCCCTTAAAGTAGCAGAAAGAATTAATTTTGAGCACAATGAAATTAAAAACTTTTAGTTTGCCTGATCTGAACAAAGTAAGATGAATTTTTAATACAGTGAATTAATTAGGTACCTAATGAGGAATAAATAGGATACATAATATTTCTAATTCAGATAAATAGCAAAATAGCTTAGATCTTAGAAGAAATAAATACCATCCATCATAGACACACCTTAAATTCTGTTTATTGGAAAATATTAATGGCAACAGAACTAGCATAACAATGTTAGAGGAATTCTATTTGCTGATTTTGTTCTATGAAATTATATTTCATTTTAACCCTCATCTGTAACAATCTGTGGTTAATTTTAGAACATTACTCATTTCTGAAGGTGTTAATGTACCATAAAGGATTTGTATTATCATTAGACCTGTTGTCTATGCCAGGTGTTACCTGATCTTTGCACCTGCCCTGAAGTTCATTTAACAGCTTATAAATCCTTATGACCAAACGATCAGTTCCCACGATCAGTTGCTTCCTTAAAAAGCTTCTGAAGTACATGTTATAAACTTAAGTTGTTTTTTAAATTTCTTATAGAATACATTACTTATTGACTAATTTGAAATCTTTTACACCTTACAATATTCAGTATCATTGTTAGAGTAACCTCCATTGTGTACGTAAATGGAGATTATAATATTTTAACTTTCAGTATTTTATGGTGGGCAAAATGAGCTTGTGGTATAATTTTTGGAAGATAAATCCCTTCCCATTTCCCAGAGTTTCCTAATCTACAAGCCATTGTCTTTGAACTAGATAATCTATAAGCAGTAACATTTTTTATGATAATTACTGAATTGCAAAGTATTACACAACTTAATATGAGGAATGAAATATTAATTTTATGTATTGTTTCCTTAGTTCAAAATCAGGTCTATAGTATGCTTCGAAATCATAGGTAAAATATACAAAAATATATTTATTTTACGTTTTGTAGTCTAACAAATATATATCTTTTTTGCCAATCGAGTAGAGTTTTTATTAACTAATGAAATATATAGAGTCAAAAGCAACTGTTATATAATTTCAGCACTCCAGTATGTGAACAAAAGGCTACCAAAAATACTTAGTGAAAATGTAATTTCTTTCAAAATAAAAAGTGTTTTAAAGATACTTCAGATTCTAAAGTTTAAAGCCATTTGACAAATTCTATTTTAAAATGAAAGACAGGCACTGAATTTTAGTTCATATAATTTATTGATTTATTAATGATTCTTTTGTTTTTTGCTTTTCAGTGTAAGGCATTAGGGACACAATTGTAGAAAATGCTATCCAGAGCCTGGTCCTCATATAGGACAGCATTCAAGCTGTACAGACAAGTGATACGTACATAGTTTCAGAGTTTAATAAATGTTAAAGAAAATTAACAGAGTCATGAAGCAGTAAAGGAATGATGATGCCGTTTTATATAAACTAGTAGTAGTCTTGTACCATTTTAGGAGGTGGCATGACCTGAGGCCAGATGCATGGGAATGAGCCAGCTGTAGCAGAACAAGTACTAATGCCATGTTAGTGAAGGATTCGTTGTGATTCAGAAAAATAAAGACTAATCGCTATAGCCATCGGCCATCTGTCAGTTTGTTGTAGCATGGTGGCTTACATTCTGCTAAGATGCTGGATATTATCACGCCAATATTTCAAACCCCAGCAGGGTCACCTGTGGTGGACAGGTTTAAGCAGAGCTTCCAGACCAAGACAGACTAGGATGAAAGGCCGGGTGATCTACTTTTGAAAATCAGCCAATGAAAACCTTGTAGACCACCAGAGAATATTGTCCTTTGTAGTAGCAGAAGATGAGCTCCTTAGGTTGGAAGGCACTCAAAACACACAGTGGCCACAACAATGGACTACAGCATATCAATAATTGTGAAAATGGCACACAGGACCAGGCAGTGTTTTGTTCTGTTTTACGTGGGGCCATTATGAGTTGAAACCAAATTAATGGAAACTAACAACGACAACTGCTATGATGGGGCAAAGGAAGTAGAAGCAAGATGTTAAAAATTGGAGACTGAGTCAAGGCTGAGGTTATACGTTGCCTGTAAGTTAAAGATAAAGAGTTTATTCCACGTACATGAAGTGACATTGACATAAGGGCGGAAATTACATGACCTGTCTGGATACGACATGAACATTGGATTGGAAATACAAGGTAGAAGTATAACCATTGAGCGTTCTATGGTTGTAGTTGCAGAAGAAGCTTTCAATTTACTTTCTCTTTTTGGGGGGGATTTGAAAATCTGGTTTGATTGTGGTACCACTTACTGAGATGGGGAAATCTAGAGGCAGGACAGGCTTGAAGCAGTGGGAGCGAGTGGAGAGAAAAGCCAGAGCTCTATCTTTGTGCATATTAAATTTTAGAGGCTTATTTCATGTCTATGGAGTCCTGGTGGCAGAGTGGCTAATACGCTTGGCTGCTAATCAAAACGTTAGCGGTTCAAATCTACCAGTTGCTCAGCAGGAGAAAAATGTGGTAGTCTGGTTCTATAAAGATTTACAGACTTGGAACCCTATGAGGCAGTTCTACTCTGTCCTACAGGGTTGCTATGAGTCGGAAATGACTCAACAGCAGTGGGTTTGATTTTGGGTTTTATTTCATATCTAAATGGATAGGTCAATAAGGCACTGGAAAATATAGTTGTGGAAGTTAGGACAGTTCCTAGATTTAGATCTTGAAAAAAAAGTCACAAATTCATTTTAGTTAAATATCTATTATTTTTTTTAGTTAAAAATAAAAATATATTTTTAGTTAAAAGCTTTAACGAAATTCATCAAGGAAATGTAGAGAGAACAGATGTGGTTCCAAAGTCAGGCTGAAGGCAGAGGAGAATGGGGATGAAAGGAGCCAGCAGTGAGGGAAGAAGAACCTCAGACACCTGTGGGGTCAGTACAGCTTCAGGGCTCCAGAGTGGTTTTAGGTCTCATGACAAAGACTCCCCCAGCTAACCCCCAGATTTGTAGCTTTCTTTAGCAGTACCTTTCCTACAACACTTATTTTCAAGTTTATTTGCTTCTGAGGACTTTTATATGCCTTTAAACAAACTCAAGGGTTTTTAAAGACATAGAGTTCAAGTCTACTTTATTTTGGTTGTCTTGTCCTAGGCGTCTCTCACAGTGAAACAATGTCTACCTAGAGGATATCAAGAAAAATGGATGTGAAGTCTTCACCCACAGTTTATCTTATCCCTGTGTTGTTTGATTATTTTCTTGAAAGCTTTTGTTTTTCCCAATTTTACCTATTTGAAGCCTAGGGGTAGTAGTTTTGTCTAGCCCTATAAAGCCCCTATCTTTCTTCTTTTTATTTCTATTATTGAACCTATTGATTCTTTCCTAAGCTCATCTATTTTCTGTAGCGTCTTTTTCAATACAGCCTACAGCAACCAACATATATATATATATATGTATATTAACTTTTTCTCTTAAATCTCCTGGCTGAATAAGGACATATTCTTCTTTCCTACTTAGAATAGACTTCAGTTTGACTAACTACTTTTTGCCAATGTATGATAATCATCTTTCCAGCCTTCAAGAATAATTTTGTCAACTTGTCGTCTCAAATCCTAAACCAGATATTTTTGTTTTGAGAAATGCGTCCTGTGTTTTGGTACTAATTTCTCTACCAGTTTTACTTGCATGGGCTCCAACTTAATTTCATATTGTTCTTGTTGTTAGGTGCTGTGGATTGGTTCTGACTCATAGGGACTCTATGCACAACAGAACGAAACTCTGCCCAGTCCTGCGCCATCCTCACAATTGTTATGCTTCAGCCCATTGTTGTGGCCACCATGTCAATCCACCTCATGGAGGGTTTTCCTCTTTTTTGCTGACCCTCTACTTTACCAAGCATGATGTCCTTCTCTAGGGACTGATCCCTCCTGACAGCATGTCCAAATATGTGAGATCAATTTTCGCCATCCTCACTCCCAAGGAGCACTCTGACTATTTATTTCAAGAAAGATACATTTGTTCTTTTGGCAGTCAGTGGTGTATTTAATATTCTTCGCCAACACCATAATTCAAAGGTACCAATTCTTATTCAGTCTTCTTTATTCATTGCCCAGCTTTTGCAAGTATGAGGTAATTGAAAACACCATGGCTTGGGTCAGGAGCACTGTAGTCTTCAAGGTAACATCTTTGCTTTTGAACACTTCGAAGAAGTCTTTTGCAGCGGATTTCCCCAAAGCAATGCTTTGTTTGATTTCCTGACTGCTGCTTCCATGGGTGTTGATTGTGGATTCACGTAAAATGAAGTCCTTGGCAACTTCGATATTTTCTCTGTTTATCATGATGTTGCTTATTGGTCCAGTTGTTAAGATTTTTTCTTTTCTTTATGTTGAAGTGTGATCCATACTGAAGGCAATGGTCTTTGATCATCAGTAAGTGCTTCAAGTCCTCTTCACCTTCAGCAAGCAATGTTGCATCATCTGCATATCTCAGGTTGTTAATGAGCCTTCTTAAAATCCTGATACCTCATTCTTCTTCATATAGTCCAGCTTCTCAGATTATTTGTTCAACATACAGTTTGAATAAGTATCGTGAAAGGATGTAACCCTGACACCCTCCTTTCCTGACTTTAAACCATGCAGTATCCCCTTGTTCTTTTTGACGACTGATCTTGATCTATCTACAGGTTCCTCATGAGGACAATTAAGTGATCTGGAATCCCCATTTTTCACATTATCCATAATTTGTTATGATCCACACAGTCAAATGCCTTTGCATAGTCAATAAAACGCAGGTAAATATCTTTCTGGTATTCCCTTCTTTCAACCAGGATCCAACTGACATCAGCAGTGATATACCTTATTCCATGTCCTCTTCTGAATCAGCTTGAATTCCTGGCTGTTCCCTGTCGATGTACTGCTGCAACCACTTTTGAATGATCTTCAGCAAAATTTACTTGCCTGTTATATTAATGATATTGTTTGAAAATTTTTGCATTTGTTTGGGTCACCTTTCTTTGGAATAGGCATAAATATGGATCTATTCCATTTGGTTGACCAGGTAGCTGTCTTCCAAATATCTTGGCATAAACTAATGAACAATTCAAACACTGCATCCCTTTATTGAAATATCTCAATTGGTATTCTGTCAATTCCTGGAGCCTTGTTTTTTTTTTACCAATGTCTTCAGTGCAGCTTGGACTTCTTCCTTCAGTACCATCAGTTCTTGACCATATACTACCTCCTTAAATGGTTGAACGTTGACCAATATTTTTGGTTCAGTGACTCCTCGTGTTCCTTCCATCTTCTTTTGATGCTTCCTGCATCGTTCAGTATTTCACCCATACAGTTCTTCACTATTGCAAATTGAGGCTTGAATTTTTCTTTAGTTTTTTCAGCTTGAGAAGTGCCAAGAGTGTTCTTCACTTTTGGTTTTCTAACTCCAGGTCTTTGCACAAGTCATTATAATAATTTACTTCATCTTCTCAAGCTGCCCCTTGAAATCTGTTAATCCCTCTAACTTCATATTTCTTCCACTCACTTTACCTACATGATGTTCAAGAGCAATTTTCGGGGTCTCTTCTGACATACATTTTGGTCTTTCCTTTCTTTCCTGGCTTTTTAATGATCTCTTCCTTTCTTCATGTATGATGATGTCCTTGATGTTATTTTACAACCTGTCTGGTCTCAGGTGATTAGTGTCCATTGTGTCAAATCTTTCTTGAGATTGTCTCTAAATTCAGGGAGGATAATAACTCAATGTCATACTTTGGCTCTTGTGGTTTTGTTTTAATTTTCTTCAGCTTCAACTTGAACTTCCATATGTGCAAATGACGGTCTGTTCTGCAGTCAGCCCTGCCTTGTTCTGACTGATGATATTGAGCTTTTCCATAGTTTCTTTCCGCAGATGTAGTTGATTTCACTCCTGTATATTCCATCTGGCATGGTCCATGTGTATATTTGCTGTTTATGTTGTTGAAAAAAGGTATTTGCAATGAAAGATTTGTTCGTTTTGCAAAATTCTAACATATGATCTCCAGTATTGTCTGTATCACCAAGGCCATATTTTCCAATTACTGATCCTTTTTCTCTGTTTCCAATTTTTACCGTCCAATCACCAGTAATTATCACTGCATCCTGATTGCATGTTTGATCAATTTCAGACTCCAGAAGTTGGTAAAAAAATCTTCTATTTCTTTATTTTTGGCCTTAGAGTTTGGTGTGTAAATTTGAATAGTAGTTGTATTAAGTGGTATTCCTTTTAGGTGTATGGATATTATCCTATCACTGATAGCCTTGTACTTCAGGATAGACCTTGAAGTGTTCTGTTTGATGATGAATGCAACACCATTCCTCTTCAATTTGTCATCCCTGGCATAGTAGACCATATGATTGCCTGATTCAAAATGGCCAATAATTTTATGAGAGATTGAGAAATTTAGAATAATGGATGAGAATTCTCTGAGCACTAATTATATCTTTCATGCTCAATTATAATGATTTATTTTTTAACTTCTCCTTTTTCCTTCTTCATAAACAGTATAGGAAAGATCAAGGAGGAATAAGATATCATTTCTGCACAAGTATGAAAAACCAGATTACCTCAGGAAGGGATGCTGGGCAGGTGAACGTAACAATGGGTCACTGTTTCCCTTAGATCAGGTCCTCAAGAACTGAAACACGATAGTAGTACTGCCACAAGAACACCTTGGATGAGGCTTTTGAGAAACTATACTGTTGTGGCTTATACTTTAAACCTACACTATTTTGATTATTCAAATCTCATCCAGATTTTTCCATTCTGGAAATTAAAAGTGACCGGAGTTATTGGTCCTGTAGGACAAGGGTGAAGAGTCCTGGTAACTCAGAAGTTAAATGTTCAGCTGCTAACCAAAAGTTTGGCAGTTGAAACCCACCAGCTGCTCCATGGGAGAAAGATGTGGCAGTTTGTTTCCATAAAGATTTCAGCCTTAGAAACTCCATGGTACAGTCCTACTCTGCCTCAAAGGGTCGCTATGATTTGGAATTAACTAAAGGGCAACGAGGGGTATGACAAGGGTCATTACTGCACAACATGAATGATTTATTCTTTTTTTGTACACCTAGTTGAGAGTGCATTATAAAGTTAGTAGGCTGCATATCACCTAAAAGCTCAATTACTTAGAGGAAATCAACTAATTGTTTGTCTATGTCTGTTCTATTAATCATTTATTCAGAATTCAGCTAACTAGTGAAATCCCTATAATACAGTGTCTAGACAGGATTGGATCAATGTGAGGAAAGCAGTCATAAACATAAATTAATCACACTACATCTTCTTAGTCTACTGCCTTTATTAAATTTTTTTATAGTAAACATTATCTTCCAAATGCACATGCAATACCTTGAAAAAATTATTTAACCTGTATGTGCCTCAACTTCCAAAGGGATAAGAATATGTCCTATTTATGTCAGAAGCCTACTCTTAATGAATGCATATTTACAGTGCCATCAACTCCAAGAATTTTTTTGGTCCATTCCAACGTAAAATGTGCTCACCTCCTATGCTACATATTGAAGTTTCATTAGACAACCTTGTTCATTCAAACTATTAAGTACAAGTTCTAGGCTGAAATAAGGTCTAGGCACAATGTTGAGCAACACAAGGATCCTATTCTAGTGGAGATTACTTCACTTTTCAAACCACTACTATAACATTTATTTAAAATAAAAATATATCATATGGTATTGATAAATATTAGCATAAACAAAGTAATATAATAAGTAGTACTAAGGGGATAAGCAGGTTGGCTCTGAGAAAAGAAAGTATATAAGTTTGGCCCTTTTTTTATCATTCATATGTCAGTGGACTCTCACAGATACCTTTTGTATGAATGAGAAATTTTGATATTATAAAATGATGAAGAATCATATATTTAATCAACTGAGAATGATTAAATTTCAGTTCTGGACATATGGTGGCCTGAATTGGTATGTACCAAATATCACTCCCTGCTGCAACTTCTGTGAAATATTGGGACAAGGATGGTATTTATTAGATGTTTATTATGTATTATCAAACTACAAGAAGGGAAAGGAAGAGTGGAAGGAAGAAAGGGTAGAAGGAAGGAAAGGTGGAAGAAAAGAAGGAAGTCAGAAAGGAAGGGAGGGAAGAAGGAAGGACGGATAAAAAGAAAGGAAAAAAAGAGAAATCTCCAGAAGAAAAATAAAAAGAGAACTCAAGGTCAATGATAAAACCCTGGCTCACATTTCTGTGGTGTGTAATTGTTCAAGGAAGTAGAATGAAAGTTGGGCCTTGAAGTTAAGCTCTAGGGGCTAAGAGACTATAAATTTGGGTCTGTGTCCACATGAGGCAGGAAATGAAACCAACATAATGCACAAAGCAAGTATTATTCAAATTCTGAATAGTTAATGAAAGGGGAATTAAAAAATTTTACACATCAGCCTGGAAAAGTAGCTCAAAAGCTTACTTTCTATCTTAGATTTTCCATAGGAAAATAGTAAATATTCCTACTAAACCAAATTCAAAACCTTATTCTTAAACCATTTGCAGGTTTTGGAGTCCAAATATATACTAACAACATAAGGCAGAAATCTAATAATGAAAAAATGCCATCAGCATAGGTCTAAACCGAAAAGAAAACAATTACCCAATTCCCGTGGAGATGATGCCAACTCATAGCAACCCTGTAGGAACCCAGAGTAGAACTGCCGCATAGGGTTTCCACAGCTGAAACCTTTACATAAGCAGACTGTTACATCTTTCTCCTGCAGAACGACTGGTGGGTTCCAACAGCCAACCTTACAGTTAGCAGTTGAGTGCTTAACCGTTGTGCCACCAGGGTTTCTTAACATAGGTCTAAGATCTGTTAATTCTCTGGAACTCTGTTTAAAAATAATCACAGACCTATGTAGGAAAGCACTTTCAAACCAGTGTCCACAGAAATTCTATGAGTCTAAGAGAGACATAGTGTAAATATATTCTTCCCATTTTAAAACATTCGTTCACAAAAGGAGAAATATTAACAGAATCAAATAAAATCTATTTATGAAATAATTTCAATGTAATAAAAAAGAAAAAATCAAGATAAAAAAAGGATGGTGGTAATGGCATGGTTTCTTCCCATTTAAAAAATGGAATTACGTATATTAGAGGGCACATTTCATAACTGAAGATATCAACCATTACCGAGACATATTCTAGTAAAAAACCCTGGGCTTAAAATAAAAAGAACAAAATATCTAGGCAGAAAGACTAAACACTTATGAGAAAAATAAAATTATATCATCATCAGGCTATATAACAGTAATGCTTTATGCCAAAATAAAGTTGAATAACATATTTAAGGTAACCAAGGTGGCGGGGGAAGCTGCCGGTGCTTTTTATATCCAGTAAAATCTACTTTCAGCAGTAAAAGAGAAAGAAAAACTTTTGGTCGAAGTGTGAGAACTCAGGGAATACTGTGCATATGAACAGTTCTTAAGAAATATATTAAAATATAAGTATATTCTTTTATGCTTTACGAAATTTTCGTAAGAAATTTAGGTGAACAACTCATATTGTTACTTTTAGAACTAAGACTAATATAGTCTTAAACTTCAGAATATAGAATGTAATAGCTATATGTTTCTTTCAATGCAAATATAGTGCATGTATAAATAAAAAGTAGAGGACGAGAAAGCATAGAAAAAAATATTTAACTTCAATATTGAAGTTCTCAATATTCATACTAGAGGTGGTAGCATTGGCATTGTTATTGTGAAACTGATACATGTTTAACATTTGATAAAGCCAGTGAATTATTACAGATTATTTGTAGTCTATCACCCCCAGTGTTCTTGAGAAATGAGACTCTTAGTGTGGAAGAAAGGTAAATCAGAAGTAATAGTTTAGGGGTTAAGTAAAATCTCTTTTTTTTTTAAATTTTAATTAGAAGTATCAACACAAACTTATGAAATACTAGATATATGTGGCTGTATACATTTTTGTGTTTTTATATTTTCTAGATTTGTCCACTGGGAGCGGGGAGTCAAAAACAAAACTAAACTAGAGACAATGGCCAACCAACGGCAATGAGCGTTCCTAGTACCCAGAATTGAAATGTATTTAACAATAAAAGAAACCAGAATTCTATGGAGCAGTGACTGATTCAAGTTCTGGAGCAGAAACTGTATAAATGAGCCTAAAAATCTTTGTCATAACAGATAGCAAGGAAGCTTTCAAATACTGGTAGAGTTTTGTCAAAAATCACTGGAGCAAAGTGGAAGATGATTGGCTAAAGACTCGAAATAGCTTAAATTAGGATAATGACATAACAGATTAAAGCGCATACAATAGGTTTAAAATCACAAATTCAAAATAATACTCAAAACAAAACAAAGCAAAACTATTGGTCCCTTTGAAGGGTAACTGGGAACAATTTCTTTACTTCGCAAACTGGCAAATACAATTAGAGTCATAAACGTGACCTTCTTTTTGTACATGACCTACACTACTTTTAACAAAATAGTAAATGATGACAAATGTTATTTTATAGAAATATTCTGTATAATAAATGAAAAAGATGTGAGAGAATTAGATTATCACCAAGGCTCAACCGCAGTAAATTAATCAAATAGACATCGAATATCAATGACTGCTAATATCACCCAAAGAAAAACAACCAAACAGTATATGCCTTCTAACAAATTAAAACATCACCTCCTATGGTCTTGACAAAGGAATGGAACTTGAGTCTGATCAATACTCTGGATCCTGCTGCAAATTTAGAGGAAATACATTCAGAAGAATATGCTGATCTTCCTTCAGCAGAATCCGGGGTATTGACAGCTCTACAGGTTTTTCATCTTATAAATTGTAAGGAAAGAAAGAGAAAGAATAGTCAGATTAAAAGAGACTTCAAATGCATTATTTTTTTGAAAGGGCAAAACTCATCTATAGTGTCTAGGGATGCACATTTGGGTGATAAAATTAAAAGAAACTCAAGGAATTGGTTACCCTGACGTTTAGAATATCGACTACTTTGGTGAGAAGGGAGGTGTTTGTGATTAGAGCAGTGCCCAGAGAGTACCTCTAGGTGATTCAAAAATTTTGTGGTTTTTCCTTGGCTTAAGTGATTACAAGAGTGTTTGCTTTATAAGAATTCACTTAAGTATACATTTTTTTTTTGTATACAAGTATTATGCAAAAATAAAACGGTTAAAATTAAAATAACGTTGATTTTTAAGATCAGCTGATATGAAAATAATCTAGAAGTGACAAAAATATTAATATTAGATATATTCAGAGACGAATATAAAAAGTTTGAAGAGTTGAAAGCAGTTCATTTGAAAAAGTAGAAAATATGTGTATGGTGGGGAAGGGAACTGTTGATACTTACGGAATTGTGGGAATATTTTAAAAAGTATAGTTGTATAATTTTGATTAAAATTGAAGTTAATACTTATAACTGAGAAATAACAATTAATAATTTTCATAGAAGAAAGCATGAGTACTTAGAGGTTAGAACCACTCCAAACAGGATAAAAAAGGTAAATTTAAATCTAGATATACCATGGTAAATTCTATAACACTAAATAGAAAGTCAGGTATGCATGTTTGTATATACATATATATTATATATGAAAGTATATATAATATATATATTACATTATATAATTATATATATATTAGATATATAATTTGGAAACCCTGGTGGTGTAGTGATTAAGTGCTACAGCTGCTAACCCAAAGATTGGCAGTTCGAATCTACCAGGTGGTCCTTGGAAACTCTATGGAGCAGTTCTACTCTGACCTATAGGGTCACCGTGAGTCAGAATTGACTTGACAGCAATGGATTTGGTTTGGTTTTTACATATATAATTATATAATACAATGTATATATGTAAAGATAAAACTGTGTTTACTTAGAAAATGTATCAATTTATAAGCTACAAATAGAAAACTGAAGAGTTACAGAAGTTTGGAAATACTTTATATATACATGAAAGGAAGAAAAACAGATAATGGGAAATATAATAGAATAATAAAAATAATTTCAAACATACTGGTTCTTAAAATAAATAGTGTCAGGTTAAACTTTATTTTTGAGACAGAAATTTCCCATTTAGATTAAAAAAGAGATATTTTAAAGAGATACTTAAATACTTTAGAAGAGTGTTGTTTGTATGAGATTTATGTACGGTACTATACTATAATTTGCTATGCTATATCATTAACTATGTTAACTGTTAAAATTGGAGGGATTGTTTAAATTATGTGCATGCCATATTTGCTATCTCAGAATTTAAAATCTAATCAGAGTAATAAATAGTAAATAAAATGGGAAAGAACAACAGCACAAGAAAACACATAGCATTATCAAATAAGGTAAAATTAACACATGATACCAGATTTTAAGTGATAGGATAAAAGTGAAACATTTTTTGGTTGTGCTTACTTAAAGAAAGTTATGAAGAAGTGATAGAATGCAAGCTCAGAATTGAAAGATAAAAATTTTTTTTTAGGACTGAAACTTTGGGTGTAGTAGTGATTTCCATAATCAACTCATCAAAATCTTGAGCTTCTATTTTATAATATAAACATCAGCTGTCATTTGAGATCCAGAACATGAGGCTTGTCAACTATATATCCTAAAATCTGGAATAAAACTCACTATATTATGAAATATATATAATATACTGGATATTATGAAAAGATTGGTTTGAGAACCAGTGGAAGAGGAACACTTCAGTAAAAGGACTTGTAAACACAAATGCACAGAAGTAGGGGATTATAAATAATAGTCAAAACCAAACCAAACCCACTGCCATCAAGTCAATTCTGATTCATAGTTACCCTATAGGACAGAGTAGAACTGCCCCATAGAGTTTCCAAGAAGCGCCTGGTGGATTCAAACTGCTGAACTTTTGGTTACCAGCTGTAGCACTTAACCAGTACACCACCAGGGTTTCCAAATAACAGTCAAGATAATGCAAATATGTCATTTTTAGCAAATTCGGGGTCTCTAAAAAAACAGTGTTGCAATAAATGTAAGCTTATCTAATGAATGAGAATAATCAATAAGTGTCTTAATTTAAGAAAGAAATATCTTCATACTCCAAGAAAAACAAGGCTCCAGGAATTGATGGAATACCATTTGAGATGTTTCTGCAAATGGATACAGCACAGGAAGTGCTCACTCATCTGTGCCAAGAAATTTGGAAGACAGATTCCTGGCCAACTAACTGGAAGAGATCCATATTTGTACTCATTTAGAAGAAAAGAGATCCAACAGAATGTGAAAATTATTGAACAATATGATTAATATCATACCAAGTAAATTTTGCTGAAGATAATCCAAAAGTGGTTGCAGCAGAACATCAAAAGAAAACTGTCAGAAACTCAAGTTGGATTCAGAAGAGGACGTGGAACTAGGGATAACATTGCTGATGTCAGATGGATTGTGACTGAAAACAGAGAATACCAGACAGTTGTTTACCTGTGTTTTATTGGCTATACAAAGTCATTCAACAGTGTGGATTATAACTAATCATGGATAACATTGCAAAAAATAGGAATTTCAGAACACTTAATTATGCCCGTGGGGAACATGTACTTAGGCCAAGTGGCAGTCATTCAAACAGAACAAGGGGATACTGTGTGCTTTAAAGTAAGGAAATGTGTGTGTCAGGGTTGTATCCTTTCACCATATGTATTCAATGTGTATGCTGAGCAAATAATCCAAGAGGGTGGACTAAATGAAAAAGAGCATAACATTGAGATTGGAGGAAGACTCATTAACAACCTGCAATATGCAGATGACACAACCTTGCTTGCTGAAAGTGAGCTTGAAGCACTTACTGATGACGGTCGAAGACCACAGTCTTCCAGTCTTCAGTAGGGATTACACCTCAAAATAAAGAAAACAAAAATCCTCATAGCAGAACCAATAAGCAATATCATGACAAATGAAGGCAAGATTGAAGTTGTCCAGGATTTCATTTTGCTCAAATCCACAATCAATGCCCATGGAAGGAGCAGTCAAGAAACTAGACAAGGTATTGCATTGGGCAAATATGGTGGAAAAGACTTTTTTAAAGTGTTAAAAAACAAAGATACCACTTTGAGAACTAAGGTACACTGGATCAAGATGTATTTTCAATTGCCTTATATGTATGTGAAAGCTGGACAATGAATAAGGAAGACCAAAGAAGAATTGATGCCTTTGAATTATGGTGTTTGTGAAGAATATTGACTATACCATGGACTGCCAAAAGAGTGAACAAATCTGTCTTAAAAAAAGTACAGCCAGAATGCTCCTTAGAAGCAAGGATGTCAAAACTTTGTCTCACATACTTTGGACATGTTATTACCAGGGACCAGTCCCTTGAGAAGAACATCGTACTTGGTAAGGCAGAGGGTTAGCGAAAAAGAGGAAAACCCTCAACAAGATTAATTAACACTGTGGCTGCGACAATGGGTTCAAACATAGCAACAATTGTGGGGATTGCACAAGACAGACAGGATTTCTTTCTGTTGTACATAGGGTTGCTATGAGTCAGAACCGACTTTGCCTTACCTAAAAACAACAACAGTAATTGATATGAGGAATTAGAAAAGAGAAAAACTATAACAAAACTTGTTATGTCCTTAGTAATGGAGAAAACGAGGATGCATACTGAAAATGTATTAAAGTACTTTGGGTGTTTGTTTATGGATGGTAGGGTCAGGGTGGATGGGGAGAGGATTGCATTAAACCTCTCTGTTAGTAAAAGACCCT
The DNA here is from genome assembly GCF_024166365.1 of Elephas maximus indicus. Taxonomy (NCBI): domain Eukaryota; kingdom Metazoa; phylum Chordata; class Mammalia; order Proboscidea; family Elephantidae; genus Elephas; species Elephas maximus. The sequence goes on from NC_064832.1 coordinate 53,555,716, forward strand.
ACACAATGTGGCCCTTGCCTGCCTCTCTGACTATATTTCTTATAACTCCCTTCTTTCCTTGCAATATTCTGCCCACTGAAATTTTTTTTTTTAAAGACATGTTTCTGTTACTTCTATGTTGTTGTGTGCCCTTAAGTCGATTCTGACTCCTGGCAACCCTATAGGACAGAGCAGATGCCTTGAAGAGTTTTCTAGGCTGAAATAGCTGTGGTAGAAGATCCCAAGTGTTTTCTCCCTGTAGAGATTAGTGGCTTCACACTAAAGCCCAGTGCTTAACCATGGCATCATCAGGGCTCCTGGTTACTTGTATACCACTAGTCTATTGCCAGGCTAGGGCATTTGAACTTTTACTTCCTCAAAGTAGAATGTTATAATTTATGATTGTATTTTTTTTAATTATAAATCAACTAAAATATCAACTTCTCAGAGAAGTATTCCCTGACCAACCAAACTAAATATTATTACTCCCACTAATTCTTAATTCATCATCATATTTTATTTTATTGACAGTATTTACTGCTGTTCTGAAATTTTCTTACTCATCTATTAATTTGTGTATTATCTCCCTGCATACTCTACCCCCCCATTAAAATGTAGATTACAAAAAATGGGAATTACATTTTGTTTTGCTTGTCTCTATTTTGTCAAGACTCAAAAAGTTCAATTGCACAGTAAACTAAATAAATATTAATTAAATTTTAAATATCAAAGCATGTTCTGGACAGATAATCAAGACAAGATATGGAATATAAAAGACATGTAGAATACAAAGGCAAAGATGACTTGAACTTTAAAATTGAGATGCTTTTAGCAGAATGATTCAATGGTAGAATTCTTGCCTTCCATGTGGGAGACCTGGATGTGATTCCCAGCCAATACTACCAAAGTATAGACAACTTGTCTGTCAGTGCAGGTTTGCATGTTGTTATTATGCCAAATAGATTTCAGTGAATCTTACAGACTAAGAGTAGGAAGAAAGCACTGATGATCTACTTATTAAAAAATTAGCCATGAAAACCCTGTGAATCACAATAGTCCAATCCTGTTGTGCGTGGGGTCACCATGAGTTGGGGGCCAACTCAACAGCAGCTAACAACAACAGGTGGATAATATAAGAATAAATTATTGAACAGAGGGCTTACTGTTTGGTAATGAAGAGGATAATAAAGCACCTCATTGTGTTTGTTGTTAGTTGCCATAAAGTCAATTCCATCTCATGGCAACCCTATGTGTGCCGAGTAGGACTGCTCCTTAGGGTTTTCAATGCTGTGACTTTTTAGAAGCAGATCACCAGGCCTGTCCTCCAAGACTCCTCTGATGGATTCGACTGCCTTTTGGTTAGTAGTCAAGAGCATTTTAGAAGCCATAAAATATCTTTTAGTTAATGACAACTTTTAAATTTGGATGGAAAGTTAAGCCTAACTGCTGTTTAACTCATACTGTTGAGATCACTAAGAAACCAAACTCCCTTTGGCTCTGAACTGAAATTAAACAGTTGAAATCATGAGAGAATCTAATTCATTACCTGTAGTGGAATCTTAAACAAACTCTAAATGATTTGATAGTTTGTATTTTATAATCTACTTCTTTATTTACCAGGTCTGAATTTTTACTCTTTTATATAAAATTAAAATGCAATTGCAAAGGAAAAAAAAAAAAAAAACAACTCAGTATGGGCTCTCAGATTTCAATGAAAATCTATATAGCTTGGTAGGAAATATTTATTTCCTTAAAAAAATTTGTATTGTATATGAATTAAACTAGAAGCATTCTCAAATGTCTCAGTATTAAATATAATCAAGTTGATTACTACAGTAGAATTCTAAACTTGATGAAAGAATGTCATGGACTTTAATTGCTTTGTTGAAAATTGTGATATTATAAGGTTCAGAATAAATTTTCAAAATTAGAAAAGGTCGGCAAAGCTTATTAGAGAAATCTTGCTCATACTTTGTGATTGCTGAGATTAGTAATTATAAGCTGGTACCTAGATAATTTGTAGAAAATCAGTTTAAATAAATGTTTTCATTATGCTTTAATTTGACTACATTAGCATCATATTACTAACATAGCTTACATAAGTCTCCTCAAAATCTAAAGTATCTGTTTTGGAAGTTAGTTAGACTGTTTCATACAGGGTACCAGCATGAAACAGATGGTACAGTCAAATTAGAATAATTCTGGGAGTATTTGATAAAGAAAATATTTGTAAAAGTGTGAGCAAAATGTAAGCAATCCAGAAAGAATTGTGTTGTTCTATGGAGAAACAAATAACAGCAAAATTATTACCACACCTAGACCTAAAATAAGGAGGGAGGGGAGTAATTACCAAAATCTAGAAGAAAAAGACAAACAGGGAAGACTTCCATGAGATGACTAGTGACCTTCAATCATGGATCCCAGATGAAATCTGCAGGAAAGGAGCTAGAAGAAAAAATTGCCCTCACTTCACACTTCTCTTTTCACATCATCTCCTACCAGGGCTCTCCACTGAAGGAACTAAACCAGAAGCCAGAAAACAATAAACTATTAAAATTATGGTCAGTTGATTTTGAACAAGCTTGCCAAGACAATTTGATGGAGAGAGAATAGAGCTGAGATGAGTAAAATTTCACATTAAAAAAATAAACTTGGTCCCCTGGTTCACACCATATACCAAAATTAATTCAAAATGTATCATAGACCTAAATGTAAGAGCTAAAAGTATAAAACCCTTTGAAGAAACCATAGATGTAAATCTTTATAACCTAGGGAGAGTCAATGGTTTCTTCTGTATGACAACAAAAGCATAAGCAACAACAACAAAAAAAGTCTATTCATTGAATTCCATGAAAATTAAAAACTTTTGTGCTTCCAAGGATATCATCAAGAAGGTGAAAAGATAAGCCATAGAATCAGATGAAATATTTTCAAGTCTGATATCTCACAAGGGTTTAATATTCAGAATAGATAAAGAACTCCTAAGGTAAACAATAAAATGACATAAGTGCCATTTAAGAAACGAACAAATGATTTGAAAAGACATTTTCCCAAAGGATACATACAAAAGGACATTAAAGATGCTTGAGGTCATTAGTCTTTAGAGAAACACAAAATCAAAACTGCTATGAGTTATCACTTCACACCACCTAGAATGGCTAGGACCAAAAAGACAAATAATAAAAAGTGTTAGCCATGTTGTGCACAAATTGGAACTGTCATGTATAGCTGATGATAATGTGAACTGTTGAAGCCACATCAAAAGCGCTGTGACTATTCCTCAAAATGTTAAATACAGAGTTATCGTTTGGCCAATCAACTTCACTCCTAGGTAAATACTCAACGGGAATAAAACGCGTCCACATAAAAATTTGTACCTGAATGTCTATGGGAGCAATATTCACAATAGCACCAAAATGATTACACCTCAACATAAAGAAAACAAAAATCCTCACAACAACAGAAAAAGTAGTGAAGTTGTCAAGGTTTTAATTTTACTTCAATCCACAACCAACGACCATTGAAGCAGCAGTCAAGAAATCAAATGACATATTGCATTGGGCAAATCTGCTGCAAAAGACCTCTTTAAAGTGTTAAAAAGCAAAGATGTCACTTTGAGGACTAAGGAGTGCCTGACCCTAGCCATAGTATTTTCAATTGCCTCAGATGCATATGAAAGTTGGACAATGAAAAAGGAAGACTGAAGAAGAATTGATGCCTTTTAATTATGATGTTGGCAAAGAATATTGAATATACCACAAACTGCCAAAAGAAAGAATGAATCTGTTTTGGAAGAAGTACAGCCAGAACGCCGCTTAGAAGCGAGGATCGTGAGACTTCATCTCACCTACTTTGGACATGTTATCGGGAGGGACCAGTCCCTGGAGAAGGACATGATGCTTGGTAAAGTAGCTCTTCACCTCTATGCCATCAGGGTTTCTGGTAGAGGGTCGGTGAAAAAGAGGAAGACCTTCAACTAGATGGATTGACGCAGTAGCTGCAACAATGGACTCAAACATAGCAGTGATTATGAAGATGGTTTAGGACCTGGCAGTGTTTCGTTCTGTTGTACATGCGGTCACTGTGAGTCAGAATTGCCTGCAAGGCACTTAACAACAACAATTATCTGGCTATAAAAACAAATCAAGTGCTCATGAATCTACAGCATGGATGAAACTTGAAAACATTATGCCAGGTGAAAGAAGCCAAGTCACTAAAGACCACATATTGTATGAGTCTATTCATACAAAATGTCCAGAATAGTAAAATCCATAGCAACAAAAAGTAGATTGGTGTTTGCCAAGACTGGAGCGGGAAGAGTAGGGAGTGACTGCTAATGGGAAGGAGGATTCTTTTGGTGGTGATGTAAATATTCTAAAATTATACAGTGGTAATGTTTGTACAACACTGTGAATATTCTAAAACTACTGAACTCCACACTTAAATGGGTGAATTTATGGTATGTGTACATCTCAACAGAGCTTTTATAAAATCATATTTAAATGTCTTAACATTCTACCTTGTTTCTTGCTGATGTTATTATTAAATTATTCATGATTAAGTTCTGTTTTAGAGGGGAAAATGCCAGTGGTTTACCCATTGATAAGAACTTATTCAAGGATAAAATTCAAAGCAAATTATGTACTGATATCTTTAAAAATGTGTAAAATTATGTAACTTCAAAAGACTAGTTTAAGGAGGTGGCAGCAGGGAAGACCAAACATTTAACACTGATTTACAATTAATTTTTTAAAGAAACAATATGAGGCCTGAAATACTTAGTGCAGCTTCTAGAAATCCAACATTTCTTTAAAAAGTTAATTGTTAACCAGTGTTAAATGTTTGGTCTCTGAGTCCAATCCCAATTTCATCACATGCTAACTATGTGATCATGGTCAACTGAACCTCAGCTCCATTACCTGTAACATAAGAATGAATGGATAGAAGGCACTCACCGAAACATGCGAAAACCCATGCCTGGCACGTGGTAAGCACTATTTTCTCTAAGTCAACTACTAGCTATTAGACTTTGCCTTAGTCTTAGACTCAATCTTAATGTTCATCAGTAGTAGTACCTTTAGAATTTTGAGTATTAGTAGTGGAACTATTAAGTATGATTCTTTTTTATGATTCAATAAATAATCAATTTAATAGTAGCATGATAAATCCATAAAGTCATTTTTGGTTCTAAACACAGCCAAATAGCCCACACGAGTTAACAATCTCCGAATTTAATAGTAAAGTTACCAGAAGGATATGTATGCTGGGATAGGAAGAAGATAACTTTTATAAGCATACACTGTAGCAAATTTGTGGAAAGATGTGCTGATACAAACCAGGTAATTTACTATGATATTTATTATTCTATAAATATTGTAGTGTTGACAAATGAAAAAAAAAAAAAAGAATTCACTAGTTACTTTCCAATAAGGTTAAAAATTTCAAACATTGACCATTAACATACCGAAGTCTAATAAGCTTAGTGATACACAGGGATTAAAAGATTTATAAGTGCTTTCAAATCAAGCTGTAGGAAACACAATATAACCTTTAAATAACTCTGGCTTAACGTGATAGCACAGTGGACAAGAATAAAATTTCTTCAAATTCTTCCTTGTAAGAAAGCTATAATGAGATGTTATCATAAGTGGATTAGAAAATTTTTCCTAACGGGGATATTAATATCATATTTGAATGATCTTCCAATGTAGCTACCATTCAAAAACAGTCATTAATCAATGAATGGTGTTTCCCAGGGCATAAGTTCATTTAAGCATTCGGAATCATTACAAGCAAACCAAATTTAAACTGTTCAATTTCTTACTGGGTTAAAAATTATGAATGTTTTAAGGATGTAAACATATTTTCTTATATGTACTTATTTTTCAAGAAAATAAAAACCCATAATTATAGTACAATGAAAACAAACCCATAATATAATATAAAATAGTACAGTTTAAATGTCTCCTTATGATTAAGTCCTTCATAGAACACTCAAATGTCACATCCCTACCTTCCCTTTCATACTCTCTAACCTCTTTCTCATTACATTTTTGCTATAGAACTTGTATCAACCGTACTATATATTTTATATGTTTATCTGCTTATCGTATTTTTATCTATAGAGAATAATAAATTCTATCTTTGCTAGATAACTTGCAACTGAAAAAGTGACTACACATAATAGAAACTCGGTGTAAAAATTTTGGAAAGGAACAGAAGAACAGAGGGAAAAAGGGAGGAAAGAAGGAAGAAAATACTTTACTCTCTTAATACATATATACATATATAAGGCACAAGGGGTGTTCAATATCTTTTAACATACGCATAAAGTTCCCTACGTGTCTTCACTATTTTCATTTCTCCCTTCCTTTCTCCAATGAGCAATAAGAGTTTTGTATAAATCATTTCTTTGTATGTCAATACATTTTAAAGAAGTTCACGATAATGTGCATATACAAGTTCTACAATTTATAAACATACATGAAATTGTCTCCTGCAATTTTCATTTTTCACTCCACATTTAACTTTAGAGATCTATCCATTTTGGATTCATAGAGATCTACTTCATTAATTTATTTCTCAGAGTTCCATTTTTTGAGTACACCATGTTGTTAGGAGCCGTTGAGTTGGTTCCAATTCATAACAACACTATGCACAACAGAACGAAACACTGCCCAATCCTGCGCCATCCTTACAATCGTTGTTATGCTTGAGCCCATTGTTGCAGCCACGGTGTCAATCCACCTTGAAGAGGGTCTTCCTCTTTTCCACCAACACCGTACTTTACCAAACAGGATATCCTTCTCCAAGGACTGATTCCTCCTGACAACGTGCTCGAAGTATGTAAGACGCGGTCTTGCCATCCTTGCTTCTAAGGAACATGCTGGTTGTACTTCTTCCAAGGCAGATGTCTGTTATTTTGGCAGTCCATGGTATATTCAGTATTCTTTGCCAACACCACAATTCAAAGGCATCGATTCTTCTTTGGGCTTCCTTATTCATTGTCCAGCTTTCACGTACATATAATGCAACTGAAAATACCATGGTTTGGGTCAGGCAAACCTTAGTCTTCAAGGTGATATCTTTGCTTTTCTACACTTTAAAGAAGTCCTTTGCAGCAGATTTACCCAATGCAATGTGTCTTTTGATTTTTTGACTGCTGCTTCAGTGGGTGCTGACTGTGGATCCAAGTAAAATGAAATCTTTCACAACCTCAGTCTTTTCTCCATTTGTCATGATGCTGTTCATTGATACAGTTGTGAGGATTTTTATTTTCTTTATGTTGAGATGTAATCCATACTGAAGCCTGTGGTCTTTGATCTTCATCAGTAAGTGCTTCAAGTCCTCCTCAAATTCAGCAAGCAAGATTGAGTCATCTGCAAAAGCAGGTTGTTAATGAGTCTTCCTCCAACCTGGATGTCCCGTTGTTCTTCATATAGTCAAGCTTCTTGGATTACTTGTTCAGCATACAGATTGAATAAGTGTGGTGAAAGGATACAACCCTGAAGCCCAACTCTCCTGACTTTAAACCAATCAGTATCCCCTTGTTCTGTCTGAACAACTGCCTCTCGATCTATGTAAAGGTTCCTCATGAGAACAATTAAGTGTTCTGGAATTCTCATTCTTTGCAATGTTATCCATAATTTGTTATGATCCACACAGTCAAACGGCTTTGAATAGTCAATAAAATACAGGTAAACAACTTCTGGTATTCTCTGCTTTTAGCCAGGATCCATCTGACATCAGCAATGATATCCCTGGTTCCACGTCCTCTTCTGAAACTGGCCTGAATTTCTGGCAGTTCCCTGTCAATATACTGCTGCAGCCATTTTTTATGATCTTCAGCAAAATTTTGCTTGCGTGTGATATTAATGATATCATTCTAGAATTTCCACGTTCAGTTGGATCACCTGTCTTGGGAATAGGCATAAATATGGACCTCTTTCATTCAATTGGCCAGGAAATTGTCTTCCATATTCCTTGGCATAGATGAGTAAGTACTTCCAGTGCTGCATCTGTTTGTTGAAACATCTCAATTGATATTCCATTAGTTCCTGGAGCCTTGTTTTTTACCAATGCCTTTTCAGTGCAGCTTGAACTTCTTCCTTCAGTGTGATTGGGTCTTGATCATGTGCTACCTCTTGAAATGGTTGAATATCAACTAATTCTTTTTAGTATAGTGACTCTGTGTATCCCTTCCATCTTCTTTTCATGCTTTCTACATCTTTTAATATTTTCCCCATAGAATCTTTCATTATTACAGCTCAAGGCTACAATCTTTTCTTGGGTTCTTTCAGCTTAAGGAATGTTGAGCATATTTTTCCGTTTTGGTTTTGTAGCTCCAGATCTTTGCTTATATTGTTATAATACTTTACTCTGACTTCTCTAGACACCTTTGGAAATCTTCTTTTCAGTTCTTTTACTTCATCATTTCTTCATTTTGCTTTAGCTGCTCGATGTTCAAGAGCAAGTTTCAGAGTCAGTTTGTGGTACTGTGGGGGCTTGCATGCTGCTGTGATGCTGGAAGCTATGCCACCCACTGGTATTCAGATACCAGCAGGGTCACCCATGGAGGACAGATTTCAGACTAGGAAGAAGGGCATAGCAGGCTACTTCTGAAAAGAATTAGCCTGTGAAAACCTTGTGAAAAGCAGCAGAACACTGATATAGTGTGGGAAGATGAGCACCCCCCATGTTCGAAGGCACTCAAAAGACAACTGGGGAAGAGCTGCCTCCTCAAAGTGTAGTTACCTTAATGACGTGGTTGGAATAAAGCTTTCAGGACCTTAATTTGGTGATGTGGCATGACTGAAAATGAGAAAAAACAGCTGCAAACATCCATTAATAATTGGAAACTGGAACGTATGAAATATGAATCTAGGAAAATTGGAAAGGGTCAGATATGAAATGGAATGCATAAACATCAATATCCCAGGCATTAATGAGCTGAAATGGACTGGTATTGGCCATTTTGAATTGGGCGATCATATAGTCTACTCTGCCAGGAATGACAACTTGAAGAGGAATGGTGTTGCATTCATTGTCAAAAAGAATATTTCAAGATCTATCCTGAAGTACAACACTGTCAGTGTGATAGGATAATATCCGTATGCTTACAAGGAAGACCGGTTAATATGACTATTATTCAAATTTACGCACCAACCACTAAGGCCAAAGATAAAGCAATTGAAGATTTTTATCAGCTTCTTTAGTCTGAAATTGATGGAACACGCAACCAGGATGCATTGATAGTTACTGGTGATTGTAATGTGAAAGTTGGAAACAAAGAAGAAGGATCAGTAGTTGGAAAACATGGCCTTGGTGACAGAAACAATGTTGGAGATCGAATGATAGAATTTTGCAAGACCAACAATTTCTTCATTGCAAATACCTTTTTTCATCAACATAAATGGTGACTATACACACACACACAAAAAAAATACATATGGACCTTGCCAGATGGAACACACAGGAGTCAAATCAACTACATCCGTGGAAAGAGACAAAGGAAAAGCTCAATATTGTCAGTCAGAACAAAGCCAGGGACTGACTATGAAACAGACCATCAATTGTTCATATGCAAGTTCAAGCTGAAACAGAAGAAAATCAGAGCAAGTTCACAAGACCCAAATACGACCTTGAGTATATCCCCCTGAATTTAGAGACCATCTCAAGAATAGATTTAACGCATTGAACACTAATGACCAAATACCAGATCAGCTATGGAATGACATCAAGGACATCATACATGAAGAAAGCAAGAGGTCATTGAAAAGACAGAAAAGAAAGAAAAGACCAAGATAGATGCCAGAGGAGACTCTGAAACTTTCTCCCGAAAGCCAAGTAGCTAAAGCAAAAGGAAGAAATGATGAAGTAAAAGAACTGAGTATACCATACTGATGTATTAATTTCCCTACTGACGAATATTTAGGTTAGTTCCAAGTTTGACTATTAGAGAAAAGCAAAGCTATGAATACTACTATAAAATCACCCAGTAAGTTTTTATATGTAGTAATCTTATTCTTATTAGTACTAGCTATATTATAATTTTATTTATGTATTTGTTTTACCCACATAAACAAAAAAAACGAAACCTGTTGCCCTTGAGTCAATTCTGACCCACTGCAAAATCCCCACTCTCTAAAATTTATTATTCTCTACAGATAAAAATACAATAAGCAAATAAACAAATAAAATATATAGTATGGTTGATACAAGTTCTATGACAAAAACGTAAATGAGAAAGTGGTTAGGACAGAGTAGAACTGCCCAGTAGGGTTTCCAAGGAGCAGCTGGTGGATTCAAATTGCCGACATTTTGGTTAGCTGTCAAGCTCTTAACCACTGCACAACCAGGGCTCTTTTCACCCACATATTACTTACAATTTCCTTTTTAAATTTTAAATTCTGTCGTCTTTTTATATTTGGAAATATAATTAGTCCTTTTTTTTAAAATGTATATAGTTACTACATTTTCAAGGGCTTGAACCATCAGTCTATTAAAATTTTTTGATTTGTTAATTTTTTCAAAATTTATTAGAAATATGTAATTTCACAATTGGATAATTTTCAATAAGAATATACCATTTATGTATTAAGCAATGATTTTCTAGATTTTATAATGCTTTCCACTTAAATTTTATGTTGATATATATTAATATTTGATCAGTTCTCTTTTTTAACTTTACTTTCTACTTTTCTTTGTTTTACTATTCATTATGTTTTTTGTGAATAATTTATTTTCATGGCTTGTTATATTTTAGGAATGTTTACCATAATTGTTGTATAAATCTGCATCCCACCAACAATTAATATCTTTATTATCATCACCATTACTGTTTTCATTAGTACTAGCACTCATTGAGCACTCACTTTGTACAAGACACTGTTCCTCAAAATCAACCTATGAGTTTCATAATATTAATATCATTTGCATTTTGTAGACGAAGGGACCAAGGCCCAGAGAAGAAGTTAGTATCACATGGAAGTTAATATCACTATGAAGTGAAGGAGTGGAACTTATGCACTCAGGCTTCAGAATTCATGATTATAATGACTACTCAATACTTCTGCTATTATTTTAAAGATGAAATTCTGAAGCCAATTTTGTATGCTAAAGATAAGAAAAGGGGGTTATTTTCTGAGTAAGAGCTAAGTTTCTAGTTTTGTTGGTAGAATAGAAATAGGTTCTATCTCTTGTAAAAACCCATTGCCATCGAGTTGATTCCAAGTCACAGTGACCCTATACAATGGAGCAGAGCTGGGAGAAGCTGGTGGATTGGAACTACCAACCTTTAGCTTAGCAGCCGAGATCTTAACCACTGTGCCTCCAAGGCTCCTGTCTCTTCTAAAGTGGTAGGTATATAAGAATGGATAAACTCACTAACCAGTTGCAGTTGTGACCAACTCATGGTGACCCCACATGTTACAGAATAGAATTTCATACGGTTTTCATGGATGCAACCTTTATGGGAGCAGAACACCAGGCCTTTCTTCCGACATACCTCTGGGTGGGTTTGAACCTCCAACCTTTCAATTAGTAGCTGAGTGCTTAACCATTTGTGCCACCCAGGCACTCCAAAGACTCATTAGACATGAGTAAAACCAAAGCAAATTTTAATACCGTTTTTATCCTCTGAACATATATATACACATAAAAAAGAGCAGAAATCTAGGCAAGAAAAAAAGTAAAGTTTTCTGTTTTTAACACTCCAGAAAGATGAAAATACTCTCTGCCAAATAATCTGATAACCTATAGATATCAGAGGAAACTGCTGGATCCTTCCACTGCTGATCATGGGTGAAAAAGCTTTTCCTTTTGCAAATGTCAGTAGATTTAGTAGCAGCAGAAGAGATCAGTGGTGGATGAAACAATTACATGGGTGGAAGTTATCAGGCTTCTCTTGAGAGTTGAGCATCAAGTCATAATACTTGGAGCTGAGTCTATATAATCATGAAAGATAAGAAAGATCAATGCATTTAGAGATTGGGATGTCCAGGAAGAAGTAACCCACTAGCTTTTATGAAGCCAAGTTATTCTTTGATTTTAAATACAGACTCTAATCTTAGACTGGTGTATAGTAAACAATTTTCAACATCCAGCATTATTAGTAAATATTTCTGACCTCAAAGAAAAGCATATTTGGAAACAAGTTGTAACTACTTGGCATGGAAGAATTTAAATCAATAGAAAACTAAAACACTTTTTAAAGTTTCTTACTTGGAATTATAGTAATTTATATTAATTACCTCTCTGGTCTAGTTTAGTCCTTGGAGTGTTTTTGCATATTTTATGTTCTTAATGTAGTATACAGTTTATTTTTTACTAACTGTAACTAACTGAATTTCCCATTCACAAAGCACTTTATGACATTCTTTTAAAACATTCTTCTCCAAGTTATATATTATCTTTAATTTCATTTTTCTTTTATTATTTGACATGATCAACTGCTTACTCAGAGATTATATTTTGTATAAAATGTCCAACATCATTTTGCTAGAAACACTAAATACAAACTCTGTGAAGAATTATAGAAATTACACAAGATCACGCAAGAAATAATTGACTAAAGCATAGAGTCTTTGTAAGCCATATAGACTTTTGGTTTTATGGACCTAATTTCAACTAAGATCACTGAATTCTGTCTATTGGTGCCTTCATTAGGACTATTGAATCCTTACATTCTGCCCTCCCATTTCCCAAAACTACCAATTCAGGAAGTGATCTTAGCCTATAGGGATGCCGTCAATAAAAGGACTTTTCATTTTCTTGACTAATATGATCAATGTTGAAATTTATTGTAATGGAAAAAGATGACAGCATTTATCCACAAGTAACAATAATATATATGTAAAAAAAAAAATCTTATTGATTTTTATGAACAGATTGAGCTCTACTTTGAACTCTAGACAAAATTTAGGTACTAAAGTGACATTATAGAAGAGACTGATTCATCTCCTCCAAGTTGGTTATTGTTCCCAGATTTCCATCTTTAGTCCAGGACTGTCTATAAAACTCTTCCCTTTGCTTGGAAAACCCTCACCTTTATTACCAGAGCTGCATTCAACTCAGTAAGATTAAAAGCAATCCTATTTCCAAATGTTCTATTTTATACCATATCTCTACTATTTTCCTAATATATACACCAAATTTTACCCTACTTCCCTCCTAGCTGCACCCTATATTTTGTCAGTTTTATAATTTTTCATACTGTGTCACTTTAATCTCTTTTCTTCTTCATCACTTCAGCACCTCTAGCTGTAATGACATATTTTCTATTCTTTTATGAAATATTATATCACTTTTTTTACAGTGTCTCCTTTCTGTCAACTCTTTTTCTATTCCTTTCAAGTCTTAATTACTTTTTTTTTTAAACTCAGTTTAATGTCTCTTCTGTATATTTCTCCTTACAGCAAAGAAAAATTAGGCAATTTCTCTCTAGTCCCATGAGATTCGATATATAGCTTCTTCTTGGCACATTTCTACAATACAGGCAATATCTTGTATGCATTTCCAAATACGCTGTGAACTCCTTAATGGCAGGTATGTTGCACTTTTTTTTTTTTTCTAAGTACCAATCACCATGCATGGTCAATAGCAGGAGCTCAGTATATGTGGACTCAAAAAATGAAGAAACCAAGACAGCTTAAATTTTCTCCAGACAGGTATGCCAAATAATTTGCGGTAAGTTTTGATGTTTTCTCTTCTTGCTTCATGTTGTGCCACTTCATTTAAAACTCTAACTGGTTGTAGGATATTTTGTGGCCATCTATTATGCTTAGTGGGATCTGAATTGAAAAGTATTTTAGACACAATAAATTGTTACTGTTAACTTTCACATCAGTCTTCACTGCTGTCAATTCCGACTCATAGCAACCCTGTAGGACAGATTAGAACTCCCCAATAAGGTTTCCAAGGCTGTAAGCCTTTACAGAAGCACACTGCCACATCTTTCTCCTATGGAACTGCTGGTTTGAATTGCCAACCTTTCAATTAGCAGCCAAGTGCTTAAGCTCTGCACCACCAGGGCTCCTTTCTCATCAACGAACAAGTCTTATTTTATATGCCAATCTGCCTCAAAGTTGCTGTCCCAATGATATCTTCATTTTTGCCTCATCAGGCAACTTTAATATTTGCGGTAGGTTTCACATCTATATCCTTAGAGAAGAATGTATATAACAGCCTTTGGTGTGTCCTAATGTCATTCCAGAACTTCAATTCATTTTAAGACAATATATCTGGATACAGGCAAAAGAAAAAAATACAGCTCCAAAATTTGGTGATCATTTTTTCAACAACATCAACGAAACTCTTGGATATTATGATTACCTGGAGAATGTTTGATTCTATTATAAATAATATTATATCTATTATTTTTGTTTGTGTGTTTGATATTAGTCTTCACATTACAGCTCAATAAATGTTTATTACAACACTAATGTGTTTATTGCAGAAAATTTGTAAAATATTAACAAGTCAAATTGAAACTGTGCGAATACAGGAAAAGTTAGGAAAATGGGGCAATTTTTTGTAATCTACCATTGAATATGGAGCCCTGGTGGTGCAGTGGTAAAGAGCTTGACTGCTAACCAAAAGGTCGGCAGTTCAAATCCATCAGTTCTAAACTGTCCTATAGGGCTTCTATGAGTCGGAATCTACTCGACAGCAATGGGTTTGTTTGTTTGTTTTATCATTGGATATGCATGCACAAATACACACATACCAGATTATATTAAGAAATTTATCAAATTATTATATTAAGAATGTGGTACTCAATAAATGGCATAATGACTAAGAATTAAGACTCCTGAGTCACAACCTGACACTGTACTGTGGAACTTCGACAAGCCCCTTATCCTCCCCATGCCTCAGTATCTTCATTTGTAAACCTACTCATTATTTGCATAATTTATGTGCTTGCAGATGTATTTATAAAGTACTTTAAGTTATAAAGTGCTTATAACAGTGAGTGACATATCGTAAGCACTCACATAACTGTTTTGCATTATTTTTGGTATTATAATTATTATATTTAGAATATCTGTGAAGGTATAGTGGACATTTCTCTGCCATTTTGACTAGAGGTAGCATTAAATATCTTAGAAAGTTTTCATGCTCAAACATAAATTTAAAGGATAAGGAACAAAAATGTGAAAGGTTATTTAAATGTTGGTGGATTATTTAAGATTTGAAATCAAACATTTAAATATAGTATATTAGTAATCACTATTCAACCAAATGAATGAATACACACATAAAAGAAGCTGATTTCAATGATACCTATTTTGCCCTGAATTGGATTAATTGATGATCCTTTTAGTTTAATTTCTAATTCAAATATTAGTTGATTATTTTTTCACTAATCTTTCTCACACAGATAGTTCCTATAAATATGCTATTGCATTTGATAAGTTAGTTTTTCATATTAGGTCACTGTTATGGGTGGAATAATGTCCCTCAAAAATATGTGTTGTAAATTTTGAACCTTATGTCTTTGCTTACAATCCCATTTGGGAATGGGATGTCTTCATTATGTTAATGAGACAGGATTAAAGTGTATCTTGAGTTAATCTCCACTGATTTAAAGAGATTTAACAAGAAAGTTCAGAAGCAGAGATGGGGTAAGATGAATACCAAGACACATGGAGATCTCCAAGGAGCTATGAAGCAGAAGCTGAAGAGAGAAGGACCTTGGCCTAGAGCTGACACAGAGAAAAAGCCTTTCCCTACAGACAGCACCCTGAATTTAGACTTTTAGTCCCCTAAACTTCTGTTTCTTAAAGCCACCCATTTGTGGTATTTCCATTACAGCAGCATTAATAACTAAGACAGAATTTGGTACCGAGAAGTGGGAATGCTACTCTACAATGTGGAAATAGTTTTGA
Organism: Elephas maximus indicus; assembly: GCF_024166365.1. Taxonomy (NCBI): domain Eukaryota; kingdom Metazoa; phylum Chordata; class Mammalia; order Proboscidea; family Elephantidae; genus Elephas; species Elephas maximus. The sequence goes on from NC_064832.1 coordinate 53,571,582, forward strand.
AATTGGGTAATGAATGGAGGCTGGAAGAGTTTTAAGGTGTCTCACAGTGAAAGCCTAGATTGTCTTGAAGAGACTATTGGTAGAATTAGGGAGGCCAAAGGCAGTTCTGGGGAGGACTCAGAAGGAAGTGAGAAGAGCTACAGAGAAAGTCTTTACCTTCTTAGAGAATACATATGGCTCCAGCAACAGAATGTTGCTAGAATTGTGAACATTAGATGTGCTTCTGGGGAGGCTTTAAAAGAAAATGAAGAGCATGTGATTACACAATGGAGGAAGGGCGATTCTTTTTATGCAGTGGCAAAGAGCTTGTCTGAATTATGTTCAAATGTTTGATGGAAGGTAGTAGAGCTTGTAAGTGATGAACTTGGATATCTGGTTGTTGAGATTTCTAAGCAAAATCTTAAAAAGGCTATGTGATTTCTCCTTGCCGCTTACACTAAAATGTGAGAGGAAAGAGATAGACTTAAAAATGAACTGTGCAAAACGAAAACAGAATTTAAAGATTTGGAAAATTGTGTTGTACAAACTAAGGACAAATGACCTAGAATATTCACCAGTGATGTGGCTACACAATCCTCTGTTAAAAAGATTAAGCCTGTGACTGATGGATCTAACCAACTACACAGCAAACAACCCATCAGTTTAGATGGAGAATGAAAGAAAGAGAAGAACACTGTCTGCCTCTTGGAATTCTACTGGCAGGAAACAGCCCAAAGGACCTCCACCTGATAAGAGTTTACTCTGTCACCCCATCCATATAATAGAAATTTGTTAACAATCACTATATGCTTAAGGGAATCCCTGGGTGGTGTAAATGCTTAACACACTCAGCTGTTAATGGAAAGGTTGGAGGTACTAGTCTACCCAAAGGTAACTTGGAAGAAAGGCCTGGCGCTTGGCTTCTGAAAATTCAGCTGTTGAAAACCCTGTGGTTCACTGTTCTATTCTAACACACATGGTGTCACCATGAGTTGGACTGAATCAACAGCAACTTTTTTAATATACACAATAACACGATGACGAAAATTTCACAGCGGACCAGTGGGAAAACATTTGGACTTAGCAAGAAATTTATAAGTTCTTTTTAAGTAACAACACAAAATATTTATGCATAAAAAGATCCCACTATTTCCCCATATATATCAGCCTACATCATATGAAAAACATACAGTATAAATCAGTTACTACAGAGAACAAAAATTTCAAGTCAAAAACCATAGCAAGAGATTTAGTACTCTTTTAAGTCAGATAAATATGAAATATAAGGTAAATATACATACCTTTTACAATCAAGGAAGTTTTTGTTGAAGTGATAGAGGGATAAAACTGCTTAGTCCTCACATTTCTATTTTGACTGTTAGAATATGTTTCAGAATTAGAAATGTACATTATTTTTCTGTGTTGGAAAACTAAAAAGATGGAAATAAACTGCTGGCTCTGTACAGTAGATTAAATTTTCATTGTATAATAGAAGGCAATAGAAATTGTATGCAAGAAAATATACTAAGATATTAAAAACAACAACTGAGAGCAAGTAAAATATTTAACAGTAGGAAAATGTTAATTTACTGTACATTTGTATACTTTTGTATAGTAAAACTATTAAATAAGAAGGAGTAGATTTATCAAAGATATTTATGTTCAAGCAATGGAAAAATAAATTAAAATCATAAATTAGCATAGTTTAGTATTGCAAAATATATGCATAAACATGGAAAAGCATCTTGACTAATACATATAAAAATAAATAAAATGAGATAGTAAGCAGGACTGCTTCACTATTTTACTTTACAAATTTAAATATTAGTTGCTATAGAACAGGAGTTAAGAACAAAGACTCTAGTTCCAGACTGCCTGGGTTCAAATTATAGACATTTACTGTGTAAGCCAGAGAAATTACTTAATAGTACCATGCTTCACACCTGACGCAACCTAACAATGTGTAACAACAACAAAGAAGTGATACTAATATTCTGTTGTAATTACACAAGTGTATCTTGTTGCCGTTGAGTTGATTCCAACTCATAGTGACTCTAATGGACAGAGTAGAACTGCCCCACAGGGTTTCCAGGGATCTTTACGGAAGCAGACTGCCACATCTACCTTTTATGGAGTGGCTGGTGGGTTCAAACCACCAAACATTCAGTTACCAGCTGAGTTTTTTAACCTATACACCAGGGCTCCTTATGAGTATATAAGTATCTTTAATCAATTAAATTTAAATATATACTTATAAAAAAAAAATTTTATATACATAAAGACAATCTTAGATTTTGCTTGACCCATAGAAATCATTATATTATATCATATTGTTTTAGAAACACACACATTTTTATGAAAGTTGCAGCAAGAAAAAAATATTAAGTAATACAAAATTCTAACTCTATAGTTTATTGCCTTAGTTCTAAAACAAAGTTCAAATTTCATTGGGCAGAAAAAATCAGTAACAAAACTGAGACCAAGAAGTTTAGAAGTTGACTATCCAAGGCAGATAAGAGCAAATAAAATAACATCACTCTGTAGAAAAACTGAAAATTTGTATAATAAAATAGTGTAGGTAAGTTCTTGATACACTAGATTTATGTTTGATTGTCTTATAGAATAATATTCTTAATGACTGTATCATAAATCCATTTACTTAAAAATAAGAATAGGATTGTTTTTTTTTTTTTTACTTTACTTTTTAGCACCACTTTTTTTTTTTCTTTTGTATAGCAGTTTTAGCTATAGGAATTTTTAACCGAAGGTAGAGTTCCTATACAATCTCTTTTCACTGACAGAGTTTCTCCTGTTACTAACATCTTATATCAGTGTAGTATACAATTGTTATACAACTGATGAATTTGTTACAATTGATGAATCAATACTGATACATTATATTAACTAAAGTTCATCATTTATGTTATGATTTACTCTTTGTATTACATTTATATGGGTTTTGAAAAATGTGTAATGTCACATAACCACTATTGCAGTATCATGCAGAATAGGTTCCCTCTCCCTTTGAACCTCTGGCAATCGTTGATCTATTTACTGTCTCTATTCTTTTGCCTTTCCTGATCTCATAGAATTGTTATCATATAATCTGTAACTTTTTCATATGGGCTTCTTTCACTTAGCAACATTCATTTAAGTTTCCTGCATGTCTTTTCATACCCTGATAGCTTATTTATTTCCATCATTAAATAATACTTCATTCTTTGGATGTACCACAGTTGGTTTAGCCAGTCATCCATTGATGACATCTTAGGTACTTCCAATTTTTTATAATTACAAAGCTGCTGTAAACATTCATGTGTTGGTTTTTATGTGGACATAAATTTTCAATTCACTTGAGTAAATTACTACAAGTATGACTGCTGGATTAAATGGTAATCCTATGATTAGCCATGTAAGGAACTTCCAGACAGTCTGTAAAAGTGGCTGTACCATTTACCATTCTCACTAGCAATGAATGAAAGTTTCTATCAGTCCACATCCTCACCATCATTTGATGTCAGTTTCTTGGATTTGCAATTCCGAAGACCTGGCAATCTGCTCCTGTAAATATTACAGTCAAGAAAACACTACGGGCATTTCTACTCTGTCACATAGGGCCACTGTGTGTTGGAAATTGTCTCAACACCATCCTAACAACAAGAACAAGGGCATATGATGTTGAGCATCTTTGCTATGTTTATTTGCTCTTTGTCTGTCTTCTTTGTTGGGGTCTCTGTTCAGCTACGTTGCCCTTTTTGTAATTGGGTTATTTTGTTTTCTTATTGTTGAGTTTTAAGAATTTTTTTTTATAATTTATATAAAACTTCTTTATCGGATATATGTTTTGCAAATATTTTTTACCCATATGTGGCTTGTTTTTTCGTTCTCTTAAACATGTCTTTAATAAATGGGAGCCCTAATTTTAATGTAGTCAAATATAAATTTTTTTTTTAAATGGATTGTGCTGTTGGTGTTGAACGTACAAACTCATTGTGAGATAGATTCTGTGAAGAGAGTGGCATAACCAGACCACTGACCTGAACATCTCCTGCAAATACAACAAGATATACAACAAGGAAATATTGTTCAGCTTCGAGGGACTCTAAAGCTGGGAGCAAAGGAAAACAATGGGGAACTGCAGCCAGGCAAGAGTCAATAAATCAACAAGTCATGTATGAAAGGCAAATCACTTCTCCCACCGTCCCTGCCCATCACTCCAGTCATGTGGGATGCCAGACACTGTGAACTGTGAAAGCAGCCCCAGCAAAAGAGCCTGCTTCCCTAACCACCACATCCCCTACTGTACAGAGGCAGAATCCCAAACTTTTGCTATAAATCAACAAGGCAGACGACCCCCCCCCCCCCCGCCGCCCCAGGGTTCTGTTCAGAGCATGCTAGCACCTCTCCAACCCTGACACTGTCAACTATAAGCCTATTGCAGATCGTTACAGAAAAACCCTACAGGGGAGTCTGCTCCCTTAGTAACACTATACCTGTCTCTCTGTGTACTCATAGCTCAGGCCTCTGAAACAAATAAGACAGACCTCCCTAGGAGGTCAGTTTGGGTCTGTTGCTTCCCCTTCTGGTTGGTCCAAGGACTGCTGACTGAGGTTGCTGTGTGTGCTAGGAAGCAGGCATCTGAGGCTATACCCACAGCCAACATGTTACAGCGGGGCTCTGATAACAACAAGGCAGACCTCCCTAGGGGTCTGTTTGCAGTATGACAGCCCCTCCCTTACCTGGTAGCTGTTGATGCTGGACTGATGAGAACTTCTACAGAAGATTCCCTAAAGTGGGGCCAGAAGGCAGATCACCTAACTGGAAACTGCTCCCTCAACCACAACAGGGACACTGGAGCTCTGAAACCGATAAGACAGATCTCTCAATGGACCTTCTGAGGAGTGACAGCACATCTGCCTCCGGAAATGGAGGAAAGGCTGCCTGTGTTTCCCCTAAATGCCAGCTCAGACATAAGCAGACCCCACAGAGCAGAGAAGGAAGCCTTGGGCAAAACCAGGCAGCAACATCCAGCCCCAAAGTGAAATCATTGAGTGTGGGTTTTCTGACTGAAAACATGGTTGCAAAAACCGAAGGGAAGGGAGTAATAACCAGTGGGAGAGAGAGAGAGAGAAAGCTGTATTCCCTGGTGGAAAGACTGATTAGTGTGTAATATCTAGCCTGAGTGGCAGTGCCTGCTGGACAGATTGACTACGGCGTGTTCTTTGGTGTGTTTGGGGGACATTGAAAGCTGAAAACCAAGATCTTAAAGTTTTGAATCCTAATTAAATCAGAGAGGGAGAAGGAGTTATCACAGAGAAGGAGGGGAAATGGTAAGCAAAAGCCAAAGTTCTGCCCACCAGAGTTTTTTTTTTGCAGAAAGTAGCATGGCCAAAAACACCAAATACTGTGGAGAACTGAGAAAATTAACAGCCTTGAAACTTCCAGTGCCCAAACAAAAAAATCACAAGACTCATAAAGAAAAGAGAAACAATGGTCCATCCAAAGGCACATGGTGAAGAGAATGAAACCACACGTGTAGAAGACTGAATAATAAAAAAAAAAAAAGGAAAAATATAATCCAAAACTGTTAAACATAATTAAAGGGTTAAGGGACAACATAGTCAAGGAGCTAAAAGAATTAAGGAAAACAATGCAAGAACAAAGTGTGTATCTAAAAAGAAAAATAAACCAAGTAAAGACATTACAACAGAAAAGGAAAATAACTGAAAGAGAAACATAATAGAAGGAATTACAAAAAAATTTAATAAGGGAGAAAAATCATCAGTGAATTGGAGGTAACATAGTCAAAATTACAGAGGCTGAAGAGCAATAAGAATGGAGGCTCAAGAAGAGTCAGCACACCTTAGCGGAATTACAGGACAACAATAAGATACCATCATGGGGATCCCAGAAAAAGATGACAGTCAAAGAGATAGAAAGAATATTTGAAGAAATAATGACGGAAAATTTCCCCAATCTGACAAAGTATGTGAATCTACAAATTCAAGAAGCTCAAAAAATCTCAAGCAGGATAAACCCAAAAAGACCTACACCAAGATACATCACGGTTAGGCTCTCAAAAAGTAAGGATGAAGAGAGAATCCTGAAAGTAATGAGAGAGAAGCAAACAGTCACATACTAAGGATCCTCATTAAGAATAAATGCTGATTTCTCCTCAGAAACATTGGAGGTCAGAAGGCAATGGAATGCTATATTTAAAGTGTTGAAAGGAAAAAAAAAAAAAAACGTCAACCAAGAATACTATACTCAGTGAAACTATCTTTCAAGAATGAGACTGAAATTACAACATTCCTGGACAAACAGAAGCTGAAAGAGTTCATAGTCATCAGGTGGGCCCTACAAAAAATACTAATGGAAGTTCTGAAGATGGAAGCAAAAAGACACTAGAAAGTAATTCAAAGCCATACATAAAAAGAAAGATATCTAATAAAGAGAATTTCATCAAAAAGTATAAGGGCTAGTAATAAGGTATTCATGCTTGATAATGGTGTTTTGTCCTTTGGGCTTTTTAATAAATGTATAAGAAGCAAGGATAAAATTATGGTATAAGGCGAATGAAATATAAAGACATAATTAGTGATAATAACAACAAAATGGGGGGCGGATGAATGGTACAGGTGTAGAATTTCTTGTATGTTACTGAAGTTAAGTTGGTATCAGCTTACCCTAGGATGTTATTAACACAAGCTGTTGAATGTAATATTCATAGTAACCAAAAGGAAGTTCTGCCCTGTTTAAAGTTTGATGGGCATTTTCTTTTTAAACTTTTGATGTAATGAATTATATTAGTTGATTTTTGAATGTTGAAACAGCCTTGCATATCCAGAATACATTCCACTTAGTTGTGGTGTATAATTATTTTATACATTGTTGAACCTGATTTGCTAATATTTGGTTGAGGATTTTTTCATTTGTGTTAATGAGAGATATTGGTCTGTAATTTTTCTTCATAAGAATGTCTTTATCTGGCTTTGGAATTAGGGTAATGCCAACCTCATAGAATAAGTATGGGAATTTTCTCTCTACTTCTATTTCTCAAAGAGATTTTAGAGAATTTGTAACATTTCTTTTGTAAATACTTGTTAGAATTTACCAGCGAATACATCTGGGCCTGGTGCTTTCTATTTTGGAAGTTGTTAATTGTTGCTTCAATTTCTCAAATAAATATAAGCCTATTTATTTCTCCTTGTGTGACTTTTATTAGATTGTATCTCTCAGGGAATTGATCTGTTAAATCCCATTAATCAAAATTTAGCATGGTGTTGTTCATAATATTTCGTTATCATCTTTTTAATGCCCATAGAATCAGTTGTGATGGCCCCTCTTTCATTTCTGGTATTAGTGATTTGTGTCTTTTCTCTTTAGAAATCAGTTAGCTTGGCTAGATGTTTATTATTTTTTAAAAACTTTTCAAAGAACTAGCTGTTGGTTTCATTGATTTTCTCTATTAATTTAATTATTAATTGTTGAATTCTGGTCTCATTTTTATTATTTCTTTTCTTCTAATTAGTTTGACTTTTATTTGCTTTAATTTCTTGAGTTTCTTAAGGTAGAAGCTTAAATTACTGATTCTAGATGATTATTCTTATCTATTTTTTTATTATATGTGTTCAATGGTATAAATTTCCCTCTATATACCGATTTTGCTGCATTCCACAAATTTGTATGTTTTATTTTCATTTTCATTTAATTCAAAATATTACTTTCTAAAATGTTCTCTTGAGATTTATTCTTCGTCCCATGTGTTATTTGGGAATGTGTTGTTAAATATTCAAATATTTTAGAGCTTTCTAGCTTTCTGTTATAGATTTGTAGTTTAATCCTATTGTTGCTTGAAAGCATGCTTTGCATTTTTTCTTTTTTTTAATTTGTAAGTTGTGTTTTATGGCCTAGAATGTGGTCTATCTTGGTAAATGTTTCATATGAGTTTGAAAGAATATGGATTCTGCTGCTATTAGATGGAGTATTTAAAAAATGTTATAGATCTATTTGAGCAATGGTTCTGTTCAGTTCAACTATATCTTTGTTGATTTTCTACATGCTAGAACTGTCAATTACTGTTGGAGAGTGTCTTAGTCATCTAGTGCTGCCATAACAGAAATACCAGAAGTGGATGGCTTTAACAAAGAGAAATTTATTTTCTCATAGTCTAGTAGGTTACAAGTCCAAATTCAGGGTGTTGGCTCCAGGTAAATGCTTTCTTTCTCTGTCAGCTCTGGAGGAAGGTCCCTGTCCTCAATGTCCCTTTGGCCAAGGAGCTTCTCAGGCGTGGGGACCCTGTGTCCAAGGATGCACTCAGCTCCTGGTGCTGCTTTCTTTGTGGTATGACGTCCCCAACTCTCTGTTAGCTTCCTTTTTCTTTTATCTCTTGAGAGATAAAGGGTGTGCAGACCACACCCCATAGAAACTCCCTTTGCATTGAATCAGGGAGGTGACCTGGGTAAGAAAAAAAAAAAAAAATTTAGAGTGGTGTTATAATCCCACCCTAATCCTTTTAAACACAGGCAGAGGTTATAATTTATAACACATAGGGAAATCACAAAATGGAAGACAACCACACTTGGCCTAACCAAGTTGACACATTTTTTGAGGGCACAATTCAATCCATTACAAAGGGGTGTTAACATCTCAAAAATAATAGTGGATTTGTCTATTTCTCCTTTCATTTCTGTTCTCTTTCCCCTCACATATTTTGATACTCTGATTTTAGTTGCATATACTTTTGGAATTTTTATGTCTTCTCGGAGAATTAATCCCTGTACCATTATGCAATACCTCTCTTTATCCCTGATACTATTCCTTTATCTGAAGCCTGTTTTGCCTAAAATTAATGTAACTACTCCAGCTTCCTTTTGTTAGATTTAGCATGCAATATCTCTCTCCACCCTCTTACTCTTAATCTGTATCTTTACATTTAACATTGGTTTCCTTCACACAAATCTAGGTTTTCTTTTTTTTTTAATCTCACAGTCTCTGTCTTTTAGTTGCTGTATTTAGATCATTTAAATTTAAAGTTATTATTGATATAGGTGAATTAATATCTGCCATATCTGTTTTTATATCTATTATTCTTTTGTATTCATTGCCTTTGTTTCTTTTCTTGGCCTTCACTCTTGTTTTACTTTTCTGGTTTAATTGAGAGCCCTGGAGGCATGGTGGTTAAGCATTTGGCTGCTAACAAAAAGGTTGGTGGTTCAAACTGACATAAAACCAAAACTAAACCCACTGCTGTCCAGTCGATTCCGACTCATAGCAAGCCTACAGGAGAGAGTAGAACTGCCCCGTAGGGTTTCCCAGAAGTGCCTGGTGGATTTGAATTGCTGATCTTTTTGAGTGGCAGCCGTAGCTCTTAACCACTACTCCCCCAGGGTTTCCTCAAAATGACATAGGAGACTTTAAAAATCATATAAGCTCTTGGCCAGAAGTAGTGAGGCTGAAACAGAGTCCAGGTGCTAGAGTTCATCTTTATATAAAAGTTTGTTGAAAGATTACAGTTAATGCTAGAATCCATTTTCTGTGAGTGTTTGTTAAAAGTTATAGCTAATCATTATGAAAAATTCCACAAAGAAATGAGAGTTCAAGCTGAAACTCATAGTTTCATTTTTCCCCTACCTATGGAAGGAACGAACGTTCCATGAAGGGTACTTTATCTTAACCAACCAAGAGGCTATGCTACAGGGAAGTTATGCTCTCACAAAGGAGTATATTGCAATTTTCTTGTGGCTGACCTGGAAACCCGTTGCAAGTCACTAAGCTAAGCTAAGGGTAGATGTTGCTGGGTCGTTCTCAAGGAAATTTCTCCATAGTAACTGAACGGTATCTACCCAACAAAGACTTTTTAAACCAATAATGTATTCCCATATGTATCTTGCTTTTGACAATGAGGTCCTAAGGAATAACCAATCAGAATTGTATGTAACTTTAGTGCCTTCTGTGATACTATATTAGAGACTCTCCTATTGTGATTCAGTGAATTCCATTGGTCTTTATGCCTGGTGCATACTGACGGTTTTCCTCATTTGAATGAATTTTTTCTTTGTCTTGGCCTAATAAAAATCCCTTTTGTTTAAATTTGAGTCTGGGGTCTTTTTCTCCTATGACAGAACCCACCAGCCACTCTGCAGGTGAAGGATGTGACAGTGTACTTCCATGAAGATTTACAGCCTTGGAAACCATATGGGGCAGTTTTACTCTGTCCCTGTAGGGTCGATATGAGTCAGAATTGACTTGGTGGCAATGGGTTTGGTTTTTTATAGGGTGGCTATGAGGCAGAATGAACTTGATAGCAATGAGTTTGGTTTTTGTTTGTTTTTTATTGTAATTGAGCTTTTTACATGATTCCATTTTCTTTCTTCTCTTAGCCTATCAATTTAATCCTTTTAAAAAATATTTAATGTTTTCCCTAGAGTTTTTGATATATATTTACAACTATTTTAAGTTGACTTTCAAGTAATAACATATGATTTCATTGGTAGTGCAGGTACCTTATATAAATGTATACCCAATTACCATTTCCCATTCCTTATAACATTGTTGTCATACATTTAACTTATCTATTTTTTATAAGCTATAATTATCAACTATATAACCCTGGATGGTGCAAATAATCAATGTACTTGGCTGCTAACCAAAAGGTTAGAGGTTTGAGTCTACTGAGAGGTACCTTAAGAGAAAGGTCTGGCAATCTTCTTACAAAAATAATCCATTGAAACTATATGGAGCACAGTTATACTCTGACACACACGAGGTCATCATGAATTGAAATCAATTTGATGGTAACTGATTTTGGTATTTTCTACTTCTTCCATTTTGAAAAACTGTTGTCTGTAATATCGATTAAGAATAAGAAAAATAATATATTTTGTTTTATGTTTCTTTATTTGATCTTGATCATTCTTTATTTATGTAGATCCAAGTTTATGACCTATATCATTTTTCTTCTCCCATAAGAACTTCCTTTAAACTTTCATGCAAGATAGGGCTAATGACAACAAATTCCTTCGATTTTTGTTTGTCCGAAAATGCCTTTATCTATCCTTCACTTTTAAGGGATACATTTGTTGGATGCAGAATTCAAGGCTGGTGTGTTTTGTTTTGTTTTACCTCTCAAGAGTCTAAATATTTCACTTCACTCTACCTTTGTCTACATATTTTCTGAAGGGAAATCCAATGTAATTCTTATCCTTGCTCTTCCATATATAAGATATTTTTTCCCTCTCTGGCTTCTTTCAAGATTTTCTCTTGTCTTTAATTTCTGCAGTTTGAAAATAATATGACTGAGTGTAGTTTTTGGCATTTATCTGCTGGATATTCTCTGGGTTTCCCGGATCTGTGGTTTGGTGTTTGTCAATAGTTTTGAAATCATTGTTCCTTCAAGTATTTCTTCTGTGTCTTTGCCCTTTTATCTCCTTCTACTAATACCACTGACATATATTAGACTTTTTGTAATTGTAGTTGTTCCGCACTTCTTAGATTTGGTGCTCTGTTGTGTAGTTGTTGTTATTTTTGCTTTCATGCTTTTTTTTGTCTTTCCTTTTCAGTTTGACAAGTCTCCAAGGTCACTGATTCTTTATTTGGGCGTGTCCCGTTTACTGGTAAGCCCATGGAGACATTTTTAATTTCTGCTACAGTATTTGATTTCCAGTATTTTCTTTTGATTCTTTTTTAGAGTTTCTATCTCTTTGCTTTCAATTCCAGAATATTCTTTCATGTAGTCCACTTTTTTTCACTAGAGCCATTATTTCATTAATCATAGTTACTTTAAATTTCTGGAAGGGTAATTCCAAAATCTTTGCCATATCTGAGTCTGATTCAGAGGCTTCCCCTGCTCTTCAGACTATGCCTTTAAAGAAGTCTTTAATTTTTTTTTCTTGAAAGCTGAGCATTACAGATTGGTAAAAGAAATGGTGATAAACAGACTTTTGTGTGAAATTTTATGTTTATCTGGCTAGGAATTAGGTCTAGTTTACTATTTACTGTTTGTAGCTGTAGGTGTCAGAAGCTAAAATTTCAACTGGTGTCCTTAATTTTGTATGCCTTGCTGTCTTTAAGGCTCTCTAGAGATTCTTTAAATGAAATCTGAGTCCTGCAATTCTTTTTTTTCTGTAATTCCCTATTATTTTCAGAGGACCTATTAATGCCATTGTAAGATGTGGGGGAGAGGAAGTATTCTCTGAGCCTATAACTAGGTCCTACTGTTTTAGTGAGCTGTGTCCCTTGGACGGGACTCATTTTTTTTTGACCCATTAGGTGAGCCAGGAAGGCAAGAGAGAGCTGGGGTCAATTAGGTTTTGGTAAAACACACATCATTGGCCGCCGTTGTTAGTTGCTAGAGAGTTGATTCAGACTCATGGCGACCCCACGTGTGCAGAGTAGAACTGCTCCATAGGATTTTTAAGGCTGTGATCTTTGGAAACAGATTGCCAGACTGTCTACTGAGGCACCTCTACCCAGTAAACCAGTGCCGTTGAGTTGAGTCTGACTCATAGCGGCCCTATAGGACAGGGGTAGAACTGCTCCATAGAGTTTCCAAGAGCGCCTGGTGGATTCAAACTGCTGACCCTTTGATTAGCAGCCACAGCACTTCACCACTAGGCCACCAGGGTTTGAGGCACCTCTAGGTGGGTTCAAACCAAAACCTTTTGGTTAGTAGCTGAGTATGTAACGGTTTGCACCACTAAGAGGCTCTAAACATTGGCTAGACTCTGGCAAAATAGTTTCCCTTAAGGGCAGTCTGTTTGTCGTTAAGGAGGATAGAAAGCTCTGGACACTTTTCAGATGGCTATGTTTCCCCTCCAACTGCTAGATGCAGGAGAGGATTTTTCTCCTGTCTTCCCAGTGCGAGCCTGGTAAGGCTCTTAGAGTTAAAAATTATAAAAGCGTGAGGACTCCTTACAACTGGGTCACCAAAAGATTTTATCTCTCAAGGGTTAGCAGGCATAGCACTTAACCAGTACCCATTGGGATTTCCAGTTCACACTTAGTTTCCAGCAATTAACCAATTACCCTTTAAGCATTCCTATCTGATGCTGAGTCCAGAGGCAGTTACTGTCTCAGATAACCTGTGATTTTCTGTATCTGCCTGTATCTTCAGTTTTTTGGGGAATAGTTTATACTGAGGCTTAAATTATCTGATGAATCCAAGAACAGCTGTTGATTTTCAGTTTTTTTTAATTATTATTTTGTTGTTGAGGATGGGTGTGACATTTTTCAAATTCTTTACATGTTGGACCAGAAACTAGAAGTGCTAGAATTACCTTGTTTATACTGCAAAATTTGTTATGAATTAGTAATTTTTTTTCTTTTGAAATTTTCTTTCTTGCCTCTTCTAGATGGCATAAAGACTGTTCTAAATTCTAAGATATAATCATTATAAACATCTTGTGGATAAGCATAGTGATTGTAAAAATAAAATAATAATAATAAAATATAATTTAATTACATATGTGCATTCAGGAACCACAGAATATTGAAATAAGATGTAAACATATACTCACAAATTTACTGTGAAAGGTCTGTGGCCACTTTTTTGTCTTCAGACGTTACTCTGATGTACTTAATAAACTCCTTCCTATCATGTATTAACTGTTACCAAAAATTTTACCCTAAAATTTCTAGATATTTCTCCTATTCAAATAAATAAAAGTAGTAGCTATTAGGATTTATATTTGCAAGCAAAGAAAATTGACATCAACTGAGAATATAGTCAATGTTCACAATATGAGAAGTACTTTTATAGCTTGTTTTGTTATCCTTAGAAAGGAAAATGTTAGCTTCATTTTTACTTTGTTTTGTCTTCCTTCCTTCTTCCCTTCCTTCCTTCCTTTCTTTTCTGTCTTATTTGAAGCAATAGCTTGAGTAGTGCATCCTAACTAAATGTCCTTTAAAATAATTTACAAACTGCATTATAAGGTTTTTTATCTTATTATAAGATGTAAAATTAGACAAAATAGGTAAATCAAGACTTGTTTATTTTTAAACCAGGAATGGCATTTCACTGTTAATATTATACTAACTGTTAATAATGAATTTGATTTCCCCAAATTGATGAGGAAATTGCTGATTATATGAGGTTTCCATATTTAGTAAAAATGAATATTAATATTTTAAAATGATGAATTGCTAATATGGGACATTGAGCTTGCAATCAACCATAAAATATCCCTCCTATAAAAGAAAAAAATTTATAGCGATAATTTTAGAACTTAATTCTACTTCTAATGCCATGTATAACAAAGAAATAGGGAATTAACCTCTCATAGGGAAAACGATTTTTCTTTAAAATGCTCATTTCATCATTTTGAAGAGATAATTTAACTTTATGAACAATGTCAACATTTTATTTAAAAATGTATTTCATAAAAAGAATAAGAAAAGAATATGCCTGTTCTTCGGTGCAAGAAAAAGTGTCTTTTTAACAGGTTATTTTTTTATTAAACCTATTATATAAGTTATTCTTGATCCATAACCATAAGTATCCAAGGTATATTAGGTCGAATTAGTGCCATTCAGTTAAGATTATTAATTCTATTGTTTTTTTTTTCTTTAATATTAACAGTATCTTTGTTTAGATCTAAATCTGTTTACATATGATAGAAAGATAACCTTAACAGGCAAGAGGAATAATTCATTTTAACTGATGTTAAAAGGTCTACAATTTTGTTAACGAACCAACTTTGATGTATATAACTAGGTCTGGTATTAATTCAATAGAATAAATGTCTTTAAAATGGAGATATCAGACTATACACTTTAGCAACTTAAACATATCTATACCCTCAAATTAAAAAAAAAAAACAAAACAGAAAACATCACAATATTTATGACAAAAGATGATATATTTAATGTCTGTATGAGGCACCTCTTATTGACCACTTCGGAGCTTCCCCTTTGCATTCTAGCTCAGTTATCCCTGTGGCAGCTGGCATGTTGTTGCTGTCTCCTGATTTGAGCAGGAGCATTCCAAGACCCAACCCATATACCTTTTAGCTGTAACCCTGGGGCTTCCTTGCTGGCCCTGAGGCATGAAATGCCTCAACTCTCATGTATTAGCATCTAAAACTTTTTTAGTGAGTTAAAATTTAGTAATGCAATCCTTTGACTAATGGATTTCGGGAGCCAGGAGATAAATGCTTATGCCTTCCGCTCCCATATGAAGTGTCTGAGTTGTATCTATTCTTACTGCTGCTCAGAAGAATGTCATGTGATGTCAAGCAGTCAGTAAATTTTAATACCAAGTGATGATCACCCTTGCACTGGCTCTTCTTCCTGACTTTTCATTTTCCATGCCCCTTACTTCTGCTTCCCTAGTGTTACATTCCCTCATAAAATACTATCACAAAAGGCTTTGTCTCGGTGTCTGCTTTCTGGGAAACCATTAAAACAACATGTAAAAATAGATTATAAATGGTAAAGACAAGAGAAAAATTATATAACATAAAAATGAACAAACAATATCAATCATAAACCAAGAAATCCTATAAGAAAATGAAAAAAGTCCACCTTCATTACCTAATAAATGCAATGTAAAATGTGATCTCACCAAATTTAACTTTTTTTTAGATGTTGCTAATTTTGAGGATCCAATTGAACATTGTTGAATAAAGTGTTGAAGCTGAGTGTTTACTAGGAAATGGGTACTTTTCTCAGTGCTTTGCATGTATTTACTAATTTAATACTTAGAGTAACATTTCTATGGCTATTATTGCCACCATTTTGCAGATAAAGAGTGAAAAGTCAATGATGAAGCCAGGATTCAAACTCAGTGCTCTGAATCCAGAAAGCTGGAGTAAACTTGTTGATAGATGTACTTCTAATATCAGGGTCTCCTGGTGCTGCCCCCAGGGCTTAGGCTTGAGATCACTGAGGCAATCACCACAAACTCAAAGTGCCCAAACACCTGGTCCACAAACAGGGATGATTAATATTTTTAATGCCATGGGCTCCTTTCGTAGTGTGGTAAAACCAATGGATCCCTTTTGAGAATAAGTCTTTTAAGTTAATGAATTAACAAATATAGATTTATAAAAGATAATAATATTATTCAAGTAGTTTTCAAAATATGAAAACTAAGTAAATTTGTGATACAGAAATGCATATGCTTCTTTAACAAGATCCTCTGGTGGTTCTAATAACTAATTTCAAAACAAAGAGGATTAGTGATGACTTTAAATAATATTTCAAGACATCTGCTACCAAAACTCATGGGCGCTGGGTTAGAGAGAGTCTCTGTCCGAGATTTCATAAAGCACAGTTTTCAGGGCAAGGTTAGGCACTTCTTTACAATCTGCCAACTGAATCTGAAGACCAGGTTGAAGCTAGACAAGGCGGCAGCTTCAACAACTTTATAATCAACTAAAAACATTGTACATCACTTGTTAAAACACGATCATTGTCAAAAATGGAAGTACCACTGATAATCTATTCTTTCCTTTTTTCCCCAACCTCATACTCCTCTATGCTTTCTTTTTACAATCTAAATTTCCCTCACTCACAGTCATACATTCTATCCTGTACAGAATTTTCACATCTGCAGCCTCTTCAGTAAGTGTTCCTGTTTATCTTTGTTGAAAACCTCAATACCTCAGGTGGCTTCCTTTGTCACACTGCCATTTATCCTCTGTGTGAAGCTTTGACTTTTGGGGTTTATGGCATTGAGTTCTATCATCTCTACCTTTTTTTATTGCTGTCAAAACCAGCAACCATCTCTCCAATGAAATTTTTAGAATATCAAACTGGATAATATGTGCATTCTCTTATTGATAAATTAGTCTCTTATGAGTTTTTGAACTCTAATAAACTTAATTAATCCTCAAACTCTGACAATTGCCATCATCTCGAAGAACACAGCCTCTGACAAAAAAAAAAATTAAAAAAGTCCACTCTGAGCACAAAATTCCTTCATTCTGGTTTACTTAGTATCTGTTACTTCAACTTTTAATCAGACCTGTATTCCAGATCTTTCCTTCAGAAAGATCTTTTCCTTTTATCTGGTAAAGCTTCTTTCCCATTTTTCACCAAGAATCTTGAAAATATTCTCCACTTGCTTAAACTTCTATTGTTATTGCCATCAGCCTCATTCTCAGCAGATATGTTTTGCTTCTTCAAACAAATGATAAAGAAGCTGTCATAAGACAACTTATCAGTTTCCTATGAAAATATTTTAAATTTCTCTTATCCCACATGCACCGTACTAGTTCCCTCTTGTTAAAATACAAGAATTCCCCTTTCACTTGTCAATGGCTATTTCCCCTTCTCTATGGATCTTTTCCTCTTCCAAACTTTCAGCAGCCTAACTCTGTAATTCTCTGTCTTCTCTACAATTTGTCTTTTCATCACACTGATTTTCTCCTTAAATGTGCTAAAATTTATCTCATTAAAACATTATAATACAGAAAACGTTTCTCTTCATTTCAGCTTCTTCAGGGATTGCCCTTGCCTGATCCTCTTCATCTGTTCTACATTTCATAAAAATTTCATAAGAATTCACTTTCTCACTTGCTATTCAATCCTAAAACCACTGCACTTGGGTATCCATACTACTACTGCACTGAAACTCCAATTGTCAAGGTCTTCGAGAACGTGCTTATTTCAGGTAAAGTTTTTATTTTTCAGAATGTATCAGAAAAGCACTCTTTTCTCTTACATAATCTCTGAAATCCTGATTTTTTCTCATCTCTTCTACATTTTTGGCCTTTTTTTCCCCCTTGGTTTCTCTTCCTTTGCTCATCCCTCAAATATAAGCGGCCTACATATGAGAAATCTCCATTGCAATGCCTAGGCATCCCCACCTCATTTATCCAAATTTAACAGATCAAATATTTACCCAAACACTGTTTGTCCACTATTTCTTTCTCAATGAATGGAACCATCATCTGAATATGGATGATCTAGTCATTATTGTCTATCTTTTAAACTTTTCTTTCACTACACATATTCAATAAAAACCCTACTGATTATACTACATGCATAACTCTTTATTTTGTGGTATTTGGAAAGGAAAAAAAAAAAAACTTGATGTATACTTGTTAAATTTGTGCAAGATATATTGATTTTTAAAACATAAAATTAGAGTTTTTGGTAAAAAATTTTCAACACAATATTTACTTTATCAAAATGTGTTTTATGTTATGTGTATCCAAATAGATAATTAGAGAGTCCTCACAATTGTAAAAGATGTAAAGACCTCTTTTTTTTTCTATACCTTTTCAAAGATTTAAATGGCAAATTATAGGTGGTGAGTGGTTCTTAAATTATATTTCATTCATTACATCCAAATATGACTGTCTTAGTCATCTAGTGCTGCTATAACAGAGATACCACAAGTGGTTGGTTTTAATAAAGAGAAATTTATTTCTTCAGGCTTTTGCTTTCTGTAGGCTCTTTTTGGACGGTCTTTGCCATCAGTCTTCCCTTGGTCTGAGAGCATCTCAGGCCAGGAACCTCAGGTCCAAAGGGCCTTTGCTCCCAGCGTTGCTTTCTTGATGGTGTGAGATACTCCCTCTCTGCTAGCTTCCCTTTCCTTTTATATCTTGAGACATGAAAGGTAGTGCAGGCCACACCTCAGGGCAACTCCCTTTACTTTGGATTAGGGATGTGACCTGGTAAGCGCGTTACAATCCCACCCTAGTCCTCTTTAACATAAAATTACAATCACAAAATGGAGGACAACCACAGAATGCTGGGAATCATGGCCTAAACAAGTTAATACACACATTTTTGGGGGGACATAATTCAATCCACGACACTGACCATGCTTTCCTCATGCTTAAATCTTTTCATACCTTCATATTATATATCAAAGGGGTCAGCAACTGTTTCTGTAAAGAGTCACATAATAAATATTTTAGGTTTTGTGGACCACACAGTCTCTGTCACTACTACTCAATGCTGCCATTGCAGCATAAACACAGTCACAGCCGATACATAAATAAAAGAATGTAAACTATACAACAACAAAATTTTACAGTCTAGGCATTCAGAACATTTTATCTTTCCCAAACCGTGTTTGGAAGCCCCAAAGACCATCCTCAGGTTCAATAATTTCCTAGAAGAAGTCAAAGAAATCAGGAAAGCTGCTATAATCATAGTTACATTTTATACAGCAAAGAACGCAGATTAAAATCAGCAATGGAAAAGGGTGCATAGAGCAGAATCTAGGAGAGACCAGGCACAAACTTCCAGTTCCCTTCTCCCTGTAGGTTCATACCTGTTAAAATCAAAACCAGTTACTGTCAAGTCAATTCCAACACATAGCTACAATAGTCCCATGTGTGTTAGAGTAGAACTGTACCCCCAGGCTCATACAGACAGCACTTAATCTCCCAGCAACAATGTGTGGTAACATGCACAAAGTATTGCCAAGCAGAGAAGCTCACCCAAGTCTTAGAATCCTGTATTTTATTGAGAACTGGCCATTTGTTGTTGTTGTCATTAGGTTCCATTGAGTTGGTTCCAACTCACAGAGACCCTATGATCAACAGAATGAAACATTGCCTGGTCCTGTGCCATCCTCACAATTATTGTTATGCTTAGGACCATTGTTGCAGCCACTGTGTCAATCCATTTCATTGAGAGTTTTCCTCGTTTTCACTGACCCTCTACTTTACCAGGCATGATGTTCTTCTCCAGGAACTGATCCTTCCTGACAACATATCCAAAGTACATGACACGTAGCCTTGACATTCTTGCTTCTCAGGAGCATTCTGGTTGTACTTCCTCCAAGACAGATCTGTTCGTTCTTTTGGCAGTCTATGGTATAGTCAATATTCTTCTCCAACACCAAAATTCAAAGGTGTCAATTCTTCTTCAGTCTTCCTTATTCATCTTCTAGCTCTCACATGCAAGTCATGTAGTCATGTCTAAACTCTCATCTGGCTAACCTTATTTATTCAGTCTTCAGGCCCTTTAGAGATCAAACCAATGCCACATAGCCCAAGACTCCCCCCATAAATCACATGGTTAGCATAAGCTATCTGGGGTGGCTCCCAGCCTCAGGTAAGGGGAAAAAAAAAATCTTAAGAAAGAGGACATTCCAAGCATTAGAATTTATCTCCCGGAGCTGGGCAAGGTCCAAAACTCTCTTTTAAATGCACAGGGTTTAGACAACCCAGACCTGCTGAGTTAATCTTTTACTGAACAGGTACCCAATTGCTTCTTACAGTTAAGTCTTTGCTCATTCAAATATCTATCTGCTTGTCTAAACTACACACACACACACAAAAAAAAAATAATACAGGTATCATTCACTGTAAGCTCCGTATGGCATGATAGACAGTCTCTTAATCACCTTTGTATCCCCAGGGAATATATAGTGCCCAAAATGTAGTAGAGGCTCAATAAGTGTTAAAAATCTGAACAGAAAAAAATCAGAAGTTTATCTCCATTAAAAAAAAAAAAAGATATTCTTGGGGAAGAATATATTATATACTGGAATGTATCACTAAATAACATAAAGACACCCTGTCATTATGGTTAACAATTGTGCAACTTACTGAATTAGAACGTCTCCAGATAGCAATGGATAAAATGTGTGAAAAAACAACCTAACAATTAAGAATAAAATATAAGGCAGGCAGTATAGTATTGAATACCATTAAAAAGAAGCGAGCTTAAATTTTAATTTAGGTAATTTTTTAAACATTTTTCTTATAAGTTTCATACAGTCTTAATAGAATAGTTTACATGAGATCGGAGGTCAACAAACTAAGGCCCACAGTCTAAGTCTGGCCCACTGCCTCTTTTTGCAAATAAGGTTTTATTGGAACATGCTGAAAAACCAAACTCTTCCCCTTCGAGTTGATTCCAACTCATAGCAACTCCATAGGACAGAATAGAACCGTAAGGCTGTAATCTTTATGGAAACAGGCTACACATCTTTCTGCCACAGAACTGCTGGTGGGTTTCAACTGCCAATCTTTCAGCTAGCAGCCAAGCGCTTAACCACTGTGCCACCAGGGCTCCATTATTAGGACGTAGCCGTGCAATTCGTTTATGTATTGTCTAAGGTTGCTTTACACTGCAATGACAAAACTAAGCACAGTAGCCCACCCCCCTTACCCTTAGTTTCACTTTTAGTGGTATCAGTTAACCACGGTTCAATTGTGGTTTGAAAAATTAAATGAGTAGCGTGATGAAATCTCACAAAGTCCCACTCCACTTATCTGGGGACCACATTCACATAAATTTATTATAGTACATTGTTCTATTTATTATTGTTATTAACCTCTTACTGTACCTAAATTATAAATTAACTTGTATCATAGATATGTATGTATAGGGCAAAACATAGTATATATACAGTTTGATACTATCTGCAGTTTTAGGCATCCATGGGGCTCTTGGAACATATCTCCTGCAGATAAGGGGAGAATGACTGTAGTTGAGTCTGGTGACCCTATGGCCCACAGAATGTAGAATATTTTCTATCAGGTTCTTTATAGGAAAAATTTGGTGACCCATACTCTAGATAGACAAAAAAAAAAAAAAAAAAATTACACAGCCATAAATTCAATGAAAAATACATAGTTTGAATCATTTAATTGGTTAAAAAAAATTGCTTCCATGTCAATTCCAACTTGTTGGAACCCCATATTTTACACAGTGGTGAAATGGGTCTCCATAGTGCTTTCATGGCTCTGACCTTTCAGAAGCAGATTGTTGGGCCTTTCTTCTAAGGCATCTCTGGGTGGATTTGAACCACCAACCTTTTGGTTAGTAGCCCAGCACTTAACCATTTTACCTGTTAGTTAATAAATATGTATGAAGCAATTATATTTAGTGTTGTTGGGTGTCAAAGGTTACAACCTCTTCTATAATCTATTAAAATTTTCAAATAAATAATAATTATTATTAAAAAATATTTCGTATCTATTTATATCTGGATTTTACAACCTCTTTCTTCTTCTTCTTCTCTCCCTCCATCTCCCTCTCTCTCTTTATTTTAAAGTGGTTAATTTCTAAATATATTGTTTTATACATTTTTCTTCATGTGGTACAAATAGTAACTTTTCTCTACAAGATCTGAAATATGAGAATTAATTAATATTATTTTCCATTAATGCATAATTTGTGGTGACAGAGTGGCTCATTCCCCCCTGCCCCCAATTATTGCTCTTTCCATCTATAACCATTTCTCTGGGCCTGGTTTGCTGAGTGTTTTGAAACTGGTTCCTATCCAGCACTAAAATTCTTCCCTGTAACGTTCTTTCCTCATGTAGGGCTTGTCTGGCTTGGTCAAAGAGATTTTGTTATGCTCTGTGTGAAAAATTCATAGTACAGGCATTACAAACAACAGGCTGCAGGATGAAGCCCTGAGTGCTTAGCTGTTGCTTCAAAGAGATCTAGCAAGAAGCAAAAGGGAAAGATTCAATAAATTCTCAGATCACAGCTTCACAAACACATCTGGCAACCAGTGTGAAGGACAGACACAGTTATAAGCAGGAGATGTTTGATAAAAAAAAAGAAAAATAGACTAGAATAGGTAGAATTTTATGGCAAGATTAAATCTAAATTTTTTGGAAAGTTGGGCTTTGAAGCAAAGCAGATACTTGGAAGCAGGGGATAAGTTCAGAATCTAGATATGATAAATGAGTGACCGGTAAAGACTTAATCAATCACAGGTGATTTGGAGCTATTTCCTGGTAGTATAATACAAGGTCAGCTTGGGAGAGGCTGACAAAAGATTTAATGAAAAACTATTAATCTAGTCTTCCTTGTATTTTTTTTTTTTTTCTTGTATTAGCTCTTCTTTGTAGCAGGTTGGTCATAGAATCTGGGGAAAGATGAAATATAATGTGGGTTTAAATGCTCCAAAATCCAAGATTCACATGATGCTGAGTCAGGGAGCCAAGTCAACCATTGCAAAAATATGATTTATCCTCATTTCAAAAGTGTTATTGCACCTCTATCTTACTGGAGTCAAGAAGTACTCATAATATGTTACTTATTTTTACACAACACACGTGATGTTGACCAATTTCTCCTTCAAGTACAGTTTGATTATTCCTTTTTCTTTTCTGTAGAAGCTAGAAGCAGTTTTATTTTCTCCCTGGCTTTGATTTCTCTTCGCTACCCCACTATTTGCATTTACAGAATAAAAAATAGTAAAATATCATGACTTTACCAGAAAATAAAATGGGAACTACAGCAGCCAGAATTAATGAAGTGAAGAAGACTATGACAACAAAAAAAAAGAGATTAGGTGGAAAAAACAGCTAGAATTAACACTAAGTGTTTTCAGTATTCATTTTATCACCACAGTCTCTTGTTACTTTGTAAAACAAATGCTGATATAAGCACCCATCAGCCTTACTGGGAAAATATAGACTGTTTTAGAGAAGGGCTAGTATCTATCAGTATTATTGTTCATAAGACTTACTGGATGCTTTTTGTAGAATCTTCTCGTTACAGATGGGTGTATAAGAAGAACACTTGGAGAATGTATGCTGAATTCAGAGAGCTGGCATTCAGCCCTGGCTCAAGTACTTACTAAACTTACTTATTCACTCTGTTCTTTGGATTTATCTCATCTGAAAGGGTGGCCAGTAACAATGGTGCCTCCCCGTGAAGTTGATGTGAAGATTAAATAGATTAATTCAAGTAATGTATTCATAGCTATGCTGACATGAAGCAAGTGCTTGGTAAATATTGGCCATTATCATTATACAACATGGACTGGAAAACAATGTGAACATGTACAAAATCGAAAATATATTTTGGATGATAAAATCATACAGAATTTTTATGGTAACTAAATTACTAATTTAGAGCTGAGATGTTAATTGTTGCATCTGGAGAGCCGTTATGCCTCTAAGAATTAGAATGCTATTAGGTTCAAGTAAAAAAAATCTTAATTAAAACTTGAAAACAAATAAATAGTATATGATTCTACATTGCCTTAGGTATAGAAGTGACTCAGTTTCTTTCTCTCTCTGGTCTTTTAATGACTGAATAGTTTTTTGCTAAGACGATTCCTCTCATTGCCATAAGATGGCAGGCAGAGATGGTTTTGTTGTGTACCGTCAACCCATTCCAACTCATAGCAACCCTAATATGACAGAGTAGAACTGCCCCATAGGGTTTCTGAGGCTATAATCTTTCCAGAAGCAAATTGCCAGATCTTTTCTCCTGTGGAGCTTCCAGTGGGCTCGAATTGACCTTTCAGTTAGCAGTGAGAACATAACCATTGCACCATCAAGGTAGAGAAACTGGATCAAAATTCTAGGTTACAGTTCACATCCAGAGAGAGTGAAAATCACTTTTTTCAAGCATGAAGTACAAGTCATTCTTTTCAGTCTGATTATGTCTTGTTCCTCTTGTCCATGCACCCAATGGTTTAATTAGTTGCATCTATCCCTGGAAGTCAGGAACAAGGGACTGAGGAAATTTCTTCAGATTTATATGTGTTTGTGTTGTGCAGTGATTAAGCCCTCAGCTGCTAACTGAAAGGTCAGCAGCTCAAACCTACCAGCTGCTCCACAGGAGAAAGACGGTAAAGATTATAGCTTTGGAAACCCAGTGAGACAGTAGTTCCACTCTGTCCTATAGGATCACTGTAAATCAGAATCGACTCATCGGCTTGGGTGTTGGTAGTGTTCAGCAAAACTGCAATAAAATTAATATTCTTTAAAATACAAAAAAAAAGAAAATAGACAGCTGCAAATGTTAAGAAAAACAGCACCTACTACATTAAGAGACACATTGACTCTATTTCACTGATTTTTTTTTCTATGCAGAATATAATTTAAGCCAGATATTATGCATTGATAGAGCAGGTTGCTGCTAATACAAAGAAATTTCCATGTAGAACTGTATCTCCCACCTGCTTTTAATTGGGTGTTATTTTGTGTTTGTTGGTTTTGTTTTTTGTTTGTTTTACTTTTTAACCGAGTAAAATGTTGTTTTTTGTAACCGGGACAAAATGTGCATTTACGTCTTTCAGCTCAGACTGATGAAAATGCAATTTTCCCTAAATATACTTTGATTAGGAAAAGAGGCCAAAAGAAAGAGAATATGAGGCTTTAAATATGTCCGAAAGTTGGTAGGTTAAAAAAGAGAGAGAGAAGGATGAATTCACGGAATAGGAATAGCTAAATTTCTTCCATGGCTAATTCTTGCCAGGACTGACATTCATAGGAAATACATTAATTTGCTTAGTCAAATATTCTTTAGCTACTTGTCTTTCCTGCTTCTTCTCTAAAGGGTTAAATCCTCTGTGGAGAAAGAGCAAGAACGAGAAGGTAAAGATGGTAAAGTGCACAAAAATGTGCATAAATACAGCTGGGCAATTTAGGTATAATCAGATTAGTATTTAATGGCTTTACTATCATTTTTCCCTGTTTTGCATTTAAATTGGCATGCATATGTGATCTCAACTCAATATATTTTACTGAGAAAAATAGTATTTAATTATATGTTGCTGATCATCTTGAAAATAGCTGAAATACATACCTGCTAATTTTTCAGGACATATCTAACTCATTAGAATTTGTTTCCCATTAAAAAAAATTGCTTAAAATGATTTTTGTTCTTTGTTAAGTTGAAAATCTATAACTACAGAGTTAAAAAGGGGGAGGATCACACTGGTGCTATATAGATTGGATTTTTAAGTGTTGTTCCTCAATTTAAAGCTAAATTGACCTATGGAGAGTAGAAATTTTCAAAGTGCTAAATTACTAGAAGTATTTATTCATAAAATAGTGTACATTTTAAAATAATAAAGATAATAAGAATTCAGAAAGTATCTTTCACCACACACATTTTTTACATCTGATTATACATTTATTTTTTTGCCAATAATTTTCCTATTAGATTGAGAGTCTTTGAATTTATATTCAATCAGTTCAAGATGTGTTTCTTTTCCAAATATTAGAGCAATTGATTGATTTTGTGTAGGGATGTTGCTATGAATTATTGTCTGCTTACTAATCATGGGAGTTTCGTATCCTCTATTTCATCCTGCTTTGAGTTTATTGATTACTCCATCGACTTTTCTATTTTTAGCCTGTCTGTTCTTTTAGACTAGTTTGCACCATTAGCAGAATATACAGTTTATGTTTTATTCCTCCTGTCAATACTCACTTTTAAAATTAGGCTTTGAAATACAGGAAACTCTTGTCATTAAAACAAACATTTTACCTTGCAATGAGATAAATTCTGTTTTTCCAAATTGAATGGAGTATTAGCTGTTTTCAAAATAAAAGATGATAGCCAGAATAGAAAGTAACTTATTTTCATAGCAAATAAATATATGATAGTATTTAAATAAGCAAATGTATCTTTATAAAATTGAAAAATATACTCAAAACTTTTAAATAAGAAAGCACTTTGGTTTTATTTTTTTTTAATTAGAATTTAATCTTTATTAGCACTGATTTAAAATTAAAAAATATGTATATAATTACTATAATTTAGTATGTTATTTGTATTTCTGTATAATACAAAAGTAAGAAATAATTTATTTAGATTTTCCCATAATTATTTCATAGACATGTACACTTTTGCATCAATTAGGTGACATAATTCAATGAGTACTTTTTCTCTTATGGTAATATTTCATTTATGACTGAAAAATCTGAAAGTTTGTTATAAGTTATAAAAGCTTCTCCATAAAACTTGTGATAGATTTTTATATCTATATTCTGTACTATAGGGTCACCATGAGTCGGAATCGACTCGACGGCACTGGATTTGTGGAGTATACATAGTTTCCACTATAAATATTTATTTATATATATAACAAGGAGTCCTGGTGGTGCAGTAGTTAAGCACTCAGCTGCTAAATGAAAGGTTGGCAGTTCGAACCCTTCAGTGGCTCAGCAAGAAAAAAGACCTGGCAATCTGCTCCCATAAAGATATCAGCCTATGAAACCCTATGGGGCAGTTCTACTCTGTTATATAGAGTCACTGAGATTTGAAATAAACTTGAGGACATCCAACAAAAACAACAAGATATATATAACGCTATGGATTCTATGATGGCATATCATAATCTTTTTGAAGACATGAAACTAACAAAGCCTGATTTCCTGTTTGAGATACATATTTCCACACAGGATAAAAATATATATATATACACAAAACAATATCTTTGAAACAGCTCCACCTCCTATAAGCATGTTCAACAAAATTCTTCCAAGCGGCGACAAGAACTTTAGAAGTTAACAGACATGATCGCCAAATGCCACAAAGGCCCAACATTATTTTATGCAGGTTTTGCTAGATTTTAAGCTACCCGTAGGCAAGAACTTTAAAAATAATAATAATTTTTGTTCAATGTTACATTTCTAGTTTGTAAAACCAGTACTTGAACATGATCACTTCAAATCCATATGTACTGTACTAAATAATTTAATTAATAAATTAATTGTTGCTTACCCTCTGCTTTTAAACCCAGGGTTGCTTCTTTATTCACTGCAACAAAATATGAAAAGAATTTCAGGGCAATTCACCATCTCTTACTTCCAGGAAGTATTAGCCATTTAGTAATAAAAAGTCCCTGGACATGAAGACACATGGATATATTCATAGAGACTTATATCCTAAAAGAGATAATAACAATAATATTAGAGTAACAGTATATAATTATTAAGAGGTTATTGATACACATTCTACTTCAAATATGTATTTGTTTCTCAGAGCAACCTTACAAAGAAAGTATAATTTTCCAAAAAAAATTTTTTTTCACTAGTTTTTTACCCAGAATTAAACTGAAACTAACAGTGGTTGAGTAGTTCTTCAGTCATATACTAGAAAGTAGCAGATACAAGATTCAAGTTCAGTGTTATCTAATATCAAGAACCTATGCTCTTAAAAATAATGCTATATTTCCTTTGGTGTCTAGGACAGTTTATAGTTCATCTGAGATTCTAAATTGAAAACAGGATTGTCAGGCAACAAAATAATATTAAATAAAGACAAAGCTCAAAGAAACGTTTTATTAACACCACGTTTCAATTTAAATATAATTACTTATTTGGCCTCACATTGATTTCCTGATTATCAGTTAATTTATTTTTATAACTTATATTGTACCTTTAATTTTACAGATCAAATTGTACCTGTTGTAACTTGAAAAATAAGGGATTTAGCTCTATATTATAGCTATTATATTGTCTTCTATGACTTTTCTTTCAAGGTATAAGCATAATAAGGGACATTATCTGAGTAGCACATAACAGGCTGCAATATTCTTTCCTAAATGTCAGCTGCATTATATTTGAGAAGTGACCTGCTGTTATGGTGTTTCCTTTAACCATAACACTCTTTTATATTTTTCATATACTTAAAGCATTAAGGTAAGAGTTGAGTAAGAGAGAATTATTCAAACCACATTTCATTATGGTGGTCGTCAGTCAGCGTTGCTCTCAAAGGCTTGAAAAATCATTTCTACAAAAACAGCGTCTATCTTTGTCAAAAGTGAAAACATTGGAACAGGAAGTGAAAAGCTTGCTACAAGTGTATAGAAGGAGAAAATTTTTAGGTGTGTTTCTTTGGTTTCAAACTAGTATAATTTACAGTCTGTCTTAATTTATTTGAGTTCACTTTTATTCAAAAGCATATTGATCTTGCCTACCCTGTATGTATAAAATTGTAACAGGAGGAATACAAACCAAAGTTATTTCTTTAATTATCAAACCAACTCACTATTTCATAATCAAAGTCAGACACTCCCGGGCATGAATTAAAAAAAAAAAAATGAATTACACAGTGTTAATTCATGCTTAGGTGCACTGATGGCTCAGAGCCTTCAGCCTCATGCTTAGCAACACACTAGGTGTGAAATATTACAACACAATTCACAACCTGTCATGTCTTATGGCTTAATTAGGGATGTTTATGATCTTGTTTTTCATACTCTATCAGTAACAGGCGACTAAAAAAAGAGGCAAGAGACCATTATGTGCAGAATAGCGTCATCATCATCACATAAACTGAGAGCTCAAACTGTGACTTAATTCAGTCTAGAATGGTAACAAAACTGATGAAAATAAATATCACAGGAGAGTAGCACAGCAGAAACGTTGTGCCCCGAAAAAGAACTGTGGAAGCAGGGAGGAATTCTTTGTGCCCATTATAGACCGCATTAATATTTGAGAGTCTTTGCTTAGGTTAGAGGAGCCCCTGGGGGTGCAAACAGTTAAGTGCTCAACTACCAGCTAAAAGGCTGGCAGTTTGCATGCACCCAGAGGTACTTGGAAGACAGGCCTGGAGATCAGCTTCTGAAAGGTCACAGCCTTGAAAACCCTGTAAAGCAGTTCCACTCAGCACACATGGGGTTGCTATGAGTCAGGGTTGACTCCACGGAGCTAACAGCAACACTTAAGTTAGAACTATATTTTATCCAATCATGCAAGAAATCTACACATGTTGGAAAGGAGGAAACTGAATTAACCCATCAACATGACAGTGATATTTTTGTCTCTTAATACATTTATTTATAAATTATTTTATTTCTACTGAGAAAAGTAACCTGAAAGGACATAACTTAGAATTAAAGACCTGGATGGTGAAAATTGCTAATGTGTTTGGCTGTTAACTGAGAGATTGGAGGTTTGAGTAGAATTCAGAGAGATTTCAGAAGAAAGACCTGGCATTCTACTTCTGTGCAAAAGCCTCTAAAAATCTAAGTGCTTGGCATAGGAGAAGCTTCTATCCAGGGTGCAAGATGAACTCCATTTTGTTCAGACCTGAAAAATGAAGAGGCATTCAAGCAGAGCTCACGCATTGGGTTAATCTGCACTGACTCAGGGAAGATAAGGAAAAGGAGAGTCAGAACTATAGCTGCTCTCAGAAAGCAATGTTTTTGTATGTGCTTTCCCAACCTTGAAAGAGAAATAAAACCATTTTCATAAAATGCTTACCCAGCCTAGCTCTAGGACAGGAAATTTATAGATGAATTAATGTACGAATTATAATTACTAATATATAACTTATAATTACTGATGTATGACTAATGATTACTATTTCCCTAAACTTCTCCTGGGGGGGTACCTTTTTCATTTCCTGTACTTTGGAGCACGTTGCACTTTTGCTTCATGTTCCCCAACTTGGTTCCTCACTCGAGTTGATATCCTTTAGTAAGACTCCTTTCTTTAATTTTAACAGAGCTCCAGTGTTTCACTCTATGACACTTCCGAAAAATCAGCCATTGAAAACTCTGTGGAACACAGTTTACTCTGACACACATTGGGTAGCCATGAGTTGGGGGTCAACCAAATAGCAACTGGTGGTTTTTTATACTCAGTGTTGTATAGCCAAAATTACCAGGTTCAGCCAATTTTAATAATTTTTAAGCATGATCTTTCATGTTAATAATATGTATCATTTTGACCACCTACACTTGTACTTATTCAAATACATATTGTCTGTATCCATTTTTTATGCTGCATAACAAACTATCACAAACTTCGAGACTTAAAACAGCATGTACATATTATCTCACCTTTACTATGAGCAGAATTCTAGGTACAACTTAGATAGGTCCTATGCTCAGTGCCTGAGAAGGCTGAAATCAAGGTGTCTGCCAGGCTGTGTTCTTGTCTGGATGCCCAACTCATTACAAATCTACTTCCAAGTTCATTTGGGTTGTTGAGAAAATTTATTTCCTTGTGCCTGTATGCCTCAGAACTCTAACTTCTTATTTGCTCTTTTTTGGAAGCCCCCTCAGTTCTAGGGGCCTTTCACACAACTCTTTCCATAGGCAGCTTACAAAGTGGCTGTTAGCCTCTTCAAGGCCAGCAGGAGAATTTCTCACAACTGTCATATAAATCATGTAAGAAGGAATCTCATATAACCCAATCTAGTGAGTGACACCCATCACTTTTGACATATGAAAAACCTGATCAAGGGAGTGATAGTCTACCACCTCTGCCACATTCTATTGGTTAGAAGAAAATCACAAGTTTCACCAGCCCTCAACCATGAAGGATTATACAAAGACAGTAAACAGGAGGCAGAAATTTTGGGGTTCATTCTAGCATTTCACAATGTCTCATTTTAGTTTTTCTTAATTGCAAAATGAATATTATTATCTCAATTTTACAGAAGAGATATTGAAACTTAGAGAGATGTAATTATTTTAGTCATATCATACAGTTTGTAAGTTGTGTCGTTAGGATTCACATTCATATGTATGTGGCTGAAGAGCCAATGTTCATTTCACCCTGGTTCTGATTTGACAAGAGTGGTTCCCTACTTTTGGGGAAGCTTAAATGTATCTAAAAGATGATAAGCTATTATCTATTTAGATTAAACTTCTTTTAATTATATATTTTTGAGGTTAGAGTGTGATGCATAGTGGTCAGTAGATAATCTAAAAAAATGTTTAAGTCCAGGTCATCCGCAGATTGGTCTGTACTGTCCAGGGAACAGGATGTTTTAAATCTACTCATCAGAGCTCATTTCCTAAACACAGATATCCATAGGGAAAGGCAGTTAAAATCCTGGCAAATGTTTCCTACTGTATAGCATTTATCTTTAGCATGACTTCCCAAAGTTCGAGTGAGCATGGTTTTTACAAAGAGATAGTGGTGATCACTTATTGGTTGTTTATTCTTTATAAGAAACCCCACTAAGTGCTTTAGAAGGGTAAGCTCATTTATCTTTAAAAAAAAAGAGAGAGAAGGGCACAGAAATTTTGAGAGATTAAGTGGCTTTTCAAAAGTCAAACAGCTAGTATCTATCAACTCTCTTATCAATCAGTGGAATCCAAGCTGTCTGACTCAGGAATCCTGGGTTCCTGAAAACTGAACAGGATAAGCAATGAATATTCAAATGTTTCACAGAATAGCTATCGGGAACCCTAGAAGTTTGTGGGGTTGAATAAAGGGAGAATAAAAGTAATAAAACCCATTGCCATAGAGTTGATTCCGACTCATAGCTACCCTATAGAACAGAACTGCCCCATAGTTTCCAAGGAGTGCCTGGTGTATTTGAACTGCCGACCTTTTAGTTAGCAGCCACAGCGCTTAACCACTACACCACCAGGGTTTCCAAAAATAATATGGGTGCTAAAGAAATGGTGGGATACTTGATACTGTATTACTTAAGGCAAGCTGAAGTTTGGCAGCTGTATTTGCCCACTCCCTGTTGACCCCACTTGGTGACATTATCTGAAGCAGAGCTGAAGTCTGTCAATTTTTTCCTCTGAGGTAGTTGGGACGGCTCTTTTAAGAGATGTTGAGTCTGTGGGAGCTCAAGCTCTAGCAGATTCACCAAAAGCCTTCTATTTATACCTTCACCCAGCCATAATCACTTTCAGGACTCTAAGATGGTTGTAATCTATGATAAAAAGAAAACACAAAAACAAACAAAAATACTGCAAAACTCATAACTCTAGTCAATATCTAAGGAGAACACATTGACCTCTCTGGAGCTCTGATGATGTGCACAGGCTAAGCAATTTGGAAGAACTATTGGCCAACTCATATTGACCACTCAAAACACAGTAACTGTACACATTTAAATCCCATATTTCTGGCAATATTCTGTTCATGATGATAGAATCTTACCCTATAGCTTTCCTCATTTCTTTCTGAGCCCTCACCAGAATCACTTTTAATGACCATAAAGCTACTAATAGTCTCTTCAAGGCAATCTAGATTTTGCTATTAAGCACCTCAAAACTTTCAACCGTTACCCATTACCCAATTCTAAAGCCACTTCTACATTTCTAGGTATTTGTTATAGCAGCATCCCGCTTTTCTTTACCAAAATACCGTGTTAGTTTCATAGGGCTGTTGTAAAATATATCACAAGATGGGAGGCTTATAACAACAAAAATTTATTGTTTCACGGTTCTGGAGACTGGGAGTCTGAAATCAGGATGTCATCTATGGTAATTCCTTCTGAGGCTTTGAGAGAGAATCTGTCCCTTGCCTTTATTCTAGCTTCTGGTTTTTGGTGTTGTCCTTAGATGCCCTTGAGTCGATTCTGACTGATAGTGACCCTGTATCCAGTAGAATGAAACACTGCTGGAACTTGCACCATCTTCACAATTGCTATATTTGAGCCCATTGTTGCAGCCACCATGTAAATCCATCTCACTGAGGGTCTTCCTCTTTTTCACTGACCCTCTATTTTACCGAGCATAATGTCCATCTCCAGGGACTGGCCCCTTCTGATAACATGTCCAAAGTACATGAAAATAAGCCTTGCCATCCTAGCTTCCAAGGAGCACTCTGGCTGTATTTCTCCCAAGGCAGGCTCTTTCATTCTTCTGGAAGCCCATAATATAGTCAGTATTGTTTGCCAACACCATAATTCAAAGGTTTCAATTCTTCTTTGGTCTTCCTTATTCATTGTCCAGTTTTAGCACACATATAAGGCAATTGAAAATATCATGGCTTGGGTCAGGTGCACCATAGTCCTCAAAGTAACATCTGTACTTTTTAACACTTTAAAGAGGTCTTTTGCAGATTTTCCCAATGCAATATGTCATTTGATTTCCTGACTGCAGCTTTCATAGCATTGATTGTGAATTTAGGTAAAATGAAATCTTTCCAACTTTCACATTCCAATCACCAGTAATTTCCAATACACCTTGATTGCATGTTTGCTCAGTTTCAGACTAGTTTCTGGTAGCTCCAAGCATTTCTTGGCTTGAAGGTGAAGCATCACTTGTCATTCCTGTATCTCCCTGCCTCTATGTATCCATTTCTCTTTTATAAGGATATCAGTGATATACCATTAGGACCCACCTTCTCCCAGGTTGACCTCATGTTAACTTAACTGATAGCATCTTCAAAGACACTATTTCAAGAGAGTGTCACATTAACATGTACCGGGGTTAGTATGTCAGCATCTTTTTTGAAGGACAAAATTCAGTTTATATCAATACTTAGTGATTTACCTCATTTAAGAATAATGTTGCATTGAGGAAAAGTTCATTCTTAGACTGTCAGCTCAAAAAGCACCGACAAGATGATGTGAACATTAAAATAAATTAAAAAAAAAAAGCTCTATGCATGAATCTAAGTAAAATAAATTATTTTCATTTAAAGGAGTCATAACCCACAATTACACAATCAAATATAAATGTTCTATTTTTATACATAATGGCTGCAGTAGATTTAGCTAAATTGTCTTTCAGGGAGCCATATAAAATAGATTTTTATGTGTATGTCTTGCTCAGAAAGTGAGTATCTACAGGAGCCTTCAAGTGAATAGTAGCTAATATTATTAAAAATAAGTGTCTCTTATAGTTTAGTATGAATCTCTATTTAATCCATTAGGCCAAGAGTTCAATTAACTATTTTTCTTGGGCCTGAAGCATTAAATGTTATTTATCATGGCAGTTTTATATGGTTTCAAATAAAACTTTTCAGAAGTCATTTGGGAAATTAGGAAAGTCATTAATGTTAGGCCATCTCTACTCAATCTGCATTTAATTTTTTTAAACTACTTTCAAAACGATTTTGTAAATTATAATAAAAATAACCTGTCAATGAGGTGCCAATGTTCCTTTAAATATGTTCAGTTAAACTGTTGTTCACTTAAAAATTTATCAGCTCTAAGACTGAATGATTTGATTTCGTTCTTCTAGCCATTAGTCATCTGTTCACACAACAACTTTTAATGGGCACCTCCTAAGAGTCAGCATTGTGTTACATCCTGTGTATATACTGAACATATAATGATGAATAAAACTGTCATTTCCCTTTTGTTAAGCAAAAATTCTTTCTAGATATTCTTACTTTTCCATTCTTTCTCTTTTTCAGTTACTGATACTTTTTTTTTTTTAAACATTTCTTACCGTCTTAAAGAAGTCTTTTTTTTTTTTTTTTCTTTCCAGTTGAGTACAAGAAAATACTAATTCAGGGCTACCACACATTTTGACATTGGAACTACTTCGCATCATTTGTGGGATCAAGTGCTCACACTTTGTATCCCGGTGAATTTGATCTAATTTTGCTTCATTATAAGCCATCTAGGCTAACCAATTTCAAAATGGAAGTAGTAGAATGATCAGAAAACCTGGTGGTGCAGTGGCTGGTGGTGATCTGTCAACTGAAAGGTCAGTGCTTCAAACCATCCAGTAGCTCCACAGAAGAAAGATGTGGCAATCTGCTTCTGTAAAGATTTATAGCCTTGGAAACCCTATGAGGCAGTTCCACTCTGCCCCACAAAGTCCGTACGAGTAGGAATCAATTCTTTGGCAGTGTTTTTGGCCTAGGTTTGGTAGAATGATGAGCATATTTGCTTTAAACTTTGTAATTATCAATAGTTTCTTTTGTTGAGTTATTCGATAAGTTAAAACAATTATCCAGGTAATCCAAGCAAAAGAACAACAATAATTGTTACACATGTGAGAATGTAGGAATTGGGAAAAATGAAGCATCTTCTTTGAATAAATAAAATATTCCTGCAAGTGCAGTGAATTATTAATATGGCCCTTCTAGCCATAGCCTTTGTAACTTCCACCAAATGACTGGGTGAAGACTATGCAGATAAGGTGCTTGTGGACCATCAAGGGGATTAGATAGTTTGTTAATAATGTAAATAAGATGCATGGCACCCTTGTGGGAATGGACCACACAAATAAGATGCATGGAACCCTAACAAGGGGATTATTGTTTTGTTACCCTACTAGGCTTAAAATCACAGTCAACTGTGAAAGAGCTGAATGTCTTCAGGCAAGAGGCTTGCTGGTGGAATGGTGTGCCTTTGGACACTGGTCTGAGCTAAGGTTGCTGACTCACAGAGTGAGAGAGCTGAGTGTCTTTGGGCAGAAGGCTTCCTGGAAGTGTCGTATGCCTCTGGGCACTTGGCAGTGGAGCTAGGCTCACCAACCCACAGAGTGAGAGAGCTGAGTACCTTTGAGCCAAGGTTTACTGGTGGAGCAGGGTGTCCCAGGGCACTTATCAGCAGAGCTACAAGAGCTTTGTAACACTTGCCTGAGCAGGGCAGAGACTGAGAGGCCAAAGAGAGATGTGCCTGTAGGCATGGCTGAGAAAAGGCTGTCCTGACTGAAGAACTGTATCCTGAGCGTTCCTAAACCTGAATTGTAACCTGTTACTTCCCTAATAAACCCCATAACAGTGATTATTGTCTGTGAGTTCTGTGTGGCCATTGCAACCAATTATTGAACCCAGCAGAGAAGAAGAGAGTGCCATGGAGGGATAGTTGGTGTCAGAATTGGTAAAAATGTCCAATAGTGGAGGCATGTCTGCCTCATAGGAATCAGCTTTAGGCTGTTGATATTGATTCACTTTCCTTCTTGTGAAGTTAGAGGAGGTCAGATGTGCCTGCCCTGCCATTTTTACAGCCCTCCTATATTGATGAAACAGACCAAATAGTTTTTCAACCCTACATTACTCTACTGGTAAGCCTCATCATGTATAAGTGAGAAAACCTAGAAAATATGCAGTATGTATAGAAACATACTGCTACATTTTTTTCCTCCTTTAATGATTTGATTGTTTTCAAACGTATGGAAGATCTAGTGGCAACTCAGAGATTAGTGTGGTCATTTTACAGCTGAAGATATACATAATTGTTTTAAGTTAAAGATTTTCATTACAAGTAACATTTTGCAAGGAGGAGGTGGAGAAATATCACAATTTTTCATTGCTTATCTGCAAGCATTGATAAAATCATCTAAAAATTGATCTCCCAAATTAATAATATACAGGACATGCAACATTTTAAACTCAATTAGTAAATTGATTATAGTCAATTCCCTTATTGGTTTGCTAATGCATTTAACGGGTTTGAAATAAAATTAAATTATTTTATGGTTGCAAAAACATTCTTTTTTTTTCTTTTCAATAATCATGCTTTCTTTGCTGTACTTACAAATTCTGTCAGGCCATTATGACAGTATTATAAATATTTATGATTTAATATTTTGGGGGGAATAACAAATAGGGAGGGGATTTAAATTACTGTCTTATGAATTTATTCAGAATTGGCAACTCTCTTAGTTATCTAGTGCTGCTATAACAGATATGCCACAAGTTGATCCCTTTAACAAACAAAAATTTATGTTCTCGCAGTTAGAAGGCTAGTAGGCCAAATTCAGGATGTCCAACTCGGGGTAGGCTTTCTCTATCTATCAGCTCTAGAAGAATGTCCTTGTTTCTTCTGAGCTCCTACTTCTGGAGAATTTTCATGAAGTTTGGCATCCATGTTACCCTGTCTTTCTCTCTACTTCCTTGTTTAATCTCCTTTTGTACCTCAAGAGACATTGACTCAAGACAAACCCTACACTAATTCTGTTTCATTAACATAACAAAGATAACCCATTCCCAAATTGGATTATAAGCATAGGCATAAAAATTAGCATTTGCAACACATATTATGGGGAGACAAAATTGAATCCATAATATTCTACACTTTGTTCCCCCCAAATTCATGTCCTTCCCACATACAAAACACATTCACCCCAACACATCATTCCAAAAGTCTTAAATCAACTTAAAAGTCCAAAATCTCATTTCCCAAATCTTCTAAATCAAATACGGGTGAGCCTTTAGTGGTATCCCATCCTGGGGCAAAATTCGTCTTCATCTGTGAACCTATGAAATCTAGAATACAAGTTATCTGCTTCCAAGGTACAATAGTACAAGAGGCACAAGGTAGACATTTCCATTAAAAATGGGAAAAATTGGAGGAAAAGAAGGTGTAATGGGCACCAAACAAATCCAAGACCCAGTAGAACAATTTGTATTAACATTCAAGGCTTGAAAATACTCCTCTGTTCTTTGAGACCATCTAGGCAAAGGTCTTGTACTCCAGGCTCTGGGTGTGGGCCATGCTTTCTGGATTCTGGGTGGAGGACTCTCAGCCTTGGGCTTTAGCTTTGCCTTCCAGTCCCACTGGGATTGTAGCTCTGCTTTCCTTCTTTTCTGTGGCCCTATTCTCCCAGTCCATCTGAGTGGTGGCATTTCCCCCTCAGCCCCAGTAGGACCAATTCTTCTGTACCTGGGCCATGGAAGCCCAGCCTCCTAAGCTTTGGGTGGTGGCCTCATCCCTCTGGCACAACTTAATGGCAGCTCTA
The DNA here is from genome assembly GCF_024166365.1 of Elephas maximus indicus. Taxonomy (NCBI): domain Eukaryota; kingdom Metazoa; phylum Chordata; class Mammalia; order Proboscidea; family Elephantidae; genus Elephas; species Elephas maximus. The sequence goes on from NC_064832.1 coordinate 53,609,581, forward strand.
CACTCCAGAACTAAGTTGGCCAACAACTGACTTTTTGAAACCTAGGAGGCTGTGACACCACCCTTTGAAACTGAGAAGGTCCTGCTTCCCATGCTCCTTCCAACAGTTCTCTGATTTCCAGTTGCTCCAGGGATGCTTTTTCTCTTTTCTTGGAGGACAACAGGTGTAGCTCTTTTGGCCTGTTTCCTGCCTGCAAGAGGCAGACAGCTTTCTTTTCTTTCATTCTTTACCTGTCCCCATCAGTTTAAGCTGACGTTTCTGCTGTGGTAATTGACTAGATTCATCAGTCACAGGCTTAATCTCTTTAACAAAAAATTATGTAGCCATCTCCTTGGTGAACATTCTAGGGTACGTGTCCTTAGATGATACAACAGATTTTTCCAAAACTTTAAGTTCTCTTTTCATTTCACACAGTTTATTTTTAAGTCTGTAGCTTTCCTGTGGCATTTTACTGCACCATGTGGTGCCTTTAAGATCTTGCTTAGAAATCTCATCAGTCAGATATACAAATTCTACCTTCCACTAAAATTTTTAACAGAACCCAGGCAAGTTCTTTACCACTGCATAAAAAGCATTGACCTTCCTTCATTGTCCAATCACGTGTTCATCATTTTCTTTTAAAGCCTCACCAGAAGCACATTTAACATTCACATTTCTAGCAAAATTCTGTTGCTGGTGCCATATGTATTCTCTAAGACAAGAGAGACTTCTCTATAGCTCTCCTCACTTCCTTCTGAGCCCTCATCAGAATTGACTTTGAACTCCATAATTCCACCAACAGTCTCTTTAAGACAATCTAGGCTTTTACTATTAAGCACCTTAAAACTCTTGCAACCTCTACCCATTTCTCAATTTCAAAACTGCTTTCACATTTTAGCTATCTGTTAGAACAGCATCCCATTCTTTCAGAACTAAATTCTGTCTTAGTTGTCTAGTGCTGCTGTAACAGAAATACCACAAGTCAGAGGGTTTAACAAACAGAAATTTATTTACGAACAGCTTAGGAGGCTAGAAGTCTGAATTCAGGGTGTCAACTCTAAAGGAAGACTTTCTTTCTCTGTTTGCTCAGGAGGAAGGTCCTTGTTTCTTCTGAGCTTCTGCTCCTGGGCTATCTTCGCTGGGCTTGGCATTTTTCTTACCCAATCTTTCTCTCTGCTCACTTGTTTAATCTTTCAATATCTCAAAAGCAATTGACTCAAGACACACTCTACGCTAATCTTGTCCCCTTAATATGACAAAGACAGCCCATTCCCAAATGAGGTTATAACCACAGGCATAGAAGTTAGGATTTAGGACACATATTTTTGGAGATACAGTTCAATCCATAATAACAACTGAACCCATAATTTATATTACTTCAAAAGTCTTCCTAACATGGGATATTTTTCAGTATATTTTTTATTTTACTCTGTCCTCAATACTAATTTATCCAGTTATAAGCTCTCCTAATTATACCTTTAAAAGAAGTACTTTTTCAAACTGTTGGTTTGTATTGGAAATATTCTTTTAATCGTCCTTCCAACATGTGTCTTTAGATATTTATGGTTAGTCAATACTGATATAAAAGAATCTTAGTTATTTTACAAGTATTTTATGTTTCAAAGTTTAATTTGATAAATATTGTCACTGTGACAAGATTGCTGCTGCTCATATTTAGAGAACAATTGAAAAAAGAGACACTGGGATTTTTAGCACAGTATGAAAAGAATTAATTATGCATCTCCAATTAAGAACAATTAAAGTTGTACTTACATCCCCTTGCACACCATGCAAAAACTCTACACAAACTATCTAATGAACACAGAAATTTCATTAACATTAAGTTTGACTTCCATGTCTATTATTATCTCCTGTGGTGGTCTGCAGATTAGTAAAACCTAATGGAAATTATCTATTAGATATGTAAAGTATCTAATACTGTCTTTTATTGGGACATTAAATATTAAAAAAATACATCAACATTAGTAATATTTCTAGAATTCTGTAAAACATTTCAGAAAGTTTGGATGAAATGGTTTGAGAATAGAGAATTAAATGAATCCTTTAATATAAACATTTCATTCAGGAAGCCACAGGTATATTGTACTGAAATAAGTAGCTCCATGTGCCTCTAGGAAGAAGTATAAATTTTATGTCTATTGGTAAATATTATATTTGTGGTGTATATAACCAGTTACCCTCAAGCTGATTCTCACGCATGGCGAAACAGTGTGTGTCAGGGTAGAATTGTGTTCTATGGAGTTTTCTGTGGCTGATTCTTCAGAAACAGATACCGGACCTTTCTTCTGAGGCTCCTCTGGGTGGACTCAAATATCCTACCTTTCAGTTAACAGTCCACTAACCCACTGCCGTCGAGTGGATTCCGACTCATAGCGCCCCTATAGGACAGAGTAGAACTGCCCCATGGAGTTTCCAAGGAGCGCCTGGCGGATTCAAACTGCCTGCCCTTTGGTTAGCAGCCGTACCACTTAACCACTAGCCACTAGGGCTTCCTGTTTACCATTAGGAAAATGTAAGTTAAGATCACAATAAAATATTATATCACATCCACTAGGATTGCTACAATTAAAGCCAAAATGTTGGAGGGGATGAGGATTATCTAGACCTCCCATACAAAACACGGTTAAAAAAAAAATGCTGTAGAGTGGGTTCCAGCTCATAGTGACCCTATAGGACAGAGTAGAACTGCCCCATAGAGTTTCCAAAGAGTGCCTAGTGGATTTGAACTGCCAACCTTTTGGTTAGTAGCCATGGCAATTAACCACTAGGCCACCAGGGTTGCATTAGAAGGAGTGTGAAATTATAGAATCACTTTGGCAACCTGGTTAGGTTTTTTTTTCTTTTTTTTAAGATATACACCTACTTGGTACTACCCAACATAAACCTGTAATTCTACTCCTAGGAATTTATACAAGAGATACGAAAACCTGTTCACAAATAGGCTTAAATAAGAATATTTATTGAAGTTTTTTTCATAGTAGACAAAAATGGAAACAATTCAAATTTCTATCAACAGAGGAATGGATAACAAATTTTAGCATATAAATTCAATGGTGTCCTACACAAAATAACACAAAATATAATCACACAACAACGACATTGTACTGAGCAAAAAGAAGTAGACACAAAAAAGACTATCCAAAATTATTTAATTCAAATGAAGTTCAAGAACATGCAAAATTAATTTTTGGAGATAGAAATCAGAATCATGGTTGATTAGACAGGGTCAGAGGGGGTTGGTAGGAAATGCATAGGAGAGAAGTCACTAAATCGATGAAGCTGGTTTTGAGGTGTTGAGAAAACTCATCATTTTGTCAAATCTTATCAAACTGTACATTTATGAACTTTGCATTTTACTGCATGTAATTATACACCAGTAATCAAAAGGTACATAAAGATATTTTCCATTTTATATTATTGTCTGTGTAATTTTATATGTTGAAATCTGAAAATTCTGAGATTTAATCATATTCTCAACCTAACAAGTTTGCCTGTCACTGTTTTGTGAATGCAGGAGAAGAATTAAGATTCCTGGGTCAGAGTCAAATAGCTGTATTGCTCATGGTACAAAAGGGTTGTATGAGCTTCATGTTTGCATCGGCCCCCCTTGCCCCTCAAGTCCCACAGGAATGATAAGGAGTGGCCCAGCTATATGCTACACAGACTTTATGGTTTTCATAAGAACGGAGGAATCTTGAGCTTAGGAAACTTACATTTTTATAAGTGAGCTACTAATAAACTTGCCTAAGTGTTTACCAACAAGGAGACGATATTTATATTATTACATTCAGGAAACAAACCTACCCTCTACCCCAAGGGAGACACTACATCCATTATCTAAAGCTGTTTGCAACACAAACATCCTAGTAAAGATATCTGCTATAAAGCTGATATTACAAATGCAGAATTGTTTCCCACCATAAGGACATTTTCCCTCAAAGAAAATTACATGGGGAAAGTGTAAAACCCATTATTATTATTTTTTTTTTTTTACCCTTTCGTGTATTTGGTCTACTGATCCATTTACCCACACACATTTCTAAAGGCAATAATGTAAAGAAATACCAGTATTGGCTGTTTTTAAGGATTAAAGAAGAATAAGTTGGATTTTAGACTATATAAACATGCAAAATTTTGATGTAAAGACTGAAACATTTTATTCTGGAAAAATAAACTTGTTAATTTTTTTTTTTTTAGCTGTGGTTGTTTAATGTTTTGTTTTTATCTTTCTGCATTCTCACAAATTGAAATGAATGTACATTTTTTTTCTTACCTGGCTCAGATAATAATAGAAATTTCTTATACTTCCTTGGATTATTTTCATGTTTACTGAGTGACTTTTAGTATCAGTCTTACAGTTATTGTTGTTCTATCAAACAATAGAGTAAGTTCTTGTTGAAAAGAAAAAGCTTTCATCAAAACACATTGCATTTTTTGAGGAATGAAATAAAAACACCCTGATTGTAGGAATAGATATCAAGTTCAAAACTAAAAGAGTACTTGATTTTTCTCAGCCTTATCTTTTAGTGTACAGATAGCAGCAATATACAGAGCAAATAGCAACCTTATAAGAAGGAAAAAACAAATTTTTTTCATTATTCATGATAGTTTATGAAAATATCTTTCTCTGTAGGAGAATAGCAAAATAACCAGGAAAAATTCTTGTATTCAAAAATCACTGAAATTGATTTTAATTTTTATACTTTTTTTTCTTTTTGTCAATAATGTAATCTTTACAGAATTCTACACTGAAAAAATACAATTTGCTATTTCATAACAGCTATTTAAGAATGTATTATGCTAAGCAATTGAGAACATTTAAAAAGAGACAGAAAACAACAACAACAAAAACTCTTATTTTGGTAAATGAGAGAAATAGATTATAAAATAGATCCTTTTATCTCTAAATTAAATAACTCCTCTTTAACTCACCAACAATAAAATGGGAGCTTTAACTCTCATAAAAACCAGGTTTTTGGGTTCCATGGAAGTTGGGGTGACCCACTCAAGGTATCATCCCCAGATGATATTTTTTATCCTTGAGTCTTAGGAAAACTGGTTGTATAAAAGTCACCTTTAAGTCAAACAATAATCTAGCCAATGAGTAAAGATAGTTTTGCCTTAGGGATTGCTCTCTTTTGAACAATTATTTATGTGTAGTCAACTTTGAGAAACGGAAACACCAAAGGTGTTTCTTTTCTGAGAGTTCCAAAACGGAGGCCCCTGACTCATATCAGAATGATTAGCCCTAGTCTGAGCCCTGACTCCATGGTAAACCAAACCAAACTCTTAGCTGTCGAGTTGATTCAGACTCATAGAGACCCTATAGGAAACACGAGAAGTGTCCATAGAGTTTCCAAGGGACCCCTGAAAGATTCAAACTGCTGACCATTTGGTTAGCAGCAGAAGCTCTTAAGCACTATGCCAACAGGCTTTCTGAGTCCATCTTAGCTTCTGCTTATATCCTCTGCAACCATCAAACCCTTAGTCAGATTTAAGTACAAATCAAAACAAACATCTTTCTATTTGGTTAAACTAAAGATATGGAAAGAATGTTCCTAAGGGAGGGTCTTGTCACAAGGCCCTTATCAGGAATCCCCTCAGCAGCCCCAAGGAAATGTTTTAAGATAATCACCTTGTGACCACCCTGTAAAACCCCTCCTTAGGCATGTAGTTGAAGTAACCAATGCAAATATCCCACATTTATGTGTTCAACCAATCACTGTAAAGCCTGTGCTTTGGGTTGTCCTGCCTCCTGCATACTCAATCATGTAATTTCCAATCAGAATGTTAAGTATTCTACCTCATAAATACCCTTCTGTGATTCCACCATTTTGGAGCATTTGTTTCACTTTGTGAGATAAGATTTTTCCTGGGATAGAGGCAGAGCCGTGATAGAGGAATAGACAGAGGCTTCTGGCGAGCCCTCTTTACAACAAGGACCCAAAAAAACAAGTAAAACAAGTATATTTAGGACAAACTAGGAGCCCTGAGGATCAAAGGCAAGCTAAGGAAAGGAACTGATGGGCAGGGGAGGAAGAGATGGTTCAGAAGCAGAGAAGAGTTAACCGACCTAAATTGCAGGGAGCCCTCAGGCACCATTCCCAGGAACGGCAGCAGTGGGCTGGTAATAGCGTTCGGCTGCAGTTTCCTCAGGAAGAAGCAGCCAGCCACACAGCCTACTCACACCTCCAGAACCAGAGAATAACGGCACTCTAGGCAAAAGCTAAGTACTTGCATATATTTTACTGGGTCCCGCCACCCCCACCCCCAAGTCGGCTTCAGCAAATGACACCCCTGGGCCTGAGATAGGCCCTGTTGAGTGCCTAGAGCCATCCTACCCACCCTGGAGAAGGAATAAATTTGCAATTGGGGGAAAAGATAATTTGCCAGCTCCACTAACAAGTGGAGCTCAGGACAGAAGGGCCTCCTGCCCAGACAAAAAATGGTCTGTGAACTTTGAGTAACTTTCCCCTCTGCATGGACTTGTCTGGGCCTAATTCAGGAGAATAGGCTGTTGTTGGCAGACTCCAAACGTTTCAGCTGTGCAACAGAGACGTTGGTGTTTGATGTTTGACAATGCATTGCCTATTAAACAGGGCCCTCACATCAGGGGCCTAAGGACTGGTAGCTTCACTCAGGTCAACCAGCCACCAACAACAGGGGTCCAAGGATAACTGGTACCTCCCAGTCATTACAACCAAAAACATTGGGTGCCCATGGTCCATCTACAGAACCCACCCATCTGTATGCTCTAGGGAACAGGGACACACTTTCCTCAGAGACACATGGGGGATGAATCTCAGGCCTCTGCCTTGTTCAGAGTGTGACTCTCTGCAGCAACCAGATACAGGTACCTACACCAATCTCCCCGGGACCTCTAAGACTATAGAGGACAGAGCCTGTACCACACACTTGATAATCAGCTACCTGGAAACCTGAGCTGAGTTCATATAAGAAAAGTGAATGGACTCCTAGACTGATATACCTGATAACAGCTCTAGCCATCTGGAGACAGGAAGTCAGAGCTCCAAGATGAAAATAATCAAGCTAGCTCACTCAAGCAACCCATTTGGGTATATCGAAACAAAACAAATCAAGAAGCTATGACACAGTAAGGAACGATAAAATAAACTAATACAATAACTTATAGATGGCTCGGAGACAACAGTCAATATCAAGGAAACAGACCATGATCACCTCAACAAGCTCTCAAAACAAAGACTCAGGGGATCTTCTAGATGAAAATGCATCCCTGTAATTACCAGAGACAGAATACAAAAAGTTAATATACAGAACCCTTCAAAGACATCAGGAGGTAAATCAGGCAATACACAGAACAAGCCAAGGAACACACAGATAAAGCAACAGAATAAATTAAAAAGATTATTCAGGAATATAATGAAAAATTTAATAAGCTTGAAAAATCCATAGACAAACAGCAATCAGAAATTGAGAAGATTAACAATAAAATTATAGAAGTAGACAATCCAATAGAAAGTCAGAGGAGCAGAATCGAGAAAGTGGAAGGTAGAATTTCTGAACTTGAAGATAAAGCACTTGGCACCAATATATTTGAAGAAAAATCAGATAAAAGAATTTAAAAAAATGAAGAAACCTTAAGAATCATGTGGGACTCTATCAAGAGAAATAACCTACGATTGATTGGAGTACCAGAACAGGGAGGGATAACAGAAAATACAGAGAAAATTGTTGAAGATTTGTTGGCAGAAAACTTCCCTGATATCTTGAAAGATGAGAAGATATCTATCCAAGATGCTTATTGAACTCCACATAAGGTAGATCTTAAAAGAAAATCACCAGGACATATTATAATCAAACTTGCCAAAACCAAAGATAAAGAGAGAATTATAAGGACAGCAAGGGATAAACAAAAAGTCACCTACAGAGGAAAGCCAATAAGAATAAGCTCAGACTACTTGGCAGAAACCATGCAGGCAAGAAGGCAATGGGCTGACTTATACAAAAAACTGAGGAAAAAAAATTGCCAGCCAAGAATCATATATCCAGCAAAACCGTCTCTCAAATATGAAGGTGAAATTAAGACACTTCCAGATAAACACGAGTTGAGGAAATTTGTAAAAAACTACAAGAAATGCTAAAGGGAGTTCTTTGGTTAGAAAATCAATAATATCAGGTATCAACCCAAGACTATGACACTGGGCAGAGCAATCAGAAGTCAACCCAGACAGGGAAATCACAAAAATAAATCAAGATTAAAAAAAGCTCAAAACAGGGTAACCACGATGTTGTTATATAAAAGAAGACAACATTAAAACAATAAAGAGGGACTAAGAAATGTAGTCATAGATCTTCCATATGGAGAGGAACATAAGGCGATACGAAGAAATAAAATTTAGGTTTAAATTTAGAAAAATAGGGGTAAAAAATAAGGTAACTACAAAGGAGATGAACAATCCTACACAACAAAATAAAATACAAGAAAAAAATAGAGACTCAGCGGAAGCAAAATCAACAACAATGAATATGAGGAAAGGACAATATATAAAGCTAATCTACTCAGCACATAAAATTAAGTGGGAAAAAGAAACTGTCAACAACACACAAAAAAAAGACATCGAAATGATAGCACTAAATTCATACCTATCCGTAATTACCCTAAATGTAAATGGACTAAATGCACCAATAAAGAGACAGAGAGTGGCAGAATGGATTAAAAAACACGATCTGTCTATATGCTGCCTCCAAGAGACACACCTTAGAGTTAGAGACATGAACAAACTAAAACTCAAAGAATGGTTAAAATAAAAAAATACATCAAGCAAACAACAATGAAAAAAGAGCAGGAGTGGCAAAATTAATTTCTGACAAAATACACTTTAAAGTTAAATCCAACAAAAAGGATAAGGAAGTACATTACATAATGATTAAAGGGACAACACACCAAGAAGATATAACCATATTAAATATTTATGCACCCAATGACAGGGCTGCAAGATACATAAAACAAACTCTATCAGCATAGAAAAGTGAGATAGACAGCTTCACAATAATAGTAGGAGACTTCAACACACCACTTTCGGTGAAGGACGGGACATCCAGAAAGAAGCTCAATAAAGACACTGAAGATCTAAATGCGCAATCAACCAACTTGACCTCATAGACATATACAGAACACTCCACCCAAAAGCAACCAAGGATATTTTATTTTCTAGTGCACATGGAACATTCTCTAGAGTAGACCTCATATTAGGTCATAAAGCAAGTCTTAGCAGAATCCAAAACATTGAAATATTACAAAGCATCTTCTCTGACCATAAGGCCACAAAAGTGGAAATCAATAACAGGAAAAGCAGGGAAAAGAAATCAAACACTTGGAAACTGAACAATACCCTGCTCAAAAAAGACTGGATTGTAGAGGGCATTAAGGGTGGAGTAAAGTAAATCATAGAATCCAATGAGAATGAAAACACTTCCTATCAAAACCTTTAGGACAGAGCAAAAGCAGTGCTCAGAGGTCAATTTATATCAATAAATGCACACATCCAAAAAGAAGAAAGGGCTAAAATCAAAGAATTATCCCTGCAACTTGAATGAATAGAAAGAGAGCAACAAAAGGAACCCTCAGGCACCACAAGAAAACAAATAATAAAAATGACAGCAGAGATAAATGAAATAGGAAACAGAAAAACAATTGAAAGAATTAACAAGTCCAAAAGCTGGTTCTTTGAAAAAAATCAACGAAATTGATAAACCATTGGCCAAACTGACAAAAGAAAAACAGGAGGAGAAGCCAATAACCCAAATAAGAAATGAGATGGGCGATGCTAGAACAGACCAAACTGAAATTAACAGAATCATATCAGATTACTATGAAAAATTATCCTGTAACAAATTTGAAAACCTAGAAGAAATGGATGAATTTCTAGAAACACACTACCTGTCGAAACAAACACAAACAGAGGTAGAACAACAAAATAAACCCATAACAAAAGAAGAGATTGAAAAGGTAATCAAAAAACTCCCAACAAAAAAGCCCAGACGGCTTCACTGCAGAGTTCTACCAAACTTTTAGAGAAGAATTAACACCACTACTACTAAAGGTATTTCAGAGCATAGAAAAGGACAGAATGCTACCAAACTCATTCTATGAAGTCACCATATTCCTGAGACAAAAACCAGGTAAAAACACCACAAAAAAAGAAAATTATAGACTTATATCCCTCATGAACTTAGATGCAAAAATCCTCAACAAAATTCTAGCCAATAGAATTCAACAACATATAAAAAAATAATTCACCATGACCAAGTGGAATTCATACCAGTTATGCAGGGATGGTTCAACATTAGAAAAACAATTAATGTAATCCATCATACAAACGAAACAAAAGAATCACATGATTTTATCAATTGATGCAGAAAAGGCATTTGAAAAAGTTCGACACCTATTCACGATAAAAACTCTCAGCAAAATAGGAATAGAAGGAAAATTCCTCAACATAGTAAAAGGCATTTATACAAAGCCAATAACCAACATCATCCTAAATGGAGAGAGCCTGAAAGCATTCCCTTTGAAATCAGGAACCAGACAAGGATGTCATTTATCACCGGTCTTATTCAACATTGTGCTGGAGGTTCTACCCAGAGTAATTAGGCTAGATAAAGAAATAAAGGGCATCCAGATTGGCAAGGAAGAAGTAAAAGTATCTGTATTTGCAGATGACTTGATCTTATGCACAGAAAACCCTAAGGAATCCTCAAGAAAACTACTAAAACTAATAGAAGAGTTCAGCAGAGTATTGGGATACAAGATAAATATAGAAAAATCAGTTGGATTCCTCTACACCAACAAAAAGAATATTGAAATGGAAATCGCCAAATCAATACCATTTACAGTAGCCCCCAAAAAGATAAAATACTTAGGAACGAATCTTACCAGAGATGTAAAAGAGTTATACAAAGAAAACTACAAAATACTTCCGCAAAAAACCAAAAGAGACCTGCAAAAGTGGAAAAACATGCCTTGCACGTGAATAGGAAGACTTAATATTATAAAAATGTCTATTCTACCAAAAGCGATCTATAGATTTAAAGCAATTTTGATCCTAATTCCGATGACATTTTTTAATGAGATGGGGAAACAAATCACCAACTCCATATGGAAGAGAAAGAGCCCCTTGGTAAATAAAGCATTACTGAAAAAGAAGAACACAGTGAGAGGCCTTACTCTACCTGATTTCAGAATTTATTATACAGCCACAGTCGTCAAAACAGCCTGGTACTGGTACAACAACAGATACGTAGACCAATGGAACAGAATTGAGAATCCAGACATAAATCCATCCACATATGAGCAGCTGATACTTGACAAAGTCCCCAAAATGGTTAAATAAGGAAAAGACAGTCTTTTTAACAAATGGTGCTGGCATAACTGGATATTCACCTGCAAAAAAATGAAACAAGACCCATACCTCACTCCATGCACAAAAACTAACTCAAAATGGATTAAAGACCTAAATCTAAAATGATAAAGATCATGGAAGAAAAAATAGGGACAATGTTAGGAGCCCTAATACATGGCATAAAGAGTATACAAAACATTACAAAGAATGTAGAAGGAAAACTAGATAACTGGGAGCTCCTAAAAACAAACACCTATGCTCATCCAAAGACTTCACCAAAAGAGTAAAAAGACCACCTGCAGACTGGGAAAAAGTTTTTAGCTATGACATTTCTGATCAGCTCCTCATCTCTAAAATCTACATGATACTGCAAAAACTCAACTGCAAAAAGGCAAATAACCCAATTAGAAAATGGGCAAAAGATATGAACAGACACTTTACTAAAGAAGACATTCAGGCAGCTAACAGATATATGAGGAAATGTTCACGATCATTAGCCATTAGAGAAATGCAAATGAAAACTGCAATGAGATTTCATCTCTCTCTAACAAGGCTGGCATTAATCCAAAACACACAAAATAATAAATGTTGGAGAGGCCGTAGAAAGACTGGAACACTTATACACTGCTGGTGGGAATGTAAAATGGTACAACCACTTTGAAAATCGATTTGGCACTTCTTCAGAATGCTAGAAATAGAAGTACCATACAATCCAGCAATCCCACTCCTTGGAATATGTCCCAGAGAAATAAGAGCCTTTACATGAATAGATATATGCACACCCAAGTTTATTGCAACACTGTTTACAATAGCAAAAAGATGGAAGCAACCAAGGTGTCCCTCAACAGATGAACGGATAAATAAATTATGGTATATTCACACAATGGAATACTACCTATTGATAAAGAACAGTGATGAATCTGTGAAACGTTTCATAACATGGAGGAATCAGGAAGGCATTATGCTGAATGAAATTAGTCAGTTGCAAAAGGACAAATATTGTATAAGACCATTATTATAAGAACTCAAGAAATAGTTTAAACAAAGAAGAAACTATTCTTTGATGGTTACGACAGTGGGGAGGGAGCGAAGGTGGGGTCAGCACAACTGGACTAAATCAAAAGCAAAGAAGTTTCCAGAATAAACTGGATGCTTTGAAAGCCAGCATATCACGGGCTGGGGGTTTGGGGACCATGGTTTCAGGGGACATCTATGTCAATTGGCATAACAAAATCTATTAACAAAACATTCTGCATCCTACTTTGGAGAGTGGCCTCTGAGGTCTTAAATGCTAGCAAGCAGCCATCTAAGACGTATCAATTGGTCTCAGCCCACCTGGATCAAAGGAGAAAGAACAACACCAAGGACACAAGGTAATTATGAGTCCAAGAGACAGAAAAGTCCACATAAACCAGAGGCTACATCAGCCTGAGACGAGAAGAACTAGCTAGTGCCTGGCTACAACCGATGACTGCCCTGACAGGGAACACAACAGAGAACCCCTGAGGGAGAAGGAAAGCAGTGGGATGCAGACCTCAAATTCTCATAAAAAGACCAGATTTAATGGTCTGACTGAGACTAGAAGGATCCCGGTGGTCATGGTCCCCAGACCTTCTATTGACCTAAGACAGGAACCATTCCTAAAGCCAACTCTTCAGATGGGGATTGGACTGGACAATGGGTTGCAGAGGGATGCTGGTGAGGAGTGAGCTTCTTGGATCAGGTGGATACTTGAGACTATGTTGGCATCTCCTGCTGGAGGGCAGGTGAGAAGGTAGAGGGGTTTAGAAGCTGGAGAAATGGACATGAAAAGAGAAAGTAGTGGGAGGGAGCGGGCTGTCTCATTAGGGGGAGAGCAATTGGGAGTATGTAGCAAGGTGTATATGAGTTTTTGTGTGATAGAGTAACTTGATTTGTAAACTTTCACTTAAAGCACAATAAAAATTAAAGAAAGAAAAAAAAATGTCCCTGGTTTGAACTGTCTTGAACCCTCAATAAATCTGTTTTCTTTTATTTTTAACAGTGTATGTGCTCTTACTCAATGACAGACTAGAGCTATGTTTTGAGTTGTTACCTGCTGGAAACTCTAGGTGCGTGTTCAGCATGACTTCTATTGGTCAGTAAACATGAGACCAAGGTGGAAGAACAGGAAGGCACATTTATTTTGTTGTACAAGGAAAAGGAGTCAGTAGGAGCTGCTGCTGCCAAGACTGCTCCCCAGGGGTGAGCAGGCCAGCTACCTTTAAAGGGGTTTTGCAAGTAGGGAGTTCACACAAATTATGTCAGCAACATTCTTAATCATACTACCCAGGCGCAATGGGGTTTACATAAAAGCAGAATTCGTATGCAAAGCTGGGGGGAGGGGGGAAGCTAAGCAAAGAAAATAGGATTTTTAATACAGTACTTTGGGGGCTGTCTCAGGGTAAAACAGTAATTTTTTTTAATTGTTTTTTAAGACAATGCTGTATGGAATCTTACCACATACTGTTTTATGAGAATCTTTGGAAGTTCTTTCCTCTTCAGAACATTTTTGAGCCCCTGGTAGAAACGTTATTATAATTTGAAGATTGTGTATTAAATAAACTTCAATCAATTTATATTATTAGAGTAATATGATCTTTGTTTTGTCCATATAAACATGAAAGAAATAAACAAAAAAATTACACATGCTCTGGTCCACAAGTGTATAGTGTGGAAGAGCTCTCAGGTTTCGGGTAGATGGATACACAAATATATATATTTTCAGTATACAAAAGCTTCAGGAAAACTTTTATATATCTAAAACATGGTTTTCTGATTAAGAACAAATTAGCTTTTGTGGACTTTGCCTAAGACAAAACAGCAACAATGTTTTGGTGTATACAATGAATTCCCCAATATTGTCCCCGACTCTCCATTCTGATTCTGTGCCAAACCAAACCAAGCTCATTGCCGAGTCGATTCTGACCCTTTAATTCTATGCTGGGGTAGCTTATTCTACCGTTCATATAGTTACAGGCCTAGGTTTATTCAAATATTTATTACTTAAATATCCTGTTCAGCTCTGGTTTCTGGGCCCTAGATTATAAGCTCTCTCCTCTAGTTGGGTTCACCATTTTCTTCAGTGGTTCATTTTTTTTACTTCAAAAAATGTAGAAGAATGAAAATTTGAAAGAGATACTATCTCCCATTCTCCAAAGGCCTGATGTCCTTGGAGGCATTTAGGGTGTGATTACGGAAGTGCATTTCGTTGAGAAAAAAGATTATTTGGGTAGTCTTTCAAAATAAACAACAACAAATAAACAATCAAATTTTATTCAGGTAGAGGTTTCCAGGAAGGATACTTGTCAGAAATGACTTTTCAGTAGCATTCTCTGAGAATAAAGAAAGTGCTTCTGGCTTTTCTGAGACTCTGGGAGGATGCAGTTCTCCAGGGTGACAGTGGCAATGACTTCTGTAAAGGACACTATAGTTTCACCCCAGAGTATGCCTCAGGCATTCACTGTCTACTGAGCTGTGAAAACAAGCTGTTGGGAGACAGTGCTCTATGGAGAAAATGCCACTTCAGATTTAAAAACCTTTCCATTGCACACCATTGCCCTCAGGGAAAAAATCCAAACTAGAACTGACCTCTAGATACCATACCTCCTTATTTCACGTTCCTTTTCTTTTCCTCCCTGTTTATGCTCCAGATATACCGAACACCTTGCAATTCTTGAATGATCTGTTTCCTGAAGCACAGCGTTTCAGCCTATGTATTCATGTCATTACATACTCTCTTGTCTGTCTCTTCCCTCAGCTGGTATGCTCTTTCAGAAAAGGAATTGTTTCTTTTCTGCTCTTTTATCTTCAGTGCTTGGCACATAGTAGCAGTAAAGAATAATAGTTGAGTTAATGAATTAATTCCCAAATGAATACAAATAAAGATTTGAAATTCAATATCCTTTTTGTAGATTTGTGGTCTGTGCTGAAAGAGCTGTCATAACTGACTGGATGACAGCAAGAATGCTGAGATCTTCCATGGTACATAAACCTGTGCATCCATTATGAAAATGGTGCTCTTCTTAGGATAGGAGCGTGTGTTTGGCATTGAGCTTATGCTGAGTACTAACATCTTTTTTAATTACTACAAAGCAGAAGCAAACATCAGTCTTCCAAAATAAATTAAAAGTTATCAATTTATTTGAATAAAATGAACATTTGCCAGATGATTTCAATAAATATTAGGTTGCTATGAGTCGAAATCGACTTGATGACAGTGGGTTTGGTCTGGTTTGGTTTTTTTAGTAACACTCTAGTAGGTGGTATACTACCATACAGGCTGTCTTGCATCAGATTGTGCCATATATATAAATATTTAATATCAAGAAAGCAAGAAAAATAGTCATATTAGTTGTTTGTAAAAGCTGTTAGAAGACACTGCCTCGCCCACCTCTATTGTAAACCTCTTTCTGAAGCACCTGAAGTGTCCACTCCAGTTTTCTAGTTATAGGAGATGACAGTTTTCCACTAAATTCTTTGATTTTGGGCATGTCAAGTTCTTATACATTGTTCATGCAAGGGTGATTGTTGTTGTTGAGTGCCCTAGACTCAATTCAGAGTCATAGTAACCCTATATGACAAAGTAGAACTGCCTGCATAGGGTTTCCTAGGATTTAATCTTTAAGGGAAAGGATCTCCAGATCTTTTCTTCCATGGAGCTGCTGAGTGAGTTGGAACTGCTGACTTTTTGGTTAGTAGACAAGTGTTTAACTGTTGCATCACCAGGGTGAAGTCCATAAAATATTTCTTGCCAAACACAATTTTTGAACACTACTCATTTCATTAATGAAAATTTACTTCTAGTATCCTGTCATAGTTATCCAGTGCTGCCATAACAGAAATACCACAAGCAGATGGCTTTAACAAACAGAAGTTTATTCTCTCATAGTCTAGGAGGCTAAAAGTCTGATTTCAGGGCACCAGCTCTAGGGGAAGCCTTTTTCTCTCTGCTAGCTCTGGAGAAAGGTCCCTCTTCTTCCCCTGGTCTAGGAGTTCCTCTGAGCAGGAACCCCAGTTCCAAAGGACACGTCTTCTCCTGGCATTACTTTCTTGGTTTGGGGGGACACAATTCAATCCATAACATATCCCTAACATTAGAGTAACAGTTCAAATATCAAATTTTCTAATAAAATTGTAAAATATAAATAATTTTGCAATAATTAATGGACAACTTGAACTTGGTCCCAGACAGCATACTTAAAATGGCTAAAGAAAATTCCAGTTGGAGACTTTTTAGTGATGATCTTTTCAAACTCTTGAATATTAACATTGACTAGAAACTTTTTTATATGTGTACCTGATCAAAAGTTAAAACGTTTTTACGATCATTCAAAATATAACAACAGTCAAAATTATATTATAAATAATTATGACTTCCTTTTCTTTCATTAACATAGCTAATGCTGAAAATGCAAATGAACTCTAATTTCAGTTGAATTTGTCTTATCAAAATTTTCACGATTATTAAAAAGCTTTAATTTGCAGACTGCTGGGATGTCACTAAAAAGGCACACCAACCACAGAGAAAGGTTTACTACATATGAGAAGACAGCACTATCAACTACAGCTGTACCCGGTAGGGAGCACTGCCTACTTTCCTCCATTCCCCTCACCTTCATACCTTTGAGTTGTGTGCCTTGTTTCTTAGATTCTGCAACATTAACTCCAAGAAAATGTACAAGCTGTTTATTTATCATGTACTGTGGTGCTCTCTGCTGATTACTGTAGAAGTAGATATCTGTGAGTAGAACTGCCACTTGGCCATGCTCAGCACATCTTGGAAGAAAATTGTGTGCTAAATGTCACATGTCACTCTTGCTTCCCACCTGTTATGATCACAAGGTGTGCCAACTGACCCTACTTCAATAGTGACATCCTACAGAGACCCTCAAGTATTGCTGCCCATGCTTGAGATGATAAATCCAGGAGCTCCAGACAACCACATTCCAAGGGAGCTGTGACTTCTGGGTACATCTGTGGCATGTATTCATTGAGAAGCTCTAATATAGAAAGCTATAACTATAGAAGAATGCTTATGAGAATCCATGTAGGATACTATAGAAATTTCTGGTTCATATGAGAGACTATGTTATACTGAAAAAAAAAACAACCTAAAAATTACTAGGAATGTGTCTTACTTACATAATGTTGTTAAAACAGAAATATCAGAAGTGGGTGGCTTTAATGAACAGAAAATTATTTTCTCATAGTTAGGAGACTAGAAGTCCAAATTCAGGGCATCGGCTCTAAGGGAAGGCATTCTTTCTCTCTCAGCTCTGGACGAAGGTCCTTATCTCTTAGCTCTGGAGGAAGGTCCTTGTCTCTTAGCTCTGGAGGAAGGTCCTTGTCTCTTTTATGAATTTGTTCCTCAGTGATCTTCATGTGGTTTGACATCATCTTCCTCCATCTCTGTTTACCTAATCTGCTCCTTTTATATCTCAAAAGAGATTGACTCAAGACACACCCTACACTAATACTGCCTCATTAACATAACATTAACAGGCCTGCTGTGATGGCAACTCTGCTCCCTTGGCTTTGGGTAGCCCCATTTTACTAACCCATTGGAGCGGTAACCCCACCCCCTTGGCCCAGACAGGCCTCTTTCTTCTGCCCCTTGGGCACAGCAGCCCTACTCCCTCAGTTTTGAGTGGCCGCCCACCCTCCTGGCACACTTAAATGGCAGACCCGCATTCTGGAGCCAAATTGGTGAAGACCTGACTCTTTGAAAACTAGGAGGTTGTTACTCCACCCTTTGAAAACTAAGAGACCATGGATCTGCTTTTTCAGACCTGGGAGGCTGTGGCTTCACCTTTGAAACCTAGGAGGCTGTGGCTTTACCCTTTGAAACCTAGGAGGCTGTTGATCTACACTTTGTAGGAGATTCTGGCTCCACCCTTTGAAATCCAGACAGCCCTGCTTACTGTGCTCCTTCAGACAGTATTACTGATCTCCTAACTTCCCCAGGGATCGTTCTTTTCTTTTCTTGGATGACAATAAAAGTAGTTTTTTTGGCCTGTTTCTTGCTTGTAGAATTCCAAGAGGCAGACAGTTTTCCGTCCTTTTCATCTATCTCTTTCCCCTTCAGTCTAAGCTGACGGGTTTCCTGCTGTAGTAGTGGTAGTAGATTCATCAGTCAGGCTTAGTCTCTTTGAGAAAAGACTGACTCACCAAATACTTGGGGAGAGTTTTAGAGCAGTTATCCGTAGTCTGTATAGCACAATTCTCTAAATTCTTAAGTTTTGTTTTCATTTTGAACAGTTCATTTTTAAGTCCATCTCTTTCCTCTTGCTTTTTACTCTAAGCAGCAAGGAGAAACTGGCAGGGCCCCTTTAAAGCTTTGCTTAGAAATCTCCTCAGCCAAATACCCAAATTCATCACTTACAAGTTACCCAACATTTGAACATCATTCAGACAAGTTCTTTGTCACTGCATAAAAAACATTGCCCTTCCTCCATTGCCCAATCACATGTTCATCATTTTATTTTAAAGCCTCACCAAAGGTACATTTAATGTCCACATGAACTAGCAACATTCTGTGGACAATGCCAAGTATGTTCTAAAAAATGGTAGAGACTTTCTCTATGGCTCTCCTCACTTCCTTTTGAGCTCTCACCAGAATTTCCATTGACCAAGAGTCTCTTCAATGCAGACTAGGCTTTTACCAAAAAAAAAAAAAAAAAAATTCTTCCAGCCTCCACCCATTACCCAATTCCCAAAACACTTCCACTTTGTAGGTGTTTGTTAGAATAGCACTCTCTGGTACCAAATTCTATCTTAGTTATCTAGTGCTGCTATAATAGAAATAACACAAGCAAGTGGCTTTAACAAATAGAATTTGTTTTCTCATGGTTAGGAGGCTAGAAACCTGAATTCAGGATCCTGGATCTAGGGGAAGATGTAGTAAAATGAGTTTCTTTATGTGGCTTTTATTTTTGCCCTAGTTTTCTATCCCGGGTTTTTTTTTTTTTTTTTTTTTTTTTGGTCCAGGTTGATTGGCATTTCCTAGGCAAGCTGTAAATAAGAATGGTTTGATACTTTGTGCCTGACCCTGGGCTACAGCCTACCCTGTGATTGCATAGTCGATAGACCATGCAATTGAAGTGACTATAGACTACACAAATGAAGCATCTATAGCCTATATATAAATGAAGTGTCTTTGGCTTAGTGAAAGGGGGTTGGTAAACTCATAGCCCAGGTGGGAGGGCCATGCCTAGATATAGACAAGAAATTGTATATAAGCAGCCAATCCCACAGAGGTTTTTTTTAGGTACAGAAAGAAGCAGGAAAAGAGGCAGAAGGAAGAAAGAAGAGAGAAGAAGCAGAGAGAGAGAGGGTAGGTGAGGAACCTCCAAAACGGTGTGACGTGGATCAAGGGCTATAACACTGAAGACAGTGAGAGGCCCAAACGGTGCCCAGAAGCGGCCCAGAAGCAGAGTCAGTGATGACAGATGGCAGGTACAAGAGGAGCCTGTCCTCAGGGGGCTGAGAGGAGGCCTGTATGGCCAAAAGGAGGTGAGAGAGCTGTCCTACACTGAAGAAGGGACACTATGGCTACTTGCTTCTTTATCAGGATTCTGAGTTGTAGCCTGTTGATCCTGATCCTGAGTTATACCCTGTTATTTCCTTAATAAACCACTTAAGTGAAAGTTTGTTCTGTGAGTTCTGTGTGGCCATTGGAAGTGATTATGGAACCTAGAAGAGAAGTAGAGAGTTCCATGGGAGGGATGGCTGGTGTCAGAATGGGTAAAAAGTTTGGAAGGTGGAGCTATGTCTGACCTCCCCTTCATTGGAATCATCTTTGGGCTGATCGTGATCATTATCCACCCAGAAATGAGAGAGGCTCTGTTGTTCTACTACTACCATCATTTCTCAGAAGGGTTTCTCTCACTGTTGGCTCTTGTGGAAGGTTCTTGTCTTTTTTGAGCTTTTGTTCCTTGGTGATCTTCATATGACTAGGCATCTATCTTCACTCATCTCTGCTTGCCTAAGCTGCTCCTTTTATATCTCAAAAGAGATTGGCTAAAGACATACCCTACACTAATACTACCTCATTAACATAAGAAAACCCATTTCTAAATGGAATTATAACCACAGGTATAGAGGTTAGGATTTACAACACATATTTTGGGGACACAATTCAATTCATAAGAGAATATAAAAATCATATGTTGAATAAAAGTTAAATAAAATTCAAAGAATTAAAATTCAACCAATTCAGATATAAATCTTAGAGACAAGAAACTCAATGTTTAATCTTCACACTTCTCATCTGCTTAAAAGGGAAACAAAAATAGAGCAGGTGATTTGAAATAGTCAATGAAAGCAAATAACTACATTCACAAAAAAGTGTATGGTAGTCTAATATATAGTAGCAAACATGATTTGGATGCGTACTAAAGTTTGAGATCCACTGGTTAAGTGAACTATGGAACTTAAATACATTTTTTGTGCTGCTAAAATAAACATTATGAAAACTAGGCAGAAGAAAGTTATGATATGCTATTAAATATGAATGTAAATAAGTCATTTAATATCATAAAATTATGTAGATATAATCAAGAAAATTGGTTTGCAATTATAAAAATAAGCGTGGTGTTAAATTAGAGGCCTGGTAGAGGAATTAATATTTATATAGTGGCCAGAATATATCTTCAGAATTTTTTTATATATATATATATATATATATATGCTTATGTGTGTATGTATTCAGGTGCATGTATAGCCAATCAAAAGTCTAATAATTTGAGAAAAGAATCCAATTATATAGATACGGATAGACTATCAAAAGACTAATGACTTAATTTGTGTTTTCATGAGATAATTTTTTTTATGATTAAGTCAACAAATACATTTCTACAAAAAAATATTTTTGTTTGCTTTATTTTATTTTCATCCACTATCAATAAACATACAAAAAGATGGTAACCATGACAACAAGGAAAGGGAAAGATATGTTTTAATCATGATTAAGACTGGTTTGGTCTCCAAAGATATGCTTTGTTTACAATAATATTTTGGTCACTAAAATTTAAAATTTCTTCAATCATCTTTGACTTATATTAAATAAAAAAAAAAAGTTTTAACAAATCACCTGAATTCTAAAATAAGAATACAAATAAAATTATAACATAATTTCTGTAACTATGATACATCAAAGAAACCAGAGTTTTTTAATTAATTAATTATTTACAAGGTGTATTTACATGGAACAAATAAGGAATAAAACAATGCATATAAGTAATATAATGTAATCCTAGTTTCTTTAATTTGCTTATAATTTTTAATGGAACATGACAAGTATGTGGAAAATTAATATATATATATATATATATAAAACCAAACCAAAACCCAAACCATTACCATCTAGTCGATTCTGATTCATAGTGACCCTATAGGACAGAGTATAACTGCCTCATAGAGTTTCCAAAGAGTGCCTGGTGGATTCAAACCGCCGATCTCTTGGTTAGTAGCCATAGCACTTAAGCACCACATGTATATTGGAAACCCTGGTGGTGTAGTGCTACAGCTGCTAATCAAGAGGTTGGCAGTTCAAGTCTACCAGGCGCTCCTTGGAACCCTCTGGGGCAGTTCCACTCTGTCCTATAGGATTGCTATGAGTTGGAATCGACTCATTGGCAATGGGCTTGTTTTTTGTTTTTGTTTTTGTTTTGTATATATATATATAATATATGTATATATTTATATATATGTATCTCCAATGTGTTCAGTAAGGGTAGTACAAAGATAACGTTTGAGAGGTTAGAAGTGAAAGAGATTGTATCCACTGGTTTGTTCAGGAAATTTATGTTAGAATCTTAAGTTTGAAAATTAATCAGCTAGCTGCAAAATGTTACAATTCTGCTTCTGATTTTTGATTGAGTTGGGTTATAAACATATTCTAACAATCGAAGAAATTAGTGGTTAGATGCAGGCAAATAAAAGAGAAATTGAATCATTACCAGGCTTAAAAATTTAGTGTCCTTTTCTCCACACTGTCATGGCCATCCATCAATGACTGAAAAGTATACTTAAGTAAAAAGAATGGATGCTTTTACAATAGGATGATTTACACTCTAAATTGAAAACCTGGATCATTACCTGAAGATTATAGTTTGCTCTTTGTATAAATAGAATGCAATGGGGCTTTGCCATCCTTTGGATTCGAGAGAAACTGTGGTAAGCAGCAGAGAGGCTTTCTTTTATAGCAGCTCAGTTTTACAAAGAACTTTTAAAAAATCACTAGCAGATAAAGCTATTCGTTTGTGAATAGGACATTATCATCTACTGAATAACTGAATGCAAGATCATTTATCATTGTCAGTCCCTGACATCTTTTTTACAGTGAAAAAAGATATGTGATTACAGAATAATTTGAAATAATTTAAAAATACAAATTTACAAACTACTTTAAAATGCCCTTATAGTTATGTTAATAATGCAACGCACTCTTTGGATCTCTAACTGACTTTTGGAATGTTTTGTACTATTCTCCCACTTTTAGACAAGGTGAAAACAACTGCAAAACTTAAATTATGAGAGAATATTAGTTTCCTAAAGTGACTTATACCTACCTATTAATATAATAGTTAAAGAAGCCCTCCCTAAATTCTCTGAAAATAATTATTCCTTTACCAAAACACTGAGCACAATTCACGATAGAAAACAGTTCTGTTCTCTATAATATCAGTCCATTCTTCATCATGGTAGTTATCTTCTCTTTTAAGTTATATTTTAATCTTTCTCCTCATTTCTATTGTTTAATCCTCCAAATCACGTATGAGATTTTATCAGTTTAATCTACCAACTCATTAGGTAAATTTAAGAGACGTTAGATCATTTTTACAGGACAATATAATAAGAGCTATGGCTTCTAACTAAAAGGCTGGCAGTTTGAATCTACCAGGTGCTCCTTGGAAATCCTATGGGGCAGTTCTACTCTGGCCTATAGGGTCACTATGAGTCAGAATTCTCTTCACATCAATGGATTTACAGTATATATATATATATATATAGTCAAGTTGATTCTGACTTGTAGTGACCCCATATGACAAAGAAAACTACCACATACAGTTTTCCAGGCTGTAATATTTATGGGAGCAGATCACCAGGCCTTTCTTCCACAAAGCGACTGAGTAGTTTTAAGAGGCCAACCTTTTGGTTAGAAGCCCAGTGCTTAACCATTGTGGCACCAGTGTTCCCTCATGTATGATAGTTGAAGAAATTACATCTATAATTAAAGGTATGAGTAACACTCAAATTTACTGTTTAGTAAAAACATGTTACAAAATAAACTGAAACATTGAATATATAAATATACATGTGTGTATTTATATATATATGTGTGTATATACATACATATACATATGTAGGCATTGGCAAAAAAACAAAGCTCTAGGAATTGAGGGAATACCAATTGAGATGTTTCAACAAACAGATGCAGTGCTGGAGGTGCTCACTTGTCTGTGTTAAAAAATTTGGAGGACAGCTACTTAGCAAGCTAATTGGAAGAGATCCATATTGCAAAGAAAGGTGATCTAATAGAGTGTGGAAATTATAGAACAATATCATTAATATCACGCACAAGTAAAATTTTGTTGAAGATCATTCAAAAGCAGTTGCAGCAGTACATGGACCGAGAACTGCCAGATTCAAAGCAGATTCAGAAGAAGATGTGGAATGAGGTGTATCATTGCTGATGATAGATGGGTCATGGCTGAAAGCAGAGAATATTAGATATTTACCTGTGTTTCACTGACAGTGCATCCTATTATACAGATTCTAACAAATTATGGATAACATTGCAAAGAATGGGAAATCCAGAACACTTATTTGTGCTCATTTGGAACCTGTACATAGACCAAGAAACAGTTGTTTGAACAAACAAGGGGATACTGCATGGTTTAAAGTCAGGAAAGGCATGTGTCAGGGCTGCATCCTTTCACCATACTTATTCAATCTGCATACTGAGCAAATAATCTGAGAAGGTGGCATCAGGATTGGTGCAAGATTCATTAACAATCTGCAATATGCAGATGACACAACTTTGCCTGCTAAAAAGTGAAAAGGACTTGAAGCACTTACTGATGAAGATCAAAGACTACAGCCTTCAAGACGGATTACAACTCAACATAAAGAAAACAAATTCTCACAGCTAGATCAATGAGCAACATCATTAGAAATGAAGAAAACATTGATGTTGTCAAGAATTTCATTCTACTTGGATCCACAATCAACACCCATGGAAGCAGCAGTCAGGAAATCAAATGACATACTGCACTGGGCAAATCTGCTGCAAAAGACCTGTTTAAAGTGTTAAAAAGCAAGGATGTTATTTTGAGGACTGAGGTGCACCTGACCCAAGTCATGGTGTTTTCAACGACCTCATATGCATGTTAAACCTGGACAATGAGTAAGGAACACCTAAGAAGAACTGATCCCTTTAAACATGCGGTTTGTAAAGAATACTGAATATACCATGGACTGCCAGAAGAACGAACAAGTGTGCCTTGGAAAAAAATACAGCCAGAGTGCTCCTTGGAAGTGAAGATAGCGAGACTTCATCTCAAGTACTTTGGACATGTTATCGTGAGGGATCAGTTCCTGGAGAAGGACTTCGTGCTCGGTAAAGTAGAGGGACAGCAAAAAAGATGAATTGTCACAGTGGCTGCAACACTGAGCTCATACATAACAATGATTGTGAGGATAGCACAGGACCGAGCAGTGCTTTCTTTTGTTTACATAGGATGAGGTGGAACAAACTCGATGGCACCTTACAACAGCAACAACATATACAATCATCTGGCTTGGTGTTTTAAGAAATACATTTAAGGATTATAAATTTAAAACTAAAAGATTACTACTGAAGTAGAAGAAAACATTAATTTGTGGGCAAACTTAAAAGCTACCATTTAAAATTTCATATGCTCACAATTTTCTGTCTCCCCCACACTGAAACTGAATTATGTTAATATTCCTGCACTCTTTATAGATACCTAGGCGTGAAACACCAAAAACTTATTATAGTGAACTTTTACTGAGCATGTAATATGTTCTGACAATTGTCTAAATGGTGTCAAATATTATGTCTTTCTTTTTTAACCAAAGCCCTGTGAAATACTTTCATCTCATTAGCCATAGAGAGATAAAATATGTCCAAATAAGTTTTGTATTCCCAATAAAACCAAATCTGTTGCCGCCTACTCATAGTAATCCTATAGGACAGAGTAGAACCGCCCCATAGGGTAGTCAAGGAGCCACTGGTAGATTCAAACTGCCAACCTTCTGGTTAGCTGCTATAGCTCTTAACCACTACACCACCAGGATTTCTGTATTCCCAATAGCATCTACAAATGTTTCTTGGATAAATAGGCATTTAATACTTTTAGATCGAGACATGTTGTTGCTATTTTCCAACAAATTGATTTCAACCATAGGGACCCATGTGATAGAGTAGAACTGCCCCATAGAGTTTTCTTGGCTATAATCCTTATGGAAGCAGATTGCCAGGCCTTTCTCCTGTGGAGCTCCTGGGTGGGTTCAAATCTCCAATCTACAGTTAGCAACTGAGCCCTTAAACACATAGAATTTTTTTTATTCACTTGAGTTTGAAGGCCAATTTTTTTTAGATATAAAATACCTACATAATTTGACAATTTTTTACTTTTATAACTATAAATACATGTATGTATATATTTATAGACACAAATTTATCTATATTCAAATTCATATATGTTAGATATTTCCACCAAGATACAAATATACTCCATGTACTTTGAACACACAAACATAGATTTATTTGTTTGAAAACACATTCAAAATTTGAAGTCTTAGTAAGAAAATTACCTGATGAAATGTGTTCTAATATATTATTCTTTCAGGTAGCAACTAGGCTTGGGTTGTTTTGATCAGAGAAGGCTCAGATTTAAAATAAATAAATAAATAAACCTACTATTTTAGATAATCTGGTTAAAATATGAAAGATCCAATTCATTCAATGCATTCAAGTAAGTATAAAATATAGAAATTAATTTCAAAGCCCATGTAGATGGCAAGCAGGGCCTAACCTTTAAAAGCAGCCATGAGCATGAAATTAAAGGATATATATGAAATAAAATATGGGCAATAGTGTATACTAAACAGTGTGGGAAAGAACAGAGTTAAACCTAACTTGAAAATTTTCAGCTGTTGAGACTAGGGCTGAGGGAACACAACACGACGTACAGAAACAGGCAGTGAGGTGAGGCACAGAGTGGAAATGAAAATGATAAAATGTTTTGGACAAGTTGACAGGACCTCAGGATGGGGATATGTGAGGTGGAATTAGAGAAGAAGAAACACCAGATTCTAAAACTAGCCACAGAGGAAAGAGATCATCAGGGCTTGAACAACGGCACCTAAAAGGACTTAGTTAAAAGGAAAAAAAAAAAAAAAGCAGTACATAAGGAAAAACAAAAAAAAAAAATCAAGGAACCTTACTGCTTTTGTCATTGGCTTTTTTCTCTCGAGCTCTTATTTGTCCTTTCATACCTCATGTTCTTAATTATTTATTTTATTTTTTGAATAAATAATACCACGCAAGGTTTGGAATATCAACACATTGTTTAAAAAAGTAAAGCAAAAACCTTGTGATGAACAGATATTTACCCTGATTCTCTAAACCACCACCACAGGCAACTTGTTTTTGTTTCAATTTATTTTTTATGAGTTGTTTATCCTTCCAGAGTTTCTTTAGGCAAATAAAAAGAAATATAAATATATTGTTATTCATTCCCTCACTTTCTATACAAAATTGCAGTAGATACACCGTATTCTTCATCTCACATTGCCAGTTAAGAATATGGCTTGGAGCACTTACAATACTAGTTCTCAGTGTCCTTGTCCATTTCTCTTTATAGGTTGGTAGTAGTCCACTGCATGACTGCACCATAATTTATTTAACCCTTCTGTTGGTAATGGATGGTAGGGAGGATTCTTATCCTTTGTCAAACTCTTCTAATCAGTTTTTCTTCCCATATCTTGCCTCTTCTATCATTTTCTTTCGTAATGTAATAGAAAAATCATGTGAAAATAATAAACTATTATAAAACCAGTAAGAGAAGAAAAACAAAACTAAATTCCTCCAAAATTTTAGAAAAATTTAAATTAAAAAAGGTTACTATCCTTATCTTTTAAAAAATGTCACTCTTTTCTATAAAATATTCATTGACATACATTAATAATTACTTAATTTCATCAATATATATCATACTGATGATTAATCAAGTTTAAGTTTCAAAAGCAATTAATCTAATTATTTTATTCACACAAATTATCCATTTAGCTTGGAGATCATTTAAAGACGCACCCCAGGATTTTCCAATACACATTCTTTTTAGGGTCAAAGAGATAGGACAATATGAGAGTTGATGTTGGATGTTAAAACATGCTAAATTATGGAATACCTAAAATACTATATCTCTGTCTCATGTATTTCCACCATTTATCCCCTGATAAATAAATATTGGGAGAGACAGATTACAGCTACAAAGTAACTTTGAGTGGTTCTTGAAATAGAAAAAGGAATAGGCATTATTAATTTGATGACAATATTCTGGTGATTTTCCTGGGCTCTTATTCTTCTGTTCAGAATATCAGATGAAAAGAAGTAGAGATTTATAACTCTCCACCAAATTTGTGATGTGCTCCTGTGATGCGTCCTTTCATTGAGAAATGGCTGACCAGCCTGGAGCTACATTTCTCACCTCTTTTTAATCTAGGTGTGTTCAGTGATTAGCTCTCCAATAGATTTTGATGTATTGTAGAACTTGTTTGAAAAGACTTTTATACAACAGGTTACTTTGGTGTACCTTTTTTCCTTCTGCCAGCTGAATATAGATGAAGACCAGCCCCTAGCGGATGGTGGAGTCTCAAGATGGAAGAATCTTGTGTCCCTGAATCACCACGTAGAGGAAGCTGCCTGCTTACCTGAACACCCCTCATGGGACTGTCATATGAGCAAAACAAATTTCTATTATGTTAACCAACTGCAATTTAAAGACGCATATATATATATTATAAAAAAAAAATTTTTTTTTTTTTTTAGTGTAACAGCAATTAATACAAGATAGCTCAGTGCAAGATTTACAATAAACCTTCTGAACTTCCTTGTTTCTACCCTCCCTTCCTTCCCACCCTCCCTCCCTGCCTTCTTTCTTTCTTTTCCTTTCTTTCATCTTGTCTTTCTTTTTTCCTCTTTTCCTCCTCTTTTTACCGCTCTTTATTTTTTTTTTTTATTGTCCAGCTATTTATGCAATCAATTTATATAACAATTGACTGACATAAAATTGATGTACGTTACACAGAAGACTTCTGTAATTCATTCCCAAATCTTTTTGGTGGGACACTCGAGTTAGGCTGCAATGGTTGTTTGCACATTTACAGACATTCTGATAATGAGAACATCCAAAGAGGGTGGTAGAGAAACAAGTGGGCTCATCAGAGAGAAGGATCACTTCAGCTTTACTAAGCAAGTTCTCAAAACTAGCTAGATACATACTCACAAGGTTATCCTAACATTTTCTGGGAAAATATTCATGATACCAAAAAATCCACAAAGGATTATCAACACTTGTTCGTATGTCATACAAGGATATAGAATTTTCCTTTAATAAAAAAATCACAGTTTTATAAAAAAGCTAATTTAATGTCATGACTTACATAACAGCAAACAGAGCTCTAAAAGACAAACTGAGCTTGGAAAAATATGAGGAATAATATTAAACAAAATCTTATGTGTTAGTGCATATTCCAACCACCACACACACTTGCTCTTCTCTATCTTATTTGTTCAATTAAAAAAACTGAAAGAGGAATCTTATTCTGAGTCATTATTTCATGTTTTCTGTAAATTTTCTTTCATATTAGATTATGCTTACCTTTGAAGCCTTCAGTCCCGAAATGATTATTTCAAGCTGCTTACTGTAAGCTATAAATTGGGTTCACATAAACAATAATTATCTTTTTAATAATAGACTTAATCTGTTTAAATAAGCCTTTGTATTCCTATCTGTAATATCTCTCAAAGAAAATGTGTGGAGTGAGAAAACCACCCTGGGGATGTTGAAGAGGATTGATAATTTAAATAATGAATCTCCCATACCAAAGTTCTGGTATGTCTTGCTACAGGCATGCCAATAGTGTTACTTTATAAATAAATTGAAACCCAGAGAGATGTGGTAATCAAATAGTCCATAAATGTAATATTCCAAGTACATGTGAAATTGTATAATAGAACTTCAAACCCATTAAAAAGCAGGAAGTGCTCATTTATGTTCATAATCAGGGCATGACAGAAGAGAATGCATTCTTGGTACATTAACTTACTCTACACAAAAGCAAAAAAAGAACAAGAATGGTTTCCAAGTTTTAGTTTTAATTTCAGAATTAGTAGTCATGAATTCCTTCTTCACATGTCTGACTTTTAACCCCACAAAGACTTTTTCTGATGGAGGAATACAGCTTCCTCTGGCAGCTCAGGCTTTCCTATGTATGTCTCAGCTCGGGCTATGTTGCCTTAGTGTTAATAATGGAAAGCATGAGCTCATTCTTTGTACAGAATGAGTCGCACACCTAGAAAACATTCCCTTCTTGGCTATATCTTATGAACTGATTCTGATTAAAAATGAGCATTGCTTGCTTTTAAATGGATTTGAAGAACTATTATAAATTACACATGCATTTGAAATGTAACATCCATGGACTATACAATCATCAAATTCTCTGGAACTCCATTTATTGATGAAATTATACTTGAGAATGTGGAACATGGCCATTAGCAAGACTAATAGAATTATGAGATTGGAGATTTATTCTTTAATATTGCATGCTTCTTTCCACATTTGCAAGATGGTTTTCTGTCTTCATATAATCCTTTTTTTTTTTTAGAGATGTTACTGGTAGAAGTTTTCAGGTATAAATTATGTTGAGACATTAACATTTCTGGAATCCTGGACTAACGTCCCTGACTCCAGCAAATGATGCCTGTTAACAGAAAATTCCTTCCTAGGGCTAGCACCACTGCAGAGTTTTACTCATGTGTTTCCATCTCTCCACTGCCCTGACCACCACTCCTAGCCTGGTTCTCTCCTGTTACAGTGTCAGGTTCTAAGAAAAAAATGTTCCCTAGACCTCAAGGCTTCCTAAAGTTCCTTTGTTACACGTTTTCTCATAAGATCCTTTCCCTTTGCTTCGTACCATTTATCATAGAGTTTTAGTGTTCTTGCTTGTTTTTGACTATCTTCTCTAATCAACTGAAAATTCTAAAAGCACTCAAGCAAATGGCTGGGTCCATTTTGGGACATATTGTAGTCGCTTGTAGAGCTCAGTGCTTTTCTGGGAGCTTAAGGTGTTAATGTATTTTACTTAATACAAAGACCCAACCTCATCATTGATTATATTCAAAGACAAGTTTGCATACAGAAGAGAAGAATCTAGGAACCAGAGAGTTTAAGGTTTGATGCATCTCTAAGGGGCCACAGCAATAGAGATAATTTATAGCATGTGTTTTTCACTGGGACATTCTTAGTTGGTTTATTTCTGTGAAATGACATTTGTATTCCTGTATTTGTGTCTTGATTTCTGTATACTTTTTGGAGGGTCCTGAAATACAAATTTAAAGTAAAAAAGACAAACTTTCAGCTAGTAAAATATGGAAAGGAGGGCAGTGCCACCAGTTCAGCTTTGTTGATGGTCAGAAATGAGCGTGGGAGATTGTTGGGTAAGCTGATTGTCTAGTGTGTAAGCCGAAGGCCTTTTGCAGCGACTATCGTTTCTTAGAGGGCCTTTCTATTCTGTTATAGTAGCATCCCTGGTTGCATTCCAGCAAGCATAAGGCCTGAGAGAAAAAAAGCTACCCAGTTTAAAACATTTTATAACACATATTTCATTATAGACATGTTGTTCTATAATGCACCCTGGGATGCTGATCTTATTTTTGTTACTGATAAATGACTGCACAACTGAATTCAGCTGACCTTAAGAAAGAAAAGAAAAAGAAAAAAATGTACATAGAGAGAAAATGCTAGAATACCATCCAGTTAAAATGGTTGTTCCGTTGATGCATTTCAGGTTTGCTGTTACTGCCTCAAACTTCCAGTGCCTTAAATTTTACGTGAGAAACAATAATGCGGGTCAGATTTTTTTTATTTAACAAATAACACATGAGGCAAAGTAGTTATCAACTCACTGTAAAATGAGAAACTATTTAAAACTCTAGAAATTACTTGCTTTAGGTTGAAGGCTACAAGCAAAATATATCTCAAAATATTTTATAACGCTGTTAGGAAGTCATCAGCAGTCATTGTATCACATCATCTACCGGCATCTCATAAAAAACGCAGGTAATTGATCAGGCATTAAATGCTCAATTACTTTTCAGACAGACATGTATGTGAGAAACATACATTTCACCTCATTCCCTTCAGACAGAATTGACATTTTGAAAACCAAATCCTTATATACAATGTAATAGGAAATAAAAATGTAAAAATGACTTGGCTTCTGTTATGATTTTTGAAGCAAAACTATTACTTTTTATTATATAAAAACTTTTTTTTTTGTATTTCCATCTCAAAATAATTCTGATTAAACCCTAATTGAAATGGAAAGACATCCTCCAATTCATGGAGATAGTAAAAAAACAATCTAAATCAGAATAAATGAAAATCTTAAAAATTTATGGGGTTAGTGCTAAGTGAACATGCCATAAATCTGTCAAGATTTTACACAATACGCATGCTGAAACAGTCAACTGAGATGGAAAGTAGACATCAACAAAGAAGCCTATCATGTAAGTAAAGGAGTCTGAGATTTAAGCCCTTTTTTGATTTCACTGCTTTTCTCAACTCATAGATACTTCACCTGACTACCCTGTGAGGTAGGTCTTATTTAAACACATTGATTCCTAATTCAGCTAAGCATTTTTTGTGGTTATAATGTAGTAGCCTCTTGAATATCCATGCTAATGGAGGAAGGATTGGGCAGGGAAGAGAAAACTAGAGTTCATTTAAACCACAAATCATATTTTGTTTCAGTCAGAGTTCTGAAGACTTATTTACCACTCCGGAGAAAATACCTTAGTGTAGCCTATTGTCTTGAACAAGGGAATGGATTTCTGTCATAGTCAACTTTATTTGTCTACCAGCTGTTTATGTTGCCTATACACTTAACACTTGGAAGTATTTTTATAGTCAAGACATGCACACAGTTTATTGCATTTCTTATAGGTAGAATTATTAAGCAATTCCCTACTATGTACAAAACGCATCTTATTCTATCAGCTCGAACATATGATAAAAACAGCTCAATCAGTAAACAGTATCATCATTTGCCTGAAATGTTAAAGATGATCTCAGATTTCTTAGGTTCAAATGCTTAATTATATTCAGTTTAGTCCATAAACTATGCAATTTTGATAAGGTCTTTTCAGTCATGTTGTTAATTAAATGCCTATTCTGTAACATATAATACTACGTGCCAGATTGATATTGAAAATTATTTAGATGAAGGTATGTATGGATAGATAGACAGGCATACAATAGGATTTTTGCTTGTACTAGATTAAAAGAGTAATAGACGTGAGAGTGTATAATAACAAAGATCCTAGACTTGTAGATTTTTGGATCTCGGGGATCCATTTTGAATGGAATCTGTGTAGATGGGACAGGTTTGCCAGGAAGAGACCAGTAAACAGACCCTTGAGGAGCAAAGTCATCAACATACATGACTTCACTTTCACATGGAAGAGTCTTCAGCCCCAGTGAGAAAGGGGCTTATAAAATGAAGAAGGGAAACAAAACAAAAACTAAACTAATAGAGGATGTTTCTATAGGATTTTTTTTTTTCTTAGTATGGAAATGCCATAGGGACAAAATGGGAAACATGTTCAGCAGAATGACATTTCCATGTTTTTTTAGACAAAATATAAAGAGCAGAGTATGCCATTTGGGCTTCTTTAGGCTCAGGAATGCAGTTTCCCATCCCAAAGGTACTGGCAACAGTGAAAATGGCAAGGGCAGGTTTTCAAATTCTTTGTGGGTAGCTAACATCCTTAAAAAAAAAAAAAAAAAAGGGAATCAAAATAGGAAAAAAGAAAAGAAAAATGAAAATACTGTTTGCAATTATGCCTAAAACTCTGCAAAAGACTACCAGAAATGATTGGGGAAAGAGGTCATTTAAATGGGGTGTTAAATTCATGTGTTATGTAGGTAGAAGCCAACAGCCAGTTAAATTGGAGATATAAATTTCTCTTCATATTCATTAATGTGCTTGTGTGAAATATACACTTAGATGTATTTCATTCATTCTGTAATAATTAGTACAATGATGATAATAAAGAATACTAAAATCTATAAAGGGACAAGGAGGTGATCTGTTATATAATCTTAAGAATGTTTTACTTTATGTCATATCTTTTGTATCTTCTAAAGAGAACAGCGGACTCATTCTATTCAAAAAGACTTGATTCCTTTTGTCTGATGTTGAGCCTTTACTTAGGAATGTATTGGCTTTCTTTATTTGTTGGGTTTGGGGTGGGAGAAAGTTAAGGCAAATCACTTGTCAGAATGCTCCTTATTCCATCTGCTTTTAAATAAAATAGCTGTTTCCTTCCTGTTTGCTGAATTTAAATCCATACCTTGATTCAGTCTTTTATAATACACTGAACAAATGTGACCTGTGAATCACCCATATTTTTTACTTAATTTTTTTTCTATTTATGTTTTGAGAAAAATCACCTTCTACACACAGAACTGTAGAAAAATGTCTTTCAGAACAGCCTACTGATTGCTTTTCCTTGACTTGCTCAGAGTTCAATGCTGTTTGAAATAATAACTCTGGATAAGCAGTTTAAACATGAATCAAGGAGGCTGTGAGTGGCTCAGAGAACACCAGGTCTCTTTTTAACTACAAATGACATGTCCAGAAAAGGCCTGTTGATGTACTCAGGCTACCAGGTATAGTTGTTCGTTCATGACGTTGCTGCCAGAAGCTCTGATCTGGAAACTTGACCTCCAATAATAAGAGAGAATGATTTTAGGAAAGATTTTTCATAGAATGGGAAGGTAATTCATTTTGGTATTTTGAGGATGGAAACTTGAGAATAAAATGAGCAAATAGCAGTGTGATTTTGGTTAAGCTCTCATTATTTTCATACTTTTCTTTCTATCTGATGCTAATTAAACCTGAGTTGAATGTTAAAAAGCCTTATATAAAACAGCCAAATTTGGGGTTGAGTAAAAATGCTAAATTGATTATATAAATCCAGGCTCTGCCATCTACTCATTTTGTGAGCTTGAGTGGTTTACTTTTTCTTTATATCTAAGCTCCCCCCCCCACAATTGAAGATATGAGGATAAATGATTTGATGTTCCCTTGTATCTAATACGATGTTCTTATTCGATATTCCTAATGGCTCTATTAGGGATGATACATTAACCAAAGCCAACTATAAAAAAATGTAAATAAACTTATTAGAGCTCATAAATTGCTCTATTGATTCAATGACCCAAAGCGCTATCTCCTTTTTTCTGTGCAAAGTAGATAGAGAAGACTGCCAACACTAGGGGTTTGGTAGAAAATTTGTAGTCATTAAACATTTTTCAACTTGTGAAATATAGCCCAGTATTAATATTCAAAAGCTTGCAGACAGAACAAGCAAAAAACCAGAACTGCATTATTGCTCTCCCCTTGTACAAAAGGAAACTATTATCTTTTTCTCCTGAAATTGCTCAGCAAGACCCTATTGCTCCATTTCACCAAAACCTGGGCACTGGAAATTTTGGGTCTTTCATCATTCTGTTGAAATAAGAGAACAGTGAACATTTGAATACCTCTGGACCTCAAATTTTTTTTCTAGAGCAAGGAAACAAAAAATGCTATTAAACTAATATTTTCCTTTTTCCTGCAGGGATAATATTAGCCATGATGACAGAAGTATAATGAGTTGCAAATGCTTTCTGACTGATTGAGCAAAACACTCTATACTGGATGTTTATAGAAAGTTGGTGATGTTTGGAATCACTAAATCAGGAGGTGATGTCTTATACAATAATTATCACTTCCTCCCACAATATACTCTTCTTGTAACCATTAGAGATAATGTACCGAATAAACAATTGATCTGGCATAAGGTAATTATGATTGAGATGATAAAGGCAAAATACAAACCTAAAAAAGTTGCCAGGTTAAAAAATAGCCTAACCATTTAAATTCTAATTTCATGACACATTTATGTCTACCTATCAACACTACTACTTTTGGATCTAGAATCAGGGCATTAAAAGCTCTTTATCCAAACTATCATATTTCTAGGCAGAGTGTTTAATATTTGAGAATGGATTCCCCTTACCACCTGTAAGACCTTGACAAGTTTACAACTTGGGAAATTCTAGACTCTCTCTAATAATAGGGTTGGGATATATGAGTTATACATGTGTATAATGCTTAAAATAGATCCAGGTACGTTTTTTATGCTCAATAATAAGTGATGACAAAATGATGATTATGATGATAGTTCATGTTACTCTTTTGGGGATAAAACTCATGGTTTATATTTACATTATATTTTTCAGTATTCAGTTGTTATAGTTTTTAACAATAATGTGGCAGGTAAAACAGAGTAAATCTCCCATATAAAATTGTAAATAAGTCTCCCATTGAGAGAAAACAAACAGAATCAATCTCTTCTGATTGCAACACATCACTTTTTCTTCCACATTCAAAAGTTAGTGGAGAGGTAGAATCATCCTGTACCTTTGTAGTAAATTAGTAATAAGAGCTGATGTACTTGACATTATTGCTTCAGCAACCAAAATTATTAAAAATTTGAAAGAGTTTTCTAGAATTGCATTTTGTTGGAAATAGACTCCATCTCCTGGTTATTCACTCTCACATGCTCATTCCAATCTATGCTGACCCAAAGCTATTGCCCCAGAATTCACCTCTGCTGCTTTTCTTTACCAAATTCCACCAAGAAAGAGAACCGTAAGTATGTCTCTACTGTTGATAGGTGCCATCAAGTTGGTTCCAACTCAGAGTGACCCTACGTACAACAGAACGAAACACTGCCCTGTCCGGCACCATCCTCACGATCATTGTTATGTTTGCATTCATCGTTGCAGCCTCTTTTTCTCTACCCTCGACCTTAAAAAGCGTGATGCCCTTCTCCAGGGAGTAGTGGCTCCTGATAACATGTCCAAAGTAAGTGAGAAGTCTCGCCATCCTTCTTTTTAAGGAGCATTCTAGCTGTACTTCTTCCAAGAAGAATGACTTGTTCCTTCTACTGGCAGTTCATGGTATACTCAATATTCTTTGCCAACCTCATAATTCACAGGCATTAATTTTTCTTCCTTCTTAATTGTTCGGTTTCTGTGTGCATATATAAGGTGATTGAAAATACCACAGCTTGGGTCGGGCATACCTTAGTCCTCAAAATGATATTTTTGCTTTTCAACACTTTAAAGAGATCTTTTGCAGCAGATTTGCCCAATGCAATACTTTCTTTGACTTGACTGCTGATTTCATGAGTGTTGATTGTGGATCCAAGTAAAATGAAATCCTTGACAACTTCAACCTTTTCTTCATTTATCATGATGTTGCTTATTGGTCCAGTTTTAAGGATTTTTGTTTCCTTTATGATGAGTAGTCCATACTGGAGGCTGTAATCTTTGATCTTCATTAGTAAGTGCTTTAAGTCCTCTTTGCTTTCAGCAAGTATGGTTGTGTCATCTGCATATCGCAGGTCATTAATGAGTCTTCTTCCAATCCTGATGCTGTGTTCTTCGTTACATAGTTCAGTTTCTCAGATTATTTGCTCAGCATACAGATTGAGTAAATATGGTGAAAGGCACAAGCCTAACACACAATTTTCCTGGTTTTCAACCATGCAGTGTTCCTTTGTTCTGTTCAAACAACTGCCTTTGATCTATGTAAAGGTTCCATAGGAGCACAATTAAGTGTTCTGGAATTTCCATTCTTTGCAATTTTATTTATAATTTGTTATGATCCACGCAGTCAAATGTCTTTGCATAGTCAATAAAACACAGATAAACAACTTTCTGGCTTTCTCTGCTTTCAGCCAAGATCTATTTGACATCAGCAATGATACCCTTCATTCCACATCGTCTTTTGCATGTAGCTTGAATTTCTGGCAGTTCCCCCCTGTCGATGTACTGCTGCAACCATTTTGAATGATCTTCAGCAAAATTTTACGTGTGTGTGATATTAATGATATTGCTTTGTAATTTCCACATTCTGTTGGATCACTTTTCTTTGGAATGGGCACAAATATGGATCTTTTCCAGTCAGTTAGCCAGGTAGCTGTCTTCCTAATTTCTTGGCATAGACTGAGCATCTCCAGCACTCTATCTGTTTCTTGAACATCTCAGTTGGTATTCCATCAATTCCTAGAGCCTTGTTTTTCATCAATGCCTTCAGTGAAGCTTGGACTTCTTCCTTCAGTATCATCTGCTCTTGATCATATGCTGTCTCCTGAAATAGTTGAATGTTGACCAATTCTTTTTGGTACAGTGACTCTGTGTATTCCTTCCATCTTCTTTTGATGCTTTCCGTGTTGTTCAATATTTTGCCCATAGAATCTTTCAAAATTGCAACTCCAGACTTCTATTTTTTCTTCAATTCTTTAAGCTTGAGAAATACCAAGAGTGTTCTTCCCTTTTGGTTTTCCAACTCCAGGTCTTTGCACATTTCATTATTATACTTTACACCATCTTCTCGAGCCACCCTTTGATTCTTTTGTTCATCTCTTTTACTTCATCATTTCTTCTATTCAGTTTTGCAGACCTACATTCAAGAGCAGGTTTCAGAGTGTCTTCTGACATCCATTTTAGTTTTTTCTTTTTTCCTGTCTTTTTTAATGACCTCTTATTTTCTTAATGTGTGATGTCCTTATGTCATCCCAAACTCATCTGGTGTTCAGTCATTAGTGTCAAATGTGTCAAATCTACTCTTGAGATGGTCTCCAAATTCACATGGGATATACTCAAGGCCATACTTTGCCTCTCATGGAATTGTTTTAATTTTCTTCAGCTTCTACTTGAACTCACATAGGAGCAATTGACTGTCTGTTCCAAGGCCCTTGGCCTTGTTCTGACTGATGATACTGAGCTTTTCCATTGTCTCATTCCACAGATGTAGTCGATTTGATTCTTATGTTTTCATCCAGTGAGGCCCATGTGTTTAGCCACCTTTCATGTTGTTGAAAAACAGTGTTTGCAATGAATAAATTAGTGTTCCAAAATTCTATCATTCAATCTCAGCCATCTTTTTTATCACAAAGGCCATATTTTCCAACTACTGATTCTTATTTCCAACTTTCACATTCCAATCACCAGTATCTTAATGGCATGGTTGATCAATTTCAGACTGAAGAAGTTGGTAAAAATCTTCAATTTCTTCATGCTTGTCATTAGTGGTTGTTGCAATATTAACTGGGCTTTTTGTAGGTCTATGGATATTATCCTATCACTGACAGCATCGTACTTCAGGATAGATCTTGAAATGTTCTTTTTGACAATGAATTTGACATCATTCCTCTTCAACACCAGTCCATTTAAACTCTCTAATGCCCAGGATATCAATTTTTGTGACTTTCATTTCATTGTTGATAACTTCCAATTTTCCTAGATTCGTAATATGTGAACATTCCACTTTCTGATTATTAATGGATGTTTGCAGCTTTTTCTTTTCATTTTGAGTCATGCCACATCAGGAAATGAAGGTTCTGAGAGCTTTACTCCATCCACTTCAGTAAGGTCCACTCTATTTTGAGGATGCAGCTCTCCCTCAGACATATTTTGAGTGCCTTCTTAGTTGAGGGGCTCATTTTCCAGGACTATATCAAACAATGCTCAGCTGCTATTTATAAGATTTTCATTGGCCAATTTTTTCACAAGTAGACTACCCTGTCCTTCTTCCTAGTCTGTCTTACTCTGGAAGCTCAGCTGAAACCTGTCCATCATGGGTGACCCAGCAGCATAGCTTCAAGCATCTCAGCAAAACACATGCATGCCATAAGCATAAAAATAGGCATAGCAGGGCTGAAAATGCTTTAAAAGAACAAAAAATAGTTACATAAGAAGTAATCAAATAGATTGCTTTTACAAACTATATTAGTGTATGTTGCAAAGTTAAATCTTCTGAAGCATATATTAATATTTGAAAGTAACAGAAAATATCCATCATCTGTTTTTTTGTGTATCTATTTATACATGTATACAAATAGAGGAAATTATTTAAACCCTGGGGGCAATTAATAATTATTTTGTATGGTGTTATTACAATTAGATGTGTTAATATTCATAAAGTGGTTTAAAAAAGTGCCTAGTTAATTGTAGGGATTCAACAAATGATAAGGATGCAATATATGTTTGTTGTGAAATAATTATTACTCATCATTATTACTAAAATATTGTTGAAATGTTACCTATTTTATAAGTGGACTTAATTTCATATATATATGTATATATATATATTTTTTTATTGAACTTTAGATGAAGGTTTACAGAACAAACTAGTTTCTCATCAAACAGTTCACACATTGTTGTATGACATTAGTTAACCACCCCACGACATGTCAACACTCTCCCTTCTCAACCCTGGGTTCCCTATTACCAACTTTCCTGTTTCCTCCTGCCTTCCTGTCGCTGCTCCAGGGCTGGTGTGCTCCCTTAGTCTTGTTTTGTTCCATGGGCCTGTTCAATCTTTGGCGGAAGGGTAAATCTCAAGAGTGATCTCATTACTGAGCTGAAAGGGTGTCGGGGGGCCATATGCTCAGGATTTCTCCAGTCTCTGGCAGGCCAGCAAGTCTGGTCTTTATTTTTGAGTTAGAATTTTGTTCTACATTTTTCTCCAGTTCTGTCTGGGACCCTCTATTTTGATCGCTGTCAGAGCAGTCAGTGGTGGTAGCTGGGCACCATCTAGTTGTACTGGACTCAGTCAGGTGGAGGCTATGGTAGATGTGGTCTTTAGTCCTTTGGACTAATCTTACCCTTGTGTCTTCAGTATTTTTCATT
This sequence comes from Elephas maximus indicus, assembly GCF_024166365.1. NCBI lineage: Eukaryota > Metazoa > Chordata > Mammalia > Proboscidea > Elephantidae > Elephas > Elephas maximus. The sequence goes on from NC_064832.1 coordinate 53,650,052, forward strand.
CTTCCTTACTCCTGAAGGGGTGAGACCAATGGAGTATCCTAGATGGGCACTCACAGGCTTTTAAGACCCCAGACACTACTCACCACAGGAGAATGCAGAACATTTTCTTTATAAACTCTGTTATGCCAATTGAGCTATATGTTCCCTGAGACTATGGTCCCCACAGCCCCAAGCCCAGCAATTCCTTCCCTCAGGGAGTTTGGATGAGTCTATGGAGTTACCGTGGCCTTGCCTTGTACAGGTTGTGCTGGCTTCCCCAGTATTGGGTACTATCTTACCTTTCACCAAAGTTACTGCTTCTCTTTTGTCTATTAAGTGTTTTTCCATCTCCACACCTCCCCAACCTTGTAACCATCAAATATTGTTTCTTTTTGTATGTAAACATTTTCATGAGTTTTTACAGTAGTGGTCTCACACAAAATTTGTCCTTTTGTGATTGAGTTATTTCACTCAGAATAATGTCCTCCAGATGCATCCATGTTATGAGATGCTTCACAGATCAATTGCTGTTCTTTATCATTGAGCTTATTGTTGTCATTTTGTAGTGCTTTCTTTTGCGGTGCTAACGTTTTCTTTGTTCCTCTTACTCTTCTATCATCAGTTCCTTTTGTTTGTGTATTTCTTTTTCATTTCTTTTGTTTTTGTAGGTTTTGTTTTTATTGAGACTTTGATTTTCTTCTTTATTTTGATGAGTACTTTTGTTAACTTTCTTTGTGGTTACTTGAAATTTACCCTTGGCTTCCTAGGTAATAGATTCCTGTTATTACTTGGTATCGCCTTAGCTTCCTCTCCATTAGAAAGTTCTGTACCAACCTCTTCATTCCCTCTTTTATTGTTCTGACATTGTTGCCATTTACAGATTAACCTCTCTGGTTCCCTGTTGCAATTGTTTTGGTTTGGGATAGTCCTCGAGGGTTGATTTCCTAGGTTGGTATCTGGCTGGTACAATCTTTCATCTTAGATTCAGGCTGTGGTCTGATGTTGTTTATTCTCAGCCTGAAGGGCCCCCTTTAATAATTCTTGTATGTTTGGTTTGGTTTTTACATATTCCCTTAATTTCTGTTTATCTGGAAATGTCCTAATTTCAGCATCATATTTGAACAAAAGTTTTGCAGGATACTATTCTCGGTTGGCAATTTTTTTTTTCTTCAAGGTTTTTATATATGGCATCCCATTGCCTTCTTGCCTTCATAGTTTCTGCTGAATAATCAGAGCTTAGTCTTATTGTTTCTCCTCTGCATGTGACTTTTTGTTTTTCCCAAGCTGCTCGCAGGATTTTTTCTTTGTCTTTGGTTTTAGCAAGTGTGATTATGATATACCTTGGTGTTTTTCTTTTGGGGTCTATGCTATATGGGGTTAGTTTTGCTTCTTGGATGGTCAGCTTTTCATCATTCATGATATTAGGGAAGCTTTCTGTCAGTAATTCTTCAGTGACCCCGTGTTTTCTGTTTTCTCTCTGTTCTGTAACTCCGATCACTCGCAAATTTTTGCTTTTAATTGTATCCCACATAATTCTCAGGGTTTCTTCATTTTTCTTCATTCTTTTTTCTGATTTTTCCTCAAACAGGGTTGTATCCAAGTGTGTGTCTTCAATTTCACTGATTCTGTTTTCCATCATTTTAAACCTGCTCCTCAGCCCTTCTATGACACTGTCCATTTCCGAAATTTTGTTGTTTATTTTTTGGATTTCTAATTGTTGTTTTTGTATGATTTCTAGTTGTGAATTTATTTTGGCATCTTGTTCCTGTATTACTTTCCTGAATTGTTCCATTTTTTTTTGTCTGTATTTCTCATGAATTTGTCTGCCTTTTCCAAAAATTTGTCTATTTTTCCTTCATTTTTGACTGCTTTTTTCTTCAACTCTTGGATTGCTCTGAATATTAGAGATTTGAATTCCCTTTCACGTAGCCCTAGTGCCTTTTCTTCTACTGGAAAGTCATCTGGTGTTTTATTTTGGACACCTACTTGACCCATCCTGTCCTGCTTTTTGTATGTTTTGATATTGTCGGCAGTCTTTGGGATATTCAGTAGTTATTTTCTTCATTTCTTGATTGTAGATTTGTTTGTTTCATCCTGCTTTTTTGTTTTATTTGGTTACATCTGAGCTGGTGGGCTGCGTGTTCTTTGTTGTTTGCTTGTCTATAGCCATGATACTTTTTACATCCTTGTCCAATGGGCAGGGCCAGTCATTCAGCTATGGTGCAGCAGGTCAGGTCCAGCTGAAGGTGGGTTGTTTATGGCACATACTAGGGCTGACAGGGCGGGCCAGGAATCAGTGCTAAGCAGGTTCAAATAGGCCGTGCCTATGCTGCTCAGAGGTTAGATGTTCAGTGCACTGAGCAGGGAGGCTGTGATGTGTGGAGCTAATAGGGGTACGGAAAAGAGGAGAGAGAGGAGTGAAAAACAGAGCCAAAAACAAATAGGCAAATGAAGAAAGACAAAAAAGAAGAAGAGCACTAATTGAGATTGCCGTTGGAGAACAGAGATGAGAATCTGAGAAATGGAGAAAAGCAAAAAGGAAAACAAGAAAGAAAGAAAAAAAATAACTAGATAAAAATTTGGAAAAGAAAAAAAGAAAGGAAAACGTCCAGGAGTCCTGGAGCCCCACCAGTGAGGCTGCTAAGACCAGGGAAGTGGCTCCCAGGCAGTGCAGTACAGCTTGTCTAGAAGGGATATAGATGCCACACAGCACCAGGTATTCAGGAGACAGGAAAAGAAGGTAAGTGTAGAGAGACAAGAACTTAGAAATGAATACAGACAGAAAGGGAAAAAGAGAGAGAAAAGAAAAATAGAAAGAAGAAAAAAAAGACATGTCCCCGGGGGATCCCACCTATGCGGCTGTGCAAATTGGGGAAGTGGCTCCTAAGCCATGCAGTGCAGCCTGGCTAGAAGGGGGTCCCAAGCTGTGAAAAGAAAAACAAACTAGAACAACAACAACAAAAAAAAAGAAGAAAGCAAAACAAGGGGGAAAAAAAAAAGCCCCAGGGATCCCACCAAGCGTGGTGTCGCGGGCCAGGGGAGTTGTTTCCCAGTCCAGTGTGGCTTCACAACCTTTCAAGAAGAAGCAAAGATGGCACATGGAGCCAGGTGTTCCAGAGAAAGGAGGAGGAGGTGACACGAGACACAGAAGAAACCCAAAGAGACGGAAAGAAGCAATACCAGTTCACCAGCCCGGCCAATGTGGTCAGAGTGAATCGAAGCAGCCTGAGGCCAAAGCAGTTGCCTCCCAGCCAAGAGACTGTTGCTGGCAGGAACGAGAGGAGGCAGAAGGGAGGGGTACAAGGGGGGGCAACTAGGAAAGTGTACATCACTCTTTACCAGGTGTTGTGTCTCCTGTTGGGAACTTCGTGAAGCTGCTTTCCCATACTCCCTGTCTGCTGATCTCCGACGTGGGTGAGGTGAATCCAAGCAGCATGGATGCTGCACTTCTCAGCTGGCCGAGCCACCACAGCCAGCCAGGAAGCTCAGAGGTAGAGCAGGGGAGAGAGAATGGGGGGTAGGAAAGCATGTATTGCTGGTTACCGGGTGCTTTGTCTCCTGCTGCGATTTCTGTGAAGCTGCTTTCCCATGCTTCCTGTCTGCTGATCTCCAACAGGAGTACAAGATGGCAGATCCATGCTGCGTTAGCTGATGTGGCCCTCCGTACATATCTGTCCTGGCTTTCCTTCCTCTGTCAGTTTTTTACTCCATTCGTTGCTTGGCTAGGATAGCTATCTCTTCATTTGGCACTTCAGGTTCCAGGAATGACGTTTGCCTGTGTTTTACTTAGTTTTTTGGGTCCTTGCTGTGGAGGGATGGCATGGTGCTTCTGTCTATGGCGCCATGTTGGCCAGGAGTTTGGATTTAATTTTAAATATTATCTGATTAAATGTCTGAATTAGTTTCAGCCAAATAACCAAAGATGGCATTTTGATTACCTTTTTTTACTAATATTTATCACTTTCCATAAGGATCTACCAGAAATTAAAAGTGTAAGAAGTAATATTATTTGAGCATTTCATTGTTGAAGAAGGCATTGTATGTTTCTACTGTTTATATAATAGATATAACTTCATAGAATAGTGCTTTCTTACTAGTACAGTCAGAGAAGGGAGCATTAAAAAAAAAAATTAAAGGAGGAGATTTGAGCAAAGTGGTATAATGTTTTTTATCCTTCTGAGTTCCTGTAATTGAATTCTGCAGTAATTTGAGGTGAGGCCGAGATGAGATGTTTTGCAGTAGTGAAATGTCAGCTTGTTTGTGTCCAGCTCATCACTCATCCCCATACTATTTGCTAACGAAACTAGTGTACAACTTTCTGACTGCTTTGTTATAAATTGCTACCATTTACCATTGTGCATCTCACAATTGCTGACATGATGGCTACAGTTTTACAAAAGTAGCTCTAGCCTTGATTATTGCAATAGCCTTCTAATGGCTGTCTCCTTCCACTTTTGGCTTCTTCCACCCATTGTTCATATAACTGCCAGCACCTTTTTAAACATAAATCAGATTATGTCACTCTGGCTAAAGCACTCCACTGGCTTTCTATTGTACTTCAAATAGAAATTCAAAACTCCTTAGCACAGCTTACAAGGACCTCATATACTAGCTACTAATCTCTCTGACTTTATCTCATAAAATATATCTGAATTTGCCATATTCCAGCTATATCAGTCTTCTTTCTGTTCTTCCAACCTCCATGGCTTGTTCCTTCCTCAGATGCTTTGAACTACCTTCTGTCTCTTCCTGTGACACAATTTCCCAAAATTTTCACGTTTGGTCTTGGCTTATCATTTAGTACTCTGTTCAAATGGGACTTTTACAAAGATGTCTTACCTGCCTAGAAAATATCCAGTAGTCCATGCATCACTGTCATTCTCCATCATAGCGCTCAATATTTCCTACAAAACAGCATCACCCAAGAAACTTAAAACAGAACAGAACAAAACAAAAACCTATGCCTGAACACAACTCTGAACAATTAAATAATAATTAAAAAAAAAAAAGTGAGGTGGAATCAGGGCATCAGTATGTTTAAAAAAATCTCACTGAGTGACTTTAATATGCAGCAATAATAGAAAACCACAATACTAATATATCATTTGTTTAATTGCTTTTTTTAATCTGTAATTATCTTAGAGATTATCTGATTGTGCATAGTCTCTGTTTTGCCACTTACATATAAGATCTGAGAGGAGTAGGCACATATGTGTTTGGTTTATTTCTGTACCCTTACCATGTAGAGATGCGTACTGCTGAAGCACTCAGCTGCTAACTGAAAGGTCTGCGGTTCAAACCCACCAGCTGCTCTGCAGAAAAAACGACCTGGAGATGCACTCCCATAAAGATTACAGCCTAGGAAAACCAATGGGGCAGTTCCGCTCTGTCATATAGGGTCGCTATGAATCTGAATTGATTCAATGGCGCACAACAACAACAATAAACATGCAGAAAAAAAATTTTTAGTTAATATTTTTGAATGAATGAATGAATAAAATCTGCTATTTACCACTAAATTCCAAAAGTATAATTCATGATTAGATTTTCTTTCATTTCAAAGTATGTTTATCGATATATCATTAAATTGGATGAAATCTAAAATAACTATTTGTTTTTCTACTTTTCACACATTTAAATATGATGAAAATTAAAATGGTTAAAAGCAGAGGAACTGATAAATTCTTGACTTGCTGATAATTTTTTTTTTTAAATTGGTGAGAGGAAGTGAGAGTTTATTCTTAATTTTTACTAAAGAGAAAAATACAAAGTAAATGAGGATTTTCACAGAAAGCTATCATATCATTTTGGAAAGAAAAATCTCATGTTAAGCAGACATTTATCTTATATTTTGGGGAAAATATATATTAAAATACTCAGCAAACTAGTATCAATAAAATGCCCATAAAATACAAATAAGTATGCAGAGCAGATGAAATAAGAAGACATAAAAAATAAATCCACACTGTATTTCTACTTTTACATCTAATAAAGAAATCTAAAGGAACCTAAAAATATTTTATTTATTTTTATACTAGTTATATATATACTTATTATATATACATGGCTCAACAAGAGGCTTAGACTTTTTGGTTACTTCCAAAACATAGAAGAGAATACAAAAACAAATACTTCTAAGTAAAACACTCAAATGTGAATTGAACAACAAAAGGAATAATAGTTGGAGAAAGCAGTATTATGTTATGGATTGCACAATGCAACTTTTCATGTTATTCACATGTTACTTTCATATTCTCTAACAAATTGACTAAAGGAAGGGGAATATAGATCTAAACAAGTGAAAGATGCAGTAAAGTAGTATACACGATTGTAAAATTTTAGTCTTAATGAATGAGAAAATTTGATTAATGTGCTGGTATAAGCAAGGGACTCTTACTGATCAATGAGAAAGCATGACTAGGGATTAGCAATTTGATTTTTATTTTCTAAAATGTTTTATAAGCTTGGTCTGATGATTAATTCCCAGTCGAATTCTAAAATGCACACATTCTCAAAAACCAAGTACATTAAACAGATTTTAAAAAATGGCGTTCTGCTAATCCTTATCCTCCCATCTCCAAATAACTTAATCCAGAAAATAATTTCCTGATTATGCTGCTTTGCATTTGTCTTTCACTTGACATTTACCAAAATATCATATAATTGTACCCAGTTACTGCATTGGTAGATGTTATGGGTTGAATTGTGTCCCCCCAAAGATAGGTTGAAATCCTAACCCCCAGTGTCTGTCAAGGTGACTGTTAGAGTTTTGGAGACGTTATTAGCATGAGGTCATAGTGGAGTAGGGTAGGCCCTGATCCACATAACAGGTATCCTTATAAAAATGGAAGAGACACAGACATACAGATGAAGAAAAAAAAAAAAAAAGCCATGTGAAGACATAGACAGAGATTGGAGTTATGCCGCTACAAACTAAGGAATGCCTGGGCCTACTGGAAGCTGGGAGAGACTAGAAAGCGTCTTCTGATAGAAACTTCAACGAGGGCATGGCCCTGCTGACACCCTGAATTGAGAATTTTAGGCTCCAGAACTGTGAAACAATAAATTTCTCTTCTTTTAAGTGACCTATTTTTGTGGTATTTGTTACGGCAGCTCTAGGAAACCAATGCTGAAGTGAACACTTCCCTGGAAATTTCCAACTCAATGATGAATTATGCAGATGTTACCAAAAAAACCAAACCCACTGCCGTCGAGTTGATTCTGACTCATAGCGACCCTATAGGACAGAGTAGAACTGACCCATAGAGTTTCCAAGGAGCGCCTGGCGGATTTGAACTGCTGACCTCTTGGTTAGCAGTCATAGCACTTAACCACTATGCCACCAGGGTTTCCATGCAGATGTTAGCAATCATTAAACAATACATATAAAGGGTGAATTGCATAGGAATTTTAATAGAAGGAAAACTGAAGGAGTGCTTTCGAAAGCAATGGTCGATAGTTGTCATCGTTATTGTTAGGTGCCATCAAATTGATTCCAACTCACAGCAACCCTGTATACAACAGTACAAAACACTGCCAGATCTTGTGCCATCCTCACAACTCTGGTACGTTGAGCCCATTATTGCACACAATGTGTCAGTCCTTCCTCTTCTTCGCTGACTCTACTTTACCAAGCATGGTGCCCTTCTCCAGGGACTGATTCCTCCTGATAACATGCCCAAAATATGTGAGACATAGACTCTCTATCCTCGCTTCTAAGGAGCATTCTGGCTGTACTCCCAGGAATTTTGTAAGACAATTGTCAATTTCTAAATATCGAATTGGTTTATATCTAGGTTTGGGTTCCCCAGAAACAAAGCCTAAGATGAGGATTTGTGTGAAAAGGATCTATTAGAAAGAGAAACAAAAGGAGTAGCAAAGTCAGACAAGTAAGAATGTGTTAGGTCAAGAACAGTTCCGCAGAGGATAATTTTGTTTCAACTCCAAGGAAAATTCTAAAGATGGTGTAGGTGATATAGCTGAGTTGTCCCAATTAGGGACAGGACTACGGAAGTTTTATACTTCTGCACCTACAAGTAAAATTTTAAAAATTGTGCAAGGTACACAAGAAAAGGAGTGCTTTCAGCTGAAATCAGCCCTCTAGACACAGGTGTCCTTTTGGGTAGGAAAACCTACTCACAGCCAGTGTGTAGGAAAATAGTAAATGGGACCTAGTGGACACAGGAGGAGTACTGACAGCATTTCCACTCTGTGTTCCGTGGACAAAGCCAAAATTCATGTGCGTGAGTTTTTCTAAAGCAGCAGTATATTAATAATAAATATTTAGCATTTTATTCTGTTAAATGATATTTTACTTGAGTATAAGAATTGAAAAATACAGAAAATATGCATTTAAGCAACATCACTAATTAGATGAAATATTATATATTAAGAACGAACAAAAAACTTTCCGTCCAGTCTATTCCAACTCATAGCGACCATATAGGACAGGGTAGAACTGCCCCACAGGGTTTCCAAGGAGGAGCTGGTGGATTTGTATTGCCAACCTTAGCAGCCGAATACTTAACCACAGCGCCACCAGGGCTACATTTTATAATGTTACTTTTTACATTAGCATATTTGTTGGTGTTGCAGTATATAAGCATAGATACAGGGCTGTTTAAATGTATATATTTAAGTAATTATGTGAATGCTTTAATGATCCTGCCCCTTCAATCTTCTTTAAGGTCATTTAAAATTTTCCTGACAAAGGTGCCAAACAGGTGATGAATGAATAAAGTACACACATTCCAATTTTATATCCTGTAAAAAGCCAACTAATTTGAGGATGCCCTTTTAAAGCATTTTTTCTGACCAACACACAAAATAGAAGGTAGATGCTGATTGTTGTGTTGACAACATAACTGTCTAATTCAAAGTGACATTGATGAAATTAAGAAGAAATGAGCCAAAATGTCACTTAAGATGTTTTAAAACATCTCCTTTGAAACTCAACTCTATTTTGAGAGGGTGAAAAATATTCCTGTTTTCATCATCCAATTACGAATCATCCTGGAATAGCAACAGTTTGATTCTCCTTGTAAATAACCATGACACATATTAGAGTAACAAAATTTTGTTTTAGCGAAAGTTTATTTTTCTTTGGTTCTTGAAATAGAGCATTGAAATAAAATCATTTTTTTACCACCATTTTCAATATTAACTTTAATCATAACGCTAATACTTATAATTTTATCATGAGGTCCAAAAAAGGATTTGACATGTTGCGACAATCAGAGGTTCAGGGCTTTCTCTTTTGAAAAACAATCTGCTGATACATGTTTTATGACAACTAAATTACCTTTAAAGGGATTCATAACTGTTCATTAAAATTTACAAAAAATATTATAGCAAATATGATAGCAAAACCAGTTGACAATTATGAGTCAGTTATTTATTATTATATCACATACATGGTTCGTAATATAGACATCTTCATCTTTCTCAGTTTTTACTGTGTCTGTGTGTGTCTGTACTTGACTGACATTTCTGAAATCAGTTAGATTAAAAACTGTGAGTATATAGTAATATTCATTATAACAACATTATATTGACATTCTACTTAAAATTTGAGTTAAAAAATGGGTACTTTAATAGCCAAAATTGTTAGTGTTATAGGCATGAAAAATTAATGCAATCAACGTGATCAATCTGATTTCTCTGAACACCAAATGAGTTAATATATACATAGTTTTGAAGATCATATTTTTCTATAAGACAGGGCAATTCTATGATAATTAGAACTTTATAAGTAAACTTAATTTTTTTTCCCATTCCTTTGGGTCTCACAGAAATATAACTTTACTGTGATAAAATAGCTGTGTGGCTTTTTATAATTTCACCACCTGATGAGCAGAATATTGATTCTATAATTAACTGTGACCTACAAAGTGCAAAAAACAAAGTGCAGCCACCAAAATTACTTTTTTTTTTCTGAGAGTTTACATGGAAGACAAATTGAAAAGGGTAGATTTTCAAGGGTTATAGTCACTAAAGTTTAAATGATCACCATTACTGTGCCTTTCTACAGCTCGTCTTAATTGATGTTATATTCATGTAAGAAAACTAGGCTGGTAGAAAATAAAATAGATAAAGGAATCTCAGTAAAATACGTGTGACCTGAGATTCCAGGAACTGCAAAATCTTTAGCTTTCACATTTTGAGCCATAAAGAACATTAACACATTTGGAAAACCCATACTCATAATTGTAATGGTAAAAATGAACTTAAATAACAATTTTCAATTACAAAATTATAATTACAAATAATAAAATTAAAAAAAAATTTTTTTTGCAAGTGGTAAATGAACTTATTTCATTGTTAATATTAATAAAGGAAATGTTATTTGATGTAGCTTGCCAAATCATTCTTTGCATTTAAAATTTGTTAGTTATAAGTTCATCTCCAATATACCACATATTCATTGTCTTATATACAAATGACCAATATACACATGCAAATATATAAAGGTAGCACTAGCTAAAAATTTTTTAAAGTCGTATTAATTTTAATAACTCACGTTGCCATTTACATTAACTTCATACAATTTTGAAATACCAAAAAAAAAAAAAAAAAAAATTCAGGTCCAGCTATGTTATTTCTTAAGGCTAAAGAATGATAATGTTTACAGTGAAAATATTTTCACAGCCATTATTCCCATAACCCGTTGCCATCAAGTCAATTTGGACTCAGAGTAGAACTGCCCCATAGGGTTTTCAAGGAGTGGTTGATTCAAACTGCTGACCTTTTGGTTAGCAGTCAAGATCTTAACCTGAGACACCAGGGATCCACTATCCCCATAAAAAAAATGGGGATCCATAATATACAGTTTCTTAGGTATCTATGCACAAATAATATACTCATGTTTAGGCATACATATATTTTTTTCTTAAAAATTTAGCCTATTGTGGAGATTTCATTTTCACTTAACAATATTCTCAGTGGTTGATCAATAATAATAAACTCAGATATGCTTTTTTTTTTTTTAATGTTAGACCCATACCTTACACTATATATGAAAATTAACTCAAAATGGATCGATAACCTAAGTGTTGGAATTGGAGCCATAAAACTCTTAGAAGAAAATGTAGGAATAACGCTTTAGGTATTAATGTTTAACCTTGGATGCTTAGCTATGAAACCAAAAGCATGAGCAACAAAAGAAAAGATACATAAATGAAACGTCATCAAAATTAAAAAATTTGTTCACCAAAGAAGTTTATCAACAAACTGAATGGTCAAGCTACAGATGAGGGGAAAATTTGGGGGGAAGTATATATATTTGATAAAGGTTTAATATCCAGAATATATAAAGAATTCTGATAACATAACAACAATAAAAAAGCGCTAAAATTTGAATAGACATTTCACAAAGAGACATACAAATAGCCAACAAGCACAAGAAAAAATGCTCCATGCCATTAATCTTTAGAAAATGTTAATCAAAACCACAATTAGATATCACTTAATTCCAATTAAAATGGCTGAGATTAAAAAAAAAAAAAAGCGTTGGAGAGGATGTGGAGAAATTGGAACCCTCATCCAATGCTGGTGGGTATGTAAAAAGGAATAGCTAGTGTGAAAAAGAGTTTTGGTAGTTCTTCAAAAAGTAAAACACAGTGTTAAATAGCATACAAAAAAACAAACTCCTTGCCAGTCGAGTGGATTCCGACTAATAACAACCTTATAGGACAGAGCAGAACTTTCTTGTAGAGTTTCCAAGGACCACCTGGTGGTTTTGAACTGCCAACCTTCAGGTTAGCGGACATAACTCTTAACCACTATGCCACCAGGGTTTCCAAGCCATCCTTTAACTCCACTCTTACGTATATACCCAAAGAACTTAAAGCAGGAACACAAACAGATGCCTTTACTCCAGTGTTCATTGCAACACTATTCACAATAGCTAAAAGACGTAAGTAACTGAAATGTCCATCATCGGATGAATGGATAAATGAAACCAACTTCTGATGCGGTCCATGCATTTTTCATACCTCTTATGGAGGGGGAAACCCTGGTGGCGTACTGGTTAAGGGCTACAGCTGCTAACCAGTTTGAATCTGCCAGGCGCTCCTTGGAAACTCTATGGGGCAGTTCTACTCTGTCCTATAGGGTCTCTATGACTCTGAATCCACTCCACGGCACTGGATTTGGTTTTTTTTTTTTTTTTGGTTCTTATGGAGATGGGGCCCTGGTTGCATAGTGGTTAAGTGTTCTGCTAACAAAAAAGTAGCCAGTTAGAACCCACCAGCCTCTCCATGGGAGAAAGATGAGGCAGTCTGTTTCTGTAAAGATTTACAGCCTTGGAAACCCTATAGGGCAGTTCTACTCTGTCCTAAAATGTCACTATGAGTCAGAATTGACTTGATGGCAATGGGTTTGTTTGTTTTATGGTTTTATGGAGGGAAAAATCATTATCCACACTTGGGTTGCCTAGGTGCTGCTGATGGGGATAAAGGGAGACAAATATCTGGATAGAGGAGAAGTCACCGATTTTCTGAAAATTTTCTGAATTTAGTTTGTAAGTATGTGCATGAAGACTGGTTGTTGTAGTTGTTGTTAGGTGACTGAGTCAGCTCCGACTCATAGCAACCCTATGCACAACAGAGTAAAATGCTGCCTGGGTACTATTATTAAATCATACCAAACTTAAATCTGCTGCTTCTTCTAGTAAATAAAAATAATACCATGTTTAAAACTTTAATCTTTTATGGCATTTTGTGAGGTAAAAATCATAGTTATTTCATGCAAAAAAAAAGCCATTACAATAATTTTTCAATGTATTCTCTCATTAGCTAAGAAAAAAAAAAAAGGTGTCTCTCTATATCTCTTTATAGAATTTGGTAGTATATAGAGTTAAGAAATTTAATAGCAATTTTACTAGTGCCCTCATTATTGGTATGCTGTAGTCATTTTCTACTTTTCAATGACTTTGAAAATGATCTTGTACAGGAACAGCTCCTTATTATCCAAAAAGGTACTAGGAATAGGTGTAATCTCATTATATCCACAATGACTCAGTAGAAAAATATGTAATATTCATGTGAATATCTGTGAGGTAGTAGGGTGTAGTTGAATAGCTTCATTTTCTCTATTATATGATAGTACAATTACATTTATTTTTTTAAATGGCAAACTCATAAAATTATACAGTGACAATCCGCACAAATGCAGAGTTGCCATTTGTGTAGGAGAAATGGGTTATAGGATAAACCTCTAATTTAGCTAATGGAATTTTAAAATAGAGCTTATAACCAAAGTAAAATAAAACACAATGGTCTTAGTCTACTCTATTTTATAATCACTTACATTTTTATTGCTAATTCACCTAATTGAAGTCAGGAGTAAATACACCATTAGCTCCTGATAGCTTAGGTTAGGGTTGAATTTCAGTGTTACAAAAGATATGTAAATGTCTAAAAGAAAGATGTGCAAATATGCTGAATGCTGTTAGCAACACAAGAAATACAAGGAATTTAAACTCCAAGTTCTGATTACTGGGTCTAACCCCAATGCTTTTGAGATCGCTTGTGACATTATTGGTCCTATATTTTAAACCATTTAGTTTCCATTGAAGTAATTAATTTGTGTGTATGTGTGTGATATATATATATAAATATGAAAACAGCTATAGGTAATACATTTTAACATACCTTCTAAAACAAACCAAATGTATGGGTATTCTAAATAGGGAATGTGTTTTAAAATATTTAAGTAACTATGTATTCAAAACAATTGACACAATTTTTGACAAAAATAATTTTAATATTCTAAGCATTAATTAAAATAAAATTTTCTAATTTTGATGAAACCTACCAATTATTATGAGCTCTCCGGACCCTATCTCTATACCATGTTTATAAAATATTAATAACATGTTAAGAATCTATAATTACCTTTATAAACCTAATTTAACCCATTTCTGTCACCGTCAAGTTGATTTTCGACTCATAGCAACTCCATAGGGCAGAGTTGAACTGCCCATAGGGTTTCCAAGGCAGGGCTGGTGGATTCAAACTGCCAACCTTGTGGTTAGCATCCCAGCACTTAACCACTGTACCACCAGTGCTCCTTTTTTAATGTGGGTAAGGTCAGGTCAGGTAAGCCTGTGATGGAAACTCGGTTCTGCAAGTAATCTAATGCAGGAAACAACTAGATTGAAGACCTGCATACTCAATTCCTTGCTATTATACCATTTCTAGATGAGTATAGGCACAAACATAAACAGAAATGTGTTTCAAGTATATTTTAAACATGAGCAGTAAAAATTTCATCTTCAAACAAAAATTGATGATTACCTGCTTAAATAGAATGAATGGCTGCATCTAAATTCCTTTTTATTTTATGCTGGTGTCATTTCACTGCTTACCATATGTAATGCCTACTTAAAAAAAAAAAAAAGAAACTATAATAAATTTTATCCTTAAGAATAGCCTAAGTTTCCACAAATTTATTGTCATTTCTTTTATTAGGCCAGATTTACATTGGTCAACAATTTGAGCACACACATATATCTATATAGTTAATTTATGATAAAATTATATAAATACATATTAAAAATCGGAGGTAGTTAGGAAAAGTCCCCAGACGGTGCAAATAGTTAATGTGTTTGGCTGCTAACCAAAAGGTTGGCAGTTCGAGTCTGCTCAGACGTGCCTCCAAAGAAAGATGTGGCAATCTACTTCCAAAAAATCAGCCACTGAAAACTCTAAGCAAAACAGGTCTATCCTGACACACGTGGGGCGGCTATGAATTGAAGTCAACCCCATAGCAACTGGTTACTGGTTTTATATAAAAGGAAGTAAAAATATATACTGAACTGGTTCGTTTGAAATGTAAATAATTACTTTGCATTTTCTCAAGGAAATTTTTAAAATCTGTGTTTAAGAAAGGCAAACAGACATCATTTACATGGCCTATATTAAAACAGAACAAAAAAAAATAATTACAGTGTGGGGTTTCATGCAATAGGCCTTATTGATCATTTATCCACCTAACTATTAAAACCCAAATTGCATGACCAACAAATGGAAAAATAATTGCAGTCTGACAGATAAGTAGCATCTTTATCTTAATAAAGAATCAAAAGAACTTGAATCACCTTCTAGGTAATATTTACATAACAAAACACTGCTTCTGAGTGATCCAGTTTTTCTTTGTATAGCAAAACTGAACGGAACTTTCCATTAGATTACCTGGAAAACAATCACACAGGTGGCTGCAATTAACGCGAAACTGCTACAAGGAAGACATGACCTTCATAAGTGTCAAGAAAAAGACTTTATAATAAATTTTCTGAGAATGAGATAGTCTAATTAGTGGAGAAATAACAGATATCCCACGGATAAATTTTGACAAACTACTGTTATATGAAAGGGTATAAACCATCTTAGATTTTTATACATCATCATTTAAAGTATTTCCCCTCTTGTATTCAATAGATTGAAACCCTGGTGGGGTAGTGGTTAAGAGCTAGGACTCTAACCAAAAGGTTGACAGTTCAAATCCACCAGGTGCTCCTTGGAAACTGTATAAGGCGGTTCTACTCTGTCCTATAGGGTCACTATGAGTCAGAATGGACTCGAAGCCAACGAATTTTTTGTTTTTAATTCAATAGATAGGAAATAAAATATGTCTTTTTAAAGAAAGATATAAATGTTTTAGTTAGAACCTTAGAATCTCTACCTCTGAGAAATAACATCTTTGGTAATTGAATATTTGGTGATTAGAATATTAGACACCATCATTTTCATACATCACTACACCCACTTTTACTGTGTTTTCAGAGATTAAGCAAATAATTTCAGACAATATATAGTTCTTTTGTAACATGAAAAAAGGGATAATTAATTTATGCAAAATAATTCATATATGAATCTCAGGAAATACTTTAAAAAACCTGCAAATTAAAAGGTTAAACCATTAACAAATATGCATTATCTAAAGCCTTTCTTTGTTTTAGTTTACTAATTTAGGAACTTCATTCATTTAGTGTATTTCTTCTGCAGTTAATTATGCCTATTTTTCTCAGCTTTATTATTTGCTTATGAAGCAGTCACGAACCAACAACTGAACCACTACACTTTACTCATGAAAATTTTAACTTTCTGACTGCTAACCAAAAGGTCAGCAGTTTTAATCTACCAGGCTCTCCTTGGAAACTCAGTGGGGCAGTTCTATTCTGTCTTATAGGGTCACTACAAGTTGGAATTGACTCGATGGCAACGGGTACATGTAATGCTACTCATGTTATAATTCTTGGTAATTCCAACATTCTTTTAGCTCCTGGGTCTACTGAATTTCTCTTATCTGGCAAAAATATTATCCAGCCATGCAGGATCTATCTATTGTTATACCCGGTCATTGTTGTTGTTATCTGCCTGCCAGTCAGCTCTGACTCATGGCAACTTTACGTATAACAGAAAGAAACATTGCCTTGTCCTGTGCCCTCTTCACGATTTTTGATATATCTAAGTCCATTGTTGTGGCTATTGTGTCAATCCATATCGTTACGGGTTTTCCTCATTTTGGCTCACCCTCCACTCTAGCAAATATGATATCCTTTTATAGTGAATGGTCTTTCTTGATGACATATACAAAGTTGGCAAAACAAAGTCTCAGCATCCTCACTTCTAAGGAGCATTCTTGCTGCATTTCTTCTAAAATGGGTTTGTTTGTTCTTTGGCAGTCCACAGTTCTATTCATTATTCTTCGTCATCAATACAATTCAAATGCATCTGTACCTTGAACTGGTTATCAATAATATCAAATCTCCACAGTCTGTTTCAAAAATCCCACTCTGACTGCCATCTTCTCTCTTTCTAACTCTCTCCACCTAGTAGCACAACTACAACAACATTTTGGCTCCCCTAGATTCTATAATTGGTAACCTGACCCTATGACCCTCACACCTTTATTTTTATTTCTCCTTACATTTCATGAAAGGTGATTATAATCATTCCAGCACTTGTTGGCTATGCTTTTGTTTATTTATAATCCTTTTGCAAGTTTTTTTTTAAATTGATCTTCTCTTAAAATTGCTTGGAGAAAAATGCACAACCACCCTGACTGGCTCCATTTTAAATTCAAGATCATTAACTTCATGTGGGCTCTCTGTGTTGCCAGACAACCATACTATAAGTTGACTGTCGATTCACTCTCCCACACTTTTAAATTATTACTTTCTGCCTTCCTATCTTTCCTCAATCCAGGAATACCACCTCTTTATTTGTGCACTCAAGATGATAACCTTGCTTACTACTTCACAAAGAAAAAGAAAATTGTTACCATCGTAAGAAAACTTCCAGAAGCTCACAACACAGCATTATACACCTACTAATGTCTAACCCCACATATTTTGCCTTGTTTCCTAGTACAGTGGAAACTGTGAGAAGCCTGAACTGGACTGTTGTGTGTTTCTGGATCTTGCAAGTTTTCTGCCTTTAACAGGGTGCAGTCTTACCAATTTTCTGTGGTTTCTTTGAGTGGAAAATATTGAAGTTTTCCTTCCCTGAAACGTTTCCACCTTACATGGGTTCCAACTTTCACAGGTTTTACTGTAGTATAAAAAATTGTTTCTTATCTAAGAGCAACCACTCCACCTATGAAACAGGTGCTATCCTATTTTGCTTTCTCAAGGACACTATTAAAGTAATTTATTCTTTTTTTTGCATGTTCAGAAGGAGCTTTGGTTGCCTAGTGGTTAAGCTCTTGGCTGCTAGCAGAAAGGTTGGCGGTTCAAATCTACCAGCTGCTCTGTAGGGAGAAAGATGTGGCAGTCTGGTCCATAAAGATTACAGTGTTGGAAACCCTATGGGGCAGCTATACTCTGTCCTATAGAGTCACTATGAGTTGGAATCTACTCAACAGCGATGGGACTGAATAATTCCACCAGCGTGCAAGCATGGTGTTATTTCTCCCATGTTAAAAAAAAATAAGAGAAAAATCCTCTCTTTACCAGCTCTGGCCCACACCCATTCTCTTCCATTGATATGTGTATAGTTGTTGTTTGGTTTCCTCTTCTCTCATTCCATTTTTTAAATCACCCTATAAGAATATCTCCCGAAAAATCTTGCCAATGTTGCTTTTGTCAAGGTCGCCAAGGAATAAAAATCCAGTTATCAGTTGGTGATTTGTCTATTATTTGGCTTATTAACAGTACATTTCATTATCACTTGCACACTTTCCTTGTTTCTCTGGATTCTACCTTGCCAGTTTTTGCTTACTCAACTTCTTAACAATGAAATATTCGAATACTCCATCCTTGGACTTTTTTCCTTCTTTATCTATATTCACTAGCATTTAATTCCATGACTGTATATAAACATTTTTATGCAGATAACTTCCAAGTCCTTATCTATATCCTAACCTTTGCCCTGAACTCAAGACTTCTTTATCCATTGCTTACTCAAAATCTTCAGTTGGATATCATTTAGACATCTAAGAGTTAACATTTCTGTAACTTCCCAAACCCACTCAAACGTCTGTCTTCTTCATTTATGTTTTTGGCAGTAACAGCCCTCCATTTGCTGGAATGAAGGCCTTGGAGAAGACATTAACTCCTCCCTTTCTCTTACACTTGACATTCCATCCACCATAGTATTAAATTGGTTATAACATTAATTTGCAACTAAATTTGTCAAATTTGAATTTTAGAACTTCACAAAAATGGATGGCCTCATAAGACAATGAGTGCTTTATGTTGGGATTCCAGGAACAACTATGAAATAAAAACATACTTGCTTTCCCTGGCTGAATTCTAAGTTACTTGGATGACCCAGGAAATATCATCAAGCTGTGAAATTTGAATAATGTGAACCAGGAGTGAAAGTGTTTCTGGTATCTGACAGAAGCAAATAGAAATATGCTCAAAAGGAAAAAATATAGGCCACATTTGGGTTTCCAAATGTCCAGTGCACAATCCAAGATAATTTGGTAGACAAGGAAACCACCCAACACACACACACACACACACACACACACACACACTCACACACACAGAGGAAAAAGCCTAGTGGCACTCTAGATCCTGAATAAATCAAACTTAGATTCTGGTTGTAAAACCACTATGTTTACTATGATTAAGAACATAAATGTAAGGCTTAAGGATGGCAGGATATTACTAGAAGACATAAAAGATGACATAGGTTTTTTAAATGACCAATTAAAAATTCTGGAATGAAAATTAAAAGCTACTGATTATAAAAGTCAATTAGACTGAAGCACAGAAAATAAAACAATAGAAAATAGAGAAAAAATATGGCAAGAGATTAAAAATGCATTGTGAAGGTCTAACAATTGATTCATTAGAGAAACAGAAAATGAAGGAAAATAAATAATTTAAGAGATAATCTCCAGTAATTTAAAATATAATGAAAAACATCAATCCACCAAAGGAAAAAGCCCAAATGAGTTCCGAACAAGGTAGATACAAAGGAATGTCAGTTTAAGTGTCATTGAGTCAGCTTCTACTCGTAATGACCCTAAGCATAACAGAGCAAAATTTTGCCAGGTTCTGAGTTATCCTCACAATAATAGGTATGTTTGAGGCCATTGTTGCAGCTACTGTGTCAGTCCATCTTGTTGAGGGTCTTTCTCTTTTTTGCTGAACCTCTACTTTACAAGTATGATGTCTTTCCCCAGGGACTGGTCTCTCCTGACAACATGGCCTCTCTTATCAGGAGCATTCTGGCTGTTCTTCCTGCAAAACAGATTTATTTGTTCTTCTGGCAGTCCATGGCACATGAAACATTCTTCACCAACATCAGAATTCAAAGACATCAATTTTTCTTTTGTATTCATTCCTTTTTCATTGTCTAGCTTTCACTTGCATATGAGATTACTTTGAAAGTATCAGATTGCTTTTGGACAAATGTTAGATTTTTTTTTTTTTTTCCTCATCAACAACAATGGAAAACAGAAGACAATGGAATAATATTTTCCACAGGTATTAAAAACAATTTTCCCACTTAAAATTCCAATTCTAGTGAAAAAAATTCCTTAGGATTAAAAGCAAAATAAAGATATTTTCAGACAAAGAAAATGTTTAGAAATTTTCAATAGCAGTACCTCACTAAAGGATTAATAAAGGGCTTTCTTGAGACGGAATAAATATTAGCCCAATGGGAAGGTTAGAGTGGTAAAAGAAAATGAAGAATTACAAAAGGTAAATATATGGTTAAATACAAATGTTACTTTGACTTCATTAAATAATTAAAATGGCATATAGTATTAAATTTACACTAGCTCTGCTGGCACAGTGGTTAAGAACTACAGCTAGCTACGGCTCTAAGACAAAAGGTCAGCAGTTCAAATACACCAGCTGCTCCTTGAAAACCATCTGGGGCAGTTCTACTCTGTCTTATAGGGTCGCCAAGAGTTGGAATAGGCTCAATGGTAATGATTTTTTTCATTTTTCAGGACATGTATGTATAACCTAAGTACAAAACACAACAAAATATCTCATAAAAAAAATCACATAAACATCACATAATTTTGGAAGAGGATAATAGAATTAAGATATTCTTCAGTGCTTACATTGTCTGTGTAGAGGGTGAAAATAGTAATTAACATTATCTTTAATAAATCAAAATGGAATGCCATAACCTACACAAAATCACTGGAATCAAAAGAAAAATGATTAAATTCCAAACTAATGGGAGAAAAACAGTGGAATTATTAAAATTATTTTGCATTTCAATGACTGTGGAAAAACCAATAGGAGTATAAAGAAAAGCAAGGATTTGGTTGTTATGAAAAAAAAGGTATGGGTTAGTTTTACGGAGGACAGAAATAGCCTTATCGTAAGGTGCTGTTGGGGTCCTCTAGAGGACTGGCCAAGTTCTATTCCTTGACCTAGGTAGTGTCACATAGATGTTATTTTATAATAATGTATTATATAGCCCATACAGATTTCATGAAGCATTTTGAATGTGTTATATTTTACAGTCAAAAAGAAGCCAGCCGAAAAACCAGACCCGTTGTCATCAAGTCAATTCTGACTCATAACAAACCCATAGGATAGAGTGGAACTGCTCCATAGGGTTCCCAAGAAGCACCTGGTAGATTTGAACTGTCAACCTTTTGGTTAGCAACTGTCGCTCTTAACCACTGCTCCACCAGGTTGGTTTAAAAAAAGACCTTTCACATTTCATGATGAGATTATTTCTAGAGTTTTGTATTTTTACTTCTACCATAAATGATTATTTTATATTTTTATTAATTTTCTTATTTGAATTTTCTGAGTATATAGGACAGTTTTTTAACAAGTTACCTATTGACCTTCCTCTAATTGTTTCAAATTATTTTCTCTGATGATGGTTTTGTTCTGTGACATGCGTCAAATAGTAGCAATGCTCAGTAGGTTATTCTATTCAAATTGACTTTCTGAATACAAATAAATGTTTTCAATTAAATATTTTGCATTTAACCAAGCTATCTGATATTTTAATTGCATTAATGAAACTAGTTTTCCCAGAGTTTCAATATTTCTTATACACATACACAAAGAAATCTAATTATCTTAAGTCTTGAGAATACTTTCCTTCTATTCAAATAATTAAAATTGCCTTCTTTATTTGGTGTTATGACTTGAATCTATCAGTAAAGAACACATAAAATTAGTGTTATAATCAGCACCTTTGAAAACAACTAAATACAAATTTTAAGTTTTAAAGTTTGTTTTCCCTTGGCTATAAATGAAATAGATAGACTATCAGGGAAACATTTAGTGACTAATGGAATGTTACTTGATTCTAGTAACAGGAGCAGTGGAGGTTAAGAAAGCACTTTTTGAAAATGAATAAACCAAACCAAATCAAACTAACCCATTGCCATTGAGTCCATTCCAACTCATAGTAACCCTATAGTACAGAGTAGAACTGCCCCATAGAGCTTCCAAGGGCCATCTGATGGATTTGAACTGCCAACTTTTTGGTTAGCAGCTGTAGCTCTTAACCACTATGCAACAAGGGTCTCCTTGAAAATGAATAGGCTAATTAAAAAGCATTAAACTTTAGTTCCTCTGAAATATGAAACTGATATTGTCCCTTGCCTCTCTCTGTTTTCTAATGTAATGTGATACTCTGTTCACCTTTCTTTGCATAATGTTCAACAAATTGGAGATTTAAGATTAATCTTACAAGTTAAGTAGCAAGAACATATCTTTATTCTGTATGGCATTATTCAAAATAAGTCACCAGTGTATTAAGATGAATAGACAGGTGCAAAATTGTGTGATAAGGTATGGCTTTATAAATAGGTAAAATGAATTGTCACTTAAGATGTGTGATATGAGGGGTAATTGAGGTGCCTGAAAATATCTCTTCAAAAAGCCTACCTATTTGTTCCCTTGATAGAGTCATTCCTTTGATTTAGCACACAGTGTCACTGAACGAGGTCATCTGGTGAAATGACAATCTGAGGAGGTAAACAGTCCAGCTTTTACTATCTCCCTTTAAAACTTTTAAAATATTAGTTTACCACATCAATTACCAGACACCTGTCAAGACTCTGTAGAAATGGAAATGGTAAAAGTTTGTAAAAGGTCCTACTGGGCTTTTGAAACAGAAAAGACATTGGATCCATATATATCTTATTTAGATCCAGAAAAATCTATAAAGAAACTATTAAAATTAGTAAGTGTATTTTTTAAAATAACTAGATATAAAGTCAATACAAGTTATCCTTAATTTGTATATATTAAAATAAAAAAAGAAATTTTAATATGTACCATTTTCTAGAGCAAGAGTAAATACGAGTAAATCTAAGAAAAATGTAAGAAAAAATGAAGAAGACTACACAAAAAACTACAAAACAATATTCAGAAAAAAATAAACATTTAAGTAAATGGAGGAACATACCGTAATCTTAAATTGGAAGCGAGGACAAAGAAATAATGTAAATTCTCCCCAAATTGATCTCTCATCTATAAATTTAATGTATTTCCAGTTACAATTCCTGAAGCATTGTGTGTGCATATTTGTGCTTGTCTAGCCATGTCTGTAACTTTAAAAGATGTTTCTGAAACTCATATGGAAAGAAATATGGAGAACTCATTATATCATATATCGAGACTTAAAACTACGATAGTTAAGAATGTGTTATCCCTGTAAAGATAGACAAGTAAAACAGTAGAACATAATAGGAAGTTTCTAAGCAAGGCTATACATTAAGACACCCGATTATGACAGAGACACTTCTGAGGTTGGGAATAAAGCTGGAGGTCTTTTTTTTTGTTCGTACTGACCAGTTGGACACACACATGGAAAAGAGTTGATGCTTGACCTCTACTTTCAGCATTATGTACTGTAGATGTAGCTGTAAAGGTAAATATTAAAGCTTCTAAACTATTATATAGAGAAATGCCTTTACTATCTCAGGGATGGAAATGATTTCCTAAAGAAAATACAAAAGGACTATACATATTTTTTAAAAAAGAGACAAATAGACTATCATTAACTTAAGAACTTGTGTTCATCAAAAGACAATTCTTAAAAGAGTAAAAAGGCAAACCATAGTGTAGAAAAAGATATTTGTTAAACACTTATTTAACACAGGATTTGTATCTAGAATAAGTAAGAATCCTTATGAGTCAATAAAAAAGAGAAATCAATTAAAAAGCAAATAAACACGATACTTGAAAAGCTAGTTACTTAATATAAGCAGGACATCTGAATGATTAGTTCCTTTTAAAAAAGAAAATAAAAATGTCAAATAAACATAAGAAATGTGTTCAACATTACTTGTCATCAAAAAGACCACCACCAGTATGGCTACATTTTTTTAAAGCTCACACTGTGAAGTATTGGAAAGAATGTGGCACACCTGGAACTCTCTTACAGTTCTGGTGGAATTGAAAAAAAAAAAGTTTGGGGAAACATTTGATAATATATACCAAAATATACCAAAGCTGGACATAATCCATGTCATGGATTGAACTGTGTCCCCCAAAAACATGTATCAACTTGGTTAGGCCACGATTCTAGTATTGTATGATTGTCCACCATTTTGTCATTTGATGAGATGTTCCTATGTGTTGTAAGCCCTATCACTACAATGGATTAGTGGCAGTTATATTGGTGAGATCTACAAGATTAGATAGAGTCTTAAGGCAATATCTTTTGAGATATAAATGAGAGAAGCAGGCAGAGAGTCATGGGGACCTCATACCACCAAGAAAGGAATGCCAGGAGCAGAGCATGCCCTTTGGACCTGAAGTTCCTGTGGGGAGAAGCTCCTAGACCACAGGAAGATTGATGACAAGGACATTCCTCCAGAGCCGACAGAGAAAGAAAGCTTTCCCATGGAGCTGACGCCCTGAATTTGGACTTGTAGCTTACTACACCTTGAAAGAATAAGCTTCTCTTTGTTAAAGCCATCCACTTGTGGTATTTCTGTTATAGTAGCACTAGGTGACTAAGACAATCCATGACCCAGAATTTCCTTTATTTTCACTCAACTGAAATGCATTAATCAGTGCATTGGAAGACATGTAAGAGAATGTTTTAGCTAGATTTTTTATAGTAGCCAAAAATTGGAAACAATTCACATGTCATTCAGAATTAGAAGGAATGATTAACTGTGAAATAGTTGTACAATATTATACTACTCAACAATCAAAAAGAACTAATGCTGCTAATGATATACCATCTATCATATGGACAAATATTGGCCACTAACCGAAGAGTCAGTGGTTTGAATCCACCAGCTGCTGATGTGGTAGTCTGTGTCCATAAAGATTTATAGCCTTGGAAACCCTATGGGAAGTTCTACACCATCCTATAGGGTCTCTATGAGTTGGAATAGACTCAACAGCAATAGGTTTGTTTTTGTTTTTTAATTCATTTACTTACAATGAAATACAATGGCTTTTATTTTATTAGAGAAAATGGAAAATTCTATCTTCATGGCATAATTGTTTAGATTTGAATAACTTTAAAGAGAAGAAAGAAACTCAGCTCTTGACATTCACATGAGATTCCAAATTATACTTCCAGGGTAAGAGCTTTGACCTGAGTTTATGTCAAACATTATAACTTTATCAATGAAAGATGGCAGGGTCATCCTCAGATGATGCTGTGCAAACTAGTAAAATCCTATCCCATAGGATTTTTTTGACTTATATAATATTTGTTTATGTGCTTATTTTAGAAAATTTATTAGCTATTTGTTGTGCTAGGTAGCCAGAATTACATTGGTTATAGATGATCACAGGATCTGTGCCCTGACTCAGAACTCAATCATTCTGACCCTGATGAAGAGTTTCAGAAAGCAGGTTATTCAAGGTACAGCACTTTTTAGAATGATTTTCAGCAGGCTTTTGTTTCTGAATTGAACACTTGATGTTCTGTGCTATAGCCCAAGGAGAGTTCTAAAGCTATTCTTATTTCTCTACCATAGATATCAAGTACAGCTATGTAAAATGTTTTAATTTCTTGAAGATGCTCATTAGGAAAAAAAAAAAAAAAAAAACAGTGATTAAGAAAACAGATTCTCTTGCAAACTTCTGCGTGCATGTGTGTGTAGAGGGTGAGGGGTGAGCCATGCTGACTCTAGAGCCTGCGTAAGTAGACTGTTACTCGCAATGCTGCTTTTAGTTTCACTTAGCAATGTTTTGATTACGCTGTGTGAGTTTGGCTCAGCTGATTAGAGTATGTGCCACAAAAATTTTTTTCTTCATTTTTCTTAAAATATGTCATGTCTAACTTTCAGTACACACCTTGGATTTTACGGATGTATTGTTTCTTGACATTTACCTGTTTTAGAACAAAAATGAGAAAGCAATGGAAAAATGCATATGAAATTGTTGTCTGTCATAACTTCAATTTACAATGCCACTTTAAAAATGTCATAACACAATTTTAGAGCTATTCCAATTTCAAAGAATTTAACTAGCTATGCAACACATAAAAAGTCTGTTTTCAGTATAACTGATAGCATGGCGCAACTTAGACAACATTCGACAGGAATATGCTGTATGATGTTGTTTAATTTGAGTGCAATAGGAGTTCCTCTTGTTTGGTGTGAAGTCATAAATTTTCTCTGATGCTTATTATTTTAGAATATCTTTTATGAGCTGTAGGGTGAAAAGAAGCAATATACCTATTCCTTTGTTTCCCTGTTATTAGATTGCACAAGCATCCCTTGTCCTGAGCTCACCTATGCTGAATGATAACTTTACCACCATGAGCTACATGGTTAGGCAACTGGCTACCACACTGTCTCCCACTTCTTCCACTGCTTTTTTCTTGCTATTCCTGATTCTAGAATGTGTAGTGCATTTCTAACATCAGGAGAAAAATAACCTATAAAATGGTTATTTTTTCATTCATACAGTTTGGATAAATATTACATGAAAGATATATTCTCATAGTATAAATATTTAACAGTTTTTAATGTCTGGGTTACAGAAACATTATTCATAGTTATACAATGTAAGCATATTTAAATGTGAAGGCATAAAAACAGGAAGGGATAAAAATTCCTCCTACACACTCCTAAAAACTTTTAGGTGAACAGGGGGGAATCTCCCCTTCAAAGATAAGAAGGGACTGTCATTTATACAAGAAGATGGTCAGGGACTCTTCTAGGGAAGTGGAAGGCTCATGAATAAAAACAAAGCAAAAAGCACAGAAGATTTGAAGAGGAAAAAAAAAATAGCTATAGCTACGTACTATTTCTTCGGATCCTGTGTTGGATGATTTACAAACACAATTCCACTTTATCTTCAAAACAAATCGAAGAGAAATATCTTTTAAGGGTGTTTTAACAGAGACTGAGAGATAGCAAGCTTCACACGCAGCCTTTAGGTGCCGGGTTGGGAGAGGAATGCTGGTGTCTGGCCTCAGATCCCAGTCCCTTACTAAATTTTCCCATGCCTCGACAGGATATAGGCCCCAAATAAAACTTGAACACATTTGTATCAAAAAAATGATTCATATTTTTATTGAAGTATAAATTTACATGCAATAAGTGTACAGGTTTTAAGATTTTAGTTTGATGATGAATTTTGACAATTGTACGCTGTGAGTCAGAATTGACTCAACAGCACACAACAACATGCCTCCTTGTAACTACCACCCAGAATAAGGTATAGAACATTCCCATCAGCCTTGACATTTTGACATTTTCTTCATCCCCTTTTATCATCAGTGTTCTCCCCATTTTTTAGGCAACCACTTTCTATCCCCACAAATTATTTTTGTCTGTTCTTGGACTTCAAATAAATGGAATTGTGCAGAGTGTACTCCTCTGACTGGCATCTTTCACTCGGTATAATGACTTTTTGAGATTTATTTCCCGGGCTGTGGTTAAGTGCTAGGACTGCTAACCAAGAGGTCGGCAGTTCAAATCCACCAGGCGCTCCTTGGAAACTCTATGGGGCAGCTCTACTCTGTCCTATAGGGTCACTATGAGTTGGAATCGACTCAATGGCAGTGGGTTTGGTTTGGTTTGGGTTATGTGTATCAGTAGTTTGTGCATTTTTATTGCTTAATAACACTCAATTTTATAACTATACCACTGTTTATCTATCTGTTCTTCTACTGATTGATGTTTGGAATGTTTACAGGTCTGAGTTCTTAGAAATAGGACGTTTGTACATGTTCTTTCAGAATATTATTTATTTTCCAGACCTGTGTTTTAATTTATTTGGGTAAATACCTAGAATTGAAGTATAAGGTAGGCTTATGTTTAGACAGAAAAAACTGCCTAACATTTCCTCAAAGTGGCAGCACCAAATTGTATCCCCACAGGCAAATATATGTGATTTCCAGGTGTTTCACATTAGGATCTCATCTGAATATCTTCCTCCTAAGAGCCTTTTATAGTTGTACTAGGTTTCAAGGTCTAAATTTATCAATAGATATAATTAATATAATTCATAATTCAATAAAATAAGGAGGTGTTATTGTTGATGTCCTTGTTGTTATTATTATTTGTTATGCATATCTCAGAATGTTTATTCTCTGTTTCCAAAAGGAAAACAGTTGTCATTTAAAATATAATTCAAAGAGAGTTTTTGTCAATGTGATTCATTTTTAATCCATAAAGTGAGTCGTTGCTCTCTGCTAGGCTCAGGAAGTATCAAGGAAGAGCAGAAAATAAGACAGGGAACAGAGGGGGCCCCCAAGTCTGCAAACAAAGTAACAAGAAATGGGCCAGGGCACAGAAACAAAGCCATTCCCCAGAACAGTGGGGCACAGTATCAGAAAATAGCCCCCAAACTTCTTTAAAGTTGTCTTTCAGAAGCAACTGGAGGAAACCAGCCCCAGGGACATACACAGAACATCCACCTGTGACCACTGTGTGACCTTCCACCGGGGCAGTGAGGGGCTGCAGCAGCAGCCGGGAAACTGTGCAGGTGTGACACCCCGTAATAAGTCCTGCTATTAATCCCAGAGTCCTGCAGGACAGGAGCCATCATGGAAAGCTGCTGTTTGTGCACCATAGATAACAAATCCTGCCTACGCCCGTGAATAAACATGAATCTTTTCCTGCCCAAGAAATTTTAAAAGCTCAGGCTAGTCTTTTGTTCTATGAGACAGGCGTAATCATTGCTTTAGGCTTTGCTCATGTGGAAAACTCTGCGTGCCTTACCTGCTCATTCTTGACCAGTGAGAGGCAAGAAACTTATTCCAATAACAAAAATACCTATCCTTTAGGACCTAACATTTTAGTGGAAGAAGCTAACCAGTAAGCAAAATAATGACAACGCAGTATTTACATGTGTGTGCACAATGCAATGGAAACTTGAGATTTTAACTCACTTTGGTAAGATCAGAGGAGGTTTCCCAAATTAAGTGACACTTGAAAAATGTCTTGAATAGTTAAGTGGATTTCTACAAAGTGGGAAATTTTTTCCAAGTGCAGATGATATAGTTTAGTTGTTAAGAGCATGGGAGTTGAAGTCAGACTGCCTAGATATCAATAACAACTCCACTACTACAACCTAGATGCATGACCTTGGGTGATTCACTTAAACTTTCTATATTCCAATTTCCATTTAGCTGTAAAATTGTGATACTAAAATCTTCTTAAAAATTTTGCAAGAACTAAATGCTGCCTATACCATAAAAAATTCTCAATATTCCATATTTATTACTATTAATAATATATTGGACAGCTTGTAGATGAAGAGAGGTGGAAAGAATGTTACTCTCACCCTAAAAATAAGAAAAATCTGAAAAAATGGCAAATTAACAAGTTACTAAAGCCAACAGCAAGATGAGATCACAGGAAAAACAACTAACTTAAAATCTAGAGAAAGACAGGAACCTGTAGAGAGACACGGGACCTGAACATTTGCCTACCTGAGATAGACAACATCAAATGCTATATAAGCATGTAAGAAGATCTAAATAGAAAGTCTTAATGAATCGGTGATGGTCAAGTGTGGACCAGCAACAACCAGACATGGGGGGGTGGCGGGCTACCATCCTTTTGCATAATTTTCCTTCGGGATTTCCACCAAACACACACAGGGAAGAGTAGAGAGAATCCTGAGAAACTTCACTCATGGCTGACTGGCAGAGAATAGTAGCCACTGCTGAAATCTCACCCAGAACAAAGAGATTTTCAAAGAGAAGAATAGTGAAAGTAGTAGCCCGAAGGCATTGGTTGAAGTTGACTGCAAGGGGGACAACTGGGTTAGGGGAAAAAAAAAAAAAAAATCTACCCTTAGGAAAACCGAAAAACCAAATCCAATGCTGTCGAATTGATTCTGACTCATAGCAACCCTTAGGAGGGGGACAGAAACACGTTGTTAGGCATGGTATTACAATTATAAGAGGGACGGGATCTTGTGAAAGCCATACCTCTGAAAGTTAGTTTCGCCTGAAGCGTAATCAAGAAGAGCCCTGGTGATGCAGTGAGTAAGCACTTAGCTGCTAGCCAAAAGGTTGGCAGTCCAAACTCATCAGCTGCTCTGGGGGAGAAAGATGTGGCAGCCTGTTTCCACAAAGATTACAGTGTTGGAAACCCTATGGGGCAGTTCTACTCTGTCCTATAGGGTGGCTATGAGTCACAATCAATTTGACAGTATTCAGTTTGGTTTTGTTTTTCTGGAAACATAATCAGAGAACACTTGCCCTCCACTGCCTCTCATCATCATGCTGTTGTTAGCTGCCGTGGAGTTTATTTTGACTTGTAGTGACCTCACGTTATAAAGCAGAACTGCACTGTAAGGTTTTCTAGGCTATAATCTTTACAGATGGGCAGGTCTTTCTCCCATGGTGCAGTGGGTGGTTTGAACCACTAAGCTTTAGGTTAGCAGCCAAACTCTTAACCTTTGCACCACCATGGCTCCTTCCTCCCATCACAAACATCAATCAATCAAAAAAAAAAAAAAAAATGCATTGATCAGTCCAACAAAAAGTGGAATACAGCTGAGAGACCTGTAAGAGACAGATTATATCTGAAGAACACCTCAAATGGACCTAAAGATAAGAAGGGAGACCCCGAGCTAAGTGTGAAGCAGACGCTGAGAAAAATCTTCTAGTAAATTAGCCTGCACCATAAACACAAAGTATCAATAAGGGAGTTTGAAGATCCTTGTTAACTGAATGTAGCCACAGCAACAACAAGCTTTAAACTAGGCCTAACTCTAGATTTTACTAAAACAGATCCCTGCACTAAAACCCTAGCAGAAGGAAAGTTGTACTTATATCCGAGGCCAAATATATATTAACTTGGTATCTACTCTTTAATAGAACAGATTTGGCTTCCAGCTACACACACACATTTACATATATCCACATATGCATACATATATATATATACATTAAAAGGCAAGATAAAACACAGTCTAAAGAGATGAAATCATCAGAACCAGTCTCAGATATTTCAGATATAATGCCAATGTTGGAACTACCAGACATAGAATTTAAAACAACTGCAATTAATATGTTAAAGGCTCTAATGAGAAAGGTAGACAATATGCAAGATCAGATGAGCATAGTAAGAAAGACTTGGAGAATATAATTAAGGGTCAAATGAAAAATGTTAGAAATGAAAACCACAGTAACAGAGATAAAGAATGTCTTCAATAATCCCAGCAGTATACTGGAAACAACAGAGGAAAAAATCTATAAGCTTGAAATGTGTCAATAGAAATTTTCTAATTGAAACACAAAGAGAAAAAAATGCAAAAAGAAGAACAGAAGAAAGTTTCCAAGAGTTTTGAAACAATATAAGAAGTGTAACATACAGGCATTTTTTCCAGAAGGAAAGGAAAGAGGGATCAGGACAGAAAAAAAAATTGACTAAATAACACAAGGGGACACCAAACAACAGATCCAAGATCAGAGATCAAGCAGGATAAATACAAAAATACACAAATAATAAAACAAAGGAAACACACACAAACCTAGTCAAACCATATTCAAACTGCTGAAAACAATGAGAAGATCTTAAAGGGAGTTAGAAAAAAGTGTGCGTTATTAACAGAACAAAGAAAATCATGATAGCAACCTTTTTATCAGAAATTATGCAAACAAGAAAACAATAGAGTGACATCTCACAAAACAAAGCAAACAAAAAACCTGCCCAGAATTCTAAAACCAGTGAAACTATCTTTCCAAAATGAAGGAGAAATAGAGACATTCTCAGACAAAATTTCTGAAGAAAATTTACTGCTAGCAGTTCTACTCTATAAGAAATGTTAAAGGAAGTGCTCAGAGAAGAAGTCATATAAAACAAGAAACTTAGATCTACACAAAGAATTCCATATTTGGAAATGGAATAAATGAAGCAAAATAATGTTTTGTTATATTTAAATATTCTAAAAGATAACTGTTTAAAGGAAAAATACTGACAATGTATTATATGTTTAACACACATAAAAGAAAAATCATGATAACAATGGTATAAAAGATAAGGGGAGTAATTGAGAATAAGCAATTTATGTCACAAGGCACAGTATACATGAGTTGGTACATACTATCTTGAAGACAGACTCAAATCATTAGAAAGTATGTATCATAAACCACTATAAAAGTAAAAAAGAAAGAAAGAAAAGCAGGTACAGATAAAAATTCAATAGATAAAACTGAATAATTATGCTCAATTAAATTCAGGAAAAAAAAGAACAAATGAAGCAAGTAGAACATAGAAAGCAATTTGGTAGGTTTTAATCTAATCATTTTAAATGGGAGTTGTCTAAACAAGTTTAAATTCCTCGTGGTGATTCAGTGTGTCTCAGAGTGGAACTGCACTCCATAGAATTTTCAATGGGTGAATTTTCAGAAGAAGATCACCAGGCCTTTCTTTGGCAATGCCTCTGTATGGGCATAAACCTTCAATCTTTCAGCTAGCAGTGAGCATGTTAATAGTTTGCACCACCCAGAGACTCCATGTGTTAAGATTACAAAGAATGGCTAAACTAAAAAAAAAAAAAAAAATTGAGGGTATTGTTTCATGTATGTTGAAATTCGATAGGAAGAAATATAGAGTCCAGGTAGGTACATTTTGCACTTATTAAGTGCTAGGCACTTTAAACTTATTTAGTTGTCACAAGGAACCTGTAAGATAAATATTATAGGGTAGCTATGAGCCGGAATCGACTCCAAGATAATGGGTTTGGTTTTTATTTTGAAGATGGAATGTTAAGTAATGACCAAATGTTAATAATTGCCCATTTCTTACCCTGTTGCTTTGTCAGGTTTCTCTCTTCAGACTGCTCTTGATCTCTGCTTGTCCCCAAGTCTAAGCAGGCTCTAGAAAGCAGAATTTGTCATCTTATCAGCTTATCCTGAGAATTGGCTGGCTACAGTGACATGCTCTTCCCACTGGTCAGACTCCACTGGTCATTTTTTCTTGCTTGCCAACTTCCCCCTAATATTTTGTTAAAGCTTTGCCTACTTTTTCTACCTGTAAAAGAAAACCCTTTTCTGTGATATTGAAGAGATTGAAGATTTCTGAGATTGATGTGTTCTCCCCCTTGTATTCCCAACCCATTGCCCTCTAGTCAATTCTGAATCATAGGGACCCTATAGTCTTTCTAATTAAAGTCACTCCTTATTTAAGTCTCGGCTTGTTTTATATTTCACAGTAACTCCCCTAAGTAAATCCCTAGTGTAGTCATTAGGAATCCAGAATTTAAAATCATGTCTTTCAATTTCTGGAGTTATAATTTTTAAATACTGTTTTTACTGTCTTCCAGTACAGTATGAACCATCCAAATTTATTATATTGATGAAGAAAAATAAAGGATGCAGTTACAGTATGAGTAAAAATACAAATAACTTACAACATATTAGTAGGAAAATGTGAGGAGTCTTGCACAGTGGACTAAACTTTCTCTACGCAATGAGAAGCAAGGTCACGTTCTGCTGGCATTGGGTGCTTTGGTAGCATGGTGAGGAATTGTAACGGTTTCTGAAAGAAGAGTAGTTTAAAGATCTATTTTACGATTATAAGGCAGAGTTAAAGATCAAAATGAATTTGGAGAATATTCATTAAACTCCTTACAAATTTGTGTTCCTGGGGAATTACTTAAAACCTGGCTTCTTTTTAAGTATGATATTACAATAAGAATTTTTAAAGTGTTTATTTTCACCTGAGTTCAAGTTGTAGAATTACTCTTACCGAGGGCTTGCAATGAAAGCTGAACATATATATGACTTTGACCTCGCGTATTTTACGAAGAAATCAGACCACTTAGGATCTCAGATTTTTGTAGAGCTAAGATTCATCATCTTCTGGTAACATTTTTTTTTTTTTTTTACAATACTTACAAAGCTTCTTTCAAACATGTGACATTACAATTTATGTTTATATGTGTATTTGAAATAGGTTTTAAGATTTTCAGGAAAAACAGGTGTTTCTTGCCATTTCATCACAATAACTTTAAAACTCTCAAATTTACTGGATATTCAGTATAGTGAAATAAATGAAAAAGTGTATGAGGATAAAGGCTTTTAAATTTTTTTGAACTGTCAATAAGAAACACACTTTATCTCCATGTATGAGAATTTTCCTGTGGAGATGACTGTCAGATTTCTTGTAGTTCTTTACTTTTCAATAGGAACATTTTCAGGTTAACTTGAATAACCTGCAGGTCCACCAGATAATTATTCACTGAGGAATCAGCTGTAACACGAGTGGACAATCAAAAAATGGTAGGAATGAATGTTCTGAATTATGTTGTTGTAGAGTAAAAAAAAAAAAAAAAATGTACAGAATATGTGCAGAAAAAAATTAGCAGCTAGAGTTTTGGTGATGAGAAGGTAAATGCAAGGAAAGATGTCACTTATTGCCTTCTAAAGGTTGAAAAATATTGTATACTTATTGACTGTATACGGGTGGAGTACCTCCCCCTTGTAAAGGGTATTAAATTTAGGGAGACATAAGAGCTGTGATTTCTAAATTGACTGATAGACAAAAAAAAAAAAACCAAACCCACTGCGGTTGAGTCCACTCTGAGTCATAGAGACCCTATAGGACAGAGTAGAACTGCCCCATAGAGTTTCCAAGGAGCACCTGGCTGACTTGAACCGCCAACCTCTTGATTAACAGCCGTAGCACTTAACAACTACGCCTCCAGGGTTTCCAAACTGACTGATAAGAACACAGAAACTTAAAGTAAGGATTAGGGAATGTCAATTAACAGGGTTCAGTTCCCAGATGTACACGGAAGCACCCCAGGGCCCGGCAGCAAACTCACCTGAGTGCAGCAGAATAATTTAAATTTTCAAGGGAAACGGTGAGAACATTCAAAATCTGTTGAAGAGTGTGTGAAATACTAGCTCAAGGTAGTTCACGGTTTTCAGGATGATATAGTATCTCTGTGAAGTTGGGCTTTAGACAAGTACTATGATAAAAAACAAGCATCAAGTGAAAATTAATATGAAACAATGAGGGTGTAAGAATGGTGTGTGCACAGGGTCTGACATCCTCTAACTTCACAAGGCGGGAGGAGAATCAAGATCAACAGCCCAATGCTGATTCCTGTGAGGTGCAGGTTAGACATGCCTCTGCCCTTCAACCTTTTTTACCAATTCTCTTACCTGCGGTCCCTCTCAGGACACTCTACATCTCTTCTGAGTTCGAGAATTCATGGCAATGGCCACACAGAACTCGCAGACAATATTCATAATTATGAGATTTGTTAGAGAAGTCTAAAACAAATCAAACTCATTGCCATCGAGTCAATTCTGACTCATAGGAAACTTATAGGACAGAGTAGAAATGCTCTATAGGGTTTGCAAGGAGTGGCTGGTGGATTCAAACTGCCAATCTTGTGGTTCACAGCTGAGCTCTTAACTACAGGTTACAATTCAGGTTCAGAAATGCTCGGGAGACAGTTCTTCAATCAGGACAGCCTCCTCTGAGCCCTGCCCACAGGCACCCCTTTTTCTGACTCCTCAGCCTCTGCCCCACTCAGGCAAGTGTTACAAAGCTGTTCTAGCTCTGTCAGTAAATGCCCTGAGTCACTCCACTCCACGGGTAAGCCCTGGCCTGAAGACACTCAGCTCTAGCTCCATAGGTCAACAAACCTAATTCCACCAATTGCCCCGAGGCCCCCTATTCCACTAGCAAGCCTTGTGGTGGAAGGCACTCAGCTTTCCTGCTTCACGGACTGGGAAGCCTACTGCGCAGTCTCCTGCCTCTGCTGCCGCCAGTTTCTCTGCCACTGGTTCTTGCAGTCTTCAGTATTGTAGCTCTTTCTCTAGGTCTTATGGTTCCAGGAGCTTCTCAGCGCAGGTATCCCAGGTCCAAACGATACACTCCCTTCCTAGCTCTTCTTTCTTGGTGGTGGTGAGATGCTCTCCTCCCACCTCTGGGAGGCTCATTTTAAGCCTAGTGGGATGGCAAGACTGACCAGTCCTTTTCCTTAGAGTTCTATATACCTTATTTGCATACCCACCAATTAGTCCCACTCAATCTTTGAGTGTGAGTCACAAAGACTATTCCTACAAGGGCCATATTAAGTAACTCATTGCACCACAGAGTGGGTAGTATCCGATCTGATTCTCAACAGTGCACATTCTCAACAACACATCCTATTAATGGCTGTTATAGATTGAATTGTGCCCTTCCCCCAAAACATGTATTGTAAATCCTAACACCTACACCTATGTTCTAAATCCTAACACCTATGCCTGTGGTTATCATCCCATTTGGGAATGGATTTTCTTTGTTATGTTAATGAGGCAGTACTTGTATAAGGTGTGTTTTAAATCAATCATTTTTGGGACACATAAGAGCATGTTAAGTAAACAAGCAAGAAAGCACACATGGAGAGAAGATATACACCATATGATTGCCAAGGAACCTAGCAATAGAAGCTGAAAAGAGACAAAGCTCTTCCCCCAGAGCTGGAAGAGAGAGAAAGCCTTCTACTAGAATGAGTGCCCTGAATTTGGACTTTTAACCCCTTAGACTGAGAAAATAAATTTCTATTTGTTAAAGTCACCCACTTGTGATATTTCTGGTAGTACTAGATAACTAAGACAGTAAGTAAATGTGGTTATATGAAAGTAAAAGTTATATATATATATATAAATGCACATTATTATTATTTTTTAAAATAACCATTAAATTCTTAGAGTGGAATTCTGGGTGGTACAAACAGTTAATATGCTCTGCTGCTAACCAAAAAAGTCTACCAAGAGGCACTCAGAAGAAAGGGCAAGTGATCTACTTCCAAAAGATATGCCACAAAAAACCATTTGTAATACTGTTCTACTCTGACGCACGTGGAATTGCCATGCCCAAAAAATAAATAAACCCACTGCCACTGAGTCAATTCCGACTCATAGCAATCCTACAGGACAGAGTAGAACAGCCCCATTGGGTTTCCAAAGTTGTAAATATTTACAGAAGCAGATTGCCACATCTTTCGGCCAACAAGTGGCTGGTGGGTTTGAATCGCCAATCTTTTGGTTAGCAGCTATCTTAGACTGGGTTCTCTAGAGAAGCAAAACCTATAAAGAGTATAAATATATATATTAAGAGAGATTTATATCCAGAAAATGGCTCACACATTAGTAGAAGCTGGAATGTCCCAAGTCTATGGGTCAGGATAGAGGCTTCTCCTGATTGATGTAGCCATATGGGTTTGTGAACCCAAGATCTGCAGGTCAGAGAGCAGGGCGCTTGCTCACAGGCTGTGAAGAACATCCAATCCCAAGATCAGCAGGCAAGGCCACAGGTAAGCTGCTAGCTCAACTCCCAAGATTAAGAGGTCAGAAGAACAGGAGCCAGCTGCAGGATCCCAAACAAGCAAAAGCCCACAAGCCTTGACAGAATATCCACTTATATTCAACGCAGGGCACACACCCAAGGAAACTCACCTTCAACTGATTGGCAACTCACAGCAGATTCCATTATGGAAATGATCACAACATCATATGACTATCAAACCACTGAGAGTCAGGCCCAGCCAAGGTGACACACAACCCTAATCATCACAGCAGCTGAACGCTTTAACCACTGCAGCACCAGGGCTCCCATGAGTCAGACTCAATTCAAAGGCGACTGGTCACTGGTCAAGTTCTTGGTCTGAAGCAACTACATAATAAACTGAACGCTTAGGCATGTATTTCTTTAAGCCTAGAGATACTGTAAAAAAATACTGAAATGCTAAGGATAAGCTGAGAAAGTTTGGGAAATTCTGCAATAAAAGAAAATTATTGAATTGTCTGCTCTCTGTAATACTCTTATCCTGAAATATAAAACTAAACTTGCAGCTTTAGATATCAACACTGGATTTATAGATATTGGCAGGATTTTTTTTAAGCTGTTTCTACTCTGTAAAATTTTCTCTGCTCTTTGTTACCAGATAATGGGGCAGAGAGATCGTACATATTTGCCCCCTACTCAAAATAAAGGCATTTAGCTACCAGATTAAATTATTACATCAGCTGATGGGATCTCAAGTTAAATTCCCATTTCTTGTACTGTTTCAATTATTTTAGTGGTAAGCTGCTTTTGAAGTCAGAAAGGATTTGTTTTTTAGCTTTTCCTCCATTTTCAGCCACTGGACGCTTAGACTGATTAACTTTGTTTTGCTAAACTTGATTCAATTTCTGTCATTTCATTGGGCTCATGACTTTTTCTATCAAGGCTTTAATAGAAATGTGTGTATAATGAGGTATAAGCATTTGTAGGACACTATTGCTCATCTTTAAAGCCTTAATTTACAATTTACAGATAAGCCTCTGAGAATTAGTCACTCTAGACATGTGATACCACAGCAACGGGGGAGGGGGTGGTTAGACGTGTGCTACTGCTTTTACTAGGTTTACAACTGACTAAGGAGTCCCTGAGTGGCACAAACGATTAATTGCTCAACTATTAGGCGAAAGGTTGACAGTTCAAACCTACCCAGTGGCGCTGCGGAAGGAAAGCCTGATGACCGGCTTCCAAAAGTTCACAGCTTTAAAAGCCCTATGGATCAGTTCTACTCTGCACACATAGGGTGGCCATGAGTCAGAATCAACCCTGAGGCAACGAACAACAATATAACTGGTAAAAACCAAAGTTTGGCGGTCTTTGTAGTGACAGGCAGATACCTGCACATGGAGATCACCAGGTGAGGAAAATGGCAAGGCCAAGTGTGTTTGTTCTCCTGCAGTAGCCCTGGATTGTTCCACTGGCACGGTGCAATCTTGGTGAATACTTGTTCCAGTTGAACAAGACCTTGATAGAAGATGACAATTCTGGAAATAGCCAAATTCCTTTTGCTTCAGATATGGAAGTTTTTATCCTGGTTGCCAATGAATTCCTTCCCCTTAGTTGCAAAACAGATGATGTTGTAATTAGACCAATAGCTCATCTGTTTGGTTAACCATAAAAATTGGGAAGTGTGATCTTTCGATATGTTAACTTGGCTCTAATATAGTTCCCAGTAATTCAAACAAACGTCAATGTTGGTGTTTCTGTGTAAGTTTTCCATACATGTCATTAAAGTCCCTTATCAGCTGACCTTAAATAAAGTAAATTGTTGGCTTTGTCTCTTTTGTTAACCATACTGCAGGCCCACGAAACCGTGTTTTTCCACCTGCATTATCCACAGGGTCCACCATTCTATTCTCCATCCTGTCACCATGAACTACAACATAAATATCCTAGTTGATTCGTAATGCTTAGTGCCAGTTCATCCAGGAAAAACAGGAGTTACATAGTTTGTATAGTAAAATTAAGTAAAAAGGAAAAAAGCAAATTAGAAGAACTGAAACTGTTCAATTTTATTATAAACATGATCCATATGTGGAGTCAACATTAAGGTCATGAAAAAAAGTTGTGTTTTGCACAAAGTTAAGAGGAGGGAAATATGAAGTAGAAACAAGAGCCAGGGACTGAGATAGCATTCTGGCATTTCTTCTTTAAAAACATATTCCTTGAATGAGAAAATACAATTGATTTTCGTCATTTTAAATAGGACAACTCAGGCCTAGTTAACCTTCTTCTTCAGGCAGTTTAGGCAGTGCTTCTGAGTTACAGGGCAACCAGGAATGTCAGGAAAGTTCTGGGCCCTTTAAGAAATGAGTGATTTCTGTTTAAGTTGAAGTTAGTTGCCTATACTCTGATGGTTCAGTAGCAGAGATTTTCCTCTGTTTTTGTTTGTTTTTGTTATTTTTATTGCTTTACAGTGTTCAGAGACATGAAATTTGGGTTTTCAATTCCAATTTTGACACATCTCAAATACATAAAATTAATGAATGAACAAACGTCTTTGTTCAATGCAACTGAGTTCAGCAGAAATTCATTTATTTCCTCCCATTGGTACAGATATAGCACAAATTAGGTAATAAGATCAAGTCTCTATTTTTTCTTTCATTTAATGAGATTGTGATTATTTTGTTTAATATCTTGGGCTCCAAAATATTCCTAGGGAAAATTAGGGATAAAACTAGACATCATCAGAATTTTAAAGATTAAATTAATTTCTTATTTTACTGCAAAGTGATATGTTTTCACATTTTATGCAATGATACACTTCATTAGAAGGTTATATTTCTCTCCATATAATTCTGAAGAAAGGCTTTAAGAAAACAGAATAAACATTCTGAGGTCTATTAAAAATGTCCCAAGAATAAAAATGCGTATATATTTTTTAATATGCAGTTTTGCATTTCCTGACATGAAATGATGCAATGGAATAGAAAACTTTAAAGTCCAACTGCATTTTATCTAAAGCAACCAAATTAATTTTTGCATTTATTAAAAAAAAAAAAAACAACTCTTTGATTCTTATTTAAGCAAATGTTTTACTTTTTAATGATCTTAAAGATACTTGCATACTGTTGGAATTTAAGAAATAGAAAGAATATTTTCTTTCATAATTATATGAATGCACACACAGGCACACACAGATGAATACACAGTCAAGTAGGCCCTCTTTTTACTTAACATTTTATTAGTGACCTACACAGCTGGAAGTTTGCACATATAATTGGATGAACCAGAATTAGAATGTGTTTCTTCCAAGTCACAAAAATGCAAAAGGCTGCAATATTAGACTAGAATAATATGTAGGAGTTATGTTGGTAGAGCTGGCTATTTGATCCAAATAGCCAAGGCAAATAAAGACACTGCACTGAAAATTTCAGTCAAAGTGGATAGATAATATTGTTGAAAATTGGGACTTAATAGATTTGAAGTGACAAATTCACAGTATCTTATTTCCATTTAAGCAGAGATAGTTTAAATGGAATTACCCAGCTGAAAATACCCAAGCTCTTGCTATCTTTTTAGCCACTTTTAAAACTTTAAGGTATAGATCAAGAAAACTCAGGGAAATCATAGCATATAGTCTCTTCCCAGTGTTGAAAGCCTTGTTGGTTTTGTGTGTGTGAGGGGATTGGGGAGGTAGGAGGGGTATGTGTGAGTGGTAGAGAGAAAGGAAAAGGAAAGAGGAAGAATTGTATTGTATTTAATGAGCTAAAGCTTGAATTGACTTGAAACAAGTACTTGAAATACTTAATTATAAAACCAGATACCCATTGCTGTTGAGTAGTTTCTGACTCATAGCGACCCTATAAG
Source organism: Elephas maximus indicus (assembly GCF_024166365.1). Lineage (NCBI taxonomy): Eukaryota > Metazoa > Chordata > Mammalia > Proboscidea > Elephantidae > Elephas > Elephas maximus. Next base: position 53,691,017 of record NC_064832.1, read on the forward strand.
ACAGAGTAGAACTGCCTCATAGGGTTTCCAAGCAGTGGCTAGTGGTTCTGAACTGTCAAACTTTTGGTTAGCAGACAAACCACTGAGTTACCATAAATGTTGTTAGGTTCTGCCAAGTAGGTTCTGACTCACAGCGGCCCTATGTACAACAGAACCAAACACTGCCAGGTCTTGCACCATCCTCACAATCCTTGTTATGCTTGAGCCCATTATTGCAGCCACTGTGTCAATCCACCTCATTGAGGGTCTTCCTCTTTTTTCACTGACCCTCTACTTTACCAAGCATGATGTCCTTCTCCAGGGAATGGTCCCTCCTGATAATATGTCAAAGTATGTGAGAGAAGTCTTGCCATCCTTGCTTCTAAAGAGCATTCTGGCTGTACTTTTTCCAAGACAGTTTTGTTCGTTTTTCCGGCAATCCATGGTATATACAGTATTCTTTGCTAACACCATAATTCAATAATGTCTTCCTTATTCATTGTGTGACTTGTGTGATTGAAAACACGGTGGCTTGGGTTAGGAGCACCTTAATCCTTAACGTGACATTTTTGCTTTTTAACACTTTAAAGAGGTGATTTGCAGTATATTTACACAACGCAATGTGTCATTTGGTTTCTTTTTTTTAGTAGTGTTTTAGGTAAAAGTTTACAGCTCAGGATAGTTTCTCATGCAAAGATTTATACACATATTGTTATTATGTAACCTTAGTTGAAACCCCTATGATGTGATAGCACGCTCTCCCTTTCCATCCCTGGTTTCCCGTATTCATTCAACCAGCTCCTATCCCTTTCTGCCTTCTCATTCCATTTCTGTACAGGTGTATCTACTTGAACTAAGAAGCATAGTCTTCATGAGTATGATATTATGTTTTACAGTCCAGTCTAATCTTTGTCTGAAGAGCTGGGTTTGGGAATGGTTTTAGTTCTGGGTTAACAGAGTGTCCAGGGGCCATGTCTTCTGAGGTTCCTCTAGTCTCAGTCAGACCATTAAGTCTTGTCTTTTTAGGTGAATTCGAGTTCCTCACTCCACTTTCCTCCTGCACCATCAGGGTCTGTCTGTTGTGTTCCCTGACAGGGTGGACATTGGTGGTAGCCGGGCATCATTTGGTTCTTCTGGTCTCAGGCTGCTGGAATCTCTAGTTTATGAGGCCCTTTTGTCTCTTGGACTCATATTTTCCTGTGTCTTTGGTGTTCTTCATTCTCTTTTGCTCTAGGTGGGTTTGGACCAATTGATGCATATCAGATGGCCACTCACAAGCTTTTAAGACCCCAGATGTGGCTCACCAAAGTGGGATGCAAAACAGTTTCTTAATAAACTTTGTTACACTAATTGACCCAGGTGTCCCCCAAAACCGTGGTCCCCGGGCCCCTGCCCTGCTACCCTGTCCCTCGAAGTGTTTGGTTATGTTCAGGAAACTTCTTACCTTTTGGTTTAGTCCAGTTGTGCTGACTTCCCCAGTTGTGTGTGTTGTCTTTCCCTTCACCTAAGATAATATTTGTCTAGTGAATTCCCTTTTCTGTCCCTCCCCACTCTCATAACCATCAAAGAATGTTTTCTTCTGTGTTAAACCTTTTTTCAAGTTCTTATATTGGTGGTCTCATAAAATATTTGCCCTTTTGCTACTGATTAATTCACTCAGGATAATGCCTTCCAGATTCATCCATGTTATGTTTTCCAGATTCATCATTGTTCTTCATAGTTGCATAGTATTCCATCGTGAGAATATACCATGATTTATTTATCCATTCGTCCCTTGATAGGCACCTAGGTTGTTTCCATCTTTTTGTTCTTGTGAGCAATGCTGCAATGAACATGGGTGTGCATATATCTATCTATTCATGTGACGGCTCTTATTTCTCTAGGATATATTCTAAGGAGTGGGATTGATGTATAGTATGGTAGTTCTATTTCCGCCTTTTAAGGAAGTGCCAAATTGATTTCCAAAGTGGTTGTACCATTTTACATTCCAATCGGCAGTGTAAAAGTGTTCCAGTCTCTCCATAACCTCTCTAACATTTATTACTTGTGTTTTTTGCATCAATGCTAGCCTTGTTGGGGTAAGATGGTGTCTCATTGTAGTTTTGATTTGTGTTTCTCTAATGACTAATGATCATGAGCATTTCCTCATGTATCTGCTAGCTGCCTGAATGTCTTATTTGGTGAAATGCCTGTTCATATCTTTTGCCTAGTTATTAAGAAGGTTATTTTATTTTTTATTTTTTGGTGTTGAAGTTTTGCAGTATCTTGCAGATTTTAGAGATTAGACCCTGGTAGGATATGCTGTAGCCAGAAAATTTTTTCCAGTTTGTAGGTTGTCTCCTTACTCTTTGAATAAAGTCTTTTGATGAGCCTAAATGTTTGATTTTTAGGTGCTCCCACTTATCTAGTTTCTCTTCTGGTGTTTGTGCATTGTTAGTTATGTTTTGCATTCTGTTTATGCCATGTATTAGGGTTCTGAGCATTGTCCCTATTCTTTCTTCAATGATCTTTATCATTTTTTATTTTATATTTAGGTCTTTGATCCATTTTGAGTTAGTTTTTGTGCATTGTGTGAGGCATGGGCCTTGTTTCTTTTCTTTTCTTTTTTTTTTGCAGATGGATATCCAGTTATGCCAGCACCATTTGTTAAAGAGACTGTCTTTTCCCCATTTAACTGACCTTGGGCCTTTGTCAAATATCAGCTGTTTATAGGTGGATGAATTTAAGTCTGGATTCTCAATTCTATTCCGTTGGTCTATGTATCTGCTGTTGTACCAGTACCAGGCTATTTTGACTACCATAGTAGTATAATAGGTTCTAAAATCAGGTAGTGTGAGGCTTCCCACTTTGTTCTTTTTCTTCAGCAATGCTTTACTTATCCAGGTCCTTTCCCTTTCCATATGAAGTTAGTGACTTTTTTCCCCATTTCATTAAGAAATACCATTGGAATTTGGATTGGGATTGCATTGTATCTGTAGATTGCTTTGGGTAGAATTAACATTTTCACGATGTTGAGTCTTCCTATCCATAAGTAAGGTATATTTTTCCACTCATGTAGGTCTCTTTTGGTTTCTTGCAGTAGTGTCTTGTAATTTCCTTTGCATAGGTCTTTTACGTCTCTGTCTAGATTTATTCCTAAGTATTGCATCTTCTTGGGGGCTATTGTAAATTGATTTCTTCTTCAACGTTCTCTTTGTTGGTGTAGAGGAATCCAACTGATTTTTGTGTTTATGCTGTATGCTGATACTTTGCTGAAATCTTCTATCAGTTCCAGTAGTTTTCTTGTGAATTCTTTCAGGTTTTCTGTATAGAAGATCATATCATCTGCAAATAGGAATGCTTTTACTTCTTCCTTATTAATTTGGATGTCCTTTATTTCTTTTTCTTGCCTAATTGCTCTGGCTAGGACCTCCAGCACAATGTTGACTAAGAATGGTGATAATAGGTATCTTTGTCTGTTTCCCATTCTCAAGGGGCATGCTTTCAGACTCTCTCCATTTAGGATGAAGTTGGCTGTCGGCTTTGTATAAATGCCCTTTATTATGTTGAGTAATTTCCCTTCTATTCCTGTTTTGCTGAGAATTTTTATCACGAATGTTTGGTCGACTTTGTCAAATGCCTTTTCTGTATCAGCTGATAAGATCATGTGGTTCTTGTCTTTTATTTTATTTATGTGATGGATTAAATTATGTGATGGATTACATTGATTGTTTTTCTAATGTTGAACCAGTCTTGCATACCTGGTATGAACCCCACTTGGTCATGGTGAATTATTTTTTTGATATGTTGAATTCTTTCAGCTAGAATTTTGTTGAGGATTTTTGCATCTATGTTCATGAGGGATATTGGTCTGTAATTTTCTTTTTTTGTGGTTGTCTTTACCTGGTTTTGGTATCAGGGTTATGCTTACTTCTTAGAATGAGTTTGGAAGTATTGCATCCTTTTCTATGCCCTGAAATACCTTTAGTAGTAGTGGTGTTAACTCTTCTCTGAAAGTTTGATAGCAATCTGAGTGAAGCAGTCAGAGCCAAGGCTTCTTTTGTTGGGAGTTTTTTTTTTTAAATTACCTCTTCAATCTCTTCTTTTGTTACAAGTTTATTTAGTTGTCCTACCTCTCTTTCTGTTAGTTTAGGTATGTAGCATGTTTCTAGCAGTTTTTCCATTTCCTGTAAGCTTTCAAATTTGTTGGAGTACAGTTTTTCATAGTATTCTGTTATGATTCTTTTAATTTCAGTTGGATCTCTCCCGATATCACTCATTTCATTCCTTATTCTGGTTATTTGCTTCCTCTCCTGTTTTTCTTTTCTCATTTTGGCCAGTGGTTTATCAATTTTGTTGATCTTTTCAAAGAACCTGATTTTGGTCTTGTTAACTCAATTGTTTTTCTATTCTCTATTTCATTTATTTCTACCCTACTTTTTATTAGTTCCTTTCTTCTGGTGCCTGAGGGCTACTTTTGCTGCTCTCTTTCCATTTTTTCAAGTTGTTGGGTTAATTCTTTGATTTTGGTTCTTTCTTCTTTTTGCATGTATGCATTTATTGCCATGAATTGACCTCTGAGCACTGCTTTTGCTGAGTCCCAAAGGTTCTGGTAGGATGTGATTTCATTCTCATGTGATTCTTTGAATTTCTTTATTCCATCCCTTTTTCTCCTATAACCCAGTAGTTGTTGAGCAAGGTGTTGATCAATTTCCATGTGTTCAATTTTTTTTTTCCTTGCTTTTTCTGTTATTGATTTCTGCTTTTATGGCTTTATGGTCAGAGAAGATGCTTTGTAATATTTTGATGTTTTGGTTCTGTTAAGGCTTGCTTTGTGGCCAAATATGTAGTCATTTTGGAGAATGTTCTATGTGTTTTGGGAAAGAAAGTATACTTTGCTGCTATTGCACGGAATATTCTCTATACGTATATGAGATCAAGTTGGTTGATTGTGGCATTTAGATCTTCTGTGTCTTTATAGATCTTCTTTCCGTATGTTCTGTCCTTCACTGAAAGTGGTGTGTGGAAGTCTCTTACTATTATTGTGTACCTGTTTCTCTTTTCAATGCTGTTAGAGTTTGTTTTATGTATTTTGGAGCCCTGTTGCTGGGTGTGTAAATATTTATTATGGTTATGTCCTCCTGGTGTATTGTCTTTTTAGCCATTATATAGTGTCCTTCCTTTTTCTTTGTGGTGGATTTTACTTTAAAGTCTATTTTTTCAGAGATTAATATTGTCGCTCCTGCTCTTTTTGATGGTTATTTGCTTGACGTATATTTTTCCATCCTTTGAGTTTTAGTTTGTGTCTTTTAGTCTAATGTGTGTCTCTTGTGGGCAGCATATAGGCAGATTTTTTTTTTTAATCCATTCTGCCACTCACTGTATCTTTTATTAGTGCATTTAGTCCATTTATATTCATCACAATTTTTGATAGGTATGAGTTTAGTGCTATTGTTTTGATGTATTTGTGTGTGTGTGTGTTGTTGACAGTTTCTTTGTTCCACTTAATTTTCTGAGCTGAGTTGTTTTTCTTTTCATCTTTTTTTTAATTGTCATTGATTTTGTATTTGCTGAGTCATTGTTTCTCTTGCTTTTTATCTTGATGCATAGGATTGTTAGTTCCCTTTGTGGCTACCTTAATACTTACCTCTATCTTTCTAAGTTTAAAAAAAATCCTTTATTTCTTGCTATCACCTTGACCTCATCTCCATATGAGAGTTCTATGACTGCATTATTTATTCCCTTTTTTTTTGTTTTAATGTTGTACCTTTTACATATTGACATCTATGTTTCCCTATTTTCAGTGTTTTAGCTTTGATTTATTTTTGTTACTTCCCTATTTGGGTTGATATTTGGTTATTCTGTCCTGTGTTCTAGTCTTGAATTGTTATCTGATGTTTTTGACTTTCTAACTGGAGGACTCCCTTCAGTATTTCTTGCAATTTTGGTTTGGTTTTTACAAATTCCCTAAACTTCTATTTATCTGGAAATGCCCTAATTTTGCCATCATATTGAGAGACAGTTTTGCTGGATATATAATTCCTGGCTGGCAAGTTATTTCCTTCAAGTCTTTATATATGTCATCCCATTGCTTTCTTGCCTGAGTGGTTTCGGGCTAAATAGTCAGAGCTTATTCTTATTGACTCTCTTTGTGACTTTTTGTTTATTGACTCTCTTTGTGACTTTTTGTTTATCTCTAACTAAAAAAAATCCCTAGCCACTCTTAAAATCTCTCTTTATCTTTGGTTTTGGCAAATTTGATTATAATATGTTTTTGTGACTTTCTTTTGAGATCTACTCTGTGTGGGATTCTATGAGCTTCTTGGATAGCTATTTTCTCATTTTTATGATATTAGGGAAGCTTTCTGCCAACAAATCTTCAACAACTCTGTCTGTATTTTCTGTTATCCCCCTTGTTCTGGTACTCCAATCACTCGTAGGTTATCCCACTTGATAGAGTCCCACATAATTCTTAAAGTTTCTTCTTTTTTTTAAAAAAAATTCTTTTATCTGATTTTTCCTCAAGTAATTTAGTGTCAAGCGCCTTATCTTCAATCTCACTAATTCTGACTTCCATTGCCTCAATTCTGCCCCTACTACTTTCTATTGAGTTTTCTATATCTGAAATTTTTTGATAACCTTTTGGATTTCTGTTTGCTGTCTCTCTATGAATTCTTGTATCCTGTTAAATTTGGCATTTTGCTTTTGTAAAACCTTCTTAAGTTCCTCTTTTGCTTTGCCTGTGTGTTCCTTGGCTTGGTCTGCATTTTGCCTGATCTCTTTCCTGATCTCTTGAAGAGCTCTGTATATTCATCTTTTGAATTCTACCTCTGGTAATTCCAAGAAATTTTCTTCCTCTGGGAGGTTTCTTTGTTCTTTGTTTTGGTGGCTTGCTGAAGCCATCACAGTCTGTCTCTGTATGTGATTAATATTGACTGTTGTCTTCAAGTTATCAATAAGTTATTGTACTTATTTATTTTATATTTGCTTCCTATGTTCTAGCTTTTTTATTTTTCTGTTGTGATTTGCCCAGATAAGCTGGTTGTGTGAGCTAGTTTGATTTTTGGCGTCTTTGAAGCTCTCACGCCCTGTCACCAGGTAGATAGAGCTGTTACTACGTTTGTAAACCCAGGAGTCCATATACTTTTCAAGTATGGATTCAGCTCAGGTGTCAAGTCATTGGCCACTGAGTGTGTGGTGAAGGCTCTCACCTTCAGTCCTCGATGGGCAAGGTGATTGAAGTAGGCAGAGATATCTGGCTGCAGTAGGGGATCATGTGTTGAGCAAGGCAGGGGGCTGACGACTGCCCCTGAGTGCGTGGGTGGAAGGTGTTTCCCTGTTCCCTAGAGCATGTAGATGTGTGGGTTTTGTAGCTGGACTTAGGGCACCAAATGCTCTTGACTGTGAGGATTGGGAGGCACCACTTATTTTTAGACCCCTGTTGCGGGTGGCTAGGTGGCTTGTGTGGAGCCACCAGTTCTTAGACCCCTGATGTGGGTAGGTGAGGACTTTGCTTAACGGGCTGAGCGGTGCCAAATATCACATATCTGCTACTTCTTCTTAGCTGTTGCAGTATGAAATAGGCTTCAGGTATGTACCCTGTTAGCATGCTAATGAGGGCTGATGCTGTTGAAATGGGCCCACATGGGTCTGGGCAGGAGTGAAAGGCATTCAAAGACCATGAACCTTTATGTTTATGCCTACGCAAGGGGCTGTGCCTGCTTAAGGGAGCTGGCAGATTATTTTTTCCTGTTTGTTAATTTGTTCCATGTTTGGGTGGGGTCCAAAGCTGGGAGAATGGCTCGGGATGCCCATTGTTCCTACTTCCAGCCCAAGACCATTGCTGTAGCCAGACTGGGACCCAGAGCAGAGCAGGAAAGAGGCAGATAAATAGGAGAAAAGTACTTTCCAGAGGGAAGAAATGCTTTTTTGATCCTGCATAGTAGGTTAAACACCTGTACTTAACTTTTGCTGATTCAGTGCCATTTCTCCCTGGTTCTGGAGGCTTGAGCAGACTCTCCTCTACTCAGTTTCTCCTGATGTGGAAAATGCATCCTGAGCACGACTGCTTGCCTCAGCCCACATGCGCCAGGTGATCCAGCCTACAGGGTGCTGGCCAGGTCAGGTCTGGCAAACTCTTCCTGCTCCCGAACTGTCTCTGCCTCCCCCTGCCACACAATCTGACTCTTCAAGTTTGTCCTTGATAGTCAGGGCTATTAGATTGTCGTATATAATTCATTCACTTGTTTTTTGGGCTCTTTATTATAAGAGGGAGGACAGGAAGTATCTGACTACTGTGCCATCTTGGCCCCATCTCTCATTTGATTTCTTGACTGCTGCTTCCATGGATATTGATTTTAGATTCCAGTAAAATGAAATCCTTAACAACTTCCACCTTTTCTCCATTTATCTTGATGTCACTTCTTGGTACAGTTGTGAAGATTTTTGTTTTCTTTTTGTTGAGGTGTAATCCATACTGAAGGCTGTGGTCTTTGATCTTCATCAGTAAGGGCTTCAAGTCCTCTTCCTTTTCAGAAAGCAAGATTGTGTCATCTGCATATTGTAGTTTGTTAATGAATCTTCCTCCAATCTTGATGTCCCCGGCCCCCCATTCTTCTTTTTATAGTCCAGCTTCTGAGATTATTTGTTCAGCATATACAATGAATAGGTATGGCAAACAGATACAACAGCCCTGACGCATACCTTTCCTGACTTTAAACCACTCAGTATCTGCTTATTCTTTTTGAATGACTGCCTCTTGATCTATGTACAGGTTCCTCATGAGCATAACTAAGTGCTCTGTAATTCCCATTCTTTGTAATGTTATACATAAATTGTCATGATCCACACAGTGGAATGCCATTGCATAGTCAGTAAAACACAGGTAAACATCTTTCTCATATCCTCTGCTTTCAGCCAGGATCCATCTGACATCAGCAGTGATATCCCTTGTTCCATACCCTCTTCAGAATCTGGCTTGATTTCTGGCAATTTCCTGTGGATGTATTGCTGCAGCCAGTTTTGAATGATTTTCAGCAAAATTTTAGTTCTGTGTGATATTAACGATAATTTTCACATTCTGTTGTATCACTGTTCTTTCAAATGGGGAAAAATATGGTTCTCTTCCAGCCAGTTAGCTGTCTTCTAAATTTCTTGGCATAGACAAATGAGCACTTCCAGGACTGCATCAGTTGTTGAGGCATTTCAATTGATATTCTGCCAATTCCTGAAGCCTCATTTTTCACCAATGCTTTCAGTGCAGCTTCCAGCTCTTCTTTTACTATCATCAGTTCTTGATCATATGCTACTTCCTGAGGTGGTTGAATGTCAACCAATTATTTTTGGTACAGTGACTCTGTGTATCCCTCCCACCTTCTTTTGATGCTTCCTGAGTCATTTAGTATTTTCCTCGTACAATCCTTCAGTATTGCAAATCAAGGGTTGAATTTTTTTCATGAGTTCTTTCAGCTTGAGAAATGCTGAGCGTGTTCTCCCCTTTTGGTTGTCTAACTCCTGGTCTTTGTATATGTCATTATGATACTTTGTCTTCTTGGGTCACCTTTTGAAATCTTCTTTCAGCTCCTTAACTTCATCATTTCTTCCTTTCACTTTAGCTACTCGACATTCAAGAGAAAGATTCGGAGTCTTTTGGAAATCAATTTTGGTCTTTTCTTTCTTTCCTGCCTTTTTAAAGACCACTTACTTTCTTCATGTATGATGTCTTGGATGTCATTCCACAACTCATCTGGTCTTCAGTCAATCTACAATAAATAGGAAGATTATATATTATTATCTATGACTTAGCAAGAGTGAGGGTTTATGAGCAAACTAAAATGAGTTACAGTCTGTTATGGATTTAATTTTGTCCCCCTAAAATCTGTGTTTTAGTCCTGACTCCTCTACTTGTGGATGTGTTCCTGTTTAGAAATAAGTTTTTTTGTTATGTTAATTAGGTCACACCCTAGTAAACATAATTGCTGAGTTATAAAAAGAGCGGAATCAGCCCAGAGACATACATATGAGTAAGGCAGACACTAAGGAACAAGCAAGGAATGCCAAGGATTGCCAGTAAACATCAGAAACCAGGAGAGAGGCTCACAGAAGGAACTGACCCGGCAAAGGCCTTGATTTGGACTTTTTGCATCCAGAAATGTAAGAAAATAAATTCCTGTCTTTAAAGCCACCCACTTGTGATATTTCTGTTGCAGCAACATTCGGTAACTACGTCACAGGTAAATAATTTTATATACCTATACTTCTGTTTTGTTTATAATAAGGTCTGGTGGTGCAGTGTTTAAGCTCTCACGTGCTAACTGAAAGGTTGGTGGTTCAAACCCACCAGCTGCTCCTTGGGAGAAAGGTGTGGCAGTCTGTAAAAATTACAGCCTTGGAAACCATGTGGGACAGTTCTACTCTGTCCTGTAGGGTCTCTATGAGTCAGAATCAACTAGAAAACAATGAGTTTGGGTTTTCTAAATGGAATTTTCAATCTGCTACCAAGATGCATTTTTTATTAAAAAAAAGAAGAAGAGCTAAAGCATGTTTGGCACCATTACTTAAAGTCTCTGGAATATATTACTGTACCTGATTTTATTAATATCTGGACCCACATGACACTCAAGACTTTATTTGCTTTAATTTATAATGTTTCCAATAAAATATGTGGATAATTTTTTAACAGAAAGGTATTCTATAATTTTATCCAATTATGTCTAATTTCATATTTTTGTTTTATTGGAAATAAGTGTTTCCAGTTCAAGGTGTCAGAGAGTACGTACTACACACATGAAAATGCATGCTTATTTATGATCAGTGCCTTAAACAAATATGAAGCTGCTCCATAGATCTGAAAAAACAAAACAAAAGCTAGTGATTTTCATCATATGTGACTTGGAAGGAAGAAATGTTTGCCTCCTCTTAAAAAATAACCTTGAGTAATTGATATTGCATCCCTTTTTCTTTTTTGATCTTTATCATTGGTTATCTATTCATGATATAATATCTATTATAATAAAACCAAACAGAAATAACCAATAAACTCTGCCTTTTCAAACTATTAACCCATTAAATAACCCATAGTTACCTTTTTTATGTGCTTTAGTTAGAATAACTCTAGCTCTATAATAAATAAAATCTCAAATACATAAAAGTTTCGATAAAATAGAACTCCATTTCTCACTCACAATATGTCTAAACTGGTTCTCTTAATTAGCAAGTGGCTCTCCTTTAGGCACTGTTTCAAGGGTTCAGATTCTTTCCTTTCCGTGTCATCACTACTTTCACACATGACTTCCAAAGTTGCCATGCTGGTCTGCATCAAGCCAGCAAGAATAAAAAAGATAGAGAAGGCATGTACATCTTTACTGCCTCAGGAGTATAGCATAGTGATAAAGAGCAGGGAGTATGGAACTGGAATACATGAATTCTGAGTCCTGGCTCTTATTAATATCTTTATGACTTTGAGCAAGATATTCAACATTTGTTTGTCTAGGTTTTCTCAACTATAGTTGTTGTTATTGGCTGCCTTTGAGTCAGCCCCTGACTCATGGAGAACCCATGCCAACTAGTGAGACACTGCCTGGTCCTGTACCATTGCCATGATTGGCTGCAGATTGGACCATTAAAATTCATAGGATTTTCAATGACTAATTTTCAGAAGTAGATCACCAGGCCTTTCTTTCTAGTGAATCTTAGTCTGGAAGTTCTGCTAAAACTTGTTCAGCACCGTATCAACACACAGGTTTCCACTGACAGACAGGTGGTGGCTGCACATGATAAGAGTGTGGAACTGACGGAGTTGTTATAAAAATTTTTTTAAAAAGGGAGAAAATGCAGAACGGAATTTCAAATTGTCATGGACTCCAGACTTTCTGTAGTCATGAGGGCTGGAAGAACCTCTGAAACCATTGTCCTAAAATAATCTTTAAACCTTAAACCAAATACATCCCCTGAAATCTTCTTAAAACCAAATGGTAGTTTAGCTTAACTAGTAATGAATGCCTGCCTTAATCATTGTGCTCTTTCAAGATCTATTTATATGGGCTTAAATTGACAACAGCAACTGGAAAGGTTAGGAAACTCAGAGGGCGGTGAGTTAATGGGGAAGGAACAACTCAGTAAAGCGGGTGAGAATGGTTGCACAACTTGAAGAATGCAATCGATGTCACTGATTTGTACGTGTAGAAACTGTTGAATTGGTAAATGCTTTGCTGTGTATATTCTCAACAAAGACAAAATTAATTAAATTAAACATATTTTTAACAAGTGATCATAGTAAAAAAGAAAAAAATGAAAGATCTAGTGTTTCTAAAACAAAATATCTGTTTCTTATTACCTCAATATAGTCTCTCAAGAATTGGTACGTGGGAGCAAGAGCTCACAGTCTCCTCATCTTGCTGTTGTGGTCCCAGCTCTGCTCAACATTGTGTCTTCAGTGAAGGCTCCACTGGCTACTATTAAACAGGAAATAAAACCTCTGAAACAAAGTGAGCACTAACACAGTTTTACTGCCATGCAGGGAGACCTTATCCAACGAAAAATATATTGTCTTTGTAAATATGGCCTCCGAGTTTGTATAGTGTTTTCAAAGCTGAAAAACACAAACAGCCTGAGAGACCAAAATAGGCTTAAACCCGTGGATGAATTATAGGATTGTTTGAATACTGATGCTACTATTTAGTTATAGACTCTAACCAGTTAATATTTTCAACACAGGCCATTTGTCTGCTAATGTTTGTCCATTTTCAGATAATTGATTACAAGTTTTCCTTTTTCTAGTGTCCCTCCTTTTAGTATCTTGTAATTTCTCATATAGGTAGTAAAACTTCCTTGTACTATTAAGCCAGTGGTTTGTCACTACACTGTCTAAAAAGTTACACCAATAACACATACACACACACATATATATATACACATACATGTATTTGAGTACTCATTTATTGTCCATATTACCCGTATGATGTAAACTTCTTAAAGGTAGGGATGTGTCTTGATTACTGCTATAACCTCTGTGCCTAGAATATCTTGAAACAGAGAAGTGTTAATTGCTTATAAATTAACAGGTAATCAGCTGATGGGAATTAATTTGAACCCAAAGGTTATGAAAGCATAATCAGATGAAAATGCCAGTTGTGTCACCTTTTTTCTACCTACTCTTTTCTTCTATCCATCACACCTGTTCAGTTGAAATCAGCAGAGAAAATTGAATATCTCTTGTAGATCTTCTTTAATAGTTGGCTCTATTTTGAACCCAAAGGTTATGAACACATAATCAAATAAAAATGCCAATTTTGCCACCTTTTTTCTACTTACTCTTTCCTTCTATCCATCACATTTGTTCAGTTGAAATCAGTAGAGAAAATTGAGTATCTTTCATTGATCTTCTTTAATAGCTGTTTCTATTCTGATTATAATAATTTTTTTTTTTTTTTTTTTTTAAGCAAACCAAGACCTATATGGGAAGGAAACTTTGGTGGCATAGTGGTTAAGTGCCAGAAGGTCAGCAGTTCGAATCCACCAGGCACTCCTTGGAAACGCTGTGGGGCATTCCTACTCTGTCCTACAGGGTTGTTAGGAGTTGGAATCAACAACATTGCAATGTGTTTTTTTTTTTTTTTTCTTTTTTAAACTGTAAAACCAAGACCTGCTGTGCATATTCCTTTATTCAATGACTCATCTGCATGCAACAATCATTTCTCTGTTAACTTCAAATGAATCATTCTCTGAAAGACAGTCAAAACCACACTTTTTTATTTTTGAATGGAGAGAATTTATGGTCGGGTCAAGGATTTTGAAGAAATTCCTAAAAATTAATTAAAACCTAGATAATTATGCAGTTGCTCTTTTAACATTACTTCTTTTATAATCACCAGGGATACAATCAACACATTTCATAGTCTCTTCTCAGCGCTCGATCTTTTTTCTTTCTGTAATATTCTACACTCTTGTCAGTTAAAACATGCTTTTCTGTAAAATCTCTTCTTTTTTGTATTCTGTGATATTTTATTTTGGAATCCTCCCCTTAATTGTATTTCTTCTATATATCAATTTTTTTTGCCTCTTCTGACTGCTCTTCTGCTATCCATACACAGGTACAAACATTCTTAAGGTTTTAGATGTGGGTCAATTTTTTTCTTCCTTTACACTACCTTCCCATGACATCTCATCCAACCTTTATGGGAACCTCTCTGTAGAAGACACGCAATCTTATTTTTTGCCCAACCTCCCTCCTGAGCCACAGATGTATATTTCTAAATGCCTGCTATTTTCCTATAAATGTAACACAGATGACTTGAATATTTTCCAAACTAATAGAATCTTTTTTCTACCTTCAAAAAATGACTGATTTCCCTGTAACTTGTTACCTTTTTGTCATCTTTGACATATTCTTTTTCATATCCAAATACACATTCATATCATTTGCTAAATTCTTTCAACTTCATTATCCCAATTTTTATTAAATCTATGCCTGCCTTCCTTTGCTCTACTTCAAACCATTTGTTAAAAAAAAAAAAAAAAAAATTGTTACTCCCTCTAAATCATACCAAAAAAACCAAACCTGTTGCCATTGACTCAATGCTGACTCATAGCAATCCCATAGGACAAAGTAGAACTGCCCCATAGAGTTTCCAAGGAGCACCTGGTGGATTTAAACTGCCAAACTTTTGGTTGGCAACCATAGCACTTAACCACTATGCAACCAGGTTTTCTCTCTAAATCATAGAGACATTTTTATCATAATTGTATTCATGCAGAACTGTTTTGATTGTGTATTTGAACATTAAAAACATAGACACTGCAACCCTACTTGTCTTCTGGATAAAAGAAAAACAAACTTTTATGTCTAAGATGTAAGGTCCTTCATTTTCTGACCCCTGCCTGTATATATAACTGTTCTTTTTTGCAATTCTGACATAATGTACATTTTAGTTACTCTAAATCCCACTTTTGGCAACGCATCAATAATCTTCTTCTTTTGTTTCTCTTCTTGTTATCTCCCCATCTGTGAATTCCTCCTTTTTTAAAAAAATAATTTTTATTGTGCTTTAAGTGAAAGTTTACAAATCAAGTCAGTCTGTCACATATAAGCTTATATACACCTTACTCCATACTCCCACTTACTCTCCCCCTAATGAGTCAGCCCGTTCCCTCCTTCCAGTCTCTCCTTTCGTGATGATTTTGTCAGTTTCTAACCCCCTCTACCCTCCTATCTCCCCTCCAGACAGGAGATGCAAACACAGTCTGAAGTGTCCACCTGGTACAAGTAGCTCACTCTTCGTCAGCATCTCTCTCCAACCCATTGTCCAGTCCCTTCCATGTCTGATGAGTTGTCTTCGGGAATGGTTCCTGTCCTGGGCCAACAGAAGGTTTGGGGACCATGACAGCTGGGATTCTTCCAGTCTCAGTCAGACCATTAAGTCTGGTCTTTTTATGAGAATTTGGGGTCTGCATCCCACTGATCTCTTGCTCTCTCAGGGGTTCTCTGTTGTGCTCCCTGTCAGGGCAGTCATCGGTTGTGGCCAGGCACCACCTAATTCTTCTGGTCTCAGGATGATGTAAGTCTCTGGTTCATGTGGCCCTTTCTGTCTCTTGGGCTCATAATTATCATGTGATCTTGGTGTTCTTCATTCTCCTTTGATCCAGGTGGCTTGAGACCAATTGATGCATCTTAGATAGCCGCTTGTTAGCATTTAAGACCCCAGGCGCCACACTTCAGAGTGGGAGGCAGAATGCATTCATAATAGAAGTATTTTGACAACTGCCTTAGAAGTCCCTTGAAGCCATAGTCCCCAAACCCCCGCCCTTGCTCCGCTGACCTTTGAAGCATTCCGTTTATCCCGAAAACTTCTTTGCTTCTGGTCCAGTCCAGTTGAGCTGACCTTCCCTGTATTGAGTATTGTCCTTCCCTTCACCTAAACTGGTTCTTATCTACTAACTAATCAGTAAATAACCCTCTCCCACCCTCCCTCCCTCCCCCCCTCATTACCACAAAAGTATGTGTTCTTCTCAGTTTATACTATTTCTCAAGATCTTATAATACTGGTCTTATACAATATTTGTCCTTTTGCCTCTGACTAATTTCACTCAGCATAATGCCTTCCAGGTTCCTCAATGTTATGAAATGTTTCACAGATTCATCACGGTTCTTTATCGATGCTTAGTATTCCATTGTGTGAATATACCATAATTTATTTATCCATTTATCCGTTGATGGACACCTTGGTTGCTTCCAGCTTTTTGCTATTGTAAACAGTGCTGAAATAAACATGGGTGTGCATATATCTGTTCGTGTAAACACTCTTATTTCTCTACGATATATTCCGAGGAGTGGGATTTCTGGGTTGTATGGTAGTTCTATTTCTAACTTTTTAAGAAAACGCCGGATAGATTTCCAAAGTGGTTGTACCATTTTACATTCCCACCAGCAGTGTATAAGTGTTCGAGTCTCTCCACAACCTCTCCAACATTTATTATTTTGTGTTTTTTGGATTAATGCCAGCCTTGTTGGAGTGAGATGGAATCTCATCGTAGTTTTAATTTGCATTTCTCTAATGGCTAATGATCGAGAGCATTTTCTCATGTATATGTTAGCTTCCTGAATATCTTCTTTAGTGAAGTACGTGTTCATATCCTTTGCCCACTTCTTGATTGGGTTGTTTGTCTTTTTGTGGTTGAGTTTTAACTGAATCATATAGATTTTAGAGATCAGGCGCTGGTCGGAGATGTCATAGCTGAAAATTTTTTCCCAATCTGTAGGTGGTCTTTTTACTCTTTTGGTGAAGTCTTTAGATGAACATAGGTGTTTGATTTTTAGGAGCTCCCAGTTATCTGGTTTCTCTTTGTCATTTGTGGTAATGTTTTGTATTCTGTTTATGCCTTGTATTAGGGCTCCTAAGGTTGTCCCTATTTTTTCTTCCATGATCTTTATCGTTTTAGTCTTTATGTTTAGGTCTTTGATCCACTTGGAGTTAGTTTTTGTGCATGGTGTGAGGTATGGGTCCTGTTTCATTTTTTTGCAAATGGATATCCAGTTATGCCAGCACCATTTGTTAAAAAGGCTATCTTTTCCCCAATTAACTGACACTGGTCCTTTGTCAAATATCAGCTTCTTATATGTGGATGGATTTATATCTGGGTTCTCAATTCTGATCCATTGGTCTATGTGCCTGTTGTTGTACCAATACCAGGCTGTTTTGACTACTGTGGCTGTATAATAGCTTCTGAAATCAGGTAGAGTGAGGCCTAACACTTTCTTCTTTTTCAGTAATGCTTTACTTTTCCAAGGCTTCTTTCCCTTCCATATGAAGTTGGTGATTTGTTTCTTCATCACATTAGAAAATGACATTGGAATTTGGATCAGAAGTGCATTGTATGTATAGATGGCTTTTGGTAGAATAGACATTTTTACTATGTTAAATCTTCCTATCCATGAGCAAGGTATGTTTTTCCACTTATGTAGGTCCTTTTTAGTTTCTTGCACTAGTACTTTGTAGTTTTCTTTGTATAGGTCTTTTACATCTTTGGTAAGATTTATTCCTAAGTATTTTATCTTCTTGGGGGCTACTGTGAATGGTATTGATTTGGTGATTTCCTCTTCGATGTTCCTTTTGTTGATGTAGAGGAATCCAACTGATTTTTACATGTTTATCTTATAACCTGAGACTCTGCCAAACTCTTCTATTAGTTTCAGTAGTTTTCTGGAGGATTCCTTAGGGTTTTCTGTGTATAAGATCATGTCATCTGCAAATAGAGTTACTTTTACTTCCTCCTTGCCAATCTGGATACCCTTTATTTCTTTGTCTAGCCTAATTGCTCTGGCTAGGACCTCTAGCACAATGTTGAATAAGAGCGGTGATAAAGGTCATCCTTGTCTGGTTTCTGTTCTCAAGGGAAATGCTTTCAGACTCTCTCCATTTAGGGTGATGTTGGCTGTTGGCTTTGTATAGATGCCCTTTGTTATGATGAGGAATTTTCCTTCAATTCCTATTTTGCTGAGAGTTTTTATCATGAATGGGTTTTGGACTTTGTCAAATGCCTTTTCTGCATCAATTGATAAGATCATGTGGTTTTTGTCTTTTGATTTATTTATATGGTGGATTACGTTAATGGTTTTTCTAATATTAAACCAGCCTTGCATACCTGGTATAAATCCCACTTGGTTGTGGTGGATTATTTTTTTGATATGTTCTTGAATTCTATTGGCTAGAATTTTGTTGAGGATTTTTGCATCTGTGTTCATGAGGAATATAGGTCTGTAATTTTCTTTTTTTGTGGTGTCTTTACCTGGTTTTGGTATCAGGGATATGGTGGCTTCATAGGATGAGTTAGGTAGTATTCCATCATTTTCTATGCTTTGAAATACCTTTAGTAGTAGTGGTGTTAACTCTTCTCTGAAAGTTTGGTAGAACTCTGCAGTGAAGCTGTCCGGGCCAGGGCTTTTTTTTCGTTGGGAGTTTTTTGATTACTGTTTCAATCTCTTTTTTTGTTATGGGTCTATTTAGTTGTTCTACTTCTGATTGTGTTAGTTTAGGTAGGTAGTGTTTTTCCAGGAATTCGTCCATTTCTTCTAGGTTTGCAAATTTGTTAGTGTACAATTTTTCATAATAATCTGATATGATTCTTTTGATTTCAGTTGGGTCTGTTGTGATGTGGCCCATCTCCTTTCTTATTAGGGTTATTTGTTTCTTTTCCCGTATTTCTTTAGTCAGTCTGGCCAATGGTTTATCAGTTTTGTTAATTTTTTAAAGAACCAGCTTTGGGCTTTGTTAAGTCTTTCAGTTGTTTTTCTGTTCTCTAATTCATTTAGTTCAGCTCTAATTTTTATTATTTGTTTTCTTCTGGTACCTGATGGATTCTTTTGTTGCTCACTTTCTATTTGTTCAAGTTGTAGTTCTCTGATTTTGGCTCTTTCTTCTTTTTGTATGTGTGCATATATCGATGTAAATTGACCTCTGAGCACTGCTTTTGCTGTGTCCCAGAGGTTTTGATAGGAAGTGTTTTCATTCTCATTGCATTCTATGAATTTCTTTTTTCCCTCCTTAATGTCTTCTATAACCCAGTCTTCTTTCAGCAGGGTATTGTTCAGTTTCCAAGTATTTGATTTCTTTTCCCTAATTTTTCTGTTATTGATTTCTACTTTTATGGCCTTGTGGTCTGAGAAGATGCTTTGTAATATTTCGATGTTTTGGATTCTGCAAAGGTTTGTTTTATGACCTAATATGTGGTCTATTCTAGAGAATGTTCCATGTGCACTAGAAAATAAAGTATACTTTGCAGCTGTTGGGTGGAGTGTTCTGTATAAGTCAATGAGGTCAAGTTGGTTGATTGTAACAATTAGGTCTTCCGTGTCTCTATTGACCTTCTTAGTGAAGTCCTGTCCTTCTCCAAAGGTGGTGTGTTGAAGTCTCCTACTATAATTGTGGAGGTGTCTATCTCACTTTTCAGTTCTGTTAAAGTTTGTTTTATGTATCTTGCAGCCTTGTCATTGGGTGCATAAATATTTAATATGGTTATATCTTCCTGGTCAATTGTCCCTTTAATCATTATGGAGTGTTCTTCTTTATCCTTTGTGGTGGATTTAACTTTAAAGTCTATTTTGTCAGAAATTAATATTGCTACTCCTGTTCTTTTTTGCTTGTTGTTTGCTTGATATATTTTTTTCCATCCTTTGAGTTTTAGTTTGTTTGTGTCTCTGAGTCTAAGGTGTGTCTCTTGCAGGCAGCATATAGATGGAACGTGTTTCTTTATCCAGTCTGAGACTCTCTGTCTCTTTATTGGTGTATTTAGTCCATTTACATTCAGCGTAATTATAGATAGGTATGTGTTTGTGTTATCATTTTGATGCCTTTTTGTGTGTGTTGTTGACAATTTCATTTTTCCACTTACTTTTTTGTGCTGAGAAGTTTTTCATTGTAAATTGCGTGTTCCTCATTTTCATAGCAGTTGAATTTGTGTTTGCTGAGTCGTTATGTTTTTTTGGTTTTTATTTTGAGTTATGGAGTTGTTATACCTCTTTGTGGTTACCTTAATTTTTTTTTTTTTTTTAATATTCACCTCTATTTTTCTAAGTAAAAACCTAACTTGTATTGTACTACATCGCCTTGTATCCCTCTCCATATGGCAGTTCTATGCCTCCTGTATTTAGTCCCCCTTTTTGATTATTGCGATCTTTTACATATTGACTTCAATGATTCCTTGTTTTGAGCGTTTTTTTTTTTCTTTTAAAATTAATCTTAATTTGTTTTTGTGATTTCCCTATTTGAGTTGATATCAGGATGTTCTGTTCTGTGACCTTGTGTTGTGTTGGTATCTGATATTATTGATTTTCTGACCAATTTCCTTTAGTATTTCTTGTAGCTTTGGTTTGGTTTTTGCAAATTCTCTAAGCTTGTGTTTATCTGTAAATGTTTTAATTTCACCTTCATATTTGAATAGAGTTTTGCTGGATATAAACTGCTTGGCTGGGAGTTTTTCTCCTTCAGTGCTCTACATATGTCATCCCATTGCCTTCTTGACTGCATGGTTTCTGCTTAGTAGTCTGAACTTATTCTTATTGATTCTCCTTTGTAGGAGACTTTTCTTTTATCCCTGGCTGCTTTTAAAATTTTCTCTTTATCTTTGGTTTTGGCTAGTTTGATGATAATATGTCTTGGTGATTTTCTTTTTGAATCAATCTTATATGCGATTCGATGAGCATCTTAGGTAGATATCCTTTCATCTTTCATGATGTCAGGGAAGTTTTCTGCCAATAGATCTTCAACTATTCTCTCTGTATTTTCTATTATCCCTCCCTGTTCTGGGACTCCAATCACATGCAAGTTATTCTTCTTGATAGAGTCCCACATGATTCTTAGGGTTTCTTCATTTTTTTAATTGTTTTATTTGATTTTTTTCAGGTATGTTGTTGTCATCTCCCTTGTCCTTCAGATCCCCCACCCTGCATTCCCATTGCTTGAGTCTGCTTCTATGACTTCCTATTGAGTTGTCTAATTCTATAATTTTACTGTTAATCTTTTGGATTTCTGAATGCTGTCTCTCTATGGATTCTTGCAGCTTATTAATTTTTCTACTATGCTCTTGGATAATCTTTTTGATTTCTTCAACTGCTTTATCAGTGTGTTCCTTGGTTTTTTTTTTAGATTGCCTTATTTTATTTCTGAGGTCATCCCTGAAGTCCTGAAGCATTCTGTAAATTAGTTTTTTATATTCTGCATCTGGCAATTCCAGGATTGTATCTTCATTTGGGAGAGATTTTGATTCTTTAATCTGGGGAGTTGTAGAAGCAACCATGGTCTGCTTCTTTATGTGGTTTGATATTGACTGCTGTCTTTGAGCCATCTCTAAGATATTGTAGTGATTTATTTTATATTTGCTCACTGAGTCTTATCTTGTTTTGTTTTCTTTCAATTTACGTAGATGGGCTACTAGATTGCACTGTCTTGATTATTGTAGCCCTTGAATCACTTATGTCCTATTACCAGGTGGTTTGGGCTGTTACCAGATGTATAAGCCTAAGAGTCTGTTCAGTATTCTTGAGCAGAATCTGATTTTGGGTCATCAAGTGTGTGGCGCAGACTGCCACCTATCCACCTAGAGGAGTAGTGGTGATAGTTGTGTGCACCAGATTCTAGTAGCAGCAGGGGTCACACTCCAGGGGGGGCAGGATGCTGACAGGCTTCCCGCAAGTGCCAGTGAGGTAAGTGTGTCTCTATTCCTAAAACACTTTGGTGGGTGGGCTCTGCAGCTGTACCTTAGGCACCCAGTGCAAGTACCTCTACAGATTGGTAGGTGTCACCATCCTCAGACCCCTAAGGCAGGAGGGTAGGTGGTCTGGGGGGAACTTCAGCCCTCAGTTCCCTGTTGTGGGTCAGTGAGTGCTCTGTTTAATAGGTAGAGATATCAGACCTGGAAAACTTGTCTTTCCAATAATCGGCTAAAACAATTACAGTCAGATCCCTATCAGAATTGCCTTTGCCTTATAATAACCACCTTGTTCCCTGTAGGAATGAAAGCCCAAGACTGTGGATCTCATACGTTTGGCTGGAGCTGGTTCTGTATTTTATTCCAATTAGGGAAGGATTTTTGGTCCTTTGGTTTTTTGTAGCTGCTTCTCTCAGGCCAGGAGAATGGGTTAGGAAAAGACCCCAAAAGATAGAAAAACTGCTGAGCTCTTCACTCTCTGGCTCAGGAAATTCCAATGTTAATAAAGCCGCCTGGGAAGGGGAGGGGAGGGATCAGATAAATAGGAGAGAGTAGCATCCCAGAATATAGACAAAGTTACTTATCTTGTTTGGTGATGACTGTTTTATCTGAGATTCCTGAGGGGTGTGTAGCCTGTGTGTGTTGGCTGGGTCAAGATTGCTCCCGAGGGTCAGGCCAACATCCTGTGCTTGTGCTGTCTCTGAAGCCATGGTCAGTTCCTCTGCTCCCAGTCCAAAGCCCAGCGCCAAGGTTCATTGGCTGGGATGCTGCACTCCAGGCTCCAAATCCAGTCGCTGCCTCCCGGTGACTTCTGTCAGCCGCGTCGCTACACTGCCTGATTGCACTGGCTGGGCTTCCCCCGAGGTTACTTCTGGGGGCTAGGGCTGCATCCCATGTTTGTGCCGTCTCAGGATGCCATGCTCAGCTCCCCTGCGCCCAGTCCAAAGCCCGGCACCTAGGTTTTCTGACTGGGACGCTGGCTCCAGGCTCTGAAAGCAGTCGTTGCTTCCCCGTGGTTGTTTGTTCTCAGTCTCTGTCACTCAGGTCAACTCTCTAGATCAGTGTTTAATAGCCAGGGTTCGTAG
Organism: Elephas maximus indicus; assembly: GCF_024166365.1. NCBI lineage: Eukaryota > Metazoa > Chordata > Mammalia > Proboscidea > Elephantidae > Elephas > Elephas maximus. Next base: position 53,713,759 of record NC_064832.1, read on the forward strand.
ATTGTCATGTATGTGATCAATTCACTTGTTTTTCCGAGTCTTTGTTGCAAGAGGGATCCGAGGTAGCTTCTGCCTAGTCATCCATCTTCCCTACATCAAATTCCTCCTTTTTATATGAATCCCAAACATCCTCCAGTTATTCTTGAGCCCACTGATGAAACTGTATCAGTCCATCCCATCGAGGGTCTTCCTGTTTTTCATTGATCTGCTGATTTACTAACTGTAAGTATAGTGTCCTGCTCCAGGGAGTGGCCTTTCCTGATAACATGTTCAAAGTAGGTAAGATGAAGTCTCATCATCCTTGTTTCTAATGAACCTTCTGACTGCACTTCTTTCAAGGCAGATTTATTCATTCTTTTGTCAGTCCATAATTCAAAGGCATCAGTGCTTCTGTCTTCCGTGTTCATTGTCCATCTTTCACATGCATATGAGGTGATTGAAAACACCATGGCTTGCATCAGGCACACCTTAGTCTTCAAGGTGACATCTTTGCTTTTTAAAACCTTAGATAGGAGATTTGCCATTTGCAATGTGTCATTTGATTTCTTGACTGCTGTTTCCAGGGGCGTTGATTGTGAATTCAAGAAAAATGAAATCCTTGACATCAATCTTTTTGATGTTTATCATGATGTTGCTTATTGTTCCCCTTGTGAGGACTTTTGTTTTCTATGTTGAAGTGTAATCCATACTGAAGGCTGTGGTCTTTTGTTTTCATCAGTTGGTGCTTCAAGTCCTCTTCATTTTCAGGAAGCAAAGTTGGGTCATCTACATGATGCAGGTTGTTAATGAGTCTTCCTCCAACCCTGATGCCCCAGTCTTCTGCATAGTGTCCAGTTTCTCAGATTATTTATTCAGCATACAGATTGAATAAGTAAGGTGAAATGATACAACCATGACACGCACCTTTCCTGACTTTAAACAGTGTTGCATCCCCTTAACGACTGAATCTTGATCTATGTACAGTTTTCTCATGAGCACAATTAAGTGTTCTGGCATTCCAAATCTTTGCAATATTATCCATAATTTGTCATGATCCACACAGTCGAATGTCTTTGCATAGTCAATAGAACACAGGTAAACATCTTTCTGGTATTCTCTGCTTTCAATCAGGTTCCATCTGACATCAGAAATGATAATCCTCATTCCACATTCTCTTCTGAATTTGGCTTGAATTTTTGCAGTTCCCTGTTGATGTACTGGTGCAGCCACTTTTGAATGACCTTCAGCAAAATTTTACTTGCATGTGATATTAATGATATAGTTTGATAATTTCCACATTTGGTTGATCACTTTTCTTTGGAATAGTCATAAACGTGGACCTTCTCCAGTCTGTTGGACAGGTAGCTGTCTTCCAAACTTCTTGATATAGACGAGTGAGCACTTTCAATGCCGCATCTATTTGCTGAAACATTTCAGCTGGTATTCTGTCAATTCCTGAAGCCTTGTTTTTCACCAATACCTTCAGTGCATCTTTGACTTCTTCCTTCAGTACCGTCAGTTCCTCATCTGATGCTACCTCCTGAAATGGCTGAACACAGACCAATTCTTTTTGGTATAGTGACTCCGTGTATTCTTCCATCTTCTTCTGACGCTTCCTTTGTCATTTAATATTTTTCCAGTAGAATCCTTCAATATTGCAACTCGAGGTTTGAATTTTTCTTTCAGTTCTTTCAGCTTGAGAAATGCTGAGCATGCGCTTCCCTTTTGATTTATTTTCTTACTCCAGGTCTTTTCACATTTAATTACAAAATTTTACTTTGTCTTCTCAAGCGGCACTTTGAAATCTTCTGTTCAGCTCTTTGTTTCATCATTTCTTCAACTTGTTTTAGCTATTCAACATTCAAAAGCAAGTTTCAGTGTCTCTTCTGACAACCATTTTGGACTTTTATTCTTTCCTGTCTTTTTTAATGATCTCTTGCTTTCTTCATGTATGATATCTTTGATATCATTCCACAATTTGTCTGGTCTTCAGTCATTAGTGTTCAATGTGTCCAGTCTATTCTTGAGATGATCTCCAAATTCAGGTGGAATACACTCAAGGTCATACTTTGGCTCTTGTAGACTTGTTCTACTTTTCTTCACTTTCAACTTGAACTTGCATATGAGCAATTGATGGTCTGTTCCACAGTTGGCCTCTGGCCTTGTTCTGACTGATGATATTGAGATTATCCATCATCTTTTTACACAGATGGAGTCAATTTGATTCCTGTGTATTCCATCTAGCAAGGTTGAAGTGTATAGTCACCATTTATGTTGGTGAAAAAAGGTATTTGCAATGAAGAAGTCCTTGGTCTTGCAAAATTCTACCATATGATCTCCAGCATCATTTCTCTCACCAATGGTGTATTTTCCAGCTACCAACTACTGGCTTCTTTGCTTCCAGCTTTCACTTTCCAATCACCAGTAATTATTCATACATCCTGATTGCATATTCAGTCCATTCTCATACTGCAGAAATTGGCAAAATTTTCAGTTTCTTCACCTTTGGCGTTAGTAGTTGGTGCATAAATTTCAATAATAGTTGTGTTAACTGGTCTTCCTTGTAGGCATATGATATTATCCTATCACTGACAGCACTGTACTTTAAGATAGATCTTGAAATGTTCTTTTCGATGGTGAATACAATGCCATTTCTCCTTGTCTTTCCTTGCATAGTAGATTATTTAGTTGTCTGATTCAAAATGGCTAATACCAGTTCATTTCAGCTCACTAATGCCTAGGATGTCAATGTTTATGCCTTCCATTTCATTTTTACAGTTTCCAATTTTCCTAAATTCATACTTTGTACATTCCATGATCTGATTATTAATGGATGTTTGCAGATGTTTGTTCTCATTTTGAGTCGTGCCACATCAGCAAATGAAGGTCTCAAAAGCTTGACTCCAACCATGTCATTAAGGTCCACTCTACTTTAAGGAGGCAACTCTTCTCCTGTCATCTTTTGAGTACCTTCCAACCTGAGGGGCTCATCTTCCAGCACTATATCAGACAATGTTCCACTGCTATTCATAAGGTTTTCACTGGCTAATGCTTTTCAGAAGTAGACTGTCAGGTCCTTCTTCCTAGTCTGTCTTAGCCTGGAAGCTCAGCTGAAACCTGTTGTCCATGGGTGACCCTGCTTGTATCTGAATACGGGTGGCATAGCTTCCACCATCACAGCAACATGCTTTAAGGAAATTTGCTTTAAGGAAATTACCCACAGGTCGACAGAGTGACTGACACGTGGGGGTGGATATGTATAAAAGACCCTATTTAACTCATTAAAATGGTTAATATTACTTAACCCATTAAGGGAACCAGTAAAATTATAATTGGTTTAAAAGAGAATTCAAAGACATACACATATATGTCTAAAAAGAATGTTAAAATGAATTTGTTTAATAGATGTAAAACTGTCTTCTTTCACTGAGAGGAATAGGTCTCAAATCTGTACCATACAAAATTAATTTGCAATTCTATGGACAAGAATAATTTCATTAGTTATCTACTACATAAAGTGCTGTAAATAACACAAATCAAGGAAAGACTGTTTAAAACTGTTTTAAAGGAAACTCCATAATAGCAGAAAATCCAGAAGAATGTACTAGATAATAACTATCTAATTTTTCATTGAAGCTACCCAGTAACCCTATAATCCATTTGAAAATCTTTTCAAGATTTGAGAATAACACTTTTGGGAGAACGGCCATTGACCAGCATTTCAATATTTCACATGGTGATTTGGAGTTGACTATGAGAAATTACAGGAAACCCTGGTGGAGTAGTGGTTTAGTGCTACGGCTGCTAACCAAAGGGTCGGCAGTTCGAATCTGCCAGGCGCTCCTTGGAAACTGTACGGGGCAGTTCTACTCCATCCTATAGGGTTGCTATGAGTCAGAATCGACTCGAGGGCACTGGGTTTATGAGAAATTACAGTAAAGATATGAAGTAATGTGTTGGATATATAATTTTGGAAATCAGATGAAACTAAATTTACATAGATGTGGTAACTGAAGTCATGGCTTTGTGTGAGGGTCACCAAAGGAAAAAGAAATTAAGACTAGATTCATCTAAACTTTGAAGAACAGTAAAATTTAATAATTTTTGTAGAAGGGTCTGCAAAGAAAAGAAGCAGAAAATGAGATAGGAACAATATCTTTTTTTTTTTTTGTACTGAAGGCAAAGAAAAAGAAGGTCTAATTGAATTCTGATGTCAAAATGGTAAGCAAGTGATACGGTATTTATCAGGGTAGCTTAGACATCAGAAAATTTGACATAAAAATGTATATTGGCCTAAATACAGTAAAACAATATTCGTATGTTTCCTGTATTCTAAGTAGGCACCTGGTTGGTGGATATATCTCCCCCATAGGTTAATCTTGTTTCTCTTTTGTTTTAGTTCCATCATACCCAATGTCTCATCTTTTTTTTCCCCTATATTCATGTGGCAGAAAAGAAAAAAAGTGGCAAAAAACATCTTCATGAAATCTTTAGTTCATAAATGGCACACTCTACTTCCACTTAAATTTCATAATCTGTTGTTGTTATTATGTGCAGTATAGTCAATTCTGACTCATAGAAGCTCCATGAGTCTCATTGTCTAGAACTCAGTTATTTGTCCACATGTAACTTCCAAGAGAGACTGGGAAATATAGCTTAGCTATTAGCTGTGTGCCCAGGAAGAAAAGAACAGCATGAATTCTGGTGAATAACTAGCAGTCTCTGTCACAAATACCCATTGTATTTAGAGATAGAAAGCTGTTTTAAAGGAGTGATGAAAGTTAAGTGAGATTGGAGAGGATCGATGTGTAAGTAGAAGAAAAGAAAATCAAGGCAGAGGTATAAACCACCCTTTGTATACTTATACCTTATTAAGTCTCTATTTTAAGAAATCTGGGTGGTTTTTGGGGGGTATTGAGAAGAGTAGACTATGAGTAGTATTTGGGGAGGGCTGTTAGGCTGTGATTGTTTTTTTCAATTGTCATAATAATAATTTTTTTATTATTAAATTTTAGTAAAAATAATTGAATAAAAAAATAACCTTTAAAGAAAATTGCTTGAGCATGTTTAAATGTTGTAAGAAGGTTCAGGGAAAGATTGAGAATATCAGAAAGAAAAAAAAATTGATATTAGCAAAAGCTTGAAAGAGAAGGGTGTAAGAGGGCTTATGTAAATAGAGAAATAATTTATTCATTTAAACTGTGTAAGTCAGTCACACAGTTTGAGGGAGAAGGTGTTACTTTTGCTATCTAACAGCACTACAACAAACTATACAAACAGCTTTTCAAAGGAAGGAGAAGATATATGTAGCTCTATACTTTTGGTACTCAGTAAGCTTTTATTTTATCCATCACTAGTGGGTAAATTAATTTAAGAATAAGGAGGTAGGAAGTAGATGAGGTAGCACATGTGGGGAATGAACTAGAGGTTTGAAAATAGAGAGGGTTGAAATATATTTCATAAATTTTTGGAAAATGTGGTTGAATGGAAAAGCTAGACGCTAATTTTGCAGGGCAGAAGTCCAGTTGTTTTCAGTTCATATGAAACTGTACATTCAGTTACAAAACTTTCTCCCAAAATAGGTTAACAATTGAGTTAGGCACAGATAAAGAGATTACTGTGTTCTTTCAGGGTTGAGTTTGCACCAGATTGATGTAAGGAAATAGTAAAGAAGCAAAGGGAACCTAAAGGGTTAATGAAAGTACTGACTGTGAAAATTGGTATGAAAAAAAAAAAAAAACATTAAAAAAAAGAAGGGCTCATTAATTGGTGCTAATAAGTCATACAAATGATTGGAAATCAAATGAGGTTGAGTTGTGACTATAATAGGAATAGCTGAACTAGCAATCTACAAGGAGAGAAAGGTGATCAAGGAGTAAAATACTTGAATTGTTGCTTTCATGGTACAGGAATCATGAGTAATGATAATAGATTCCATGGTTTGACCAAGAAGAGGAGTGGTAGAAGTGCAACAAATTGAAGATCATCACAAAGGAGTTGGTCAAGCAACTGAGAGTCACGCGCCCAGGGATGTTGAAGTTATTATTAACATTGGGAAGAATTGGATGGAGAGGAAAATGGAATCAAGTTCTAAATTTTTTAAATAATTTTTGAGAGGTGAAAATTATTGAGAGGTAGAAGTAGCTTAGATGGAAAACGTGGATGTCAAAGAGTTGTTGGTTTGTTTTGTGGATTTGATGAGGGGATAATGTTCAGGGAATAATGTTGCAAAAGGGGCAGTGATCCACAGTAGGACTCTGACCCAATCTTCCTCTACACGAAGTTGTGTGAAAAGAACCACTACTCCATAGGATTGCAGAGAAAGTGGTGCACTCAAAGAAGGAATAGATTTTAAATTCAATAAATGGAGGCATGTGGAAACTCAGAGGATATAATGAGTTTGCTAATTATGAAGTGGCAGTTCCCAAAGGTGCACTAGAAAGATTTGATAGGTAAAATAATTTTAATATCTTTATGTACTTATGCCTTATTAATTCTCTATTACCTAATGTCTACAGGGCAGCTACACTGGCTTTCAATCCTAAGTCTGGTTTACTCCTAATTTTGAAAAGCAATGGTGCTTCCTTTGGAACCTGTGCTGTGTACCAAAAAGTAAGAGAACAGAAAATATCTTTCTTCTAAAATAACCTTTCTCGTCAACAAGGCTTCTTTGTGGTACAAATTTTTTTATCCAATATGGGTTGATAATGGAGACTTTGATCTTGTATTCTGGTTCTCAAAGGAATACAAGTCCAGATGTATATGAGCTACCAATGTTCAAGGAATTTGAACAAGATATTGGTGTATTGAATAAAAAAACTCAATTAGACAAAATTTTATCTCTGTTGATTAAAAAAGCTGTGAAATGCCTATGGGTCAAAATCATTAATATTTTTCAGCACTGAGTGGATGAAGCATATCAATACCATCTGTTTGTATTTCTCATCAATATTTTGCTGAGTATTTACTATATTAAGAAAATGTTAATTGATTCCACTACTCCAAGCAAGGAAACCTTTCTTATATAATATAGATGCTTAGTAATACTTCCTGGAGAAATGAATCTGCGTTACATTTTCAAAATAATTTATGAAAATATAACAGAATAATAATCCTAACACAAATTCATATTCTTATGGATGATTATTGGAGTCTAGTTTAAATAAAAAGTAAGAAACATTACTGAGTATTTGATTTAGTAAAATGGATTCACAATGCTTCACTAGAAATTATCTTCTAATTTTATTTAAATTTTCTGGATTTGGAAACACAGATAGCTCTGGTTGATGAGGCCTTATTTGTTTAGAAATGAGCAATGGCACCCCCACAGGGTCAGAGAGAAGCTTTTATCAGTAACAGCCTTTAGGCCACAGTTTGCAATCAGTGAATATTTATATTAGTAGCAATTGAGCCAGACAGTAATTATCTTATCACGGAGGAAAAGGTTAGAAAGAAGCTTCTCCATTGGACACCCACTGTGCAGATAATTAAGTATCTCCATGCTTTTTTCCACTATTGCATTCAATAATAGTTAAATACTAGGGAATCTAGCTATAATCAGACATGATTTGATGAGACCTAGAGAAAGGCAAGAACAATTTTTGTCTGTAGTTTTACTTGCTAAATTCCTTAATTTGATAGATAATGGTAAACATTTTTATCATATCCTCTAGTCACCCACTGTTGTCCAATGAACTAAGTTATTAAGTAGAAGCACTTAATTGCATCTTGTGACATTCTACAAAGTATTTTAAGGCACCTAAAGCAATTTTTCTTTCTTTAAAAAGTATGTTGAAAGTTATTTGTGAGAATAATTCTCGAAGGCAATTTATTTCTGAAACATTTAGATGATATTAAGAATACTATTTTGGTGAACTGGGGTAATAGGGTTCTCTGCATTAATTCATCCCTTGAAGCCAAAGATGATCTTTCAAGTAAGGTTATACAGTTTCTCTTTCAGTTTATTAAAATCAAATTTCTTTAACAAAATAATAATACAGATTATTAAATGTCACCTGAGACACATAGAAAAATAATGCATTTAATTTTAGTAAAATTAAAGAAATGCCAATAGTATTTTTATATTTTATCTTGTTCAGATAAATAATGGCCTTGATGCTTCAATTTCTGGCAAAAGATACCATCTCAGCACATAGATCATACCAGTTCCTCCCTTCTTACTTCTTTAACCTCCAACTTCAGAATCCATATTTCTATAATCTGGAAACATGAATTAGGCACAGATAGTGCCTTCTCTTGCATTTATTTATTACTTCACCAAATCATTCAGCAGCCACTATACTCTAGACATTCTGTTAGGCACAAGGTATACATTAGGAAATGCAAGGGAAATAATTGTTAAGCTGAGAGAAATTAGGGTATCACCTCAAAAAGCAAAGATGTCAGTTTAATGACTAAGATGTGCCTGACCCAAACCATGCTCTTTTCAGTACTTCATATGCATGCAAAATCTGGACAATGAAAAAAGAAGACAATAGAAAAATTGATGTATTCAAGCTGCAGTGATGAAAAAAAAAAATATATATATATATATATACACTGTGGATTTCCAGAAGAATGAACAAGTCATTATTAGAAGAAATTAAACCACAATGCTTCTTAGAAAGGTGAATGGCAAGACTTCAACTTGCTTACTTGAAACATCATCGGGAAAGCCCAATCAATAGAAAATGACATAACGGTTGTTAAAGCAGAGGGTTAGTGAAAACTAGAGAAAACTGCAACGAGATGGATTGAAGCAATAGCAGGAACAGTGGACGAAACATAGCAATGATCATGAAGGTGACTCAGGATTGGGCAAGTTTTCCTTCTGTTATATTCAAGGTAGCTGCAAGTTAGAGACAACTCCACAGCAACTAATGACAATATCACTGCAACTAACAGTAATATCAATGTCTAGAAATGATTTTAATTTTCATCCCACTTCATAATTTCAGCACATCTCATACTAATAGTATAAAATACAAAATTTCTCAAGCCACACCATTGTATTTTAAGGAATAATATTTTCATAGATTAACATATTAGGCTTCTATATAGATGCGGATGTTCCACTGCTATTCATAAGGTTTTCACTGGCTAATGCTTTTCAGAAGTAGACTGCCAGATCCGTCCTCCATAACAAATTATGGATAACATTGTGAAGAATGGGAATTCCAGAACACTTAATTGTGCTCCTGAGGAACCTCTACATAGATCAAGAGGCAGTTGTTCAGACAGAACAAGGGGATAGTGATTGATTTAAAGTCAGGAAAGGTGTGTGTCAGGGTTGTATTCTTTCACCATACCTATTCAATCTGTATGCTGAGCAAATAATACCAGAAGCTGGATTATATGAAGAAAAACGGGGCATCAGGATTGGAGGAAGACTCATTAACAACCTGCATTAAACAGACATCACAACCTTGCTTGCTGAAATGAAGAGGACTTGGAAGCACTTACTGATGAAGATCAAAGACCACAGCCTTTAATATGGATTGCACCTCAACATAAAGAAAACAAAAATCCTCACAACTGGACCAATGAGAAACATCATGATAAACAGAGAAGATTGAACTTGTCAAGGATTTCATTTTACTTGGATCCACAATCAACAGCCATGGAAACACCAGTCGAGAAATCAAAAGATGCATTGCATTGGGTAAATCTGCTGCAAAGGACCTCCTCAAAGTGATGAAGAGCAAAGATGTCACCTTAAAGACTTAGGTACGCCTGACCCAAGCCATGGTATTTTCAATTGCATCATATGCATGTGAAAGCTGGACAATGAATAAGGAAGACCGAAGAAAAATTGACGCCTTTGAATTGTGGTATTGGTGAAGCATATGGAATATACACCATGGCCTGCCAAAAGAACGAACGAATCTGTCTTAGAAGAAGTACAACCAGAACACTCCTTAGAAGCAAGGATGGTGAGGCTGCGTCTTACATACTTTGGACATGTTGTCAAAAGGGATCAGTCCCTGGAGAAGTGCATCATCTTGGCAAAGTACAGGGTCAGCAGAAAAGAGGAAGACCCTCAACGAGGTAGATTGATGCAGTGGCTGCAACGATGAGCTCAAGCATAACAATGATTTTAAGGATGGCGCAGGACCGGGCAGTGTTTCGTTCTGTTGTGCATAGGGTCACTATGAGTAGGAACTGACTCGATGGCATCTAACAACAACAACAATAGATATGGATATAAAATAACATTTTATAAAATATTTATTTATTTTCAGAATTTTTCCACTTGCTGTTATTTATGTTACAGGGGACAATAAAGGCACAAATTTCTACTTACATTTTAGTGGTGTCTGGTAGAATATGATGAAAGGTCAACAAACAAACAAATAAAAACTGACAAGGAGCCAGAGAGTTTGAGAGTGGGCCACCAGTGTGATGAGATGACCTAACAGCAGGTGGTATGACGGAAGGCTTAACAGGAAAAATGTTTCAATGATAGAATGGTGAACTAGGTAAAATGTTGCTGAAAAATTGAATGATAGGAAAACAAAGAAGTAACAAGTAAATTTGGCAAATTAAATTTCTTGCTAACCTTGACAAAAACATTTCAGGGGAAAGTCAGAGTTTACATTCCTGATTGCAGTTGTGAAATGGACACAGTAAATATTTTAAAAGTTTGGATGAAATGAGAAACAGATAATTAGTGTATAGTAGAAATGGAGGTATGCTTTTAAGTTTGGAAAACATTTGAGTGGTGTTTTTATATAGGTCTGATAATGGAATATATAGGATTTATGGAATTTAATCTGTCATCTGACTATCAATTAATCATACTGTGGTAGCTTGGGAGTTGCTGTAATGCTGAAAGTTATGCCACCAGTATTTCAAATACCATCAGGGTTACCTGTGGTGGAGAGGTTTCAGCAGAGCTTCCAGAATAAGACAGACTAGGAGGAAAGGCCTTGGGTTCTACTTCCAAAATTTAGCTAATGAAAACCCTATGGATTACAGAATATTGTCTAAGACTTTTTGCTTACTTAGCACACTTTATTAGGTGGAACTGATCACTGGAGAATGATACCATGTTTGGTAAAGTGAAGGGCCAGTTAAGGCTAGGGAAACCATCAACAGATGGTCTGACACAATGACCCCAGCAATGGACCAGGAGTGTAACAAGGGTAATGAGCAACTAGGGGCAATCTCTAAATTGCATGCCCCCCTGCCCAATTTCAAGATGAATAGACGTTGATAGTGACAGCACATCAGCAAAACACACCCACCCCCCTCTTGTCTGGCTACTTTAGTCTGGTGTCTTTCATACTTGTGGCACCTTGGAATGTCTACCCACACCTCATCTGGAGACTCCTTGGATTTGTGTCCAAGTCCTCCCCTCTGCCACCCCCCTGCCCCATGCCTCTGCAACAGGCTCAAACATACCAATGATCACAAAGACGGTGCAAGATTGGGTAAGGTTTTGTGTTGATATACATAAGATTGATATGAGCTGGAGCCAGTTAATGAGGTTAACTAACAATAACAATTAAATTAAATAAGTAAAATATGCATTTTAGTTTCACTTAACTATAATCAAATTTACTATCTGCTTTATTATTAATGAGAGGGAAAATTCAAGTAATATTAGCTGTACTTTATTTCGTCATCAGTAGGAATCACAAATATTTTTAAATCAGTTATTTAAGAATTATTTACACTCATCATTACTTGGAAATTATTGTGGTGATGACACCCTCTGCTAATTCTTGTTATTTAATAAAGAAGTGCACGTATTCCTTTATCAAAACTTTCATGTTTTTAATATTTTTTATTTTGGAATAATTTTATATTTATTGAAAGTTGCAAAAATAATACTGAATTCCTTTGTTTCCTATGATGTGATTTTTTTATTATAACTCTAAATTTGTCAAAACAAAACAAAGAAACAAAATAACATTAGTACATTACTATTAACGAAACTCCTAACTTTATATGGGTTTCAAAAATGTGTACACTGATGTTCCTTTCTGTTCCAGGACCCAAGCCAAATGCCTAAACTTAGCTGATCTGTGACAGTTTCTCAGTCTTTCGCTCGTTTTTATGATCTTCACTGTTGGAGAAGAATTGGTCAGGTATTTTGTGTAATGTTCCTCAGTTTGGGTTTGCCTGCTATTTTTCTGTCCCTGTACAATACTCCAGATTCATATTTTTCCTACTACAGCCTAACATCAAGCTATTTCTCCAAGAGGCCCTGAGTCCTTTTATTGGAAAATCATATTATAAACAAAACTCAAGGTTTTGGATGTGCTTCTTGCTGTTAGGACATTACTTCTAGTCTCTCAGCAGAAGGAGCTAGGAAATATATGTATGTATACTAACCCATGTGTGTATGCATATCTATTTTTATTTTTGTATCTATTTGTACATATTTATTAGTTATAATGAAGTTTCCAATTTTAATCTGTACCTGTTTTAGTCATCTAGTGCTGCTATAACAGAAATACCACAAGTAGATGGCTTTAACAAAGATAAATTTCTTCTCTCACAGTTTAGTAGGCCCAAACCCAGTTTAGTATGCAAGAAGTCCAAATTCAGGTTGCCAGCTAAAGGGGAAGTCTTTCTTTCTCTGTTCTGAGGGAAGATCCTTGTCTTCTATCTTTTCCTGGTCTAGGAGCTTCTCAGTGCAGGAACCCTGGGTTCAAAAAATGTGCTTCACTGTGTTGGTGTTATAAGGTCCTCTGTCTCTTTGCTCAAGTCTCTGTTTTGTATCTCTAAAGAGATTGACTCAAGATACAGTCTAATCTTGTAGATTGAGTCCTGCCTTATTAACATAACTGCTTGTAATCCTGCCTCATCAACATCATAGAGGTAGGATTTATAACACATAGGAAAATCACATCAGATGACAAATGGTGGACAATCAGAAAATACTGGGAATCACAGTCTAGCCAAGCTGGCACATATTTTGGGGAAAGCAATTCAATCCATGACATTGCAATCCTTTGGCTCCCCAAAATTTATGCCTTTGACACATGTAAAACATATTCACCTCATCATATCGTAGCAAAAGTCTTAATTCAACTCCAAGTCCAAAATCCAAACATTCCTCTTCATCTGTGAAATACGCAAGTTATCTGCTTTGAAAATACAATGGTGGAAAGAGAACAAGGTAGACATTTCCACTACAAATGAAAGAAATTAGAGGGAAAGAAGGGATGGATAACAGGGACTAAGCAGGCCAGCAGAACGTATTACATTAGCTCTTAAGGCTTGAAAATATTCTTCTGTTCTCTGAGGCCATTTAGACAATGACGCTGCCTCACAGATTCTTTTGGCCATACTCTCTGGATTCTGAGTTGAGGACCCTCAGCTCTGGGTAAAACTCTGCTTTCTAGGCCCGCTGGAATATCAACTATGCTCCTTCGGATTTTGGCTGCCCATTCTCCTTGTCCATCTGCTTGGCAACTCCATCACTTCAGCCCTCACAGCCCTCATTCTTCTACCCCTTTCAGCATAGCAGCCCTGCTCCCTCAGCTTTGGGCAGTGCATCCAACCCCATCCAGCTTGTACTTGTGAATAGTAGCTCTACACTCCAGAACTGAATTGGTGAAGACTTGACTTTTTGAAACCTAGGAGGCTGTGGCCCTACTCTTTGAGGCCCCAGAAGGCATGACTCTACCCTTTGAGGCCCCTGAGGTTGTGACCCTACCCTTTGAGCCTGAGGCAGTTCTGCTTCTTATGTTCCTTGTCTCTTTAGCTTCTGCTTCTTGGCTTGTTGGCCTCTTGGCTCCTCAGGCCTTGCCATGTCTGCTCTGCTAGAGCAAGTGTTCCAAAGCTCTTTAGCTCCACCTATAAGTGCCTGGAGGCAACACACTCCAAAAGGAAGCCTCCTGGTCAAAGGCACTTAGCTCTCTTGATTCATGGTCCAGCTCCAGCGCTGTCTCACGCTGGTCTCCTGGTTCTGCTGCTGCCGTTACTCTGCTGCTACTTCTCGACATCTGTACCATATCCAGTGTAACAACTCCCCTCACTTTCTTCTGAGTCCTCACCAGAGGTTTCTTTGACATCCATAACTCCACCAACAGTCTCTTCAAGGCAATCTAGGCTTTTACTATTAGGTGCTTAAAACACTTCCAGCCTCTGCCCATTCACTTTTTCAAAACTGCTTCCATCTCTGTCAGTTCTGGGGAATAGTCCTTGTCATCAATCTTCCCCTGGTCTAGGAGCTTCTCAGTGCAGGTACGCTGGCTCCTAAAGGACACGCTTTGCTCTTGGCACTGCTTTCTTGGCAGTATGAGGTTCTCTGTTTCCTTATTAGCTTCTCTCTTTTATATCTCAAAAGAAATTGACTCAAGACATAATCTAATCTTGTAAATTGAGTTCTGCCTCATTAACATAACTGCCTCTAACCCTGCCTCATTAACGTCATAGAGGTAGTATTTACAACACACAGGAAAGTCACATCAGATGACAAAATGGTGGACTATCACACAATACTGGGAATCGCAATCTAGCCAAGTTGACACATATTTTATGGGGGCACAATTAAATCCATGACAGTGCCACAGAGTTCATTCTATCCTTCTTCTTTTGATTATCTGGTGACTTTATTTCAATATAATTGGTTTCCCCTGTAATCCTATGCTTGTTTGCTTTTTATGCAATTATTACTATTACTTTCCTGAGAAAAGATCCAAAGACTTCACCAGATTGTCAAAAAGACCCACCATAGTACAAGAAGGTTAAGAACTCATGGCTTTAGAATATCCAAAAAATGGTGTGAGGGGAGTGTCTGACCTCCTCTATCTTCTCAAGGAGGAAGGAGAAGCAGGATCAACAGCCCAAGGCTGATTCCTACGAGATGAAGGTCAGTCATGCCTCCTCTTTCCACCATCTTTACCAATTCTGACATCAACCGTCCCTCTCACAGCACTCTCTGCTTCTCTGTTGGGTTCAAGAATTCATTGCAATGGCCACATAGAAGCCCCAGACGATACTCATGATTATGGTGTTTATTAGGGAAGTAACAGGTTACAGTTCAGGTTCAGAAATGCTCAGGACACAGTTCCTCCATCAGGACAGCCTCTTATCAGCCAATAAGTGCTCAAAGGCACCCTACTCAGATAGCAAGCCTCCTGCCCAAAGGCACTCAAATTTCTCACTCTATCGATTGGGAAACCCACTGTGCCCTCATTTCTCTACACCTGCTTCTCTCTTTCTGTCTTCCTGTCTCCTGGTTCCAAGGGCTTCTCAGTGCAGGAATCCCAGGTCCAAATGAAGAGCTCTCCTCCCTTGGCTCTTCCTCCTTGGTGGTGGTGGGATCCTCTCTCTGCTCTGGAATTGGGTCTTTTAAAGCAAAACTGACCAATCCCCTTGGTGGGCCACAATCACCCTGTTTATACAGTCCCACCCAATCACTTGGATGGGAGTTATAAGACCATGACCACAAAAACCATACAAAAGCAATCCAACCACAATGCTGATGACAGCAATTTCATATGGAAAGAAAGTGTATTTCAATGTGATAAGGAAATATGTACCATGGGAAATATCTGGGGAAAACAATAGATGACCTGATTCAAAGCATAAGTGGAAAGATTAGAGCAAATTTCGATTTATATTTTAGCAAAAAGCAAGGCAAGATACTTGGATACAGATGTATATATTTTTACAAAGAAAACTACAAAGTGAAGCCCTCAGTTGGGATTAGGATGCGGTAGCTATATTTGGAGATTTAAGGAGAGAATAGATAATTTGATGTGATTTCCTCAGGAAGGTGATCTTAAAAGGGAAGTGTATTTAGATTGCCAAATAATGTTCAAAGCACTTTATTTAAATTGTCATCAGTCAAAAAATCATTTGTGAGTTTATTATTATTGTTTATGTTGTAAAATCCAGCTGCTAAAAGATAGTTAGATCAAAACAGATTAGGAATTTTTCAGCTAAATAAGGTGGAAAGAAAGGCAAGGCTGTTAAGTGTGTTTTCAACAAGAGGGAATAGTTCATTTCTCAGAAATTTGGAGACCTTTGAGGTTAGTGGAAACCCTGGTGGAGTAATGGTTAAGTGCTACAGCTGCTAAACAAAAGGTCAAGAGTTCAAATCTACCAGGTACTCCTTGGAAAAACTTTGGGGCAGTTCTACTCTGACTTATAGGGATGCTAGGAGTTGGAATTGACTCAATGGCAATGGGTTTTTTGAGATTAGTGATATTTAGAAGAATTAGTTCCACTTATGTTATGGATTTAATTGTGTTCTTTAAAAGGACAAGTTGAAGTCCTAACCCCTGTACCTATGAGTGCAGTCTTGTTTTGAAATAAGGTCTTAGAAGATGTTATCAGTTAACATGAGATTCTAATGGAGTAGGGTGGGTCCTAATCCAATATGAGCTGTGCCTTTATCAAAGAGGAGAAGAGACACGGAGAGACACACAGAAGGAAGGCAGTCATGTGAAGACAGAGGCAGAGATTAAAGTGATGCATCTAAAAGCCAAGGGATACCAATCATCACTGAGTGTCACCAGTAGCTGAGAGAGGCATGGAAGGGATTCTCAGAGACCTAAGAAGGAAATAAAATGGTCAACATTAGCTTAATTTTGGACTTTGAACTCTTAGAACTGAGACAATAAATTGACATTCTTATAAGCTATCCAACTTGTAGTATTTTTTTATGCCAGTGCTAGAAAACCAATACACCACCCTGTTGATGGAAATAAAAATAACTCCAACTGTTTATTACTATTAAGGATGGCAGTAAATGCACCAAGACTTTTTTTTTAATTAAACAAAAATTGTTTCCATGTTTTATTTTTAGATACACTATGAATTCAGTTTCATAAAAACACTGAATATGTGGTTAAATATAAGCTCATTTTTGTCATATTGGATACCTGAAATACCACAAAAGATTGTACTTACTATTCAATTTGCAGAGAATTAATGAAATATATAAAATACCATTATTATATATACATTCTACCTTTAAGCTTTATATTGACTTTGTTTAAAAAACTATCATGTTTCAACAAATATTTGTTTTTAATTAAAATCATAGAGTTATTTGTTTATGATTTGTAAAAAATAGCTTTGTATGTTTTTATAAAAAATTTAAACACATGGAATTTATTTTTGGTTTTTTTATGCACATTGAGTAGCGTTATAATATAGATACTTTAAGTTAGCATAAGAGGTTAATGAAAAATTTTCTTAATCTATGAAAAATGTTATTACTCTGTGTTTTTAAGTAGCACTATAATTAACACGATTTAGGTCAATATTGGGGTCAATGAATCTCTTTAGCATTTAAAATTGCAAGCTCTTTAAAGTTGCAATCTCTTCAAGAAATTTTAAATTTTATACCAATTGTACAACACTTTGAAATATATCGTTCAGTTCTGTAATTCATTTTCCTCATTGTACCCAGGTACCATACTTCTGGGCAATAGATTCACTTAATCACATAGTTCACACCTTGTAAAGGGAAGTTCAAAACATCCTCACTTAAGATACTTAGGACTCATTTATGTACATTGTTTGCTTATTGGCAGAAGGAAATTACTACACAGCAAAGCACACAGGATTTTTGTGATCGAAGACTAGTGATGTAAGGTGTTTTTCACAAAAGAGAATGAAACATTTTCTTAAAATATGCCTTTTAATTATTTTTCATTTCTTTATTCAATAATGCACATTAAGTCACTTCGTGCAGAATAAAATCCAAATTCTATCTGGCGTTTGACACATATAACACATTTTGGGTTCAACATTATTATTCCTTATTTCACAATACAAATTTAGTTAGTCTAATGCACACAGTATCTCACCTATTTGCCATTTCTAATTTTACCTCCAAGCACATTCCCATTTTGCATTCATTTCCTGGAATATATCTGTTCTCTTTCTTTAATGTTCAAATTCTACCAGTGCTTCAAGACAGTTTAAAATGCCCACCTTCTCCACAGTTTGTGTCATTGGCTCAAGCACCTTTAATAATATCCTTTGCATCTTTTTATTACTGATGTGATAACCATACTATTTATTTCCAAATGTAAGTGTACTAGACAAGAGACTTGTTGCTGTTATATGTCATTGGGTCAATTAGACATGAGAGTAGATGTATGAAAAGTGAAGATAAATTTTTTTTTTTAAAGATGACAAATTATGTTCTTAGTTTTCAAAAATAAGTCTGGTGGGGAAGAAATAGTAAGCATCAGAGAAAATAAAGACAATGAAGAGGCTGAAAGGGTAGAGGGATATAAGGAAAACAGATAATCATGGATCAAAAATACTTCAGCCGCTAATTCTTTTTTAAAATAATATGTCTATAACATATCAGGAGGTTTCCAAAAAACAATGAATTGGAGTTATCCTGTGCTGTTTTTCAAAGGCATTTATTATTTGTATTATATTCTTATGAATTGCTTAAAAGTATATATCGATTGTGATTCTCTCACTGAGAAAAAATCTTTTAAGTAAAACTCAAATGAGCAGGAGAAGTTAACATTAAGAGATAATACGACTACTAAGTTTTATTCATTTACCTTACCGTATAAAATCTAAACCTGCTTTTTAATAGAGTTTAATGAGAGTTTTCATTATTTATAAGTTTCTGCCATTCAGGGGTAATTAGCATGAGGGTGTTACTCACTCTTGTCCTAGTACAGGTTTCCTTTTAACCTTTCTAAGAGGTCCTGCTATGTTTTGCTTCATTGCCTTGCTTTATTGAACATTATACAGCACGGCAAGCAATTAAGTATGATTGTGGAGGAAATTAAATCAGTAAAAGTGCATTAATGGTCAGGTTTAAATATATAAAAGCATTAAAATTGAAGTAAAGGCACAATGCTATGTTTAACTTATCTTATTGTGTCCAGGTGCTGTAAAGTGTAAAATGTGTCAAATCATTCACGCTTTGAAGAACATAAAAATATTTCTTCACAGTAGATGTAGTTGATAACAAAATTTCAGCCTTGTCGTGAAAGGGTCAAAATTATCCTTATTTCTTAAGCTATTGAGGATTAGTTTTTGTTCATTTTCTCTTAGCAGGGTGGGGTTAAACAGGCAAAGTAGTTGAATGTTTACACAGAGCCCACTGAATTATCTATTTTCAGTATATAAAATAGATACATTTAAATGTTATATCACTGTAAAATGTATTTGATTTTCTGGCTTTTTTTTTTTCACAGAAAATTTGGATTAATGAGAATAACACTGTAGAATGAATCAGGTCTAGAGACAAAACAGTTTTTATTGCTTCTTTTTAATTAAAAGAAAAATTATGTACTATGATAAAAAATGAATGGTGTTCCACAATACAAGTTATCAATATCTGCTCATGAAGGAGCAAACCTAAGAAGTCTATGAAATAAATTGAAAAAATGATAAAAATATTATTTTCATAAATCTTCAAGCCCAGATGGCCTGTTCAATATTTTCTTTCAAATTTTCTAATGAGAGAAAATTCTCATGCCTTAAAAAATGGATTCTGAATGTATGCCAAATGGAAAACTACCCAATTAATTTTTTTGATGCTGACACATATAATTCTGATATCAAAACCAGGCCAAACAAAACACAAACACAGGAGGACTATAAGCTCATTAGAAGAAACCTCTGGCATTTTTTACCTGATAAAGTTCTGGACAAAAGTTGACAAAGCATAAAAGTAAACCACTTTCTTCCTGGTTTACATTTTTGTAAAGACCGTTTCCTACTCCTACAGATAATAATTGCACGTTTTCTCTCCTCTTCTCAAACTCCTGTTTCCTACACTTTCACTCTCAGCTGATGACAATTATACCTAATTTACTGAGAAAATTGAAACAATTGGAAGTGAATTTCCACAGACTAATCACTTCTTTGCCACCTTAATCTCTAGGTTTCTTAATCTCTATGTTCCCATAACCTCTATGTTTCCAACGTTATGGAAGAAATGTGTGAGTTCCGTGCTAGGCTCAGCCCTCTCCTTTTATTCAAGACTCCAACCTCTCTATCCTACAAAAAACAATTGCTTGTACACCAATATTCATTGCAACACTTCTCAAATAGCCAAAAGATGGGAACAGCTGACATATCCTTCAACAGATGAATGGATACCCAAAATGTGGTATATACACACAATAGACTATTACTCTGCTATAAAGAGAAATGAAGTCCTGATGCATGCCACAACATGAAAGATCTTGAAAACATCATTCTGAGTGAAATTAGTCAATCAAAAAATGACAAATATTGTATGATCTCACTTATATGAAATAAGCAAATATATAGATATCAAAGATTATTAGTGATTATCAGGGGTGAGAGAGAGGGGGAATACAGAAGTTTTGCTTACAGGGGAATGAGTTTATTTTAATGGTGGTGGAATAGTTTGGAAAAAGCGAGAATAGCTGCATGACTTGCAGAACACACATAATCAGTGCCACTGAATTGTACATGCAGAAATTGTTGAGTTGGTATATATTTTGTTATGTATATTTTCACCTCAATAAAATTAAGAAAAAAAAATCCGTTTCTTCAGCAATACTTCATTTTTCTTATTGCGATTTTGTTGTAAATCCCTCTAATTAAAATCTGTCTAAGGCTTTACATTCCATTCAGAAAATAAAATCCTTCGCGTGGGATATAATCCACCACCCCTCTTAGTTCTCTGACATCATTTTTTGACATTACCTTCTATTATTTTTCTCCCTCATTTACTCCATTCTAGACACTTTGGTTTTGTTGTTGTTTTTGTTAGCTTGTTTGTTTTGTTTTGCTTTTCTCAGATATTCTTGTCATTCTCCTCCTTTAATCTCTTTTGATACTTCCTCTGCCTGAAATACTTTTCCCCAAATACCTGCATGTCTTGATACTTCCTATCTGAATCTTGTATGATAATGAATTCTTTACAAATCCATGTGTTTCAGCTTCATGGAGTGATTCTAAAGTCATCTAGGGGACAAAACCTGAGAATAGATTAAAATTTTGGGAAAAAAATAAAAGAATTTTGGCCCAATAAATATTGAGATTTTTAAACCTATTATAAAATATCAACAACTAAGTCAATTTAGGAACCCTGGTTGTGCAATGGTTACACACTCAGCATCTCCTGAAATGTCTGTGGTTTGAGGCCACCAGCCACTCTGCAGAAGAAAAGACCTAGGGATCTGCTCCCCCCCAAATTATAGTCTAGGACCCCTACGGAGTAGTTCTACTCTGTCACACAGTGTCACTATGAACTGGAAATACTCTACCGCATGTAAGAAACAACAACAAGTCAATGTAGCATACACATAATATAGTATGCAATATATAACATCTTAGCAAAGAAAAAAGTCATCTCAAATCAATAGGAAAGGGATGTTCAAAGCAGCTAGATCAATGACTAGAGTGTTTGAAAACTGAAAAATGTGAAAATCTACTTTGTCTCTTGCCTCAGCATGCCATGAAGGTAATCATCAGATGAATACATAAGTTAAATTTATACAAAAATCAGATTAGCAAAATGTTTAAAAGTAAAATTATCATAGCAGATATGTTCCAGGTGTCTTAAATGAGGAAGTATTTCCATGCTTAAACAATGAAATAATTCATGAAATAAAAACTTGATATATTTGAATATGTATAACATAATACTACATATAATTGAGTTTCTCTTTGTCAAAAAAAAAAAAAAGGAAGTACCAAACTACTGGAAAAAGTAAGGCTGATAATTAGAACATATACTTATAGCTAAGAAATCATGAATATTATGTGATTACATGTATATATATTTTCAGAATAGGTAAAAATATAGACAGTAAGTAGATTAACATTTGCTTAAGGCTAGGAGTGTTGGGGTTAAATTGAGTGACAGGTAATGAGTACATGATTTCTCTTTGGGGTGATATAACTATTCTAAAAGTGACTGTGATGATAGCTGTATAGTATTGTGAATATACTAAAAATCTTTAAACTGTGAAGTTGGAATGGGAGAATTGTATCATATGTGAATTACATCTCTATAAAGCTGAATTTAATAAGTGATTACTAAGCAAATACTCATCTAGATATCTGTAAAGGAACTGTTTTGAAAATCAATAAAATATTTACAAAGATTTTTATTACAGGGTAATATATGTTAATGAAAAAATTACACAAAAATTCAGAAATAGCAAGATTAATGAGTAAATCAAGGTAAAGCTATTTAATAATCTATTATGATTAAGGAAACCTTAACTAAAAGGTTGATAGTTCAGATCCATCAGGCGCTCCTTGGCAAACCTATGGGGAGTTTCTACTCGGTCCTATAGGGTCGCTATAAGTTGGAATCGACTCGAAGGCAATGTTTTTTTTTTTTTTAATGATTAAATAATGATTATAAATATTCATTCCACTGAAATTGTAGATATTGAGAAACACAAAATGTTATATGCATTGCTATCTAGTCTGTGTGTGAGTGTGTGTGTAAAACTATTGTATATGCAGAAAATGTTACAAAGGAAATAGCTTGTGCAAACATTTTCCATGGCCTCGAACTTCTACCATGATTCTTTGGACCTCAAAATAAACTTGCATAAAGAAGATACAAAATGCCTTTCCAGCTATCATTTTGAGATTCTACATACTTAATCTCTTGTATTCTGAACTGGAGAATGACATCTAAGAACAAATCTACAGATCTACTCTGAAAAAATAACTGGTTCAGTGAAAAAAAATTTTAAAAAATCAAGCTACTTTGAAATTAAATATCAATGACAGCACAAGCAAAATTTAACTTGATTAAGAAATAATAATATAAACCTTAGGTTTATTCTCTGTATCTTGTTAAGGACATAAAAAATATGTATATATATAGTCCACAGCCTGTGTTAATATTGCTTTAAATTACCCTATTAATTTTCTCTTCATTTATATTAAATAGAAAAGTTTATTCACTTTCTAACCAATTTATCTCTCTTTGGCACTATGACAAACATGACAATAAGGCATATTTTACAGAATTTTGTTTAATAGAAATATATGAAATTAAAACGCTGTTAGGTTAAAAGTAGTCAAATTGTAATGTGATGTTCAATAAAATGTGTAAAGAAAAAATAATAGGGATTTTAGTCATTTTTCAAACTTTCTCAAAGTTATGAAAAAACAAAAGTTGCATATCCTTTAGCAATTGACTAGAATTAATATATTGGCGTTCTCTATTTTATAATAACACAAGGAGCAGAGCTCGGATTAGGGAGGTTCCTTAAGGAATTCCTGAGGAGGCAGAGAGCCCAAACGGCAGGTTCAGCAGGTAATGTGCCTAAGTCTAGATGCCCCAGGGATCATCAAAGATAACGCGCCTTCGAAATCCTGCTTCTGACACGAGAAATGTCAAAGAAGAAAATCCTACACTCTGTTAGGAGTTAAAGAAAAAAGAGTTTTTACTAAGGAATAATACAGCTGTAGCTGGGCAGCGCTAAATAAAAATAGAAAGAACTTCCCAGTTCAAGCGGAAAGAGTGGTCTATATAGAGGACAAAGGAAAGATAGGGGGTTAATGACTGATTACACATAAGATCAACTTCAGTCCTTTGAAATGTAAAGACTGGTCTGTTGGCTAGTAGGGAATGAGTTCTTACCTAGATGAGTGGCGCCAGACACTTAGGCTGTATGTGACTGCAGCTATGAATGTATTTTTCTGAGGAACAAATCGTTTACATCTGGACACAGTCTTTCGATGAAAAAATGGTTTACATTCTGACCTTTTTTTTCTGGAAATGCATGTTGGCCTCATCATTCTTACATCTGACAAGAGTGTCCCTAGCTTGAAGCTTTTCTGTTTGCATAAGAAAAAAGAAAGCTAATTGGAAATTCTGTAAAAATATTTTCTGGAATAGTGAGAGTCACTTTGGCTTGGTGAACATATAATTTGCTTTTAAAACCAAGATACTTTTAAGAGTTAAAAAAGTCAAACCAAACCCAATGCCGTCAAGCCTATTCTGACTCATGGCGATGCTATAGGACAGAGTAGAACTGCTCCATAGGATTTCCAAGGAGCAGCTGGTGGATTTGAACTGCCGACCTTTTGGTGAGCAGCCAAGCTCTTAACCACTGTGCCACCAGGGCTTCTTAAGAATGACAGGCATGCTAAAAATAATTTTGCATTATACAATCTTGAGGTATTTACAGAGCAACAAGTTGGTTTGTTATATTAGGAAATTTTTTGAAAAAGCTGTTTTTAAAACTATTTTTCTACTAATAATAAACACCTGTGTACTGAAAAAAATTAAATCTCTGCATTATTTAAACAAACATGAAAAGTTACTGTATGCTAACTAAAAATTTTTAGGTTCTATTCTTGTATTTTAAACATTTTTTTTAGACTTATCGCTCTTCAAATACCATCATTTGATGTGTGTGTGTGTGTGTGTGTGCATGTATGTGTGGTTAAATGATAAATTATTTCCAATACGATGTTGTATTTAAATACAATTTTCATTAAAGTTATTGTCTTATGAAATTTGTACATCTTGATATCTTCATTTGATCCTTTTTTGAGACCATAAAATTTTGAGATGAGAAAATATTTTCCAAACCAATATAAAGTTCATGGTAATCTCAGAACAAATTCTGTTAATTGGGATCTATTCTTAATTTTTATAGTTTTGTTATATAGAAATGCATATGTATTTTATTATAAATATTGCAGAAAACTGTTTTGTTTCCTTCATTTAGACTACTTTTCTTTGACAAATAATTAGACATGATAAAATTCATCAAATAAGTTGTCTCTTTTAACTATTTTTTATGTTTTGTCAAAATAATGTCTGATAACATTGTAGAATTTCTATTTCATTACACTTTGATATGGAAAATAAATCTCTACAAGTATAATTTGGAAGTCCATTTCAGGAGATTATTTCACATTTTATGGTATTTAAAAGAAAAATTATAGAATTTTAATATTAAATCTTAAATCATTTTGTCTTTTATTATTAGATTTGTTCATTTTCTCCACCCTTGCTTTTGAAGGAATAAATTTCAATGTTTTCCTCTTTGCAAATGTTGTCTTCAATAATTTAAATTCTCCAAAAGTTGGCATTTCCTTTGCTAAATATCTTAACTAAAGATTTCTGATTCATTTAAAATAAAGCAACCACAATGAGAATAATTTCAAAAATAAAATAAACTAATCTAATTTTTTTAATATCACCTTAGTGAACTTAGGTGCTTAATAAAATAGTTCTTCAAGTGTTCAAACATATCTAAAATCTGATTGATAATGAGCTACAATGTGAAAAAGAAAGTTCTCCCTTGTTTAAATATTTATAATTTTATATTCAACATCACCAACATTGGCTTTGGTAAAACATTATGTTTTATTTCCTCGAACTGTGTACGTAAATTTGTGTGTGTGTGTATGCATTAAAAAAAAAAAAAAATTGTAAGTAGAGCTTTTATTATGACTGCTAAGACATCGTTTTAAAAATAGCACTATGGGTTAACAAACTTTATTATCAGTATATATAAAAGAAATGCATTTTATCTTAAGTCTTGAACTTTCTGAGTTTATGCTAAAGGCTACAACAATACAGTTGATTCATTTTGTTGTAATGAATTTCCAAATATTTTACTTTGATTATTTGAACTGGATTTTTAAACCGAAAATGTTTACAATTATCTGATGCTGCAGTAACTGATTTTCTATTTGAAACATCAGGCAACAGTGAAATGGAGAGTGAAATGGAGGAGAAGAGTTCTAGGCCCAGGCCTCTGGGTGATTCTTATTAGGTTAATAGTGAAGAATAACAATCTCCTGAGTCATTTGACAGCAGGACTGCAACAAGAAACACATACACACAATCAGCCCCTAAACTGAAATCTACTTATCAATAAATATACATGGACTGTTAACCCAAGAAGGAGTTCCTTTAGAGGTTTGAGTCTACCCAGAGACACCTGGCAAGAACAATTGGGTTATCTACTTCCGAAAAAGCAGCCATAGAAAACCCTGCGAAGCATTGTTCTTCTCTGACACACATGATGTTTCCATGAGAGAGAAGTGACTTGATGGCAACAGATTATTGGTGGTTAATCCAAGAAGCCCTCTGCCATTTTGTGTTGTACATGGCAAATACTTTCAAGAGAAGTGATGGCTCCAGCAAAATAAAAAAAGACACATGATACAATTAAAATTTCTGATTGTTCTATATGATGAATACATTCACCATTTACAGAGAAAAGCTTTTGTTAAAAAAAAAAAGGGGGGGTGGGGAGGGAATTCAGGAAAAAAAAAATCTCATGAAGTAATTTTTTGGGGTGTGAAAATTAATAGCCAAAACAAAAATGTCACACAGCTGGTGAGAATGTAGCAATTACAGAGAATAAATACTGAGACAAGATGTAAAATTAGAAACTGAAAAGATTCCATTCTCAAACTGTAAGATACACCAATGTGTTGATGACATGTCACCTGATGTAGAAGACATTTTTTGTAATAAACTGAAAACAACTTCTCCATCTGGGCTGATGAGTCCACAGATTTCACCAATAATTGGGCATGCTGTAGCATTTGTAAGGTTTATAAATGCTGGTGAGATTCATTACAACCCTTTCTGCCACAGTTAACTGCCTAAATTAGGCAAACACCAAGATACATTTAATGCTTTGTCTTCCAATCTGAAAACAAAATGGCTGTCCTGAAATTACTAGGTACGCTCTTTAATGGTGTCTGGTCCAGGAAATGTTTTGCCTCTCTTAAGAAAAAAAACTCATAACGTTATTCAAATACACTGCTTCTTTCACAGTACAGTACTTGTGTCATAAATTTTTGTAGTTGAAAAGAAAATAGTTCTGGGTAATGCTACAAAGAGAACTAATATTAAAAAAACAAGAAAAACAAACAAAAACTAGTTCACTTAAAAACAATTAAGAAACCATTTGGAATCTTAGAAAAAGAAAATCTCCTATTGCGTGTAGAAATCCAGTGGCTAGTCACAGGAAGTGTTCTTAACAAGGTATTTGAGAAGGAAGTTCAATTGTAGTAGTAATTTCAAGGAAATGATTGACCATATTTTCCTGAGTGTTTAAAAGATGGAGAACAGTTGGGGAAACTAGTCTAATTAGCAGATGGTTTTTACTACTTGAACTATTTCTGTAAGTCTCTTTCAAACCCTAGAGAAAATGTTCTTATTTCAAGTGACAAGATTCTTGGATTTAAGAAGAAAAGGCATATGAAAACAATTATTTTGAAGGCTTAAATTTTGAAACGTTTCTGCTGATGTTTAAGCTGGAGTGTAGAAATGAAGTCTCAAATCATATTGATAATTATTTGGAAGAATTAAGAACATGATAGAATAATATTTTTCCTCAATTACAACACAAGTGTATGTATAACTAGTTGAGAAACACTTTTTCTGAATCTTTTGCTATATTTGAGAACTTGCCTTGTAGAGAATTGGGAAAATGTTGTTAGCTGGTTGTGCACTACAGATGAGATATACTGATTTTGCTGCAATTTCCAAATTATTACATTTGTGAACAACATTTTTCCTCTTCATCAAGTATCAAGAGCAGGCACAGAAATCGACTTGTTTCAGCTGTAAATGAATTCTGTTTTTGATGCAGAGAATCAAGTATTGTGCATCAAAAAACAAGCACATGTTTCTATTGAAGAGGTAAATTTTATTCTTAATTTTTCGAGTTCCAAAAAATATATATTTTATGCTTATATAGAAATTGCCATGTAGTCCATTCTGGCCATAGTGACCCTATAGGACAAGTAGAACTGCCCCACAGGGTTTCCAAGGAGTAGCTGGTGGATTCAAACTGCCTGTATTTTGGTTAGCAGCCAAGCTCTTAACTATTTAGTCACTAGGGCTCCTATGTCTGATAGATATACCAAGACAAATTATTGGCTCCTTTGTCTGGTATATAGACCAATAATTTTTGCCTGGTGAAGCAGATACCCCCTTTAAATTTTTTTTAAATTACCTATTTACCACTTTGCAAATTTATTTTATATTTACCTGAGAACTGTGGTTTTCCATTTATATATATACATATATATTTATAACCCAGTGCCGTCGAGTCGATTTATATAAGCACTCTTTAAATCTGGTAATTTTCCTTATAAGTGTTCTTTAAGCAGAAATTCTCTTCTGTGGATAAGTAACTTGGTACATTGTTATTAAATATTGCATTGTAAGACTATGCTATTTTCAGATGACTAGTGTTATTCATTAAAATAACCAGATATTTATCTGTGAATTTAAGATAGATTTTAACTGCCCCATAGGGTTTCCAGGGAGCAGCTGGTGGATTCAAACTACTGACCTTAACAACCAGATGCTTAACCACTGTGTCACCAGGGCTCCACAATTAAATGTAGGCACTGTTATTTAGGACTTTATACCTGTCAAAATTATCTGCATTTTGCTTTCAGTTTAATTCAGTTCTTCAAATTTACTCAGTGACAATCATATCTGGAAGGTGTCCCGTTTCCTCTTTTAAAGCAGCTTTTCTTTCCCATCAGTACACACAATTTGTACCACTCTTTCTTAAAACTTTTGCATTTATAAACATAAAAGTCTCTCTTTGATCTGTTTTTCCTACATATTTTACATCATGGAAAGTGGTGGGAATTTTTATTATTATTTTCTTTGGTTTATTATAATGATTTTGTTTTATATTGTTTTGTTATTATAATGCCTACTGCTTAAAGCAGGGTTTGTCAACCTGGGCTCTTTGACATTTTGGGTTGTCCTGTGCTTTAGAGGATGTTTAGAGCACCTCTGACCTCTACCCACTGGATCCCGATTGAATCTCTGTCCAGTTATGACAGCTGAAAATGTCTTCAAACATTGCCAAATGTCCCCAGAGGAGGAGGAAAAAAATTCACAAGAATTTTCTAAAACATATATAAAAATAGTTAAAATATCTTGCAAAAAAAGAAAATTGGGGACTTAACAATATCAGATTTCAAGATTCACTATAAAGCTGTACTAATAAAAATTACAGGATGCTTAAACAAGGATAGACACATACCCTGGAATGGAATAGATAGCCCGTGAATTGACCCATACAAATACAGCAAATAGATTTTACACAAAGGTTCAAAGATAATTCAAGAAGAAAAGGACTGTTTTTTCAATAAATTGTTGAGGAACAATTGATATTCATGGTGGGGGGAAGAAACTTGACTCTTAAAGTGAATTGGATTATAGATCTAAACTTCTGGGTGGGGGTGGGTAGAGGCATGTTTATGACCCTGGCGAACGAAGGCAGAGATTTCTTAGCCCACAAAAAGAATTAATTGTTAAAGAAGGAAAAAATGGTATGTTGTTCATCTTTAAGAATTTAAAATAGCAACTGGGAGAAAATATTCACAACCAGAACATAAAAAAAAATCTGGAACCAGAACATATAAGGAACTTTTATGACTCAGTAACAAGAGACAAACAAACTAAGACATGCACAAAAAATTGGCAAAGATTTGGACTGACACTTCACAAAATTAATTTTCCGGCATGTTTTTATTTTGGCCAATCAAAAGCCACAGCAGTCAAAAAGCACATCAAAAAAAGCAAGTATCATTAGTTATTAGGTATATGCATATTTATTCTATCAAAATGAAATAAAACCATGTATTAGCAAAAATTAATCAAGTGCCATCAAGTCGGTCCCAACTCATGGTGAATCTGTGTCTCAGTGTAGAACTGTGCATAGGGTTTTCAATGGCCATGACCTTCCAGAAGTAGATCCCCAAGCCTTTCTTCTGAGGCACTTTTTGTGATTTGAACTGCCAACCTTTGAGTTAGTAGTGAAATGTGCAACCATTTGTGCCACTCAGGGACTCCTATGTATTCACTACCCAAAACCAATTGCCACTGAGTTGAATCCGATTCGTAGTGATCCTGTAGGACGGAGTAGAACTGCCCCATAGAGTTTCCAAAGCTGTAAATCTTTACGGAAGCAGCCTGCCACATCTTTCTCCCATGGAGTGGCTAGTGGGTTTGAACTGCCAACCTTTCAGTTAGAAGCCAAGTGCTTAAACCACTGTGCCAGGAGGGCTCCCTTAGAGGCTAAATTAGAAGATTGGCAATATCAAGTATTGAGGAAGATGAGAAATAACAAAAGTTCGTGCGTTATTGGTATGAGTATAAATTCCTACATCCACTCTGAAAAACGGTTTGACAGGTTCTTATGAAGTGGAACATATTCTTTTCGTATAGCTCAGCAATTGTTTCCCATGTGAATTATGTGAATGGTTGACTTAAATTTATCAAAATGCATAGAAATTTATATTTAAAATAAGGGCATTTTGTTATGTAAAATTATACATTAAAGAAGTTTATTTTGTAAAATGATGCTTTGAGAATCAACAGAAACCGTTCTCACTTTTTTCCGATGATCAATAAAAAATTGAAATTGGGAGCTCAAGAGCAGAAGTGTTCTGGTCTAAACTAATTGTTCCCGGGTTGATTGTCGTGATCTTTAGGCTCTTCCACCTTGGAATCAAGTATTAAACATTAAGAAGAGAAAACATTGCTGTCATTTTTGTTAGCTTAACTTTTGCATATTATCAAAGGCCTTGGATTACAGAATGCCAACCATTGTCAAAACACACTGGCAGGGGGAGAATTTTATCATGCTATCTGTAAATTTATAGCTCAAGAGATATTATGCAATCTTTTGAGAGGAATCTCCTAGTAATATCTAGAAATCTTTTGGTTGCATCAGAATTAAATAATATCTATTAATTCTTTTTTTTTGATTAGCAGCTTTCTAAAAAATTGAAGTTAAACTGGTACTTGGTAACTTTATTATTTTATGTCAATGGCAATACCATATTATTCAACATATTTTAAAGCCAAATATATTTAAGTAAGATCAAATAATAACATGGCTTACTCGATGCATTCTATTATTTCCCTATATAAGGATAATAATAAAAATAAAAATTTATACTTTATGGAAGCTTTTTGTGAGTATGCAAAACTCTTTACCTTGGTGTGATGTGAGTCCAGCTTATCTCAGTGTAGTTATCTTTAGGGAAATCCTGGGTGAGAGAAACAATTGGATTTAGTATTAATTACTTCCTGATCTCACAAACATATCGTAATTTCACTGTATCATTACCGTCACGATCCATGCCATGTGTGGAGGGTACAGTCTGGGCTAGCAATATTTTCAGCATATACTGAGATTATGACAAGAATATAATCAAAATGGAGAGTGTCTTAAAATTAATTCTCAGATTGATTTCAGAAAAATGTATACATACTAGTAAAACTAGTAACTTTAAATCAAGCAAATTCTGGACTAAAATGCTATTATTCCATTAAGTTTCACAAAGAAAATGTTGCTCCTTTGCGGAATAAGTACTGAAGTCTAACGCTGTGTTTGCACTATTTTCAGGGTTTGAGTGGAGAGTGGGTATATGATATGATATACGATATATGATATGGTAAGATAATGATATGATATAGTGTAATATATATTTGTTTGTTGCTATTGTTTGCTATCCAGTCAATTCCTACTCATAGTGACCGTATATGACAGGGTAGAACTGACTCACAATGTTTCCTAGGCTATAGTCATTATTAGAGTAGGTTGCCTGGCCTTTTCTCCTGTGGAGCTGCTGGTTTTTTCTAACCGCCCGACATTTTACTTATCAGTCAGGCACTTAACCATCGCACCACCAGGGATCTTTTAATATATGTGATATAATAGTATAAACCCATTGCCATTGAGTCAATTCTGACTCACAGCATTCCTATAGAGTACAGTAGAACTGCCCCATAGGGTTTCTGAGGAGCAGCTGGTGGATTTGAACTGCTGACCTTTTGGTCAGCAGCCAAGCTCTTAACCACTACACCATCAGGGCTTCATTATTATATTCTACTATACTACAATAGTATGGTATGGTATGGTATGGTATGGTATGGTATGGTATGGTATGGTATGGTATGGTATGGTATGGTATGGTATGGTATGGTATGGTATGG
Organism: Elephas maximus indicus; assembly: GCF_024166365.1. Classification (NCBI taxonomy): domain Eukaryota; kingdom Metazoa; phylum Chordata; class Mammalia; order Proboscidea; family Elephantidae; genus Elephas; species Elephas maximus. The sequence goes on from NC_064832.1 coordinate 53,745,644, forward strand.
TATGGTATGGTATGGTATGGTATGGTATGGTATGGTATGGTATGGTATGGTATGGTATGGTATGGTATGGTATGGTATGGTATGGTATGGTATGGTATGGTATGGTATGGTATGGTATGGTATGGTATGGTATGGTATGGTATGGTATGGTATGGTATGGTATGGTATGGTATGGTATGGTATGGTATGGTATGGTATGGTATGGTATGGTATGGTATGGTATGGTATGGTATGGTATGGTACACGGTATGGTATGGTACACGGTATGGTATGGTACACGGTATGGTATGGTACACGGTATGGTATACAGTATAGTATACAGTATAGTATATAGTACAGTATAGTATAATGATATTATTTATAATTATTATTTTATAAATATCCTAATTGTTAACTTGTAATCATCTAGAATCTAGGTTCTTTAAGTGCATGGCCTTTTTGTCTAGCATAGTGTCTATCTCATAACATGTGTAAGGTAAATGCTTGTTTTCTTCTTTTGTTCTAGCAAATTCTTTGAAGACTGACACTGAGAAAAAAAAAATAATGAGACTAGAGAATTCAGTAATTTAATATGGGGATAAATTCTTCCCTATCTACTTCTGGGCAAGAGAGGCAAAGATGAGAGAATTAGAATAGCAAGGCAGAAAGGAATTGAAAAAAGACCAATTCCATAAAAAGTATTTGTATCCATACTATACGCCTCATCGGTCTCCAAACAATACCAAAGGTAACACATTTAAACATCTTCATATTTCATTTTTTTCTCCTGTTTTTTCCCCCAAACTGTTCTAGGTATTGTTTTAAATGAATTTCATTGAAATAAAAATACAGGAAAGTTAAGTACAAGAAATCTGTGGTTATTTCAAGCCTTCAGCCACTATTAGAAAGAATGGGAGAACTTAATATCTAAATATATATATATTTCATACAGTGTTGTAGATTAAATCATTACTTCCTAATTTCCTTTTTTATAAGTTTTTAAATTTCATAATTTGAAATTCAAAAATTTTAATTCCACAGGTCAGAATGATAAAAGAGATTTACAAGTATATCATAATTTACTGAAGGATGATAGAGAAATGATTTTGCCCTGTGCCTCTAATGAATATCACGGGCAGGGGAGGGGACTTGGGAGAAGGGCTGGGTAAGGTCACTCAGAGATGTTCTTGGAGTACTTACTGTCTAGGGATACTTGTGGTAATTGGGAGAGTGCACACATTGCCTCAGATCCTGCTTCTCTAAATGTCAGGTATTGAAAATCCCAGAGTAACTGCCATCTTCAGTTTGTCCATAGGGCTTATCTCCTTTTTTATACGCCTGACAGCAGACTAGTGCCCTCCAAAGTCTCCTCTTCTGTCTCACTTGTGAATCATGATACAGACATTTTGAAATGTTCTGAGAACTACTACCCTGGAAAACATGGGATTACACATAGGGAGAAAGATAGTAAATAAGTAGGAACACAAGCAATTATATGTTTTAATCACCTCAGAAATCAAGTAATTAGAACATAATTGGAGCAAAAATGGAATTTCGTATCATTGCTATCAGCTCTAAGGAGCCGTAAGTTTTACCTGTTATTCATTCTCACCTTAAGGATCATGTCCAACCCGAAGTCCCACACAGCCATTTTACTCCTAGTGAGGGCTCCAAGGGAAACCTTAAGGTTACTATGAGTTGGAATTAAGTTGACGGCAATGGGTTTGGTTTGTTTTTTTTTAATATGAACATTACAGACCATCTATTTCAATTTTTTTTTTTTTTTAACTTGGCCTAGGAAAGCCATATACTGTGTATGTTAACAGTGGAAACTAGAACACAATTGCTCTGAATGAGATCTGTTGCATTGTTAAAATGAATAATTTCTAATTCAAATGTTTCCTATTCTCTCTCTTTTTTTATTATTAATCTTTATTTCCACAAGAACAATCTTAAATCTTCATATTATGACCTTGTCTCTTTAATAATATGTTGAAAACTGGATATGGATAAAGAAAAATTTAAAAAGAATTATTAAAGATTACCGATCCATTTTCATAATTTTATGAAGTGATTCTTGACATATATTAAGCTCTTAGCTAATAATGAGTAAATACTAAACTTATGCCAGGTTTTTTTTTAATAAACCACTTGCTGTGGGTATGTTGCTCATTAGCTAGAAGGGACAGGAGCAAGACTACCTTGTCCTACTTTGTAATCATATAAATAATGAATCACGGTGACAGGCTTCTCATGGGGGACTTTGTCTGCAGTCCTTACTAATCATTCTTATACAAAACCTTTCCTGCTTAATTTATTCATTCAGTGTCAGGACAGATAGGTCAAGAGGGTGTTAGGTGTTAATCTTTTCTTAAGCCTCATTTAACACATTAGTATAACTTGTCCATTTATTCAGAATCGAAGAAAATGGATGCTGCACAGAACAAAATTCTTCTTTGCCCTCAGCGTAAATGCTTTGTAATTACATATACAGTTTATGTGTTTCAACCAATAGTATATATGTATGTACACACAGGAAGAGAGGAGATAGCTGTATTTATTTTAAGCAATCGGCTTATGTGATTGTGGGGATTGGCATATCCAAAATCTGTAAGTCAGAGGACAGATTGGAAATTCCAACAGGATGTCTACCTTAATCTTGAGGCACAATCTTTCTTAATTTTTGTTCCTAAATCCTTCAACTAATTGGTTGAGGCCTACGAACACAATAAAAGGAAATCTGCTTTCCCTAATATAGGCTAATTTAAATGTGAATCACATAAAAACTCCTTCATAACAACATCGAGACTAGTGCTGGAACAAATAACGGGGCACATAGTCTATTTACATTAACACATAAAATTAGACCTCACAAGTAGCCTGCCTTCTAAAATTTTAATTATATTTTTCAAATATGTCAGTGGCTACCTTTATAATTTGTCAGACTGTAAACAGTTTAGATAGACAAAAATTCACAACTGCACTGAATGTTATTTATTACATTTTAAAATGAAACCAGCTGCCTATATGAGTGGTACAATGTAATTTTTATTCCAATAAAACAAAGAAGTTTCAACTGCACAAATACAATAACTAATATATAGAAATCTTTTGTCAACCGAGTTGCTAAGGGGTTTAGCAGCTTTGAGCCTGTCAAAAAATAGCACTTCCATAATACTTTATTTTTATATGCCTCAATCAAACTGAATGCTCTTCAGGAAAACTGCAAATAAAATGATAAGTAGTAAGCAGTGTTAGTTACGCAGCATGAGTTTTGGGGGCAGACGACCCACACTGAAATGCCATTTTATCACATGATAGTGATACGGCCTGGGGAAATTTACTTGTCCCATATTTGACTTAGTTTCTTTATTTGTAAATAGAAATAATGACAGTCTGTTTTGAGTATATTAAGAATGATACATAGTTAGATTTTATTAAAGAACCACCCACCCACCCAACACCATCACCAGGAATTACCTGAATTAATTTAGAAAATTTATTATTTAAAGGAGTATAATGCTTTAATTTTAGCTATACTTATATCTATATCCATATCTATATTTACACATCTCTGTCCATATTTCTATATGAAGAAGTACAGCCAGAATGCTCCTTAGAAGCAAGGATGGAAAGACATCGTCTCACATATTTTGGCCATGTTATTAGGAGGGATCAGTCTCTGGTGAAGGACTTCATGCTTGGTAAAGTAAAGGGTCAGCGAAAAAGAGGGAGACCCTAAAGGAGATGGATTGATAACAGTGGCTACAACAATGGACTCAAGCATAGCAATGACTGTGAAGATGGCGCAGGACCAAGTAGTGTTTCTGTTGTACATAGGGTCACTATGAGTCGGAACCAACTCAACAGCACCTAACAACAACAACATATATCTATCTATCTCTATCTATCTATCCGTCTGTCTGTCTACCTACCGATCTACCTACCTACCTACCGATCTACCTACCTACCTACCGATCTACCTACCCACCTACCTATCTACCTACCTGTCTGTCTGTCTGTCTATCTATCTATCTATCTATCTATCTATCTATCTATCTATCTATCTATCTATCTATCTATCTATCTATCTATCTATCTATCTATCATCTATCTCTCTATCTAATCATCTATCTATCTATCATCTATCTCTCTATCTAATCATCTATCTATCATCTATCTCTCTATCTAATCATCTATCTATCCATCTATCTATCTCTCTATCATCTACTATCTAATCTATCTATCATCTATCTATCTATCATTTATCTGTCTATGTCATCCAGGTATTAGGAGCCCTGGTGGTGCAGTGGTTAAAGAGATAGATGGTGAATTAGCTACATGAAAATCTCTTTGTTGATATATTGTCTTGTTTTTCAGTAAGTTCTTCCTCTTCTTCTTTTTTTTTTACTAGAATTACTTTCAATGATGCTTTCATTAATAAAATGCTTTCAGTTTAAAATTTACTTTTGAACATAATATTTATAAATACAATGCATATTTTGAGCATATTTTATATAAGTTTCTTAGATTCTTGGAATACCATGAGAATAAGATAGGTGAGTCTATGCTTTGACAACAACATCACACATATTCAATAGGCACCTCTAAGTGTGCAAGACTTTATTTCAAACTAGGTAACATACAGAAAATAATTTACTATCCTTTTTTTAATTTGAATGGATAGCAGTCTTAATTATATAATAAGATATAGAGGACATGAAGTTTAATTCTTGCTCATTAACTACTACTTAATTTTTTAAATTTATTTTTCCTCACTTCACTGAGACTGTGAATAAGATGAAAAGAAAAAAAAAGGTATTTGCAGTCAAATAATAAACACCTTTGTCTTTCATGTACAAGGTAAAAATTCTAATTAATGTTACTTTTAATATCTTCCAGGTTTTTAAACCATCCTTCAGTTTGTTTCATTTTACTCATTACTGCAAGCATATTTCAAGCTACACCTTTCTGTTATCAACAGTGCATCTGCGATTTACCTCAATACAATCTGAAAAGTCAAGAACAAATACATTGTTACAAATTACCATTCTTTAGCCTTAAGAAATAACATAGTTGGACTTGAGCTTTTCTACCTTCATTATTTTCTACGTCTATATTGAGAAATAATTAGAATGGATGCAATAATATACATTTGATAATTTGTTTTCATTAGCACAAGGTAAATAGTTTAAACACAGTTCCGCCTTTGACTTGCTCTTAATTTGTTCAGTTTGATAAATTAAGCACTTGGAAAAATAAATTTACAGATTAACATAAGAAACCATTTGATGGTTTCTTTTAAGTTTGTGAATCATTCTGTAACTGCTTAACAGTTTCAGGAGACACGGAATAGGACAGTTAAAGGTAACTAAACAGACAGTAATCAGGGGCTTCGAGGTTCGTTTTTAATTCAGTCTTACCATGTGACTGAATTCAAATCCTCAATTTCTAATCTGGAAAAAGTGTCATAAGTAAAATCTAATTGACTCAAGTGTTGTACAAATAAATGTAGGTAACATAAGGAACCTAATTAAATACCTGACACACGATAAAAAAAAAAAGCACTTAAATAACAATTGATACTAAACAACAGTATTTTATTAAATGATAATGTCTTCATATTGTGACCTATTTAAAATAATTAAAATCAGTTTGAATAAAGTTGCTTTTTCAAAAACAGACCTCAGTTATCCAAGAACCTTGATTTGTATATTCTTGTTATAATTGTTGGTACATCATATATTTACTTAAATTATATTATTTTCTCTGAATGAATACATGCCCATTCATTCATAAACTTAAATTGTCCTTACTTCACTTGTAATAATTGAAAAAAAATTATGCCGTCATATGCTTTTTAAGGCTCCTTAAAATGTTATAAACCAAAACAACGAAACCCACAGCCATGGAGCTGATTCTGACTCATAGTGACCCCATAGGGTTTCCAAAGCTGTAAATCCCTACAGAAACAGACCACCATATCTTTCTCCCATGGAGCGGCTGATGGTTTTGAACTGCTGACTTTTCTGTCAGCAGTCGATTCTTTTAGCCACTGTGCCACTAGGGCTCCTTTAAAATATAATGCTAAATGCTGAACACTGAAATCAGAATTTGCTTTGGAAGATCATAATATCATACACTATATCTTTCGAAAAAAAGTTTTTCTGATTTCATATTTTTTTGTAAAATGTATATATTTAAAGTTATCTTTGTAATTGGGTGAAAACATTAAGTCATCATGCTGTGCTCTGTTTTCCAAGCATTGGTCCAAAAAATCGTATTATTTGTAATTTTTACCATGTCAAGTCCATTTTAATTATTGATCTTACTAAACTGTGCAAATTAAAGTAAAAATGAACACTTAGTGTTTTCCAGATGACTCAGCTCCATATTTCATGCTTCGATGTGCCTCCTGTACTGGAAATATAGATGTTAACATTAGATAGAATTTACAAATAATAAATACAGAGCTTGATTAAAAGGAGAAATCAGCATATCAGAAATCAATTCAAAACAAAAAACAGTGCATGGGGGCTAGAAGGCAGCCTGAGAATAGAGACTGAAAAGTTGGCTCCTACTTAGTCAGAGACACCTAAAAATTGTCCTTTATCAAGTTAAACACTAATGACGTAGAAGGATGTGCTTACCGCCCATCAGAAAACACTAGACAAAGATAGAGAAATAGCAAGAGAAAATACATTACAAAAAAACCCTATCAGTCAAACTGAGAAAATAAATCAAAATTCCAATATCGCATGAATAAATCTAGCTCTAAGAACTAAAGGAAAAAAAAAAAGGAAAACGAAAACATACACAAATTTAGTATAAATTAACTCCTAGTGAATCTAATTTTATTAAAGAATCTGCCAAATATTTAAAAGTATGTTTTGGAGACTACATGTAATTGGGAACGAAGCCTTCCATAAGAGGAAAAATAATTTATAATAAAAACACAAATTGGGTATGAAGTATGTAGAATAGATTCTGAGGCTGTAGACTATATGTAATGGAAATTGTAGAAGGAAGTAATTGAAAGAACAGCCTAGTCTCAATTTACAGAATTTACAAATCTGGAAAAAGACAGACTATAGTAATGCCAATCATCATTAATGATACATGCATAATACAGAGGCTTAACATTTTTCACTCTGCTGAAAGAAATGTCTACTGAAAATTATACCCCAACTGATTAATACATTTTAAAGACATAATAGTAACTGAAACATGCTCTAAGGTTCTAACCACAATAGCATTTTTATTTCCAAAATGTCTTAGACACTTGAACATATGGTAATTGTTTAGAGCTCATGAAAGTTCTCAGAATAAATTAGCTTATCTTTAATTTTACTCAAGGAAAGTAACTGAAAGGCTGGGCATTAAAAGTACAATATTTTATTATAATAATGATGGTGGTGATGATAAAACATGATAAAATAATAAAGTAGGATTTTTACCAGATTCTCATGTACTAGAAATATAATAATTAACTTGAATGCAATCAATTTCCATACCCATAGAAACAGACATAAAAAACATTAAAAAGGAATTCTTTGTTTTTTTTTTTAATTTATTTCTATTTTTATAAGGAATAAAGTATATTTTAACACGAGGTATAAAAAATATACTTCATTTTTTTGCCTACTGGCTGGAATATACCCTAAAAAAAGTAAATAAATAAAATAAAGTACTGAATGTTCTTAGTATGGATATGAATAAGAATTCTGATAGAAGGAAATCTATAGAAATGAAAAATTATCACAGCTACTGATAAATTTAAGAACAATCATGTAGGAGTTTTATTATATCACAGAGGAGATAGTGATAGACATTTTAGAGAGGTTCCAAAGAAAATCTTTTCTAATTGGATCTGGAAAGTGAGTTTAGTGTTACCACAGATGACAAAAATCAGGAAATAGTCTAGGTGAACACACTCTAGGAGTAGTAATCCATATGCAAAAGAAACAGATAAAGGTGAAAGGATATGGCTCACTTATGAGTAAAAAAAAAAAAAAAGGTGAAAGGATGTGGCTCACTATGAGTAGCCAGGGTTAATAAGGCTGAGTCTCATATTTAAAATTACTGCCTCCCCAATTTTGGAGATACTGACATTTTAGTTTTAAAACTGTGAGTGGTTAAATGAAATAAATTTTAAATGCCAAGGTGATGATTTTACTGCTTGTAGATAGCCTGGAAGCTATCTATACTCTTTTTTTTTTTTTCTACAAAGTCTGTTTTAGCTGTATAATAATTTATGTTTATAAAAGTAAGTATACATATTTAAACATAAGAATATATAAATAAATAAATTGTATTTTTTGTAAAGACATTTGGATTTTAGGAAAAAAATAAGGGGATATTTCTTTTTTTATTATTGTACTGTGTTTTGGGTAAAAGTTTACACAGCAAATTAGGCTCCCATTTAACAATTTCTATACTTTTTTTTTTTTTTTTACTTCTATACATATTGTGTTCAGTGACATTGGTTGTATTTTTCACAACATGTCAGCATTCTCATTATTTCCTATCTGGTTGTTCTGTTTCTATTAATCTAACTTCCCTGCCACCCTTTACCATCTCATCTTTGCTTTAGGGTAAATATTGACCATTTGATGTCATACAGATGATTATTTAAAGGAGTACAGTACAAACAGGTGAAAGTGTTTATTTTATGGGCCATCTATTATTTGGCTGAAAGGTGACCTCCAGGAGTGGATTAAGTTCCTAATTTAAAGGATATTACAGGGTGATAGTCTTGAGGGAATCCTTTAGAGGTCCAGAAAGTGTGATTTTTTTTTTAGGAGTTTGATGTTTGTTCTACATTTTTCTCCCATTCTATCGTGGACCATCTACTGTGCCTCTGGCCAGAACAGGTGTCAGTGGTAGCCGTGCACCACCCAGTTCTTCAGTCACAGGATAGATGAGACCATAGTTCATGTGAGTTCTTAGTCCTGTAGACTAGTTTCTTACCTGAGTCTTTGGTTTCCTTCTTTCTTTTTTGCTTGAGATAAATACAGACTACTGATCGTATCTCAGATGGTCACTTGCAAGCTTTTAAGACCCCAGGTGCTACTAACCAAACTAGGTGTGATATATTGAGTTATGTCCCCCCAAAATGTGTGTCAACTTGGCTAGGCCATGGTTCCCAGTATTGTGTGATTGTTCACCATTTTGTCATCTGATGTGATTTTCCTGCGTGTTGTAAATCCTACCTCTATGATGTTAACAAGGTAGGATTAAAGGCAATTTTGTTAATGAGGCAGGACTCAATCTACAGGATTAGGTTGTTTTAAGTCAGTCTCTTTGGAGATACATAAAAAAGAGGAGAGCAGAAAGACAGGGGGGCCTCATACCACCAAGAAAACAGTGCTGGAAGCAGAGAGCGTCCTTTATACCTAGGGTCCCTGTGCCTGCAAAGGTCCTAGACCAGGGGAAGATTAACGTCAAGACCTTCCCCCAGAGCTGCCAGAGGAAGAAAGCCTTCCCCTGGAGCTGGCACCCTGAATTCAGGCTTCTAGCCTCCTAGCCACTGAGAGAATAAATTTCTCTTTGTTAAAGCCATCCACTTGTGGTATTTCTGTTATGGGAGCACTAGATAACTAAGACAGTGAGATTTAAAGCCATATCTTTATGAATTGTTTTATGCCAGTTGACTGAGTTGTCCACCAAGACTATGGTCCTAAGCCCTCAAACCCAGTAAACTGGACCCAAGAGCTGTTTAGTTATGTCTAAAAAGTATCCACAATTATGCCACCATGTGCTTTATAACATGTATGATTATATATTTATATATTCAGTACACACAAACATGTATATGTATATACTTACACATACACCTATACATGTGCACCCATATACTCACATGTGCCTTCCTATACATATATATGCATACTATGTAAACAACTATATATTTTTGTTTTTTATTATTGTTGGTACAAAGTTGTACACACAGCATTTATCAAAATTTTTGTGTACTTTTTTTTTGGAAAATTTGCAGCTCATGTTAATTCCTCAAACAAAAATTTATGCACATATTGTTATGTAACACTAGTTGCAATCCCCACAATGTGACAGCACACTCCCTCTTGCCAACCTGGGTTTCCAGTGTCCATCCAACTAGCTCCTGTCCCTTCTTGACTTCTCATCCTGCCCTCTGACAGGAGCCACCCATTTGGTCTCGTGTATCTTCTTGAACTAAGAAGCATACTCCCTACAAGTAATACTATGTGTTTTGTGGTACAGTCTAATCCTTGTCTGAAGAATGGCTTCAGGAGTGGTTTTAGTTCTGGGTTAGCAAAGCATCTGGGGCCATGTTTCAGGGGTTCCTCCATCTCGGTTAGACCATTAAGTCTGGTCTTTGTAGGTGAATTTGAGTTCTGGTCCATACTTTCCTCTCACTCCCTCAGGGATTCTCTGTTTTGTTCCCTGTCAGGGCGGTCATTGGTGGTAGCTACACCATCTAGTTCTTCTGGTCTCAGGCTGACATAGTCTCTGGTTTATGTGGCCCTTTTGTCCTTTGGGATAATATTTTCCTTGTGTCTTTGGAGTTCTTCATTCTTCTTTGCTCAAAGTGGGTTGGGACCAATTGATACATCTTAGATGGCTGCCCTAAAGCTTTTAACACCCCCAGATGCTGTACCCCAAAGTGGGATGCAAAACATTTTCTTAATAAACTTTGTTACATCAATTGACCTAGCTGTCGCCTGAAACCATGGTCCCCAGAACCCAGTCCCAGCTACTCTGTCCCTCAAAGTGTTTGATTGTGTTCGGGAAACTTCTTAGCTTTTGGTTTAGTCCAGTTGTGTACTTCTTATTGTAATCATTTACTTTGGTCAAATTGTGCAGACTTCAGCTATATGGGGTAAAGGAGTACTTCTTGACAAAAATACCAAATCACATGAATAAATCTAGTTGTAAAAACATTTACAAATATAAATAGGTATATATATTCCTAGTGAAATTTATTTTATTAAAAAATCTGACAAAACTTTACAAGTATGTTAGGAGATTAAATGTAACTGGGGATGAAGGGTTAGCTGTTGGTCTGTAACCAGTTCAACCTCTACTAGGTTCTCTTGGGCAAAGGAAAAAAAAAAAAAAACTAGAAAGAAATGATTTAAAATCATTTTGTTAAATAAAAAACAAAAACTACAAAACCATAATTATTTGGGAAAATGAAGTCAATTTTGAAATTTCTGTCACAGATGCAACTCTTTTACCAGGTTCACAATTGTATAGAAAAGAAGTGTTTGAAATTACTTAACTCTTCAATTTAACTTATCTTGAGCCATAAAAAACTCTCAGGGATCCAAGTTTTAAGTTTTTCTCACACAATAAATACCAAGAAGATGGGTTAAATACCATTAATTACATATGCAAGCATTGGCACAAATGAGTAAATAATTTGAGACTGTTGCAGCATATATGAGGAGTCCATTTCTTTTTATGGCAGAATAATTCTTCATTGTATGTATACACCACAATTTGTTTATCAGTTCACCTGTTGATGGGCATTTAGGTTGTTTTCTTCTTTTGACAATTGTAAATAGTGCTGCAATGAACACTGATGTACAAACATTGAAATGTTTGTATTCCTGTTTTCAGTTTTTTTCCTAAGAGTGGAGTTGCAGGATTGATGGCACTGGGTTTTTTTCATGGTAAATCTATGTTTACCTTCTTAAGGAACTCCAAACATTTTCCATTAAAACAAAAACATTGCCGTGAAGTCAATTCCGACTCATAGCGACCTTGTAGGACAAAGTAGAACCTCCCCATAGGGTTTCCAAGGAGTGCCTGGTGAATTCGAACTGCTGACCCTTGGGTTAGCAGCCATAGTTCTTAACCACTACACCACCAGGGTTTCCATTTTCCATAAAAAAACAAAACAAAACCCAGTGCCATATAGGCTCTACCATTTTGCAATCCCACCAGCAATAGCAGAGGCTTCCAATTTCTCCACATCCTCACAAATATCTATTGTTTTCTGTTCTTTAATCATAGTCATCTTACTGGGGTGATGTCACATCTCGTTTTGGTTTTGATTTGCATTTCTCTAATGACCCATGACTCTAAGCATCTTTTCATGGGCTTCTTGGCCATTTGTATTTCGTCTCTGGTAAAATGTCTTTTAAAGTCCTTTGCCCATTTTTTAATTAAGTTGTTTGCCTTTTTGTTCCTAAATTGTTGTTGATATAAAAAAAAAAATATTAACAAAAAAAAATATTAGGTGCTGTCAAATAGATTTCTACTCATAACGCCCCCACGTGACAGAGTAGAACTGCCTCATAAGGTTTTCTTGGCTATAATCTTTATGATAGCAGGTCTTTCTCCCGCTGAGTTACTATGTAGGGTTTGAAATGCTAACCTTTCTGTAAGCACCCAAGCACTTAACTGTTTGCGCCAATAGGGCTCCTTTTTTAAGTTGTAGGTGTTCTTACATATTCTAGATAGAAAAACCTTTATCAGATACATACTTTCCAATTTTTTTTTCCCTAATATGTAGATAGTATCTTTGTTGATAAGATTCTTTGGTGAACAAATATTTTTCATTTTAATGAAGTCCCATTTATCTATCTTGTCTTTTGTTGCTTTTGGTGTCATATCTAAAAATTCATTGTTAACTACTAAGCTAGGAGCATTATCCCTAAGTTTTCTTTTAAAAGTTTTATGGCTTTAGTTCTTAAATTTAGGTTTTCGATCCATTTTGAATTAATTTTCACATATGAGTTATCGGTATAGCTCTATTTTTTTTATATGTGGAAATCCAGTTGTCCCAGAGACTTTTGCCCCCCCCATTCAATGGACTTAGCATCTTTGTGGAAAATCAATTGACAATTGATTTGTGTCTATTTATGGATGCTTAATTCTATTCCATTGATCAATATGTCTATTATTACACCAGTACCACAGAAACGAATAACCAGTTGCTATTGAGGCAAATCCCATCTATGGTGACCCCGTATTTGTCAGAGTAAAATTGCTCAATTGAGTTTTCCAAGGCTGATTTATTGGAAGTAGATCCCCAGGCCTTTCTTCCCAGGCACCTCTGGGTGGACTCAATTTGCCAGCGTTTTTGTTAGCAACCGACCTCTTAACCATTTGTGCCACCCAGGGGCTCCACATCAGTATCAGACTATTGCAATTCACTCTTGAGTGTTAGTCTCCATGATACACATATCAACTTCTTGTGCAAATGAGTAGTGAGTTTAAGTTAAATCATATTCATCTTCTAAAAACATTTTCAGAGGGAACACTGTATTCATACTTTGGAGTAGAATATAGAGGTATCAGTGGAAATTTATCACAGGGTGGATGTTCATATTAAAGTGGACAATGTTTAGGATTTAATATTTTATAAAATATTTGGGAGAATTGGAATTTACATTAAAAAAGGCTAAGTAAGGGGAAAATAGTTTTGATTACCACATACACAAAATGGCAAACAAACTATTATGACATTGTCTACATAAGCAGTGGAAAGATAAAGGGAGAACATATTATGAAAAAGAGAGTAGGAGAATGTTTTCTTCACAAGCTCAGTGAGAAGAAGGAATACTGATGGAAACATTTTAGATGAAACTAAAAGTTATTTAAGAAGTATTGTGGTAATTATTTATGGAATAATAATATAAATTAAATTAAAGTTGAAGCTTTACATGGAGTCTTAGTTATCTAGTGCTGCTTAACAGAAATACCGCAAGTGGATGGCTTCAACAAGTAGAAATTTATTCTCTTTTAGTGTGTTGTTGTTGTTAGGTGCTGTCGAGTTGGTTCTGACTCATAGTGACAGAATGAAACAATGCCTGGTCCTGCACCATCCTCACAATTGTTGTTATGTTTGAGTCCATTGTTGCAACCACTGTGTCAATCCATCTCATGGAGGATCTTCCCTCTATTTTACCAAGCATGATGTCCTTCTACAGGGGCTGATCCCTCCTGACAACATGTCCAAAGTATGTGAGAGGTAGTCTTGTCATCCTTGCTTCTAAAGAGTGTTCTGGTTGAACACTTTCCAAGACAGATTTGTTTGTTCTTTTGGCAGTCCATGGCATATTCAATATTCTTTGCCTACAGCACAATTCAAAGGTGTCAAATCTTCTTCTGCCTTCCTTATTCGTTGCCCAGCTTTTGCATGCGTATAAGGTCACTGAAAACACTATGGTTTGGGTCACGTGCACCTCAGCCTTCAAGGTGATATCTTTGCTTTTTAACACTTTAAAGAGGTCTTTTGCAGCAGATTTGACCAATACAATGCGTCTTTTGATTTCTTGACTGCTGGTTTCAGGAGTGTTGGTTGTGGATCCAAGTAAAATGAAATTCTTCACAACTTCAATCTTTCCTTCATTTATCATGATGTTGCTTACTGATTCAGTTGTGAGGATGTAGTTTTCATTATGTTCAGGTTTAATCCATACTGAAGGCTGTGGTCATATTACAATAGGCTAGAAATCTGAATTCAGGGTGCCAGCTCCAGGGGAAGGCTTTATGTCTTTGTTAGCTCTGGTGGAAGGCCCTTGTCATCATTCTTCCCCTGGTCTAGAAGCATCTCAGTGCAGGGACCCCAATTCCAGAGTGCACTACTTTCTTGGTGTTGTAGGTCTCCATGTCTCTCTGCTCATTTCTTTCTTTTATATCTCAAAAGGGATTGACTTAAGACATAAACTAATCTTGTAGATTGAGTCCTGCCTCATTAAGATAACTGTCTCTAGTCCCACCTCATTAATATCATAGAGGTAGGATTTTCAACACATAAGAAAATCACGTTGGGTGACAAAAGTGTGGACAATCATACAATACTGGGAATAATGGAGTAGGAAAGTTGGCACACATATTTTGGGGGGACACAATTTAATCCATCACAGATGGATAAATGACTATTTTAGGATTACTTTCACTTTCAAATAAATGCAGCCATTTTAGGAAACTCACATCCTACTTTCTTACTTCAATAGATTAATTTTCCACGTTTGTATATAGTCATTAATCTTAGATTATTGGTGCTTCAAATTGGTGCCCAAGAAAAATAAAATGTTTTGGAAGTATTGTGCTGTGATATTATGATTATAACTTGTTATAAATGTTTTTGTGTAGTATATTATTTCTCTTCATTGAAAACAGTACTCATTGTTCTCATATATGGGGAGGAACTTGACAAACAAAAGTGTTTTACTCCTAGTGATTTGGTGTTCAGAATTTTCTTTTATAATCCCGAGTATTGCCAGATAAATATAGATAGACATAAAATAGAGATATATATGTAATACCTCATGAATCAAATTTCATTAAAAAAGGTATTTTATTCCTAATGTTTCTAAATTACATGAAATTTTCAATGTTTGAATGGACATTTTCTGAAAGTAAAATTTATAAATAATGTGAATGGGAGACTCAAATAATATTTTAAATGTTTAATCAAAAAATCATTTGACATGCTTCACCATTCGGTGAAGGAGTGTAATGACAGAGGTTACTATTAGCTAAGTTGGTCAATGAACATGGTCTTTGTGGGGAAAAAAATCAAGCTGAGTCCTGAAACATGAGATACAATCAGCCCTGTGAGGAGCAGCAGATAAAGAGGTATCTTAGGAAAAATCAAATTACCGAACAATATCATTAATATCACAGGCAAGTAAAATTTTGCAGATCATTCAAAAGAAGCTGCAGCATAATATTGAGGGAGAACAGCCAGAAATTCAAGCCAGATTCAGAAGAGGATGTGGAACCAGGGATATCATTGCCGATGACAGATGGATCTTGGCTAAAAGCAAAGGATATCAGAAAGATGTGTACTTGTGTTGTGTTGACTATGCAAAGACATTCACTGTGTGGATCCTGACAAATTATGGATAACATTGTGAAGAATGAGAATTCCAGAACACTTGTGCCCATGAAGAAACTGTACATGGATGAAGAAGCAGTCATTCAAACAGAACAAGGAGATACTGCATCGTTTAAAGTCAAGAAAGGTGTGATTGCAGGAGGTAGAAAGAAACCTGAAAAAAAAATCTGCAAAAGAAATGCAATAACCTTTTATCATCTTCTTGCAAAAAGGTTCATTTGTGTACAGAAATAAAGAGACTGTTTCCTTATTTAATCAAACACTTTTGGCAAAGATAAATCCAAGTTTTCTTTATCGGATCCACAGTGATTGTTTAATGTCCGAGAGAAACAAGGTTAAAAATGTCATGAATCGAGAGAAGTT
Source organism: Elephas maximus indicus (assembly GCF_024166365.1). Classification (NCBI taxonomy): domain Eukaryota; kingdom Metazoa; phylum Chordata; class Mammalia; order Proboscidea; family Elephantidae; genus Elephas; species Elephas maximus. The sequence continues at coordinate 53,761,824 of NC_064832.1, forward strand.
TAGCTTATTTTTTATGTTTAGTTTCTAGTTTTTTATAGTTAGTGTTTACTAACATACCCAAAAGCAAAACAAACCCATTGCGGTAGAGTCGATTCCGACTCATAGCGACCCTATAGGGCAGAGTAGAAGTGCCCCATAATGTTTGAGTTTTCTGAAGTTTTTATTTAAAATTTATTTTTTTCTTTTGTGGAAATATGCAAACATCCCTTTTTGAAGCAATGACAGATATATGTGGACAAAAATGTGATTTTTGTAGACATATGTTTCTATAAACTTTACTTTCTTCAATATAAATCAGCTTTATCTAAAATTGTCTTTGTTTCATTTGTGAAAGTTAATGATATGATAATAAAAAGATCTTGCAAAGGGATAGGCTATCACTTTAGAGTTACAATTTATAATTCAGTTTAACCAGCGAAATTTTAAATTGGCCTTTGAGTACTATGAAATTGTCTCATATAACTTGGCAACTCTGTTAGTTCATTGCACAATTAACTGAATAATGTGTCTTGTGCCCAGAAATCTCCAGTCACAACTCAATGTAACAAGTAGTTTGGGGTTTCATAATTGTAAACTTAAATATGTGTGATTAACTGTCAATTTATAAATCAGAATTTATATATTTATGCCATTAGTTGACTCCAGAGTATCAATTTTGCTTCATATTATATTTCACTAAGGAGTTAAGAATTTCAATTCTGCTATCAAGCCAATATTTTGGAAATAGCAATACCAAAAACAGTAAAAACAGTACAGGGTACTTAATTACTTTCCCATCTCTAAGTGTTACGTCTAAACATGAAGCTTACTTTTCAGACTCTATATTTACATTTACATTTTGTCCATCACATTTAGAACCTCTAAATGGGCTCGATCCACCAATATCAATATACTGTGTAAAATTGTGTAAATAACCACCCAAAATCTTGTTTTTTTTTCCTTGTCTTCTTTATACACATGCATTTGAAATTTGTCCTTTAATTCTTGATTATTAACTTAGCATACCTTACCAAATAATAATTTGCTCCTATTTATTTAAGTTTTAGTGGTTTTCTTCAGCTTGTTTTAGACGTTAATTCTCAACAGGTACGTGTTATAAACAGACATTTTGGATTTCAACATCATGCTGTTGGACTAGTTGAATTTATGACCCACCACAACAAAAGTAGATTTAGAGAAGTATGTTATTGACTTTCTGGGTTAATTATATGTTTCAAAAAAATGGAACGGGTTTTCTTTGCTAAAAAGTAGAATAAGATCCCCTATCAAAACAACTCTTTGAAAAAAAAAAAAAAAGCTAAATTATTTTTGGTTTATAAACAAATATTCTTGTAGTTAATATCTGAAACAATGTTTTAAAATTTCTGCTAGACTTACTTCTTAAGAATTCCTGGGACAAAAGTCTCTCACAACCTTGACTATGCTGAACTGTATTTGTTTTTACTCTTAGATTCTGACAGATTTTATAAAGTAATAAAAGAATCTCAAATCCTTCAATTTCAAAATTCTACCTCATATTTGAATGGTAACAAGATTATAATCTGCATACATAAAAAACTTCCGTATACTTTTTATTCATCTGTTGAAAATCATAGTATGAACATGCAAACAAATAACATTAATATGAAAAAGTCTACAAGGCTTAAAATAGAAGACTAACATGGTCACCTGCTTTTGTTTGGTCTAATTCTGGTATAAAATATGAGCAAACACTATTCCTTTTTTGATATAGAGTAAATTTTAATATGATAAGGGAGCCACATACCTATAGACACAAGCTTGACCCAGACTTTTTAATTCCTTTTCAGTCTGTTCACCCATCAGAAGTTGGTGTTACTCTTCCTTCCAATCTGTTCAATAATATCACACAAATACCCAAAAGAACGAACACAAAATTACTGTGAAGCATATGGTGCTAGAGATCAGAGTGTTAATGGGTTTGGGGATGATTTCTCCTTTTCATCCCCTCTGCCTGCAAAGAGGAATCATGGACATGAATAAAAAACAATGTGACTTCCAAAACAGTAAAAGTGAAAAAAAAACTCTTCACCACCGTGTCAAAACTTTAAGGTTATTTTGTAACTGCCTTAAAAAAAAGTCAGAAAACCACAGAAAGGAATTTATTTTTGGTGAATTTATTTTTATTTATGGAATAAAATTATAGTAAAAGCTTTTTTTATTGTTTCTTATTTCAGGCTAAAGAAGACATTGATATTTAATCCCGTGTTAAATTTAAATATTAAATATCCACTTTAAACACTATGATTGCAGGAGGTAGAAAGAAATCTGAAAAAAAATCTGCAAAAGAAATGCAATAACCTTTTATCATCTTCTTGCAAAAAGGTCCATTTGTGTACAGAAATAAAGAGACTGTTTCCTTATTTAATCAAACACTTTTGGCAAAGATAAATCCAAGTTTTCTTTATCGGATCCACAGTGATTGTTTAATGTCCGAGAGAAACAAGGTTAAAAATGTCATGAGTCGAGAGAATTTTAGCTTATTTTTTATGTTTAGTTTCTAGTTTTTTATAGTTAGTGTTTACTAACATACCTAAAAGCAAAACAAACCCATTGCGGTAGAGTCAATTCCGACTCCTAGCGACCCTATAGGGAAGAGTAGAAGTGCCCCATACTGTTTCCAAGGAGCGCCTGGTGGATTCCAACTGCCGACCTTTTGGTTAGCAGCCTTAGCTCTTATCCACTAGGCTACCAGGGTTACCATTTACTAACACAGATATGCATAATTTGAATCTGTGCCAATAAAAAGTATTTCACACATTTACAGAAGAACCATATGTATTCAGGGAAGTCATGCAGTTATAGCATTATCTGCCCCTCGTATGTGCAAGGACTTGGAAGAAGGGGCTACATAAAATTTAATTGAATATTTTTTAAATAGTGAATAAGCTAATAGTGCATATTGATAGTTTATGTATTTGAAACAATAAGCATATTAGTCTTAATATTTATTATTTTATCCAAGTATGCATTGTGTTATCTATAAAAATACAGCAGTCACAATTATCTTAATAAACTGTTTTGATGATCAATATTTCTACCCTATTTCTGAAAAATACAAAACCAAAAAACCAAACCCGTCGCTGGCGAGTCGATTCTAACTCATAGGAACCCTATACGACGGGGTAGAACTGCCCCATACGATTTCCAAATAGCGCCTCGGTGGATTTGAACTGCCAAGCTCTGTGGTTAGTAGCCCGTAGCTCTTAATCACTACACCAACAGGGTTTCCAAACAATACAACGACCTTAGAATGTTTTAACTCTAACTCTCTACCCACCGTCGTCAAGTGGATTCTTGCCACCCTGTAAGTCAGAGAAGAACTGCACTACAGCGTTTCCGAGGCTGTAAATTCTTCACAGGAGCAGACTACCACATTTTTTTCCTGGAGGCAGCTGATGGATTAGAACTACTGACCTTTCAGTTAGCAGCCGAGCTCTTTAACCACTGCACCACCAGTGTTTCTGGCCCTCTGGACCTACATGTATTCTATTACCATGATCTATTTCAGTTCTAAAAATACAAAGGTTATTTGGAGAGCAATTACTTAGGGCAATACAACTCTACTAAAATGAAACCTTTCCCCTGCCAGAAGCTCTGTTCCAAGGTTTTGTGTCCTCTGTTGCATTCTCCTGCTTATTTTTTAATTGACAAAATGATCTCCTGAAGCATCTTGTATACTGTTATATACTAAGTATTCTGTGTATATAGAAATTTCTCAGACTCCTGAAGGTGCTACTTAGTTTAAAGTAAGGTCATATCCTCTTGATTTTGTACTTTTGAGTTTCAAAAATGCTTTTACACATCAGAACCCTAGTGGTGTAGTGGTTAACAGCTATGGCTACTAACCAAAAGATGAGCAGTTTGAATCCAGCAGGCCCTTTTTAGTAACCTTATGGGGCAGTTCTACTCTGACCTCTAGGATCACTATGAATCTTAGTCACTTCTCTACTTCCTTCTTAGGAAAGGAAAAAGCAAAGGAAAAAGGAAGAGAAAAAGGAAAGGAGTGTGTCGGGGTTATATACTTTGACCATACTTATTCAATCTGTATGCTGAGCAAATAAGTTGGGCTGTATGAAGAAGAATAGGGCATCAGGATTGGAGAAAGACTCATTAACAACCTACGTTATGCAGATGACACAACCTTGCTTGATGAAAGTGAAGAGGACTTGAAGCACTTACTGATGAAGATCAAAGACTACAGCCTTCTGTATGGATTACACCTCAACATAAAGAAAACAGAAATGCTCACAACCAGACCAAGAAGCAACATCATGATAAATGGGGAAAAGATTGAAGTTGTCAAGGATTTCATTTTACTGGGATTCACAACCAATACCAGTGGAAGAAGCAGTCAAGAAATCAAAGTATGCATTGCCTTGGGAAAATGTGCTACAAAAGACCTTTAAAGTGTTAAAAAGCAAAGATGTCATCTTGAAGACTCAGGTGCGCCTGATCCAAGCCATGGTGTTTTCAATCACCTCATATACATGTGAAAGCTGGAAAATAAATAAGGAAGACCGAAGAAGAGTTGACAGCTTTGAATTATGGTGCTGGTGAAGAATATTGACTATACCATAGGCCGCCAAAAGAACAAACAAATCTGTCTTGGAAGAAATACAACCAGGATACTCCTTAGAAGCAAGGATGGTGAGACTAGCTCTCACATACTTTGGACATGTTATCAGGAGGGATGAGTCCCTGGAGAAGGACATCATATTTGATAAAGTAGAGGGTCAGAAAAAAAAAAGGAAGACCCTCTAGGAGATGGATTGACACAGTGGCTGCAACAATGGGTTCAAGCATAACAATGATTGTGAGGATGGTTTGGGACCAGGCAGTGTCTTGCTCTGTTGTAAGCAGGGTCGCTATGAGTCAGGACTGACTTGAAGGCACTTAACAACATATTACCTTTCCAAATGTTATCATAATATTTTATGTATATTCTTTAGTGACATCAACCTATGATGTATCTTCTTTTTGTTGCTCTCATATACTTTTATTGCCTTTATTAAGCCAAAATGAGTTTTTCCCCTCACTATTCTCTTTAAAAATTTACCTATTTTAGAATTATTGTTCCATGAATGTTTGATAGAAGTCATATATAAACCAGGTAAGCACAATGTCTTCTTCATAGAGAGATTAAAAATTAGACATTCAATTGCTTTCATTATTATAGGACTGTTCATATATTCCTCTTCTTGATGACTGAAATTGGGACTCTACATTTTCCCAATAATTCATACATTTTGCATAAATTTTTAAATCATTGCATTTATATTAATTGCAAAAGGTGTCAAGGTCAGAACTATTTCAAAATAACATTCCTTTTTCGATATTACAATTTTTATCTCCCTCTAATTTGGTAATTATTTCTCCACTTGTCTGATTAATGGTTTTTTTTTTTTTCTTGTCTGAATAAGTAGTGTTTTCTTTCTCTTATTATTTGATCAGTTTTGCCAGTTTTTAAAAATATTTTAGGCTTTTCAAGAAACCAATTTTTTTCATCCTTTTTATTGTATCCTTATATTGTTTCTTTAGTTTCTACTCTTATGTGTATTAATTTTTTCTTTATACTTTCTTATGATAGAAAGTTTCCTTTTGGTTGATATATCTCCCTTCAATCTTTGTTGTAAACTTTTTGTGTGCTTACATATATTTTATAAACACTATATAACTTTATTTTTTGTAATCCAGACTTATTATATTGGCCAATTAGCTGGAAAGTATAGTAAACTTTTGCATCAGTATTGATATATTTGAATTTATTTCTATCATTTTTATTGGTACTATGTATCACCTCTACTTTTGTGTGTGTTTCTTTCATTTTATTCTTATAGATATTTTAAAACTTAAAAAGCTTGATTTGTTGTGTTTATTTCTTGCTTTCATTACATTTTGTTCCCTCTCTTTCAGATTAGAAGTTATATATTCTATTATTTTTAATATATTTTATGTTTTACTGTGTTTCATAAAAATGCTAGTACCATATTATTACCCAAATAATATGTTCCTTCTGTGCTTGTTTTCCAGCTGCACCCTCCCCTATGAGGCACCCTCAAAAGCTCTACCGTGCCAATACCATGCCATGCTGCTGTAAAAAAATTACCATAGTGCACTTGTGAAAATAGCCCTTGGAGGGAGATGTGACCAGCAAATAAACATAGAAAGCATGCATTTTCTGCATAAAAGTATGGTACTCACAAATATCTTTATAAAATGTTACGATGAGGAATATAGCTACCATATTTCTGAAAAATATAAGTGCCTTAGAATTTTTTAACCCTGGCTTTCTACACTCACATGTATTCTATTATCATGCTGTATTTTAGTTCTAAACCCATTATTTGAATGATTGATTAAATAAAATAATGAATGAACATATAATCTTACCTCAACACTGTGAATTCTCTGGGTATATATTCTTTGTTTATCTCTGTACCCCAGCAGCTAGCCCAAGGCTTCTAGTTGTAGAAGATGATGGATATTTTTTTTTTTTTTTATGAAATGCATAATGTAGAAAAGCAATTGCTGATAATCTAGTCATTATTTGGTCTTATTAATTCTAACCTATTCAAGCTACAATAGAACATAAACAGAATTAACCTAGAATTATGTCTTAAACATGTATGTATATAATATTTATAAGTGTGATGTTTCACAGCATTAAAGTACAGATGTACCAGCTAAAATTTTAATGTCCTAGAACCTTAAGACAAAAGGTATCACAGTCAGAATTATTCTAGTCAGTGTAAGCTTTATATTCAAATATCTTCTTTTTTTTCATTTTATATTTGTGACCAGGTCAAACATCTTACAACAGTTTTTCTTAATGCATTCACTTAAGTCCAATGAAATTGCCTTATATAAATGTTTAATCTTTATTTACAATTTCTTTTTCAATCCAGGTACCTCTTTCTAGGCAGACATGGGAGTTGATAAAGTAGCAACATTTTTATCATTTTCACATTGCAAATATAGTGTGTAGTCTCTACAATTATTTATAATTTTATAAGTTCTACCACTGTAAACCATCATAATAGTTATAATACAATATGCATTGCAGGAAAGTATTGGTCTACAAAGAGGAAAAGTTTGAAAATTGTCATAATCAAGAAACACACATAGCTGAACTTGTAACAAGTAGAAACTAATACACTCACTCCTCACTTATTGACATGGTTAGGTTCAAAAAACCAAGTCATGCAAAAATTGGCATTATACAAAAATGGAGGATGACCACATCAAGTCACAAAATGGGGGATGACTACATCATTACATAACTGTCACATTACATCATTGGATAACTGCCAAACCACTGAGAATCACAGCCCAGCCAAGTTGACACATAACCTTAACCACCATAGCTGGTGTTACTCTTTCTTTGCATCTTGGCATGCATTACTGCCAGACGTATGCCATTAATGTGCAAAATAGTTCAATAGTAGGTTTTCTACTATTGTCATAAATGTTAAACATTGAATAACAAAACAGCAAATAAATGACGAGGTGATGTAGTAGAAGAAAAAAAATGAGATAGACTCTTTAAGGCAGAGAGACTGAAGAAGATGAATCAAGTTAAAGAGTATCTGCTGCTTTTAGGGTTGAGAAAAACAGAAGTGGAGAAAAAGAGGTGGAACTAGGAAGAAAAGATAATTTAATCAGGAAGAAAATGTTTGAACAAAGCAAAACCAATTTAATTTTATAAATTTATTTATAACCTGAGTTTTTTCGGACAGTGTTATGTAATAGAAGACATACCTGGTCACATGAAAGAAAACAGTAATTACCTGAAACTGTTGTTTCAAACAACAATATGTCATTCAAAGGCAATGGGCATATATACATGCATCATAGATACATTTCCCCCAACCCAGCCAAAACCCCCAGCACATACACATACCTTTTCAAAAAATCTTTTTTTTTTTTCATTTTGTCCTTATTCCTTAATTACTTATTAAATGCAGGATGTCAATCAGTGGCAGTTATAAAATATCAATTTAAAATTATTAAACCTACTTTAGACACTGAGTTTATTAACCGTAAGACTTTTTTTTTTTTTCTTACCCCTTCTCAGTTTATTAGTATTCTTCAATATCCGGTTTTCTTTCTCTCTTAAAAAGTGCTTGATATGGTTGTGAAGATTTTCTCAGATCATAGAGATATCCCTCTCTCTAAGCCATCTTCCCTAGCACAGTGCTGTCATAGCCTGAAGAAAGGGACTTCCTATTATCGAATTTGCACAAAGGTGCCCGTAAGTGCTAGTTGGAGCCATTCTAATGAATCACTTTTGTATAAAATTGACTTATTAATGGACTTAAAATAACAATGTGAGTTTAAGGTTATGTTTTATATCTTTATAATAGGGTTATGTCATATGTCTTTATACTTTGTTGTTTGAATTCACCTATGACATTCAAATGCTAATTGAATACTGCTATGAATCAGGCATTATTCTAGGCACAAGGAATGCAACAGTGGACAAAGAGGACAAAATTCTCTGCCCTTCTGGAGCTTACATTATCATTTGGAGAAAAAAATAAAACCCATTTTACGGAACTTATGTGCTATACAATCTTATAGGTAATTCACATACACCCAACCGTTTAATCTCATTATAATCCTGCCAGCTTGGCAGTCTATTTTTCTTATTCTATAGATAGGAAGCTGAGGTATAGAGAGATGAAGTAACTTGCCAAGAGTCACGTGTGAATGTCAGGATTTAAACCCAAACATTCTGGCTCAAACATCTACATTCTAAACCTACATTTTATGCTGCCTCTAACATTTTATGTTGTCTCTGAGATGTCCATTATTTTTTAACCATAATAGACCTTAAAAATGAAGCATGCCTACTCACTGTATCACAAGGTAAAGAACTGGGACTTGTTGTTGCCTTAGTTCCTGTTTGTCAAGGTTTTTTTTTTTTTGGTGTATGAAAAGAAAAACATCAGGGTGGGGATTTCTCATTAGTCATAAAAAATTTTAAATGTTGTTGGTTTAGGAAACTTGTATTTCTAAGAATTTGGAATAAAATGATAGAAAGAGAACATCACCAATTACATGAGAAAGTAATTGGAACAAGGCAATTAAGGAAAATAATAACATAAATTTATTTTTTATTCAGAATTCAGGATCACTCTACTTGTATAAAAGTTCTCTCTATCACGTAGTACTGAAAGTGTCAACTTTATGTTGAAAAGCCTAATTCTATTAAAATGTTTTATGCTAACTCGCCTTGTGAAGAGCATTATATAGATCAGTCTATTCTTGTAAATTGTTTGGAAGGGAAAACAGACACTTCAATAATTAGTTTGTATGATGAAGTCTGTTTTTCAAGTTTAGCCTACAGATTCCTTTTTTTTTTTTTTAACTCAGGTCTTTATTTTGCTAATGCTCATTGGTATGTGTTGTGACCTTCAGAAATAATTCTCTTTAGGAAACAGATGGAACATCTTTAAAGTTCGTGTTGCTGTGTCTACTCTCTTAGGACAAAACAATGATTTCAATCTCAAGGTCAATAAGTTTAAGTGAGTTTCATACACCAGAATCATGAGATAAGGATTTTGCTTTTTCATTTGTTTGTTTTCAGTTTTTAGGAGGAGAAGATAATGATAATATTAAATATAATACATAGCATTCTGTGATAAATGACTTCCTACAGAGATACAAATAAAGGGCAATGGACGATATTAAGTCTCAAGACAAGATCCTGGAAGAACTTTGCAGAAGAAATAGGATTTGAAACTAGACCATAGAATAAAGAAATAAATTCACATTTATTGCCCACTGATTATAAGGCACTCACTTGGTTCACCTAGTCACTTTGAGTATTCATAATAATACTGTGAGGTTTGCTGTTAGTACGTCTCATTTGGTAGGTGATAAAACTGAAGCTCATAAAAATAAATTGAGCCCCTAAGATGACCCAGTTAGTAAGTAATAGAGCCAGGGTTCAACATAGGACAACTGTGTCCAGTACTCACATTTTCTACCCCATAGATCTAATATTCTATAGACTATTAGAGAAATAAATGAGACAAAAGAATTCCAGGCAAAAGGGGCACAATTAGCAAACTATCTACATTCATTTTCTCTGGAAATCACTAAAGAGAAACTTAGAATCTCAGTATCTGAGGAAGCTGATCATCTTTTCGGTATCAACTCACATCCTCTCAGCCTCACCTCTTATTTTAGCCCCTGAAGCAGAGGGGGGTTCAGGAAGTACTGACTGTTTTAATTCAGGTACTACTGGGAGTCTGGAATTGTTTGTGTTCCTGTCCTAGATTAGGAAATTCAGGGGTGAAGGGCCTGGAGCCAAAGAAACCAACTAGGTACGTAGGAAGCAGCAAGCTGAAATTTCCTAGGAATTCACGCTGTTGGGTGTAATGTTTGATCAGAGCTGATGGGGTCTGGTGGATGAATGCTTCCCTGTTTCTTTACTCAAGCACGCATTTCATAAAAGATATAAGACTGAAGGATTGGGCAAGTGGTAGCCACAAAAAGTTTCAACTCCATAGCATCCTTGACCCTTAGTCCCATATTTTAGGATTACAAAAAAAAAAAAAAAAATCTCAAATTAACTACTCAGGTCTAAGCCTTTTTCTTAGATTCTTCTTTCGAAGAAGAGCTCTTCTGGAGAAATGATTAAGTGATTGATTGACTGCTAATCCAGAGGTCACAGTTTGAACCCAGAAGCCACTCTGAGGGAAAGGAAGACCTAGAAAATCCTATGATGCAGTTCTACTCTGTCCTATAGGGCTGTTGTGAGTCAAAATCAACTCTACGGCACATAACAACAACTTTCAAGGAGCAGGATAAAAGTCAGGCCATCTCCTAGACAATGGTACCAACCTTCTCTCTGTACCATATTTTCTGTAACTATCTGGGGAGTATGTAAACACCCACAATGAAAGAATTTTTGTTCCTGTACAATGTTTATTTTTTCATCATCCATAAATTAAATCAGTCTATCTCCTTTTAGATTCCACCAACTAGTTCCATTTATTTCCTTGTGTACACAAAGTATAAGTATAAAGTTTGCATTTTGTGACACAGAGATAGTCAAATTCTTATTCTATTCTATTTAATCATCTATCATTTCAACAAATATATACTGAATGTATTCTACTTAGTAAATAAAATAAAAGGTTATTTTGACACCAAAATGACTGATACGGAATTTCTCATTGGGAGCTCTCAGTATGTGGCAGGGGAGTGGATATAAACATAGATACACATAAGGTCAAAGAAGTAATTGTAATAGAACAACAGAATACAGTGAAAGCTATGAGAACTCTGGGAAGTTAAACAGTTGCATGAAGTCAGGAAATAGTGGAAAGGAAAGGAGAGAGAAGGCAAGAGAGAGAGAAATAAAAACATCAAAGGAAAAGAAAAAGAACATAAGCATTGAGGGGATAAAATGAAGTGGAAGTAAATGGTCAAGAAAGAAGAAGGAAAGTAATTGCAAGAAGAGAGAATGAAAAAAAAAGTATATAATTTGCATTTGTGGAATGTCATTAGTAGGTATTCCAGGTGACATTTAAATCATAAGTGTGCTAGCCCCACAGGTGAGGGTTGCAGTTAAAATATGGTTGAATTTTGGGAGAAGAAGGGATTTCTATAATGCGAATCTTGAGGATTAGGACCAATAAAAGTTTTCTGCTTTCATAAATGCCTGAGATAAAATCCGTGATACGATATAGTGAATAAAAAAATATATATATAGTGCATATAAATACTTTGGTTATTCTTGCTTCTTTTTCTTAAACTATTAATTTTTTATTATTGTTATTTTTTTAATGGTAACTATATGCCTATGCATAGAATATCTCTGAAAGAATACAATACAATAAGGATACAATAAAAGTGATATGTTAGAAATATTTGCTTATGTGGAGTACAACTGGGAGACTAAAGGAAAATAATGGGAGGAAATGTCACTTTACAGAGTATAATATAAAAAATTTTTTTTGAAAGTTTGCTCATTAAAATAATAAACAGAGAAGTTTGTAGAATACTATCAATTTTTCAATGTTTTGGATAAAAGTAAATAATGACTGATTTTTTTCCTTTTTTTTTTTTTTTGAGTAGACACTTGTTTTTGAATGAGCTTGTTTACTTTCTCACCTCCTGGGTCTTTGAAACCATCCTCCTGTTGCTATGCTTAAATGACTTGATATGTCGGTGACAACAAATAACTTGTTCTACTCTCCGTGTCAGAACAGCAAGGAGCATCTTAGCGTTCAAGGTTAAATTAAAGCAGAATGCGCGTTTGAATTCCATTGTTATCTTCCCAATGCCCTTTCTTCTGCAAGCAGTTCTTTAGATCATCAAGGAGAATGCAAAATTGTACAAAATACAATAAGAAGTGATTTCACAGGCATCTGCATTTCACAATCTGAACTGGAATTACTCGTAATTATTGCTAATCTATGTTCATGTTCATGTAGTCTAAAACTGTTGGATACTATTTTGCTCCTACATGGACGTTAATTAATCTTCTCTCTACAAAAATAAGCCCATAATTAGAAATATTATTTATTTTTTAAAATATCCCTTTGGTTTTGGCAAGGCGTTGGAAAATTGCCCATGCTCGATAACTTTCTTCTCACTTAGCTAAAATCCAAGGCTGACTGACTTTTAGCTACGCCACATTCTGTTTAACCCTGTGAGCTCCCGTAAACGGAGAAAACAGAGCCCTACATTGTCCCTCTGCTTTAACAGGGAGTGGGACAGGTACTTCCCAGGGATATTTCCCATGTTGAAGTGCCTTCTTAGGAAAGATTGAACTAGGGTTTTAGCCTTGGAATAAACTCTATTACTTTAGACAAAAAAAAAAAAAAAGCCAGGTTCTCATTAAACAGTACACATACTGTTTTATGACATTGGTTAACAACCCCACGGCATGTCAACTCTCTCTCTTCTAGACCTTGGGTTGCCTATTACCAGCTTTCTTGTCCCCCTCTTGCCTCTTCTAGTCCTTGCCCCCGGTTGTTGTGCCCCTTCAGTCTCATTTTCTTTTATGGGCCTGTCTAATCTGTGGCTGAAGGATGAATCTCAGGAGTGACTTCATTACTGAGCTAAAAGGGTGTCCGGAGGTCACACTCCTGCGGTTTCTCCAGTCTCTGTCAGGTCAGCAAATCTGATCTTTCTTTATGAGTTAGAATTTTGTTCTACATTTTTCGCCAGCTCTGAACTGGAACCTCTATTGTGATTGATCCCTGTCAGAGCAATCAGTGGTGGTAGCTGTATACCATCTAGTTGTGCTGGACTCAATCTGGCGGAGGCTGTGGTAGTTGTGGCACATTAGTTCCTTGGACTAATCTTTGCCTTGTGTGTTTAGTTTTCTTCATTCTCCCTTGCTCCCTAAGGGGTGAGACCAGTGGAATATCTTAGGTGGCCACTCACAGGGTTTTAAGACCCCAGAAGCGAATCACCAAAGCAGAACATAGAACATTTTCTGTATAAACTCTATTATGCCTATTGAGTTAGATGTTTCCCAAGGCCATAGTTTCCACAGCCCTCAGCCGAGCAATTCGGTCCCTTGGGGCATTCGGATATATCTATGGAATATCTATGACCTTGCCATGTACAAGTTGTCCTGGCTTCTCCAGTATTGTGTACTGTCTTACCCTTCACCAAAGTGACCACTTATCTATTCTATTGTCTATTTAGTGTTTTTCCATCCGCACCTCGCCCCTCCCTTGCAACCATCAAAGATCATTTATTTTTGTGTGTATTTTCATGAGTTTTTATAGCAGTGGTCTCATACAACATTTGTCCATTTGTGATTGACTTATTTCACTCAGCATAATGCCCTTCGGATTTATCCCTGTTGTGAGATGCTTCGAGGATTCATCATTGGTCTTTATCATTGCATAATACTTCATTGTGTATATGTACGATAGTTTGTTTATCCATTCATTTGTTCATGGGCATCTAGGTTGTTTCCATCTTTTTGCTGTTGTGAATAATGCTGCAGTGAACATGGGTGTGCATATGTCTATTTGTGTGACAGCTCTTATTTCTCTAGGATATATTCCTAGAGTGGGATTAATGGATCATGTAGTATTTCTGTTTCTAGCTTTCTAAGGAAGTGTCATATCGTTTTCCAAAACAGTTGTACCATTTTGCATTCACACCAGTAGTGCATAAGAGTTTCAATCTCCTGGCAGCCTCTCTAACGTTTGTTCTTTTCTTTTCTTTTTTTTTTGATTCGTGCCAGTAATGCCACAGTGCAATGGTATCTCTTTGTGGTTTTGATTTGTATTTCTCTGATGGGTAGTGATCATGAGCATTTTTGCATATGTCTGTTAGCCACTTGAATGTCTTCTTTGATGAAGTGTCTGTTCATTTCCTTTGTCTACTTTTTGACTGGATTATTCGTCTTTTTGTTGTAGAATTGTTGGATTTTCCTGTAGATTTTAGACATTAGACTTTTGTCAATTTGTAAAAGCCAAAATTTTTTTCCTAGTCTGTAGGTTCTTTTTTTCATCTTTTGGTGAAGTCTTTTGATGAGCATAAGTGTTTAATTTTTAGAACATCCCTGTTACCTAGCTTATCTTCTGGAGTTTGTGTGTTGTTAGTTAAGGTTTGTATCCTGTTAAAGTCGTGTATTAGGTCCTCTAGCATTGATCCCATTTTTTCTTCTATGATCTTTATAGTTTTTGTTTTTGTATTTAGATCTTTGATCAATTTGAATTAGTTTCTGTGTATGGTGTGAGGTATGGGTTCCGTTTCATTATTTTGCAGATGGACATCCAGTTTTGTCAGCACCTTTTGTTAAAAAGACTATCTTTTCCCTATTTGATGGACTTTGGGGTGTTACCTAAGGTCAGGTGGCCATAGGTGGATGGATTTATGTCTGGGTTCTCAATTCTGTTCAACTGATCAGTGTATCTGTTTTTGTACCAGTACCAGGCTGTTTTGATTACCACAGCTGTATAGTAGGTTCTGAGGTCAGGTAGTTCAAGTCCTCCTACTTTATTCTTCTTCTTCAGTAGTGTTTTGCTTATCCCAGGCCTCTTCCCTTTCCATATAAAGTTAAATGATTAGTTTTTCCATCTCTTTAAAGAATGTTGTTGGCATTTGGATCAGGATTGCACTGTATTTCCAGATTGCTTTGAGGAGAATTGTCATTTTTTGCAATGTTGAGTCTACCTATCCTTGAACGTGATATGTTTTTCCATTTATGTAGCTCTCTTTCTTGCAGTAGTGTTTCATAGTTTTCTTTGTATAGGTCTTTTACATCCCTGGTTAGATGTATTTCTAAGTACTTTATTTTTTTTTAGGGGCTATTGTAGTTTTTTTTTTTTTTTTACAATTTACTTTTCAGTGTTCTATTTATTGGTGTACAGGAATCCAACTGGTTTTTGTATATTTATCTTATATCCTGTTAGTCTACTGAATCTTTCTATTAGTTTCAGTAATTCTCATGGAGTCTTTTGGATTTTCTATGTATAGTATCATATCATCCACAAATAGGGACAATTTTACTTCTTCATTACCAATTTGGATGCCCTTTATTTCTTTTTCCCCCCCTTCTTGCTCTAGCTAGGACTGCCAGCACAATGTTAAATAGGAGTGGTGATAAAGGGGATCCTTGTCTTGTTCCTGTTTTCAAAGGAAATGCTTTCAGCCTCTCTGCATTAAGAATGATGATGGCTGTTGGGTTTGCATAGATGCCCTTTATTATGATGAGAAATTTCACTTCGGTACCTATTTTATTGAGAGTTTTTATCAAGAATCAGTGTTGGACTTTGTCAAATGCCTTTTCTGTGTTGATTTAAATGATAGTGTGATTCTTTTATTTTAGTGGTGGATTACCTTGATTGATGTTCTAATGTTGAACCATCCTTACATACCTGGTATGAATCCTGCTTGGTTTGTGGTGTATTGATTTTTAATATAATTCTGAATTCTATTGGCTAGAATTTTGTAGAGAATTTTTGCCTCTATATTCATTAGAAATATTGGTCTATAATTAATATATATTTTTGGGTATCTTTGCCTGGTTTTCATATCGGGTTATGCAGGTTTCATAAAATGAATTTAGAAGTATTCCACCTTTTTCCATGTTCTAAAAAAGTTTGTGTATTACTGGTGTAAGCTCTTCTCTGAATGTTTGGTAAAATTCTCCAATGAAGCCATCTGGGCCAGGGCTTTTTTTTGGGGGGGGAGTGTTTTTATTACCTTTCAATCTCTTCTTTTGTTATCAGTCTGTTCAGATTTTCAACATATCATTTTGTGTTAGTTTGGATAGATAATGTGTTTCTAAAAAAATTATCCATTGCCTCTAGATTTTCAAATTTGTTGGAGTATAATTTTTCATAATTCTTTGTTATGATTCTTTTTATTTCACTTAAGTCTATTGTAATGTCCTGCAATTCATTCAGTGTAATTATTGATAAAGGTGAGTTTCTTGTTGTCATTTTGTATTGCTGTTTTTGTGGTGCTGATGTTTTCTTTGTTCCTCTTACTCTCCTTGCTGAATTCCTTTTGTTTGTGAATTTTTTTCACTTCTTTTTGTAGGTTTTGTTTTCACTTAGACTTTATGTTCTTCTTCTTTATTTTGATGAGTAGGTTTGTTACCTGTCTTTGTGGTTACCTTGAAATTTACTCTTATCTTCCTAGGTTTTAACCAGTCTTTTACTACTTGGTATTGCCTTACCTTCCTCTCTATTAAGAAGTTCTATACGTACACCATTTATTCCCTCTTTTATTGTTCTGATATGTTGCCACTTACGGATTAGCCTCTCTGATTCCCTGTTGTAAGTCTTTTGGTTTTGAATAGTCCTTGAGAGCTCTTTTCTTAGGTTAGTATTTGGCTGGTGCAATCTTGTGACCTAGATTTAGGTCATGGTCTCATGCTGTTTGTCCTCAATCCAAAGGGCTCCATTAAATAGTTCTTGTAAGTTTGGTTTCGTTTCTATATATTCCCTTAATTTCTGTTTATCTGGAAAAGTCCTATTTTGCCATCATATTTAAATGAAAGTTTTGCAGGACATATTATTCTTGATTTAATAATTTTTTTTTTCTTCCAAGGTTTTATATATGTCATCCCATTGCTTTCTTACCTGAATGGTTTCTGCCAAGTAATCAGAGTTTAGTCTTATTTTTTCCCCTCTGTGTGTGACTTTTTGTTTTTCTAGAGCTGCTCTTAGCATTCTTTGTCTTTGGTTTTAGCGAGTGTGATTATGATATGCTGTGGTGATTTTCTTTTGGTTCGAATCCACCGGGCACTCCTTAGAAACCCTATGAGGCAGTTCTAACCTGTCTTGAGTTAGAACCAACTAGATGGCACAGGGTTATTCTATATGGGGTTCGTTGAGCTTCTAGGATGGTTAGCTTTTCATCTTTCATGATATTAGAGATGCTTTCTGTCAACAATTCTTCAATGATCTTCTCTGTGTTTTCCATTTTCTTCCCCTGTTCTGGAACTCCTATCACTCGCAGATTTTTACTTTTGATTGCATCCCACATCATTCTCAGAGTTTGTTCATTTTTCTTCATTCTTTTTTTCTGATTTTTCCTCAAACAACGTGGTATCCAAGTTTTTGTCTTTGATTTCACTGATCCTGTTTTCCATTGTTTCAAACCTGCCCCTCAGACCTTCTATGACACTGTCCATTTCTGAAATCTTGTTTATCTTTTGGATTTCTAATTATCGTTTTGCATGATTTCTAGTTGTGAATTTCTTTTGATATTTTGTTCTGTACTATTTTCCTGAATTCTTCCATTGTTTTTACCTGTATTTTCCCAGAATTTGTCTGTCTTTTCCATGAGTTTTTCTATTTTTTCCTCTTTTTTGTCTGCTTTTCACTTCAACTCTTCAGTAGCTCTGAATATTAGATATTTTAATTCCCTATCAGGTAGTTCCAGTGCATTTTCTTCTACTTGGAAGTCATCTGATGTTTTATTTTGAGCTCCAACTGGGACAATCGTGTCCTTTTTTTTCTTTTTTAAATATTTTGATATTGTTTGCAGTCTTTGGGACATTCAGTAGTTATTTTCTTCACTTATTGATTGTAGATTTGTTTGTTTCATCCTGCTTTTTTTTTGTTGTTGTTGTTATGTCTACATGGGCTGTGCATTCATTGTTGTTTGCTCGTCTATGAGCATGATACTTTTTACCTCCTTGTCCAGTGATCAGGGCCAGTCACCCAGGCATGTGCAGCAAAGCAGTTCCAGCTGAAAGGGAGGTGCCAAGATGGATTCTTTGTGGCATGTACTGGGGCTGACAGGGCAGGCTGGGTTTCGGTGTAGGGCAGGTTCCGGTATGTGGTGCCTGTGCTGCTTAAAAGAAGTGCAATGTTCAGCACATGGTTCAGGTAGGCAGGAGAAGGGAGGTCATGATGTGTGGAGCTAAGGTAGGTATGGCAAAGAAGAGAGAGGTGAGAAAAACAGGAGCCAAAAGATTAAAAAAAAAAAAGTGCTGAGGGAGGCTTCCATTGGAATGGAGAGATGAGAAACTGAGAAATGAAGAAAAACAAAAAGGAAAAACGAGTAAGAGAGGAAAAGTAAATGAGAAAAGAAAAGAAAAGAAATGTCTTCAGGGATCCCTCTGACTCCTGGATCTCAGGGTGCAGTCCATCTAGAAGGGGTGGAGATGGCATACAGTGCTAGGTTTTCAGGAAGCAGGAAAAGAAGGAAAGTGGAGAGAGCTGATAAACTAAGAAATGAACAAAAACAAAAGAAAAAAAAGATAGAGAAAAAAGAAAGAAAGGCCCCTTGCGAACCCACTGGCATGGCTGTGCAGACCAGGAAAGTGGCCCCCAACCTGCACAGGACAGCCTGGCTAGAATGCGTATAGATGGCACACAGCACCAGGAATTCAGGAGACACTAAAAGAAGGTAAGTAGAGAGAGATGAGAAACTGAGAAATGAAGAAATAATAATAATAAATTAATAATAATAATAAAAAGGAATGCCCCCAGAGATCTCACTGGTGCAGCTGTGAGACCAGGGAATTGGCTTCCAAGCTGCAAAGTACAGCCTGGCTAGAAGTGGTGGAGATGATACTCAGCTCCAGATATTGAAGAGACAGGAGAAGAAGGTAAGTAGAGGGAGACAAGAAACTGAGAAATGAAGAAAGACAAAAAGAAAAAATGGAAAAAAAAAAAAAAAAAAACCAGGATCCTACTAGCATGGTGGTACGGACCAGGAAAGCAGTTCCCCAGGTGAGCAGTGCTTCACAGCCTGTCAAGAAGAAGCAAAGATGGCACATGGAGCCAAGTGTTTCAGAGAAAGAAGGTGGAGGAGGTGAAAGGCAGGGAGGAAACCAGAAGAAGCTGAAAAAAGTAACATCAGTAAGTAAGAAATGGCACTGAATGAGCTGACTGGTGTGGATAGGGTGAATACAAATGGCATAGGGCTGGCGCTTCCGGGCCGAGCAACCTCAGCCTGCTGGGAGGCAGTGGAGGCCAGACAGGGGAAAAAGAATTTGGGGTGAGAATGCACATATCGCTGGTTACCGGGTCCTCTGTCTCCTGCTTACTGTATGTGAAGCTGATTACTGTACTCCCTGTCTGCCAATCTCTGATAGGAATCCAGATGGCAAGTCCATGCTGCATTAGCTGATAGGGGACCTCCACTCATATTTCTCCTTGCTCTCTGTTCTCTGTCAGTTTCTTACTCCATTCAGTGCTTGGTTGAGTTCTTCATCTCTTCATTTGAGCTTGGGGTTCCAGGTTTGACCTTTGTCTCCATTTTACTTAGTTTTTGGGTTCTTTGCTGTGGAGGGACGGTGTGGTGCTTCTGTCTACAGTGAGTGCCATGTTGGCTCTGCCCCCCATTATATATATATATATATATATATTCAACCTTTAAAGAGGTCTTTTGCAACAGATTTGCCCAATGCAATGAATCTTTTGATTTCTTGACAGCTGCTTCCATGGATGTTGATTGTGGATCCAAGTAAAATGAAATCCTTGACAACTTCAGTCTTTATATATATATATATATATATATATATAAATTCTCAGTAACTCAATCACTTTCTAAATAAATGGAACAGATAGACTATATCTACACAATATGAATATACACAGATCTGCTGCTCAACTAATAATTCTTAAAATTGACTTAAATAATGATCTAAATTTTATGGCACTAAAACAATGCAGGCAATGAAGTTTAAAGTTTATGAATTCCAGTTTGTTTTCATTTTTTAAATTTTCATGAAGTTGTATATTTTGAAGAGAGAGTTGACATTTTATCTTTGTCTATTTATACAAAAAGATAAATTCTTTTGAAATGAATTGAAAATTTTCATACTTGTACAGAGTCCTTAGATGTATTGTGCTTTCTTAAATCTTGTTAGTAAGCCTTAGGGTCAGCTTTGTTAATGCGCACATGGGCGAACCATTCAATCAATGAATTGTCTGACGGTGATTTCTGATTAAAATGTAACCTAAAAATTCTATCATAAAATTATAGCATGACAAAAGCTAAGTAATAAGTAAAATATTGTTAAGTGACTATAGAAAGAATATTTTACTAATTCAACTAGCACTCTCCAAATTATCCTCCTTCTATTTTGCAAGAAATTAGTATTGAGTTGTCAAATTTGTATGCATTTAACATGAATCCCTTGTGTAGTGGATATACCATACTTTATCCTTATATTACTAGCCCTGGTGGCACAGTTGTTAAGAGCTCACCTGTTAACCGAAAGGTCAGCAGTTCAAATCCACCGCCTGCTCCTTGGAAATCCTGTGGGGGCAGTTCTATGCTTTCCTTATAGCGTCACTATGAGTTGAAATCGACAATGGGTTTGGAATTTTTTTTCCTTATATTACATAAAATCTCCTCCAAAACATCTGGCAATGTAACACTATTATATACTGACAGATGTTTTTAGGCTAATGAACTTCTGTCCATTTGATATTAGGCAGTAGTTTAAAGCACCATATCACATTTAAAAAAAAAAAAATTAAGCCTAACAATATGTACTTAGATATTAAAAACAAGAAGCAATCATGATCAACACACTCTCCTTAATTGTATAGACTCTTCCTCTGAGTAAAACAGTGCTTTTATTTATAAAGATTTGCCATCAGAATTGGAGGAAAACTCATTAACAACCTGTGTTATGCAGATGAAACAACCTTGCTTGATGAAATTGAAGAGAACTTGAAGCACTTATAGATGAAGATCAAAGACTACAGCCTTCAGTATGGATTACACCTCAACATAAAGGAAACAAAAATCATCACAGTTGGACCAATAAGGAACAGCATAATAAATGGGGAAAAGACTGAAGTTGTTAAGGATTTCATTTTACTTGGATTTACAACCAACACCCATGGAAGCAGCTGTCAAGAAATCAAAAGATTCTTTGCATTGGGCAAATCTGCTGCAAAAGACCTCTTTAAAGATTGAAAAGCAAAGACGTAACCTTGAAGACTATGGTGTGCCTGATCCAAGTCATGGCATCCTTAATCGCCTCCTATGCATGTGAAAGCTGGATGATGAATAAAGACTGAAGAAGAATTGACGCCTTTGAATTTTGGTTCTGGCAAAGAACATTTAATGTACCATGGACTACCAAAAGAACAAACAAATCTGTCTTAGAAGAAGTACAACCAGAATGCTCCTTAGGAGCAAGGATGGGGAGACTATGTCTCACATACTTTGGACATGTTATCAAGAGGAATCAGTCCCTAGAGAAGGACATCACACTTGGTAAAGTACAGGGTCAGCAGAAAAGAGGAAGAACCTCAAGGAGATGGATTAACACAGTGGTTGCAACAATAAACTCAAGCATAACAACAATTATGAGCATGGTGCAGGACTGGGCAGTGTTTTGTTCTGTAGCACATAGGGTCTCTATGAGTCAGAACAGGCTCTATGGCACCTAATAACAACAACAATAAACTCGAAAAAAATAATTTTAGAGTTTCTTTTGTAAAATTGGAAACCCTGGTGGCGTAGCGGTTAAGAGCTACGGATGCTAACCAATTGATCAGTAGTTCAAATCCACCAGGTGCTTCTTGGAACCATATGGGGCAGTTCTACTCTGTCCTTTAGGTCCACTATGAGTCAGAATCAACTTGCCTGCAAAGTGGTTTTTGCTGTTTGTAAAATTCATTGTTTGATATTTTGTTAATGTATGTAAGGATTTTAGCTACGGAAGTCAATATTAAATTTTATTGTAGTCAATTAACAGGAAAAAATGAGTTATCTCCATGAATAATTTTAATGTTTATGTATGAGAAGTAATATCTGTATAAAAAGTAGAATTAGATAGACAAAGACCATTGAATAGCAGTGTCTTAGTTATCTATTGCTGATGTGATGGAAACACCACAAGTGGGTGGCTTTAACAAACAGAAATTTATTTTCTCACAGTTTAGGAGCTTAGAAGTCTGAAGTAAGTGTACCGGTTCCAGGGGAAGGTTTTCTTTCTCTGTTGTCTCTGGGACAGGGTCCTCTTCTCTTTAGCTTCTATTTCTTGGCTCCTTGGTGATCTTCACGTTGCATGACATGAATCTTCCCATATCTCTGCTTGCTAGATTGCTTGTCTAATCACTTTTATATCTCCAAAGAAATTAAGACACAGCCTACACTAATGCTTTCTAATTAACGTAACAAAGAAAACCCATTCAGAAATGGGATTATAACCACAGGTATAAGGCTTAGAATTTACAGCACATATTTTGCAGCGACACACTTCAATTCATAATAAGCACTAAAAGAATTTTTTTAAGTATTACTGATTTATAGTCTACTATTTGTTTGTATTCTATATTTGATATTTTCTCATAAATCCATTAGTTAAGTATAGTACATTAATTTATTGACATTAAAGTAATGAACTTTTGAAGAATAAGCTATAATTTGTGTTGAGGTAATATGGAAATTTAATCAAAATCTACTCAATGGTATGGCCATTTTATCTTGCTTACAGCCCTGTGGGTCAGGCATTTGGAAAGGGCTCAACTGGGCAGTTCTTGCTTGGGATCTATCATGAGGTTATAGTTAAATATTAGAGGAAGCAAGATTAATCTAAATGTTCGACTCAGCTAGATGTCCAACGTGTTTTACTCACATGGCTGGCAGATGATGCTGGCTATTGGCCATGAGGCAATCTGGGACTCTTGGGAGGAGCGCCCACGTGAGGTTACACTCTGGCTTGGGCTTCCTCACAACATGGTGGCTTTTCAGTAGTGAAACATTGTGTAGGGTAGCTAAAGTCTCCAGCAAATTATTCAGTGAATAGTAAAAATTCCATTGTCTTTTATGGCCAAGACTGTGAAGTTTCATAATGTAACTATGGCCACAATATATTGGTTAAAGTAGTCACAAATCTACCCAGGTTCAAGAAGAGGGAGTATAAACTTTACCTCTCAATGGAAGAAGTGAAAAATGTTACATCAGGGTTATTTAAAATAGATACCTTGCAGAATTTACATTTAAAGTGGAACAGCTGGCAGGATTTGAGCTTAAGTACTCAATCTTTATCAATGGACAGCATTTAGCATTGGCAATAATCTCACGATGATTTTGCCACATACACCCTAAAAAAGAGGTGCAAAAGCAAAAAAAAATCAGTTAGTGTAAAAAGTAATTAACACGGTATTTAGAAATACCAAAATACTTGGGGATGAAGGATACAGGTTTTAATTCTTATAATAAAACTGACAACAGTGTTCTTATCAAACGGAATCATTAATATCACACATAAGTAAAATTATGCTGAAAGTTATTCAAAAGTGCTGACAGGGAAATGCTAGGAATTCAAGACAGTTTCAGAAGAGTACTTGGAATGAGGAATATCATTGCTGATGTCAGATGGATCCTGGCTGAAAGCAGAGACTACCAGAAAGATGTTTACCTGTGTTTTACTGACTATGCAAAGGCATTCGGCTGTGTGAATCATAACAAATTATAGATAACATTGACAAGAATGATATCTTAGTTATCTAGTGCTGCTATAACAGAAATACCACAAGTGGATGGCTTTAACAAAGAGAAATTTATTCTCTCACAGTCTAGAGGTCCAAATTCAGGGTGCCAGCTCCAGGGGAAGACTTTCTCTTTCTGTCAGCTCTGGGGGAAGGTCCTTGTCATCAATCTTCCCTGGATGAGGAGCTTCTCAGCATAGAGACCCCAGGTCCAATGGATGTGCTATTCTCTTGGCTCTTGTTTCATGGTGGTATAATGTCCCCCATGACTCTCTTTTGGCTTCTCTGTTTTATATCTCAAAATGGATTGACTTAAAACATAAGTAAATCTTATAAATTGAGTTTCTGCCTCATTAACATAACTGCCTCTAATCCTGCCTCATAAACAACAAATAGGCAGGATTCACAACACATAAGAAAACCACATCAGATATGAAAAATGGTGGACAACCACACAATACTGGGAATCATGGCATGGTCAAGCTGACAGATATTTTGGGGGACACGATTCAATCCATGACAAATGGGAATTCCAGAACACTTAATTATGCTCATGTGGAACTTGTACATAGATCAAGAGGCAGTGATTCCAAAATAGCAAAGAGGACACTGCATGGTTTAATGTCAGAAAATGTGTGTGTCAGGATTATATCCTTTCACCATGCTTACTCAGCCTGTATGCTTAGCAAATAATCTGAGAAGTTGAACTATATGAAGAAGAATGCAGCATCAGGGTTGGAGGAAGACTCATTAACAATCTATGATATGCAGGTGACACAACCTTGCTTGCTCAAAGTGAGGAAGAATTGAAGTACTTACAGATAAAAGTCAAAGACTACAGACTTCAGTTTGGATTGTACCTCAACGTAAAGAAAACAAAAATTCTCACAATTGAACCAATAAGCAACATCAAGATAAATGGAGAAAAGATTGAATTTGTCAAGGGCTTTTTTTTTTTTCATTTTACTTGGATCCACAATTGATGCCCGAGAAAGCAACATTCAAGAAGTCAAATGCTGTATTGTATTGGGCAAATCTGCTGCAAAAGAACACTTTCAAGTGTTAAAAAGCAAAGATGTCACCTTGAGAACTAAGGTGCACCTGACCAAATCATGGTATTTTCTATCATCTCATATGTGTGTGAAAGCTGGACAATGAATAAAGAAGATTGAAGAAGAACTGATGCCTTTGAATTATGGTGTTGGTAGAGAATAACTGAATATACCATGGACTGTAAGAATGAACAAATCTGCCCTGAAAGAAATACAGCCAGAATGTTCGAGGACAGAGAGACTTTGTCTGATGTGTTTTGGATGTGTTATCAGAAGAGACTGGTCTCTGGAGAAGGCCATCATGTTTGGTAAAGTAGAGAGTCAGCAAAAAAGAGGAAGACCCTCAATGAGATGGATTGCAACAATGGATTCAAACATAGCAATGATCGTGAGGATGGTTCAGAACCGGGCAATGTTTCATTACGTTGTACATAGGGTCACTATGAGTTGGAACCAACTGGAAGACACCTAACAACAACAATATTTTACTAGACCATAGAGAGCAACTTTGTCCTTGAAATTTAAACCTTCCATGAAAAAATCTCAAAGGTATTAACAAAATGAGAGAGATGAATTGGGGCAGGATGAAAATGCTGGGTAGGAATAAGAAAGATGAAAATTCCAAATGGGGTCAGCCTACTTCTTTGGGAAGAGAAGACAAGAGGGGAAGCATGTTTCATTTTGGGGAAGTTCTTATTTAGAACCATTAGGTACTTTGTAAAAAGCCACAAATAATTCTTCATTCATTGTTTCATTCTGAGGAAGGATTATAAAATCTAAATATCCATTTTATTGTTTTCTAATTTCTCTCAAATTTCACATGCTTATGGTGGGAATAGATTAGATCCATCAGAGCTAAAGACATTTGTTGTTATTTTGTGCCATAGAGTCTGTTCTAACTCATAGCGACCCTAGATGACAGAGTAGAACTGCCTCATATGGTTTCCTAGGCTGTAATCTTTACAGGAGCAAACTACCAGGTCATTTCTCCAGTGGAGTGGTTGTGGGTTTGAACCACTGACCTTTCAGTTACCAACCAAGTGCTTAACCATTGCACCACCAGGGCTCCTTAGAAAGTCTTTGTACCTAAAATGGATTAGTTACTGTTTATTTATGGTGAAAATTAAATGCTGTTGATCTGAATATTTTAGAACCGTAGCCATTATAGTCAATATGTAAATATTTATAACAAATTTGGAAAATATTTCATTCAAAGTATTGTTAAATATGTCTGTGCAAAATACTACTTCTAGATTTATGGAATGCTATGGCCAAATACACATATCTCTTTCTGAGGAAAAATTTGATAATTTCTCTTCTCCCACTTAAAATCCTATTTATGCCTCCTCTCTGTCCTTGAAAAGAAGCTCATAATCCTTAGCAAACTATATTAGGCCTTTTATGTTTTTACTCAATGTAGCTTTGTGTAGCAGTTTTCAGGAAGTTTTATAATTTTGCTTAAAACTTTCTTTTACTCTTTAAGGTAGAGTGAAGGGTCTCTTGAAAGAGTTTCTGTGACAACCTGTACAAATGACCTTGGCAACAACATATTTTTTTAAACCATAACAGCTATGACAAAATAGAAAAACTCCAAGTTACTATCAGAGGTACACCATAAAATACAGTTAATTATTTCAATTACATTTTTTTTTTTTACTATCTTCATAAGGTCATAAGTTAGAAAAGCTCTTCTGACAATGTCATAGCCAAAACTCTAAATTCAGATGGTGCTCAGCTAGGTAAATAATATACTTAAGAAGCATTCCACTGTATATTGATATATAACATTCATGCAGAATTTATCGTTCTCTACCTTTGTTTCCTTTACAACATATATCATATTCCATATTGCCATATACATGAATATTAGTGTGCCATCTCTTCTAGTGGAAGAAATGACATCTTTTTATTCATTGTTGCACATGTTATTCATCAGAATTCTTCTAAAAATGACTAGTCTAGTGCATTGCTCTTAGAAGATACTCAGTGAACATTTGTTGAACTGAATCACATTGAATTGAATATGGGTCAATTATCAGGTTTTATAACATCACTCTTTTATTCAGAAGACACGTAGTTATAGAGTCACAGATCCACTCAACTTGTCCTCAACGGGGTATGAAGAGAAGGAAGATGGTACATTTGTCAGGATGATATTTTTATGAAAATACAGATTCTTCTTCTTTGCCTTAGTTTTTGTTTATAGCACAGCAGTTTTCTACCCAGAAGAATGTAGAGAGCTCTTAATCTCAGTCTATTTTTATTGTTTCCATCTTCTGTTTTTTGACAACTTCCAAATTATATAGTCCTTTGTCACGAAATCAAAGCTTCCATTGCTATTACTACTTATCACACAGTTCAGAACAGCAGAGAGATAGACCTACAGAAGGGTCAACTACGTGGCAAGGCTTTCAACAAGAAGCTGGGAGAAAGAGTGCTCTGAAAGAATGCGATTCCAAGAAGGCAATGGTCTAGAACTGCATGTAAACATTAGGCTACATATAGAGGTTATCCTTCAGAATATAAATTCTACTCACTAGTGGAGATCTTTGTTTTCTATGGTTTTAAGTTCTACTCTTAAACATACCAGTGTTATCACAATTTAATATTCCATCAAATTGTTCCACTTTTTCAATTTCAGTAAAAGTAAAAGGTAGTACATACAGTAAACACATTTCATTTTGTTCACATAACTCCTGATAGTGGACCCACTGGTTGATCCAAACTGTCAGTAATGGTCCTTCAATATTTGTTGAAAAATGAATTGCATTATCCATTTCTTTCTCATTCTGTGTTTGTAGCCTAAGATAGAAAAAAATAAGTAAAAGAAAGCGAAAAACAATGCTTTGACTTGGACATATTTCCTTTTTGGAAAGAAGTACTTCCATATTAAATGTCACTTTGACAGTTTAACACATTATATTATTTATTATTTGTGATATCATTATATCACATTAATATTGTTTATATATTATTTGCTTCAGCAGAAAATATTTGATGCCAGACTGTATTCACAGACCTTTCTAGAAAAATTTAATTAATTTAAATGCAACAAAACAAAAATCCACTAAATTTTGATTTAAATTTTCCTAAAATTTCTTTAACTGCTTTAATAAATATAGATAAAATTCATATCAAAAATTTTTCAGTAATTACAGAATCTGGTCATTAATTGTATACATTTGTACATCTAATGGCAATTTTTCAATGATAGTTGTAAATACATGTTTAATTGATTTTAATAGATATTATAAAGTAATTTGGGACAGCCATCATTGAGATTTTATTATTTTTTATTTTCAAATGTATTAATAGTAAAAGAGAATGGAATGGAAAGTCAGGCTGGTTATACCAGAAGTAGAAAAACGTGGAAATAATAGAAGAAACTACAGAATTGAAGCACTGAGCTTCAAGATTTGACTCCTAATATTACTCAAGATACTGATAATATGGTTCGAATTGAGGGAGGTGATAACTGGTATAATAGTTACAACGCCAAATCTCATTTCATTTTTGAATGACTTTTCCTCAAAATAGTACTTGCTGATAGAAGCCCTGTAGCAAAAGTTGGCCATCGAAAGATATTGGGTAATTCACTTGGATGGTTTAGAATAATTCTATTTATCAGTTGCAAATAGCATGATAGTGTCTGGTGCTGTGGTAAGTTAACAGAGAAGAATATACTTTCAGTGGAGAGGAGAGTATGTGTAGAAGCGTATGACATTGGCTTCCTGAGTTGCATGATTAAGTTATCTTGTTTATAGTTGACATCGTACAGGAATTTCTCTTCAAAGAGCTGGTTATTATTCTTTGTATACTGGTTACCCTGTGGGTGATAAGAGATTAAAATATTATTTGGAGAGTCACATTGGCCTTCCAAACCTATGTCTTACATGTTGTGACTTTGTAAATTGTGGCTTTGAAAATTTATAAACTGTGATTACAGAAATATTTCTTTGGGAACTGAGTGGTAGCATCTAAATCTACGTAAAGCAGGGCAGTGAGTAAAATGCGGACATAACATAGCAACAGGAAAGAATAAATGTCTCTTTAGTTAACAATACAATTTCTGGTTAAGCAAAGGTTTATTTGAGCAGAGAAAATCTGTGATTAAATCCATAATTTTTGTTATTCAGACCCATATATCTAGTGAATAGCCCCGTAGCTCTTCCTGATTTGCCTTGTGGCCTGGCATAATGTGTTCTTTTAAGATTGAAAAGGAATATGACTTCTAATCAACAATGGCAATTTCACCACACACATTTAATTCTTTTTCCTCTTAAAATTCCACTAGAGTGAGAATGAAGTTGAAAGCCTTAGTATACGAGGAGAAGTAGTGTTCTGTATGTTTCTATGATGATCTAAAATCCCATAAAGTATAAGTCATTATTATGCTTTCAAAATACCTATGTATAAGCTCTCATAACATGAATTTAGAAATAAAAATATGTCTACCTATGCGAGATTCTCTAACATTAACTATAAGTCATTAGTAACTGGTAAGTCAGAAGAAAGTTGTTTAGAAAATTTCTGAACTTAGACATAGAGACATAGAAACACGTGAAGTATGTAAAGAATATAAACAACTATTAAATTCACTTTGACCCACATGATGTGATATAAGAAAACATAACATAAATCTAAACAATCTCCCTAATTTCTAACTCTGAAGAAAAGATATGCCATTTGGCTACTCCGTAACCCTGGAGAGAAGACATAATATACTAGTCTTTGATCTCGTACTGGCTCTTGTCATGTGAAGCCAGGGCAACAAATTCATATACAAACCCTAATTTTTTGCTTACTCACTGAGAGAAGGTAGGGATGGATGGAACAAGACCCTGTCCACCACCATGCCTTGAACCTTAGCTATGAAGGACGTCTGCTGAGTTCAACCTATTGTTAAGTATTGTTAAGCCTTCCTCCCAAGACTTCTTGATAAAGGTGGAATCCTGAAGTCTAAAGATTTCAACTCTAACCATTGAACTACCATTGCAATTGTAACTGTTAATTCTGATTCTTTGGTTCTGAATGAAAGTTGTGAGGCCTTATTTGTATGCCTTGCCACAACTATTTTGCAGTCAACCAAATGAATTTATGCATCTCAAACCTCTCTACCAATATTTTAAGATAAAATCCTACATTACAAGTAGGAATATATAGCTGAATAAACAAGTTATTGAATGATAGTTGCTAAATGGAAGAATGCCTTAACATAGGCAGCCATCCAAGTGACTGACATGAATCAACCACACTCCTATAATCACAAAAAGGATTAAGACTTAAAAGCAAAAGTATTGATAATAGCTAAAGAAAGGTACTATTGATGTAAATTCTACATGAAGAACAGTAAAACTAATAAAACACTGTCCTTTTCTTATACTAAGAAAAACAGCAGCAAAGATATTGGCCTCCAGATAGAAGACTGGAGGCAACTGGAATCACAGAGAAATGAATGTGTGTGTAATTGGTTGTCACTTGACAAAGAATCTCCCTCACACATCATCTTGCCCAGAAGCAGTGGATAATTCTAAAAGGAAATTTTCAATTAAATTTTAATTCTTTACTTTCCAATATAAAATAAACTAATTGAAAGGAAAATATCACTAGAGTTTCAATGGTCGAGTTTTCAGAAGTACATCACCAGTCTTTTCTTCAGAGTTACCTCTGGGTAGACTAAAACATTTGTCCTTTTGGTTAGGTAAAAACATGCATTTATGATGGTCTTTCTTTGGAAATAAAGTATGGCTTAAGGGATATGTATGGGTGCTCAACTGGTATTCCCTCAGTTCCTGGAGCCTTGTTTTTCAGCAATGCTTTCGGGGCAGCTTGGTCTTCTTCCTTTTGTACTAAAAAAAAAAAAAAAAAAAAAAATTGTAACTCCTAATCATATACTACCTTCTGAACATCGACCAATTCTTGTTGGTACAGTGACTATGTGCATTTCTTCCATCTTTTTTGATGCTTCTTGTATCATTTAACATTTTGCACATAGAAACCTTTGATATTGCCACTCCAGGCTTGAATTTTTTCTTCAGTTCTTTCAGCTTGAGAAATGCCGAGCATGTTCTTCCTTTTTAGTTTTCTAACTCCAGGTCTTTGCACATTTCATTGATAATACTTTCAACAAATGGATGTAACACTGGAAGCACTAACTTATCTATGCCAAGAAATTTGGAAGACAGCTACCTGGACGACTGACAGAAAGAGTTCCATGTATGTGTCCATTTCAAATAAATGTTGTCCAATGGAATGCAGAAATTATCAAATAATATTGTTAATATCACACAAAAATAAAATTTGTTGCTGAAGGTAATTCAAAAATAGTTGCAACAGTATGTCGGCAGGGAAATGCCAGAAATTCAAGCCACATCAGAAGAAGATGTGAAACAAAGAATATCATTGCTGATGTCAGGTGGATCTTGGCTGAAAGCAGGGAATACCAGAAAGATGTTTTCTTGTGCTTTATTCACTATGCAAAGGTATTAAACAGTATGAATCATAACAAATTATGGATAACATTGCAAAGAATGGGAATTCCAGAATGCTTAACTATGCTCATGAAGAACCCGTACATAGACAAAGAGGCGATCTTTCAAATAGAACAAGGGGATACTGTGTGGTTTAAATCAGGAAAGGTGTGCTGTATCCTTTCACCGTACTTGTTCATTCTGTATGCCCTGCAAATAATTCGAGAACCTGGACTGTATGAAGAAGAATGGGGCATCAGGATTGGAGGAAGACTCATCAACAACCTGTGTTATGCAGATGACACAACCTTGCCTGCTGAAAGTGAAGAGGACTTGAAGCACTTACTGATGAAGACCAAAGATCACAGCCTTCAATATCGATTACATCTCAACATAAAGAAAACAAAAATCTTCACAACTGAACCAATAAGCAACATCATGGCAAAGGAGAAAAGATTGAAGTTGTCAAGGATTTCATTTTACATGGATCCACAATCAACACCCATGGAAGCAGCAGTCAAGAAATCAAACCATGTGTTGTGTTGGGCAAATCTACTGCAAAAGACCTCTTTAAAGTGTTAAAAAGCAGAGATGTCACTTTGAAGACTAAGGTGTGCCTGACCCAAGCCATGGTACTTTCAAATGCCTAATATGCATGTGAAAGCTGGACAATGAATAAGGAAGACTGAAGAATTGATGCCTTTGAATTTTGGTGTTTTTGAGGAATATTGAGTATACCATAGACTGCCAGAAGAACAAACAAATCTGTCTTGAAAAAGGTATAGCCAGAATTTCCCTTAGAAGGGAGAACAGCAAGATTTTGTCTCATGTACTTTAGACATGTTATCGGAAGGGACCAGCTCCTGGAGAAGGGCGCCATGCTTGGTAAAGTAGAAGGTCAGCAAGAAAGAGGGAAACTTGATGAGATGGACTGACAAGACACAGTGGCTGCATCAATGTGCTCAAACATAGCAATGATTATGAGGTTGGTGCAAGACCTGGCAGTATTTCATTCTGTTGTGTAGAGGGTCACTGAGTCAGACTAGTGGGCACCTAACAATAACAACAACCACATATGAGTGTTAAGTTTACAGGGGTGTAGACTCTAATGGTTAAGCAACTTGCTAGACGGTAGTACAGTAAGACAAAATGAAACCCATTGCCTTTGAGTTGATTCCGACTCCTAGTGACCCTATAGGGTTTCCAAAGAGCACCTGGTGGATTTGAACTGCCAATGTTTTGGTTATCAGCTGTAGCTTTTAACCACTATGCTACCAGGGTTCCTATTAATCCAGATTTTGCTGGTGATACATTTTGTAGATGTGCTTAACATGTACAATTATTTTAATTTGAGTAAATGATATTACCCCAATCATGTGAGTGGTCTGCCTCCAAACAGTTGAAAGGCCTTAAGAACATAAACTGAAGTTTCCCTGAGGAAGAAGAAATTTTGCCTCAAGAATGCAGCATGTGCTCCTGTCCAAGAGTTTCCAGCCTGCCAGCCTGTCCTATGTATTTCAGAATTCTAAGCCCCTATAATTGTATAAGACAATACTTTGAATTAAACTCTTTATATATAGCATGCCTATGTTATATATAGCATGTATATATTATATATATATATAATTGAGAGATATAATAATATCTGTATTATAAAAAGTTGCATTGAATTTCAAAACAATGTCAAAAGAGCAATGCCCTCAAAATTTTCGGGGAAGTTTTTATCTAGCCAACTTATCAATTAACTAAATTTTTAGATATTGAAAGATTAAAAATTTGTCATATCCTTTGCTTAGTCTTCAATTGGATTATTTCTCTTTTTATTGTAGAGGTGTTGGATTTTCCTACAGATTTTAGTTATCAGAGCTTTGACTAGTTTTTCCATCTTGTTAAAGGATGCTGTTTGGTTTGGGATCGAGATTGCATTGTATTTGTAGATTGCCATCTTAGTTGTCTAGTGCTGCTATAACAAATACCACAAGTGAATGTTTTTTAACAAAGAGCAGTTTATTCTCTCACAGTCTAGTAGGCTAGAAGTCTGAAATCAGGGCACCAACTCCAGTGGAAGTCTTTCTCTATCTGTCAGCTCTGGAGGAAGGTCCTTGTCATCAAACTACCCTTGGTCTGGTAGCTCCTCCTCACAGGAACTCTGGGTCCAAAAGACATGCTATGCTCCCAGGACTGCTTTCTTGGTGATATGAGACAACTCTCTGCTCACTTTCCTGTCCTTTAATCTCTTGTAAGATAAAAGGTGATGCAGGCCACACCCCAGGGAAGCTCCTTTAACATTGGATCAGGGATGTGACATGAGTAAGGGTATTACATCCCACTCTAATCCTTTTTAACATAATCTAATCTTGCCTCATTAAACACATACAGTGATTAGGATTTACAACACATAGGAAAATTACATCAAACACAAAATGGAGGACAACCACACAATAGTGGGAATCATGGCCTAACCAAGTTGACACATATTTTTTGGAGACACATTTCAATCCATGACATTTGCTTTGAGTAAAATTGACATTTTCACAATGTTGAGTTTACCTATCCATGAGCATGGTATGTTTTTCCATTTATGTAGGTCTTTTTGTTTTTTTCTTGTATTACTATTTTGTAGTTTTCTTTGTATAGGTCTCTTATGTCCCTCGTTAGATTTATTTCTAAGTTTTTTTTTTTTTTTTCGGGGCTATTACATATGGCATTACTTTCACCAAAGAAGGCACTCAAGTGGCTAAAAGACACATGAGGAAATGCTTGCAATGACTAGCCATTAGAGAAGTGCAAATCAAAACTACCCTGACATTACAGCGTGAATCAAAAATAAATAAATAAATAAACATTGCAGTGTGATCATTAAGGTTGTGTGTCAACTCTGTTGGGCCATGATTCTCAGTGGTTTGGCACTTATGAGGTAGTTTGACAGTTGTATGACGATGTGATCACTCCCATGATGAGATTTGATATAAAGTGATCACCTCCATGATAGAATCTGCTGTAAGTAGCCAATCAGTTGAAAAGAAGTTTCCTTGGAGGTGTGGCCTACATTGTATACAAGTGGACTTTCTAGCAAGGCTCTCAAACTTTTACTCTGGATCCTGTAGCTGGATCCTGTTCATCTGATGCCCAGTTCTTGGAAGCTTGAGCTATCAACTTACCTGCCATCTTGCCTGCTGATCTTGGAAATTGTCAGTCTTGGTATTCATTGATCTTGAAATTCATCAGTCTTTGCAGCCTGTGAGCAAGAGCCCTGCTGTCCAACCTGCAGATCTTGAATTCACCAGCCCCTCTGCTATGTGAATCAGGAGAAGCCTCCAGCCTGAACCGTGTTGCAGCCTCAACAACCTCATGAGTCATTTCCTTGAAACAAATCTCCTTCTATATACGTTTATATGCTCTACTGGTTTTGCTTCTCTAGAGAAGCTAGCCTAAGACAGAGAGGTTGAGAGGAGATTAAACTCTTATGCACTGCTGGTGGGAATACAAAATGGTGCAATCATTTTAGAAAACAATATAGCATTTCCTTAAAAAGCTAGAAACAGGAATACCATGTGATCCAGCAATCCCACTTCTAGAAAGATATACTAGCAAAATAAGAGCTGTCACATGAAAAGATATATGCACACCCATTTTTGTTGCAGCATTATTCACAATAGCAAAAAGAAACAACTTAAATGTCCATCAACAGATGAATGAATAAACAAACAGGTGCATACACACAATGGAATACTACACAATGGTAAAGAACAATGATGAGTCTGCAAAATATCTCACAACATGGATGAATCTGGACGACATTATGCTGAGTGAAATAAGTCAATCATAAAAGGACAAAAACTGTTTGAGACCACTATTATAAAAACTCGTGAAAATGTTTCCACACAGAAAGGAGCATTCTTTGGTGGTTATAAGGCAGGAGAGAGGAGGGATGGAAAAAACACTAACTAGATAATAGATAAGTGGTAACTTTGATGAAGAGTAAGACAGTATTCTTCTGGAGTACTGGAGAAGTCAGTACAACTTGACCAGGGCAACGTCATAGAAACTTCAGAGAGAGACACATGCAAACACTCTGATAGACTGAAATACCTGGCTGAGGGGTAGGGACCATGGTCTCAGGGAATATCTAGCCCAATTGGCATAACACAGTCTATAAAGAAAATGTTCTACATCTGACTGTGGTGAGTGGCAATTGGGTTCTTAAGTCTGTGAGCAGCCGTCTAAGATATATCTACTGGCCCCATCCTGGTTGTAGCAAACAAGAATGAAGTAGACCGAAGACACTAGGGAAAGATTAGTCCAAAGGACTAATGGACCACTAATACCACAACCTCTACCAGACTGACCTCATAACACCTAGATGGTGTTCGGTTACCACCACTGACTCCCCTGGCAGCAATCACAGTAGAGTCCCAGAAAGAGTGAGAGAAAAATGTAAAACAAAATTCAAATTCACACACACATACAAAAAAAAAAAAAAAAAAAAGGCCAGGTTTACTGGTCTGAAAGACACTGGAGAAACCCTAAGAGTATGGCCCCTGGACACCATTTTAACTCAGTACTGAAGTCACTCCTGAGGTTCACCCTTCACCCTTCAGACAGGTCTATAGTGCTAACAATAACACATGCCGAGGGCATGCTTAACAGTTCAATCATGTATATGAGATTAATGGGCACACAGCCCAAAAGCAAAGATGAGAAGGCAGAAGGGGACAGGGAACTAGATGCATGAAGAGAACCCGGGCTTGGAGAAGGGGAGGGTGTTGACACATCAAAGTGCTGGCAGCCAATATCACAAAACAATTTGTATATTAACTGTTTAATGAGAAACAAATTTGCTCTGTAAATTTTCACCTAAATCACAATAAAAAGGATTAAAAATTTGAATTTATTTTATTGGAAAGGAAATGGAAAATATTCTTCACCAAGTACAGTACAAAAGGAACTGAGAAAGACATGGGATACAGGAAACAGGGTAACCGGACAATGGTCCAAGAATAAGAGATGTTCAATGATCTGGCAAAAGACCAATGAATACTGAAAAAGAAAACAGTGAAGGACTATTAAGAGCTATATAAAAATATATTTAGACAAAAATAAGAGAATTATTAATCCCAGTATAAAACAATAGGAAATATACTACTTCACTCAGTGTTATATAATGTTAATATAGTCATATAATGTAAATACATACTACTGTGTGAGTTTCCAAGGAGCCTAAGAAGGGAAATAGAGAGCTAAAACAGAGATGAATCCTCATATATCATATCATGTGGCTAATTTCTAAAATTCTAAATAAAAAAATGAAGTAAAAGTATAATATCCAGAAATATGGACACAGTGCCCACATAAAAGCAGTTAAAATTTGAGCCTTCACTCTGGAAGCATGACAAAGAGGTAGGAGAACATATTAGGATTTTAATGTTTATTATTAGCTTTTTGGTAATACCTTTATTTATTAAACTGTCCTCATTCATTATATTTATGAAATGCTGTTGTTAAAAAAAAAAAAAAAAAACATTGCCATCGAGTAGATTCCAAGTCATAGAGACCCTATGGGACAGAGCGGAACTGCCCCATAGAGTTTCCAAGTAGCACCTAGTGGGTTTGAACTGCCAACCCTTTGGTTAGCAGCTGTAGCACTTAACCATTACACCACCAGGGTTTCCTTATTGTTGTTACCAAAAACCCATTGCCATCGAGTCGATTCTGACGCATAGTGACCCAATAGGACAGAGTAGAACTGCCCCATAGAGTTTCCAAGGAGCACCTGGAGGATTCGAACTGCCAACCTTTTGGTTAGGGGCCTTAGCACTTAACCGTATGTCACCAGTTGTTGTTGTTAGTTACCTTTAAATTGATTTTGGGTCCTGTAGAACTGTTCCAAAGGGTTTTCAAAGTTGGGTTTTGGGAACTTTTAGAAGCCGATCGCCAGGCCTTTTTTCCAAAGTGTCTCTGCGTGTTTTAAACCTATCGCCTTTTGACTAGTAGTCAATGTTTGCACCAACCAGGAATCTTTGATCAAAACAGAGAGTTAAATTTTTTTCTAATACAAAAATCACTAAATTGGGCAACCTAAAGTGTGACTTATATTATAATCAGAAAAAAAATACGAAAAAAAATTTTATTGGTGTTTATTAATAAAAACATTGCAAAAGTCACACAGGCTGTAATTGTCAGGCATTTCTTGATCCTGACAGTGAGCTGATCACACTCCAGGCTCTGCATTTTGGTTGTGTTATATGGGATGGGAGAGGGAAGAGAAAGTAATTTAATGCATATGTACCCTTTGTCAAAATAGAATAGCCCGTCTTACTAAAGAAAGGGTCATTAGTATTATTATTAACATAGATTTTTAAGAAGTTTTTCCAAAACTGTCCCTTATAATTGATGAGCTGTCATGGGTGGTATAATAAAGATTAAAAAGTCACAAACTGAAAACCCTTTTCCACTTAAATAAAATGTCACAGATCAGAGAGGCTTTTAACCTCCTCGTGTCTTTGTTGTGCAGTTCAGGTTTTATCTTTAACAGTGTCTTGATTATATCAGCTTTTTTGGGCAGAGAAATAAAGGTGTTCTTAAGGAAAATAATTGTGTTTATATGTCAAAGCATATGAAATAGGCATAGCAGTAAATCTGCGGAATAAAAATAGAATCCCTTAATTCTCTGAGTTATCTAATATTCCCTTACACCGTCACCCCCTTTGTCAATTAAGACAAATGTCTATGTACAAGAGGCAAAGTAAACTTGGGCAAAACAATGTTTAGCTGTAGAAAATAGCCAGAAACATAAAATAAGAGGCTATTAGCAATGAAGAAATCTGTCTTCCTCTAGTTCAATTCCAGGGCAGACTGTCATAGTCTTCTATAATGACTTTATAATGCCTTTGCCCTGGAAATGCATCTACCCTCTGAACCTTCTGAGTGGCTCCTTCTGGGATAGATCTCACTACTTTATGCAGCCCCCTTTCATTTGCAAGGTACCTTTAACAGTGAGATATTCTTTTTTTTTTTTTTAAGAGCTTCCTTTTAGTTTTTGCCCTCTCTTCTTTTGTCTCTGATGAAACATAGATTAAGTAGATGCCATCTCTCAAATGACAGTTCCTCAAAAATTTGGAGTTATTTGGTCCCTCTTAAATATTCAATGTTTACTCAGTTCTTTCAATCATTTTTCTGTGAAATGATTTAAACATTTATTTTCTCTATCTAAATGCTTTACTAGATTATTTTGGCTTCTGTTTTATATGATTTTCTGCTATTAAATTTGTTCAAGCATCTTACAACTATTTGAAAATGACATTCGCATCCCACAATAATTGTTTTCATCCTTTGCTTCTTCTTGTATTGTTTTTGTTTTGGTATACCTCTCTGTTATATCAGATTTCGAGCCACCATATAAGGCTGAGTAAAATGAAAGGGTAAACAAATGAGTGAACTTACCTGTCAACTAGTCAACTATACACTAAACTATATCAATCAATCAATTATATATAAGCTTTTGAGTTAAAAATTATTTTCTTACTGTACATATGAAAGCAATATGCTGTTGATTAGGAAACATGGCCAAGACTTCAGTTTTGCAATACTGCATTTAAGTCTAAATAGGTCCATAACAATACTGACTCAGAAATACATGAAAATTTATGTTTTGGTGGGACTATTTGTAAATTTAGTGGTGGAGAACTGGGAAAGACAAAGAAAACGGAATGTAATCAGGTCTAAAAGTGCCATGTTTTATATAGAATACATTTTTTTTTTATTTTAATATATGGGAAGGATTAGTACTGATAAATTTAAATTTAACATTAAGGATTATTTGTCCCTTGTGAGCCCTACTAAACTCCTAGAGGTTCAGGACAACAGTGAAGTCAGAAGAGCAAATACCAATTTTTTCAGGAAACAATGTTATGTTCTGTGAGCTAACTTTATAAGCTAAAATGCAGGTTTTACTTTGCAAGGAATCTTTCAAGGTTGGTAAATTAAATTTTCTTTTATGGCTTATGTTAAACACTCTTATCTTGGCCTTAATACAACTTCGCATGAATTAGAGATTAAGACTTACTTACAAATTCACTTAATAATAAATTGTGTATTTAGAACGATCTTTTTTTAAAAATAATATATTTCCTTATGGAATCAATATCTTATAGTAATGTGATTTTAATAAAATCAAATCTTTTATTGCCCTGTCTAGCCAAGCTATTAGCATTTCTGCGATAAAAGTAACACTAAAATGTAGTATAAAGAAGATTTACTTCATCTATGTATTTTTTAATGACTTGTTTTATTTCCTCAATAATCATTTATTAAATATAGTATACAATGGGATTTGTTGATATAAAATTAGAGTTTTATCTGCAAATTTGTAACCCTGAAACTCTATTTCACATTGCATTTGTAATTTTGCTGAGACACTAATTTCATTTGCACGTGTGTAGAAAAACAAGTAAATCTTATATATTACATTAGTTTTATTTTGCTGCCGTGGCTGGAAAGAGAACATATTCATTATCATATAATTCTCTAAGTCAGAAATCCCACACAGGTCTCTCTGCACTAAAATCCGAGTGTTGCCAGAGATGTGTTATTTCAGGACGATCTTCTAAAGACCTCCAGTATTCGTTGGCTTGTTGTCTCTTTCCTCCAGAGAGGTAACATCTCTCTGACCCTGCCTCATTCAGCCTTCATACCTGGAAAGGTTCACTGCATATAAGGAGTCATGTGATTAGACTGGGCCCACGTGGATAATCCAGGCAAATCTCTCCATCTCAAGACCCTTAATCCTAATCACATCTGCAAAATTCTTCCTATCACGTAAGCTAACATATTCAGATTCCTGGAATTAGGCTGTGGACATCTCTGGGAGAGTCATTATTTCACCTACCACACATAATAAAAAAAAAAAAAAAAAAAAAAAAACAACTAAATACCCTGCATCAATTTGTTTTTTATAGATTGTTTTTCACATGCTTTTTAAAGCAATGCTTACGTCAAAAAAAGCATATTTCTTAAAATTGTGATTAAGTGGAAGATAAAGCCTTAATAAAGTCTTGAAGATGATTTGTGAGAAAATGCCCAGGAAAGAAATATAGGAAAAAAGTGAGACTTATTTCAAGGGAAAAGTCTTAATTTTGCACATGCAGGGATTTAAAAAAAAATTTTTTTTTTTTTTAGATCAATCTCTACAGACTATAGCAGAGGAGTAGGCATTAAAAAAAAGGAGAATGTATGGAAAGAAATAAAAGTTAAAATTTATTGAGAGCTGTTATATAACAAGTATTATGTAGGAAACTAAAGTTCATGGGACATAAAGATTGATTTCCCTCTTAATCCAGGAAACATCAGCGTGGTTCTAGCACATAATAACGGTTCAGTATGCGTGTTGTTAATGGAGATGATGACTGAGGTTGTAAAGAAGAAACTAACATTAATTAATTATTTTCTAATTCCTGAACATGTCTAAGGCGACTTCTTTGCAATAACCATGTACAGGAAACAAGAGTATGTTTGTTTGTTTGTTTATATTAGATGAGAATTAGGAGGTTAAGTGACTTTACTCCCCACAGAGGAATTTAGTAATTATAGGGCAGATGGAGGATTTTTACAATTGAGTGGCAGATATTTATCTGATTCCAAACTCTACCAGAGTATCGATGTTTTTCAAAGTAACATCCCTTTATTATAAATTAAAATTTAACTCCCTCTAATCGCATCTATTTCTCCTCCCCTCCATGGGAAGAATACATTCCAAGTGGAAAATCAATTAATAAATTAAAAGTTGGTCTTTTGTTCCCAGAATATTCTCACCAGCTAAGAGAAATTTGCCAACCATTACTTCCTTGAGTTTGCATTAAGGAAACATTTTTACTTTAAAAATAGATAATTACATTTCTTTCCACTAGTACAGGCTCCCTAGACATTTTGATTTTGCTTTTCCTTGGAGTGTGATCTCTTAGAATTAGTAAATACTGCAGAGTACTTACATACTCACCTGAATAAATCTCTGAAATTAGTTCACTGACATGACTTAGGCACAGAATAAGATGCAGAGAGTATTCCAGAATGAATAAGGAAAGAAAAAAAAAAAGTGAAAATCTCTGCATTATGACAATGGGTATAGTTTGACAACTATATATTAATGAACTTCAGAGTGAATAAAAGGGATCAGGGTGATGGTAGTCAATAAACATTTTGTGGCTCCTACTCTATGCCAGGCTACCATCTGTCAGTTTGTCCTACTGTGGTGGCTTGCATGTTACTGTGATACTGGAAGTTATGCCGCTGGTATTTCAAATGCTGATAAGGTCACCGATGGTGGCCAGATTTCAGCAGAGCTTCCAGACTAATACAGACTAGGAATAAAGGAATGGCAATCTACTTCTGAAAATTAGCTAATGAAAGCTTTGTGGATCAGAACAGAA
Source organism: Elephas maximus indicus (assembly GCF_024166365.1). Lineage (NCBI taxonomy): Eukaryota > Metazoa > Chordata > Mammalia > Proboscidea > Elephantidae > Elephas > Elephas maximus. The sequence goes on from NC_064832.1 coordinate 53,803,697, forward strand.
TATTGTCTGATACAGTGCTAGAAGATGAGTCCTCTGGGTTGGAAGGCAAGAATGAAGTTCAAGCATGCTGATAATTCTGAGAATGGTGCAGGACCAGGCAGCATTTTGTTCAGTTGTACATGGGGTCATGATGAGTGGAAACCAACTGTCAGTAACCAACAACAAACACAATGTATGCCAGGCAATTACACCACATGCAATAGCAGAAAAACATCAATGTACTGAAGCAAATTGAAGTCCATTTAGAAATCATTTAGAAATTCAGTATAAAATATTTCCTTGAAACAAAGCAAAAAGGAGTTGATCAAATGAGGAGATTCAGAAATGGTCCAATGGAAGCTGTGAGTTTAAAGCTTGAGTTGGGGGTGGTTGTATAGATAAATTGGACAAGGAATACAACATTGCCATCAAGAACAGAAGAAGAAATAAGGTATAAAGGTAAGGTAAAAATTATGAGGAACCTGGCCTAGCTAGTTGTGTTGCAAGATATGTGATGAACTTGGAAATATAAGTGAGTAAAACAAAACCTTGCTTCACCCATTTGTCTATGAGATGTTTTAAAACAAAACAAAACCATTGTAGTGTTTTTATTAAAAAGAACAAAATAATTAATTCTAGTAATGAGGAATTTATGTCATTGTAAATATGAGGCAGTAGCCAATGGTTTGTTTCTATTAAGAAAGATCATTGTATTATATAATATTAATATTTATATTACACAATATTAACTCTCACAGAAAGCTCTGTGAAGCAAGCGTAACGACTTGGTGATATAAATTTTCTATAATATAAATTAAAAAATTATACTACCCATACATATGCACTGGCATATACGATCTATTTCAACATAGGTATTTTAAAGAACTTGTTACATGTAAAAGGTCAAATAAAATAAATCTGTAATAACATAAATGAGAATATTATGTTTTCTCTTATAATTCTTTAAATATCTGCTTCTCAATTCCAATTCTCACTGATCTTAATAAATAAGATAATGCTTTAGGTGGTTTCTGCTGTAGTTTTTATTACTTTAGTCATGCTTCAATCAATTTGATGGTGCCAAAATTAACATTCAGAAATGTTTAGCCTTCTGAAAGCATTCTTTCTGATATGAGTGATTTCTGTCTGTCTAGGATTCAAAATTGTAGTCTTTATTATAATTGTCCACAATCTAATTTTTAATATTGTGTAAATAATGCCTCACTTTGGAAGAAAATGATTTATTTTTTATACCAGGAAAAATTAGCAGTTAGGTACATATTATCTGGATGCATTATATTAACTTTGGGGGTTATGAAATGAAAATCAAAACAATGCCTTTTTACTTTTAATTGATTTCAAATAGTCAAAGTATCTTTGTAATTTTTAGGAAAATAAATACTATTTACAGTGTATTTCTGTGTTGATGTATGGCACTCATTCTTTGTTCCATATTATTAAAATTATTTCTTGGTTTACTTTATAATTTTAAAGGTTAAACGCTACTTCTGAGAGGATGCTGAACATACAGTAATTTCTATTCTAAAAAGTATGCTCATTCTCTTTGAGAGTTCTGGTATAAATGTATTATAATTTTTGAATCTCAACAGGGAAATATAACACATACTACAAGAACTTTGAAATAACTTTCCTTTTTTTAAAATTACTTTGATTATTTTGTTGAATAAATGAATGAATAATCAAGTACTAAACCTAGAATATAACAAGCTTTAGCTGGTTCTCTCACCTTAGCTGAGGGAAATAGGGAAAATTTCTGTTCACAATCCTTTGTGTGAGAGTTAGGAGAAAGGCAGCACTATCAGACATTCTCTGGGAGCATAATGACTCTCTTCAGGCTAAATAACATAATGGCAAAAACAAGGCTTAGGTTTCAAGATCACCGTTCCACAGACTAGCTATTTGACTTTGTGCAAAGCACTCAATTTTGGTGTGGCTATGTTTCATAAATGAATTGATGAATGAAATGTGCATGGAACTTAATAAACAATGCAGGAATGTTATTTTCTTCTTTCCTTAAAAAAAATTAAATAAGTTAGAGTGTTGTTTCCTCACTATGTACTATCACAGAAGGATAATAACGTTCTGCAAGTTTTATGTGATGCTTATTAGATGCCAGCAAATGTGCTGAGATTTCACATTTGTTAAAATTTAAATAATGCCAAGGCTATCCTAAATTCACTAAACAATCCTGAGTCTGATGCTTTGTATGAAAACTCTGTGTTCTCAAATAACAAGGCACACAGTTCTGAGATTGTCCTAAAGTGTTTTATTTGTCATTTGCAAACAAAAACAAGCACAAACTAGACCGAGAGATTTAGGTATTTATAATTAAATGTGTACAATTTTTAGAACTGTGATCTACTCTAAATTTATTTTGGTCTTGCTATAACACTGTAGTATACATTAATATAATAACATATTTTTTCAAAATTATAATGTTATGGCTGCTAACCAAGAGATCAGCAGTTCAAATCCACCAGGTGTTCCTTGGAAACTCTATGGGGAAGTTCTCCTCTGTCCTATAGGGTCGCTTGCTATGAGTCAGAACCGACTCGACAGCAACAGGTTTGGTGTTTGGTTTTTGTGATGATATCAGATGGCATATTAGTATTGTTTAATATTCTCGCATTAAAAAGTTGATAATAAATATATATTTTTTCCTCCTCCTCCACTTCTTTCTTCCTTTCTTTATGCATTATTACATTCACTCATTTAGAATCAATCACTATTCTATATGCTGTGGCTAAATCAATGAACAACGCAAACACTTTCCTGAAGTTAACATTCTAATAGGGTGTGTCATTGAAGTAATGTTGGCTGTTGACTTGAAATACACAAGGGGTTGAACAAATAAAGGTTTATTTCTCCTTTATGTCACATAATGAATTTATAAGCAGTTGGATGGTCTTTCATGTGGTTAATGTAGAAAACAGGTTCCTTTCACCCTGAGGCATCATCTCCACCAGAGCCATGGGGCTGCTTGTAGCTGGCAGATGAAGAAAGAGAACATGGGGAAAGCACACCGATCTAAGTCACTTGAACTGGAAAAGGATAAATCACTTTTGTTCACATTCCACTGGTGAAAACAAGTCCCAGAGCAACATCTAGGTAGATGGGAGATACAAGGAGAAATGCAGCTCCTGCCTGGGCATCCGATTCCAAGAAAAATGACATTTTGGAAAGAGAGCAAGACTTACATGGTCAGCGTAATTGTCATTGTACCTGCCCGTCGTTCTGATGGACAAGCGTCTGTTCACTCTTCTTGGCCCACATAGAACACCTACCTCACTCTTTCTCCCCAAAGGACAATCTGTTCAGTGACAAATGACTTTTGGGAAAGCATACATGTTTGTTAATTTAAAAGGGACACACGATGCCTACAAATAATAACGTAGCTCCAGCCAGATACAGTACATATTTGGGAATGTAATCACAGGCTGCCATCCACTTTTCGGTAACAATTTTTATCTACCAGAGAGGGGTCTGAGTCTTTGATCAATTAGTTGCTTTTGCTATGTGGGAAAAGACATTAAAATTAAAATAAGTGATTATGCTATATGTCAACACATAAGTACTATGAAGCAGAAAAAAAAAAAAAAGTTGAACGGGTAGTGAGCGCTGAGAGGGGAACGTTACTTTATCTGAAAATGTATTAAAAAATCTGTTGCCGTAAAGTCGATTCTGCCTCATAGCGACCCTATAGGACAGAGTAAAACTGCTCCATATGGTTTCCAAGGAGCGTCTGGTGGATTCAAACTGTCGACCTTTTGGTTAGCAGCCGTAGCTCCTAACCACTATGCCATCAGGTTTTCCTGAAAAAGTATAGACACTTGAAAAAGGGAAAGGTAGGAGTGAATTATTTGGGTTCCTCAGAAACTGGCTTTCAGACAGAGAAAACAGCAAATTAAAAGACGTTTAGGCAAGACATGCTTAGAATTTTGCAGGAGAACAATGTACCTCAAATAGAGTCAGGTAATCATGGTGAGAGATTTCTGTGCTTATTATTCTTTATGCATTATTAATTAGAATTATACTATAAAGAAGAGCTTTCCTTTCTTCATTAAATTGCTTCTCTATTTATATCATTATGGAGTCATGAGTATTTATTTTAGTCTGTGAGTTATAATCCATTAACAACACAGTTTATTTTATTGCTCACAAAGGCCCTAATCTGGCAAAAGAGAACTCTCATTTTATTATTATTATTATTATTACGTGTATCTATCATTTTTTGAGCAATGTCTTACTTTCTGGCATCATCTTGTACTTTCCCTGGTACAACCCTAGAATCGAAAAGTTATTCAGGAGTCTTGTTTTCTTCTCTTGGGGACTGGTTTTCAGAAACCAGAATCTATGTGCTTACTGTGCTGATTACAGCTGGTATGTCACTTTTACTAAGCCATTTCAATGAACAGAGGTAGGAAATATACACACATACACAACTTATCTATTGCTATATTCATTTAAGGAAGAAAAGGCTTGTGTAACTGGTGTATTGTCTGTGGAAACAAGGGTGAAATGAAAGGATATTAAATATATTCAGAGATGAGGCAATGTGTGGTCTTGTATACCATGACAAATCTGTATTTTATTGTAAAAGTAATGAAAAAGTCATGGAAGTGAGTGGGATAAGTGCAGGCCATGAACTGATTCATGATTACAGAAGATGATTCTAGCTATGAAAAGTGAATTGGGGTTGAGATCTACTGGAAGATGAGATTTAAAATAAATTCACAGCAAGAAAGAAACTAGATAAATCAAAAGACAGGAATATATGGAACCGAAATGGAGGGCTGAGAAACACAGCAGTCTTGCTCTACAATTTACGTGAATACTATGGCCAAAATCTGTAAGAATGTCTTCCCCTGGAAAGGAAATAAATGGAAATAACATCAGAACAGACGTGAGTGAACCTGCAGAAACAAATTTCCAAGGCTGTTTTTTTCATTTTAAATGAAAGCTTTACGAGTGATCTTGTATTGGGGAAATAGTTCAAACATCTCACACTGGACAAATTAGAAATGGCTAGATGGACTAAAGCCTAGCTCAGGAAAGACAGAGAGCTTTTAATCAAATTACACAAAAAGACAGCTGAGACAAATCCCATGAATCATGACCATGTACTATCCCAGCTGAGCTCTCCACTTGAGCTCTAAAAAATGGGAAATATAGGGCACAAGTCAACAGTGTCCAGGTTTCAAAATATAGCTTGGAAAAAAATAATGAATAGTCTTGGATAAGTGGGCAGAGAGAACAGAAATTGTATCCGTACTATAACTGAGCAAAAGAAATGCTTTTGATAAACATATGTGAGACACATAGAATCAGGACACTTATTCAGAAAAAAAAAAGAAAGTGAAAACATGAAAAAGAAAGAAAGGGATTTCAAATAAAAGTTTAGATAGAAAAGAATTCATTCAAGAAAAGAAAAATCCACCAGGAATTATTATGTAAAATTTATCACAACAAATTCATAGTGTCCTAGATGGAAAAAAAAAAAAAAGAGATTGTTAAATAGAATAGAAAAAATCAGATATATGACTATAAATGGCATTATAAATTATAGATGTAGCATGATGCAGTTGTGCTAAATAAATACAAAGAGACAAACATTTTGAAGAAACAATATTCTAACAACAAAGTACAAAAAAATCAACCTGATAACTGATTTTTATTTCTATTTTTACATTCTATAGTTCTATATCAAAAGTTAGGAAATAAGATCATGAAAATTATAGATAAGGTTGTGGATTCGTAGGATCACTCATGCATGATTCTCCTGGGAAAACATCCTAGAGAAATTTTTACATGAACCATGTATAGAAATGGTTGTCTTTGTTTTGGCTATAGTAACAAGCGTTTGAAGACAGGCAAAAATCTAGCAGTGTAGAATTTGATGGCTATAAATGATGCCAGCAAATGTGGAATACTATGCCACAAAAAAGTAACAAAGTTTATCTACACACAGCAACTTGAATATGACTTTAAGATTATTTGAATAAAGGCTGTATATTTTGTATATGTTTGTATATATACATAAATATATAACAAAAACATTCAAATGAATTAAACATACACTAAACAACAACAAATTCATCTATTTTTTAAGAATAGGTCCTGTGCTATGGTCACTTTTTAAATATTTCAAAGTAGGCACGGGGTGTGGAGGAACAGACAATAAGATGTAGGAATGGGAAATAAAGATAAAGCACTATTGAAATAATAGGAAGATATGCTGTAGATGAGTCAATAAGGCTATTGTATTATGAGTAAGGAGTGATAAAGTTACTAGTATCCACTCAAAACAAAGAAAAAGAAAAAAAAAGAAGTAAATATATATGAAATGGATATTTTTGCACTGTACTCAAAGAAGTAACTAAAGATTTTTCTTGTTTAATTGCAAATTTACTCTTTGTATTTTCCACAAACAGTAAAAGACTCCTAGCCCTGTCCCTATCTCAAACACACATACACCAGGACCACATATAACATGCTTTTGGCATTATTTCTTAAATCAAAACACAGTATTCATAATCATTCATAATCAATGGTTATTATGTAACTGTGAGCTATTCATTTATTTTAATTTGTTTTTATTTTTGCAGGCACTAAACCATTTGTGAGATTGGTTGGAATGAAATCATAAAATATTTTGTTTAGTACATTTAAATTAATTTTGTAATGTAGTATATTACCTTGAAAAATATATTTCAGTATCAAATTTTCTAGAAACTGTTTCTATTTCCTGGTTATTTTTAACTACAATTTTTCCTAGTTCTATTTCTTCTTTTTTAAAATAATTGATCACTAATCAAAGACGTGTTTCAATCAAGTGAACAGTCATAAGGAAAAGTCACAATAGGTACAAACCAGGCATTTTTCCATGTCAGGGTTTTTGCACTTGCTGTTCTGTCCACTGAGCACCCTTCTCACGTTATCTATCTGACTCACCTCCACTTCTCCTTTAAGGTCTTGTCCAAATGGTATGCTTTTAACAAGACCTTCCCTGACCCACTATCCTCTCTGTTTTTAACTATCTATCTGGAACCCTGGTGGCAGAGCAGTTAAGAGCTTGGCTGCTAACCAGAAGGTCTGCAGTTCGAATCCACCATCTGCTCCTTGGAAATGCTATGGGACAGTTCTACTCTGTCCTATAGCGTCACTATGAGTCGGGATTGACTCCCTGGCAATGGGTTTGGTTTGACCTATCATCTACCCATCTATGTATCTATTGCCTATCTTTTTTTCTATTTTGTTGCATCTGCTTGTATATATTTTCTGCCATATTACACTATAATATAAGCTTTATGATGACAAAGATTTTTCCCTTCAATCTCCAAAACTTAGAAGAGTACCTGACTTATATGAAGTGCATAAAAAACACTTGCTTAATGAATGAATAAAAGTCTTTTTGTAAAGAAAATAATAAAAATAATGAAAAACGTTCTGTAATACTGCGTGCGTATTGATAAAAGTGTTTTGGGTTACTTTGTTCATGGTGAGGGTTCGCTTATTTTTCTGCCATTTGGAAAAGGGTCTTTATTTTTATAATATAAAGCAATGAAAATATAACCCGACAACCACTTTTATTGGAAAGCATTAATTACAGATGAAATAACTATATTATTCTGAGTTTTCTTCTGAGGGTAATATATTTCTTGAGATATTGGACTGTGTTGACCTCAGACAATCAACAGCGTACTGCTTCAAATAAATGAGGATTCTGTCTGACTTATTAAAATATTTTAGAATCTCTGTCACACCATTTCACTACAAATTCTCTACATCTTAGAGGAAACAAAACACAACAGTAAAGCTAACCTCCAAAACACTTGATTAGCATAAAAAAACCCCGCTACCGTCGAGTCAATTCTGACTCATAGTGACCTTATAGGGCAGAGTAGAACTGCCCCAATACCCGTCAAATCCTGAGTCTCATACAGACTTCCCCAAAGTTTAGCTCCGCTAATTAACTTCAACTGATTTTATATACCAATCCAAAACCCTTTCTCGTGGAAGAAATAAAAATATTAATCTGTAAAAGGCCAAGAAATGACATTATAGAAATGCTTTGGGAGTCATAAAGGTAATTTGCAACATAAGTCTATGAAAGTTATAGCTTCAAAAAGTAAGCCATACAAACTTCTTACTCATTCACGTGGTCTGATAATCTTAGAAAGTTAAAAATTCATATGCAACCTATCATCCCTAATGTGTCCAAGGATTCTTTCAATTATCGAAGCAAATGTGGAGTTTAAGTAGCTTGACCAACTACTTAAAATATTTATTACTTACCCTAGATTCTTACAACCTAATATATAGGACATTTTAACAATAATTTGTATAAATTTACAAAATATATGTCACCTGCATTTTTAATGTGATTAATTGATGAAATAGACTATGATAGCTGCAAAGGCATCAACCGTGAAGAGGAAAATGATGCTAATTTATGGCCAGTATATACTCGTAAAGTCTTGAAACTGGCATTTTAAATGGCAACAATGGCATTTCTGCAAACGTGTGGCACCAGTAACTGTTTCTATGAAAAGGGTAAGGAGTAGAGAATGTTATGCTGCCAATTATGTTTCGAAAATATAATGTATATGATAGTCGCAATCTTTCAAATCAACAGTAATTTAAATCCACCGTATGCCCATGATATAATGTGAGGGTTTTTTTTTGTGTGTGTGTGGTTTGTATGCCATATACATTAGATTGGTTAATTTTTTAAGTAATAATGGCTATGGTTCTGCAACTGATAATTATGTGTTAAATCTCTCTCACTTATACATCCACCTGGCCCCTCAAAATACTTCCATAGAGTTTCTACAACATTGTCTTTTAAAAAATAAACTTTAAGGTAATGATTTAAAAATTTTATTTTGGACAGAAATAAACATGGTCTACCAGAGTACTTTCTTGTTTCTTATGATTGAACAGTTTATACTAAACAACGTTCTTGATTGCCCGAATTTCCCACTAAACAATTCATTGATTCAATTATCTTATTTTGAAATACATTTCAATAGGCTGATGGAAAATACATTTTTAAAGTGACACATAAAAATAACAACAACAAAGGTTGCCAGAAGTCATTCTGTTCATCTTTCCCTTCCTAGTAAGGACATTCCAATCTCTTCACCGAAAGGGAGAAGCTTTTAACATGGTGCCATTCAGATATGTACTTATGATTTTAAAAGGGCCATTTAGTCTGGTAGTAACTATTAATCAAGGGAATGAATTTTATATGCCACTAATGTTAAGGCAGACTCCCTAATATTATAGAAGCCCTGTTCAGACAGCAGCTGGGAGACAGGCAGTAATTGAACATATTTAAAAATCCACCCCATGCACTGAACAGATTTCAATGTCTGCTGTGTTTAAGGTCCACTGAGTTGTGAAATGGCTGCTTCATTCACACAGATGTTACTATCTCCAGGCTCTTCTCTAGCTTTGTAGCTTCTCATTTACATATCTGCAGTAAGTTTTGTGTTCATGAAGTGAGATACAGCTCCTTGTCACTACTCTTTGTTATAGTGAAGCATATTCAAGACAAAATACTGTAATTACAGCTCATTAAGGCTTAAGAAGAAAAATAATAAGGAACATAGCACTAGATGTTCAGTCACCAGTGCTTCATTAGTTCTTCTGGTGTTTAAATACCTGAAGCTGATGAATATAAATTACTCATGAAAGTGCAGTTTAAAAAGTTTTGTACCCATTTTTTTTTTCCCTACCTGTGTAAACAGTATCAGATGATGATCATTCTAAAAAGTGTAGTTTTATTTTTTATATGCTTAGCTTTTTTTTTTGATACTGATCTGTGGGCTGAGCAGTTTTCAAACTGTTTAAAAATCATTTGATCAAAAACCATAGAAAATGCATAGGGGTTAAAAAGCCATAGCATAGCTAGTTTTGTTTCACATTCAGTAACGATATTGTCTGTTCTGATGAGATTGGACATCTTAATGTAGAAATCACATTACCTTCCACAAAGCTGGCACTTTTTCAATTAAATTTATGGTTCTATGTACACAGCCAGGTATTTGCTACAATGCCTCTATTCCGGTAACGTACACACTGCTTGACAGTGAACTGCTCAGTCCTGAAATTCATCAGCAAACACTTGATTGTATTCTCTTCTCAGATACTAAGAAGGCTTTTAATTTTGGCTTTGGAGAGAAATACTCTTGAACTATAATCTAAGTCCATTTCGTATTCTAACTGGTCTTCTTTACTTTTCTTGACTGTAATTCTTTTGCCAGTTGAAATATAGCAACCTAAAGAGTAATCATTGCAAAAGTAAGATATTTGTTCCTGATTTTATTGTTGATACAGGTATTATATAGCTTACATTTCCAGATTTGTACATTGTATTTATATGTATAGGCAGATACATAGATATGTAGGTAGATAGATATCTTTAATTAGGCTTTGAAGAGAACATATAGAAACACTTTTCATTATATTGAGAAGTTCATAGGGTAATAGAAAATGATAATATTGTTAAAGTTTCCCCAAAGATATATTCAATTTTCACTGGTTATCTGTGCCTTTATGTGTGTATATATATACATACGTGTGTGTATGCACACAGCTATATATATGTAAAATATATACATTCAATACATACATTTTTTGAGAATAAGGCAAATTAAATTTTACTTTCAAATAAGATGACTAACTTGGGAGAAAAAACTATCACATTTAGCCTTTTTTTGTTCAAGTTCATATCTCAAATTCATATGATATGCTTAAAAAGACAGACTTTTTAAAATATCTCATTTAGTTTTCTGTTGTTGAGTGTGAAAAATGGGAACATTTTTAGTCAGGAAAACAAATTTTTAAACTAGGTCGTACTTCCAAGGTAGCATAGTGGCCAGTTTTATATTTATTCAATTACAAATTATTTCTAGTTAATAAAATAACCACCTAGAATGATTGTAGGTCCTTATAATATCAAGTTAATACAGCAATTTTTAAAGGACTTTAAATATTTGACCAAAGCTCATTATATTGTATTACTTAATCATTTTTGTAAATATATATTTATATTAATCTATGCAAGTCTTCAAAAAGACATACGTATTGACATTTTAAATGATACCTTTGACTCAGTAATTTCAATTGTGGAAATAATAGGTTAATAGTTTCATGATTTAAACAAACGAACACAAAAACGGCAAAATTAAATTTAAAGCCTCTATTCAGTACCAGAAAGTGTTTAGTTCTGTTCTGTTGATCATAGGGTTGCTGTGAGTCGGAACGAATATAGGGCACCCAACAACAAACAACAATTCTTTGCCACTTACGTGTATATACTAGCATGTAAAATACATGAAACAATTTAAATTATACTTAATTTTGTTCTAGAGAGAATATAAAGTGTGGGAGGAAAATAAAATTTTAAACGTCAAATGGCCTTATTTTTTGTCTCCTCTCGCCTTTCTGGGGAGGCATGGGTGAAGAGGCAGAGAAAATGAGGAAGTTTTCTTTTCTTCTCCTGGGTAGTGGATTGCAGTCACCTCCCACCCACACTTCTATGGATATGTGAGATCTGTAGAATGAATGTCTTTATGCCAGACCTCCCTCTCCCAACAGACCTTTTTCTTTTCTTATAATTTCTAGAGATTTAGTTTAAGTCCTCGTAGGAAAAAGAAACCCAAAGGAGAAAAAACTGCTGCACTCAACATCACTTCTCTCTAATAATGAACATTTGTCCTTGGTCATTCTTGTGGACCACATGTCTCCTTTGTTTGAAGATAATGAACTTCTCTGTAGGCTACTTTTTTATAAGACAATGTAACTATGCCAGGCCAACTTTGACAACTCTCCAGATTCACATAGACTTTCTTATAGATAGTGAGCGAGTTCACAGTTATGCAAGTAGCTCATATATTTCATACATCTCCAGGGTGGTGATCAAAGAAAGTGAAATAAAATACTGAACATTCCAACATTAAAAAAAAGTATCTAATCATCTTTATTGCTTCTGGGCTTTACATCTGATTGTCCGCCTGTAGAGAGATTAAATGCTAAATTCTTTGGGTAAGTTTAAGGGGGTTGGTTTTGTCCTGTGTGGATTTGTAGTATTTTTGGGTTTTTTTGAGGGTGGGAGGATACAATTATGTTTAGGGTGAATTATTAGGAACTCCACTGTCATTCCATATTTGAGGCATGACCGCCAATACATCCCTTATCAGTAGTAAAGCTGTTTTCCATCTGTTTGGTCCAGCATCAGTTTCTCAATTATTACCCACAATTGTGATTTGAAAAGAGAAGTTATGGATAGGTCCCTCTAAAAGCCCGCTATGTTCGTCTACATAATATTCTAAGAATTCTCTATTAATATTTTCTGTCCATTGTTTTTTTAATTGCTTCTTTGAATTTTTTTTTTTTCAGATTAATCAGGACTTGCTTTAGGTTTTATAGTGTATACATTTTGCTTTAAAAGATTGTACCACTAGTTTATAAAATGCTACAATTCGTCATCCATTAATTTTAGACTTACTGAGTAGGCTTAATCAAGTAAGTTTTTAATTTATTTGCCTTCTTGAACAGCAGCTGATTTATTTGAATTGCTATGTTTTCTTACAACAAATATCATAAATATGAAGTTTTGGTTCCATGAATCTCTTGTGTTTCTGTATTGGTGCTATTCTCTTTTGGTTACTGTATTTATATTGTATAATTTTACATAGAATAGGACAATACCCTCAACTACTTTTTTAAAGAAAAAATTTCTGGGTATCCTCTGTTTTTTTTGTAGATGAAATTTATTACAAATTTGTGAAGCTTCTCTATCAAACCCTATTGGGGCACACATTAGAATTGCATTCACTGTGTATATTATCATGTTTCCAGTATTAACTCTTTTATTCAGGGTGCTGTTGTGTCTTTTGGCATAGTGGTTAGGAGTTCGGCTACTAAGCAAAAGGTCAGCAGTTGGAATCCACCAGCCAACCGCTCCTTGGAAACCATATGGGGCAATTCTACTCTGTCTATACGGTCGCTATGAGTTGAAATCAACTCGTTGGCTACAGGTTTTTTTTTTTTTTTTTTGGTTGTTGTTATTGTGTCTATGACTTTTCAGCTTTTCTTTGTATTTGATCTATAAAATATAGCTCTATTTGCATGTCTTCGTTGTTATTTTCAGACTCACTCTCAATACTTAATTTTTTTCCTCTGTAATATCTTTTGCATCTGGTTATTGGAATAAAATTTATATTGTGTACTTTTATTCAGCTACCTTAGAGTTTACATATCGATGTACGTAGTTTTAGTTTGTTCTCTGGTGGCAAAGTTGTATCTCCGTAAGCAGATTATGAGGTTTGTTTGGTTAGTCTTCAGATTTTTTTATGGATACTTAACTGTCTTGAAAACTCTCAAGGACGATAAAACTCAGGACACTATTATTACTATAGTGTCTTTTAACATATTTAGTCTAGAAAACAGCACCATAGCTTTATTAGGGTTTATTGAGTGAGGAATAGATATCAACTTCCACTTTAATTCAATATACACTTTACTTAGTTTTTAGTATCTTTGTATATACATGCTAGCTTTAAATATATTCTTGTTTGAGATCATTCATTGACTCCCCATAGGTTACATGTTAAGATCTAGCTCTTTACCTACTATATCTTGTAGGCTTTATCGCTGTTAGTCTATTCCAACTTGGTTTTCTGAAGTACCTCTCGCTATAGATACTTCCCTATCCCATTGATGTCTGAGTTGACTTTGTGACATGCTATGACAAATGAAATGTGAGAAGAAATAGCACGTGTCCCTTTGGGCAGAAGATTTAAGAGCTAACATGCCCTCTGAAGATTTCTTCTGCCAGGACTACCAGCAGTGCTTTAGACCAATGCTGTTCTATCCACCCAAAGTGAGAATGACAGGGGATGAAGCTACAACTGATACACAAGAGACATGTAACATGAATGAGAATTTAACCTCTGTCAGGGTAAGCTACATAGGTTCTGACATTGTTTGTTCCCACAGCATAATCTAGCTGATTCTGAGGGACACATTATGGCTTCTGAATTTGATCATGAGTTAATCCCTAATTACTTCTCCAGCCTCTACAATATAACATCACCTTTTTTCCCACATTTCCAATCTGCATTATGTAACTCAAACCATTCTAAATACTACAGCTAATGAAATCATTTTGAAAGACAAATCTGATAATTTCATACCTCTGATTAAAATATTCTGGGAACTCTCCATTGGTCTTAGTTTATAGTATCTCTCACAGACTATCCCCCACTCACCTGTATCTTCTCTCTCATCTTTCTCAGGTTCCCTCTGAACACTCTGCTGCAAGAACAATGGTCTTCTTGATTCATTGATTACTCACCTTATGCTCCTTTCTGCCATAGGAACTTTGTGCAACATCTGCCTAAGAAAAATGACCCACTTCTATCTGACATACACCTACCCTACATTCAGACCTCAATTGCATCATTACTTCCCAAGGAAGAACTTTGGTTTCCTGAACAGAATGGGAAACATCACCTCCAAAATTAGAAAATGGTAATAGAATTGATTGAATTAAATTACAGCTAGATTATCAAATTAAAATAATGACTATCTCCTACGTTTTTCTCATTAGTCTCACTGTTTATATTTTTTGTAATTTATTGAGTTGTAATTGTATGTCAAATACGGTGCAGAACAACTTATATACACTGACTCCAATGCTTAAAACAAATTTGTTTGAGGTATTTTCTCTATTACCACAGAAGAGGCCAGGGAAGTTATTTGACAACTGTCAATTAGCATTTAGAGGTAGAAATCAGGTTTCTTGGTATCAAAATTCTCTTTCCTGTACAATATGTGTTGAAGATACCAAACAAAGGTCATTTCAGGTTAAGTAATTTGCTTTATTTTCTTAGTAAAAGCTAGAGGAAAATTGTGAAATTTATAACTATTCTGTCACTTGCTGAATTACATGTTGTTATTGCTGTTAGGTGCCTTACAGTTGATTCTGACTCATAGTGATCACATATGACCAAGGAGAGCTGCCCCATAGGGTTTTCTTTGCTGTCATCTTTACAGACACAGATTGACAGGTCTTTCTCCTGTACAGCTGCTAGGTGGATTCTAATCACCAACTGAGTTCTTACTTAGCCATTGCACCACCAGGGTTCTTTGATGAATTACATAGGTGTGAAAATTTTAATACTTATTTTGCTTGCTTGTTTGCTTTTCTTTGACTCATTAATCCCTACTTTGGTTCTTTTTTGTACTTTTCCTAATTCAGATAATAATTCAAGTGTGATTCTTGGCTTAGTCTAGTTGAAACTTTCAGACTGGATGGGTCCAAACCGTCTAAATGAGCTGTTTTTTTACTAGCTCCACTATTGTGCCTTGACTTTTGTTCTACTGAGGAATTGTCTCCACCCAAAACTTCCAGTGGCTTCAGGTATGTGGTAATGTTCCAAGTTGTGTATCAGTGCAATTAAAAAGAACTAGGACTCTTAGAGAGGAATACCTGTGTCACCTTTGCTTAGAATTCAATATTGACATTTTACTACTTTTTTTACATAATTTAAAAGTTAAAGTAGGTCATTTATTTAAATCATTCACCTGAAAATTTAGTTATGCTTTAATTAACAGATCAACTAATATAAAGTTGTCTTCTTCACTGACATAGCTCGTTGAACATCTCTATGTAGATCCTATTAATAATGCAAATGATAACTTTTCTGTGTTAATACTGAGAAGATACTTTTCCTTGAGTCATCAAACATGAATATAAGGTAACTGGAAAAAATCTGGGAAAATACGAATAGGCCCAAAGACTCATATTACTGGGCATTAAAGAAAAAAGGCAGAGAAAGTATTTATTCTCTTATGCTCAAGGGTATGTCCATGAAGACAGTTGAGAAGTCTGCTCCAGGCTAAAACCTATATGTGTGACCTTCCAGGCCTGATCATAGCATTAAAAAGGCTAGACCTGGCAGGCCTCTTGGGGGAAAGTACCCTTCCCACAACAGACTTGGCACATAGTCTAGAAAGTGGTTCATTTAAGGGCTTATGCTCCCTTCCTGGTGATACTCTTAAGCACATCTGCATTCCTAATCCAGATGCCTCCATTTTTATTTTATATTGTAGGTCCTCTGCTGAGGACTTCTCCAGATGCCTCAGAAGTAGGAAAGGTGGGACATTGAAGACACTTTTCTTTACTCTGACCCAGTACTCAGTACTTTTTCACTCCTGGTCCCTGCAACCACCACCTCACACACACACACACCCCAACCCTCAGGTCCCTAAAACAGCAGGTCGCTTGTTTGAAGTCCCTCCGTAGTGAACCAACTCTCCTAATCAGTGCTGACCCTAACACAGTGTGGAAAATGGAGTGGTTAGTAGTGGGCATCTTCTTTCTGGCCTCCTGCTTATGCTATTCCAGTAAGTGATTAAAACTTTGTCTCCTACTTACATTTTGGCTTATTGTTTTAATCAACCATCTTGACACCAGCATTTCAGCTCTCTCCAGCTCAGCTCAACTCCTGACAACAGGAATTTTGTCTATTTTAAAGTGTCACTGTTGCATACTCACAGACTAGAATCATATGTAGCAAATACATATATTTGGCTAGGTTAAGATAAAGCTAATATAGAGCCACAGTGAAACATATATATGAATGTCATGTTTGTTTGTTTGTTTTTCTCCTCTTTAATCACTAAACGCCTTACCAATTAAAATGTGAAACAATTATCAAACAGAGTTAGGTGACGGAATGAATGCCAAATTATCATTTCATTTTAGATAACAAAGGCAAATATTAACTTTAATTTAATTATTAGAGAGGAAATAGTTACTTCATTTCAATGGGGTTTTAAAACAAAGTGAGGAAACATTTATTGCTTGAATAGAAACACACACACACAATTCCTTATAGTAAGATTACATCTACTTCCATCTTAAAACTTTACTATCTTGAGTTATTCCAAAATTTTTGTAGTGCCCAAGTTCTGATTATAGCCATTCTATATAGACTTTAAAAAAAAAAAAATCTGGGTTTCTATTCTGGGGGTGAAGATTAAGGAACCCAAACATACCCCAGGTTTGGCTATACGTAAAATGTATTATGTGGTAACAATAAACAAAAGTTACGCATATAACACTTAAGACTACTAACATTATGCAAATAATGCATAATTTATCTAATATTAATTGAATTTGCTTAAAAGATTTTTGTATTTCTGTAAATCACTGTGAAGTAAGCAAGTTGTTTTGCTTCTAAATGGTGACATATATGATGTTATATTGAGGTGGTAGCTCAACGTAAAGGAAGAGAAAAATATGAAAGAAATCTAGCTTATGCTAATACTTAAGTATTACAGATACCCCTCTCTTTAAATGAGAAATTTAAAAATACATGTATTTACTTTTTATTCATCATGACAGCTCCCCTTTCATTTATAAAGAACTAAGATGTGCTATCACTTTGGTAGCAGCATAGTAAACCTGTATGACAATTTAATTCACCCATTATTGTGTATTGCAGTGCATCACTTCCCTTTAATCACTTCATTATATGAACGCCTCTTTTACTATCTCTGTGGGTAAACAGATGGAGACCACCACAGGAAACCCATCTTCACCTTCAAACAAAGCTGTTTATTTATATTTAAAAAATTGCAGTATATTCTGCATTCAGTTAGATATTCATACTATTGTAAAAGTATTTTCATAAAAGAAAACATATTTCAAAACTAATTTTAAACATTTTTAGTGACATGGCAGAGAGAGCACTACCGAATAACCAACATTCCCATTGTACTACCTTTTTAATTTTTGTTAGATATTTTGCTAGACAGATAAAAATTTGTCAAGCTTTCTTGAAGAAAATGCATTTCCAATTTTATAGGCCAACATTCCTAAAGTAATTTGTTCCTTCAACAAATATCTATTGAGATCATGCAATGTTTACCTGTGTTACATTCTGTTTTATGAATAATAAATGAAATAAAACAGTCATAGAGCACTGTAGTTGAGTTCCCCAAAAACAGACCCTGAGACAAGCATATAAGTGCATGCAGATTACTCTGGAGTTGCATGAAGCATAGTTAGGAGAACAAGAAAGTGGAAAATAATGCTGGGCAAAGCAGGGGTCAAAAAACACTTATTAAGTCAGCATCCACTGTGGGCAATGGGGTATCCCAATCCCATGGGGAAGTTCTGGAAAATGAGATAAAACACTCTTGAGCTGCGTGGGATCTGAGGTATTTTTGTCAAAGCACTCCAGTGTGGGGGATGTTGGAGGTGGGTGTGTAGTGAGGTAGTTGGGGGGGGGGTGGCTGGTAGTTATTTCACAGGCAAGTTTTACCTTTCTGGACTCTGGACAGAGGTGTCATCTACAGTTTTAGAAAGAACATACAGAGATAAATGCAGATACTGACTGTGGGGCATTGGCTTAAGTGATTTGGGCAATGACATCATCTTCTACAGGGCGGCTGGTGTCTTGAAAGTGCACTTTTATAAGTCAGCCTTTGAGCAAGGAGGGGAAAAAAAAAAAAACAAAACCTAAGAGATGGAGAACATTAAACTGGAGTTAAGACATTCAAAATCTGGTTCTACATTGATGATTATAATAGTCCTTGGTGGTCTTATTTGTATGTAGGTAAACTTTGTTTCTGAGATACTGTGAATTTTGATGGACAAACATATTCATAAATGGAAAACTTCAGCCTGCTTCATATCCCTGCCAAATTGTTATTTAATGGTGTAAGTAACTTGGTGTACTCTACCTATTCTTTTCCTTCGACATTCCATTCTACTGTGGTGATGTCCACTATTATAACCCAATCCCCAAATGGCAAATGTAACACCAATGGCCGTTAAAGAAGTGCTGGTGCTGCTGACACCCTTGCTAATTCCTGTGAACGGTTTTTGTAAAGTTGCCTAAGTCCTACCTTAATTGTTCAACCATCTGCTCCAGGGGCACCTTCTTCTATTTCTGTCTCACTGTTGGCTTAAATACTAAAGAACCTGGGATTCTCAATGTCCCAATATGTATTTTGTGTTTTTCACTCTCCTTGGGGTGCCTCTTGACTTACTACATGATTGCAAGGAGCCTGAGTCAGAGCCCAAGTCCCTTTTCCTTTTCTCAATTACAGTGAGTGCTTTTCTTCGAGAGTAAAGGTTGACTTACCATAGAGTCTCTTGCTTAGGTTTCTCGATTTACCCAAACATTCATTCAGTAATAAACATGCTGCAAACCCAGGGTAAACAAAGTTCAATCAGCTTGCCCTGGTTATGCAATAACACTAAGATTCTATGAATCCTCAGGTATTTCTGTCACTTCCATTGTGCCTTGAAGTGTGTGCTGACCTGTGTATTAGACAATCTTATCTTGTTCTTATCTTGCAAGGGTGGATATGGGTTATTGAAGGAATTGTTTCTCTTTAGGTGGCACAATAGTTAATCCCTTGGCTGCTAACTGAAAGGTCAGTGGTAGGAGCTCACCTAGTGGCTCTGCAGGAGAAGGACCTGGTTATCTTGCTTGCATAAAGGTTACAGCCTAGAAAACCCAATGAGGCAGTTCTACTCTGTCACATGGGGTAGTTACGAGTCAAAATCCACTGAACGGCACACAAAAACAACAGCCTAAAGATATTTATATGACATTTCCTCTTGTTTGTTAAAAATAAAAATCCAGATGAATATACCAGAACAACAATAAAAAAAAAAACAATAGAGTGAATTAAACTTTATTAGTCTGTAGTATAAAGGTATTATATGTTTTTCAAATGTCAAAGCCACAATGATATGTGTGTCAGTTTAATGACTGTTTGGAAAGAACAACCTGGAAAATACCCTTCTGTGAGTTTTCGGCTGACAGTTTATCATGATCGAAACACAGTGTCTTCTGTTCATTAATTTTGAACATGGATAAATAGTGTGTCCTTATGTTCTCCTTCAACTAAAATGGGATTGCTGACCTCCCACATTTCATATCCATCATAGAATGAAACCCCATTAGCAAAGTTCACATCAGAATTTGTCCCTGTCACCGCAGGTTTGTCAGAATGATTCCCTGTTCTCCCTTATGAGATTATGAAGGAGTCATTATGGAGAAATTTGTTGGATATGCTTAAAGCCACAGCACACTGTTGTGATAAACTCGTTAACACTGCTACTAGTTCAAGGCTGTTTTTATATGACCTGTAATATAGGTCATGCACATCTGCAATCTCTATGGTTTTTTAATCATCAGCAGACTGTTCTCCTTTGTGCATAGGACATCGCACATGCATTTATTTGTTTCTGCCAAGAAGATTAACTGTTTTGAGCATTTATTTTCCCCACATTTTGTCTTATTCCTTGACCATACGTATCTGCTTATCTGAATTGGTGATCATAGGTCCAGCTGTACTGAACTAGCGGGTCTTGCTTCAACAAGAGGAAGTTTATACTTCCTGTTGAGCACTGAGGTTTATTTATTTTCAATAGCAGAACAGGCCAAAGTGTAGCTGACAGATGGAAGCTGGGTCCTTGGAGAGGACGGCACCAGTTCCATTTAATTTGATAAAAAATATTTTTTATTTATTTTTTTTTATACAGAACCAAGCACAATGCCAAATATAATGCTTTCTGATGGATTTTGATTAGCTGTGCTTGGCCAGCTCCTCTTTACATTACTTCGGTTCACACTCATTTTAAAGACTAGATGGAATTTCTTCATAGCCATGCCATGTCCATTTGGGGTAGGAGATAGTCAGCCCCAGTCACTATTTCCCTTGCTTCCTCACTCACACAATAACCTGCTTTTTCCCCTGCTGCTTCACCAGAATTATTGAAACATTTTCTCCCTGTTGCCAGCTGAATTGGTCACTGTGCCTTCCTTCTATTTTGATTCTAAATGTTATTTCAAAACTAAATGCATTATACTTTAGAATACAGAATTAGGACTAGGAGTCACCTTGGATTTCACTTAGTGTTTCTCTTTTCTTCGGTGTAAAACACATCTGAGCCCTCCAGGAGAATGAGAATCATATTTCTCGTCACCTCAAGGGCAGAAGATTCCATAACCTTTCAAAATCCTATCCCCTATTTAGCAAGCTGCAATATTGACATTTTTAACCTGTTTCTGGAGATTAGACTTATCTCACCCTATTATTTTTTTTTCTCCACTCAGTGGATATGGGAAAAATGTGTCTGGCAGTTTCCTTTTCAAACAGACGCATTTTGTTAATGTTTATATACCTTCTAGATACGCACCATTTAGCCTGCTGATTTTTTTTCTTTTTCTTATTCAATTATTGTTCTACTTCTCATGGCAATTAAAACAGCTATTGTTGATGAGGAAGAAAATATATATATAATACCCTGTGCCGTCAAGTTGATTCCAACTCATAGCGACCCTATAGGAAAGAGTAGAACCACCCCATAGAGTTTCCAAGGAGCGCTTGGCAGATTCGAACTGCCGATCCTTTGGTTAGCAGCTGTAGTGCTTAACCACTGTACCACCGGGGTTTCCAGATATATAATATCCAACTTAATAAAGCTAGGAAAAAATTACATTTCTGAAATTAAGGTCATATCAAAAGTTAAATAATATAAACTGTTAGTGCAAATGTTGACATTTTGTTTTCTATATTTCATATGCATCTTTTCTCATCATTTTCTCAAAGTAAGAGAAATGTGGATGTATCATTTCTCTCATAAAAGTGACTCACCTTTCCCTTAATACATAAATCAATCTTTTAGGTCCATGTTTAGTTCATATTGAGCACATATAAATAGTCTGTGTGAGGGGTTGAACTTAGTGAAGTGTCTCTCAGCTCTTTATCATCTGTTAGTTTCTTCTCCTCAGTTCTCAGTTTACAGCCTTGAAGGTGCCCATGAGGTCACTCACCCCACAGTTGTAATGGGGATTTATCTCCAAATGGACCTCTTATCTCTTATTGCCTTTTGCAATCACATCTTTTCTTCTTATTTCCTTTGTTTTCACTCCATGTTTTGTTATTCCCTGAAGCCTGCTGGCACAGTGGTTAAGAGTTCAGCTGCTAACTAAAAGGTCAGAAATTCGAATCCAACAGCTCCTCCTTGGAAACCCTAAGGGGCAGTTCGACTCTGACCTATAGGGTCACCATGTGTTGGAATTGACTCCATGGCAACAGGTTTGGTTTTCTGGTTTTGGTAATCCTCACACAATATAATCTGTTACATCGTAAACAAGCATTTTCAGACATGAAATCAAAGTTGTACTAAGGAAGCCCCATATTTAAGATTTCAAGGTCTACCCACAAATACTATAAGAAAATCTAAACTGGGGGGTGTTTTACTGCCTGGTGGCATCAGGTAACACTCTCCCAGGGAGTCACACAACTTGGGAATATATAATAGCAGGATATGCCAACCACCCAAAGTTTAAGAAGGCTGTTGCAGGAATCGAAGCAGCACAGAAATTGGCAATTTTAGGGAAAATGAATACTTGAATATAGCCGTTTTATATGTAGTTTGGGAGTGAATGCACCATACAAATATAACAAGAGACATTTTTTATACAGATTATTTTTATACTCTAAGTTTTTGTGTGTTTGCCTTATCTTCTGAGTTATCTTGGATTCATATGGAGGTATAGGGAAAAACATGAGCAAGTAGTCTATGAACTTTATCTTTGTTTCAAATAGCACATCCCAGCATCAATCAGTTACAGTGTGATTCCACTATTCTAACATGGATTCTGCGAAAGGTTTATGTTGAATAGCAGGGTTCTTCTTCTATAGTGTTGCTATGAGTTGGAATCAACTCGACAGCTACTTTCTTTTAAAGGAAGAAAAAAATTAAAAAATGGCAATCATTTTTATAGAGTATAGATATTTTGTAAATGGAAGTAAAATGATCATTTATGCTCTGTAATAGGCTTTGAACAAGTTTTGAATGAATCAGAAAGGTGGGCAAGTGAAATCAAGGCACCTGGTGACAAAAATGTAGGTAAGAAGATAATATGAGCTGAGTAGAGACAGCGGAGTTGTAGAAAAATGCTATAAATTCAAGCGGTGTTTAGGAGGTAGAGTGGACAATATCTCATGGCTGATTTTTGGATCCCAGGCTAAGGCAATTGGTTAGATAATGGTGCTATTATTCATGCTGCTTGAGTCAGGAAGAAAAGTAGGCTTTTCTGGGGATAAAGAGCATTATAAGAGTTATTTCTGAGATATTTTGTGTTTAAGGGGTCGATAAATGAAAAAACTTAGTTGGGTTTGGGAATAGAAGTTTGGAATTGAAGAGAGAAGCCTGGCCTAGAAATGCAGACTTTGTACCCTTAACATAGATATGTGCAGTAACTCCATGGACATGGATGAGACTGACATTTTTCAAGGAAGATAAATATCTAATGATGTTTTTAGGTTAGTTGATGATGAAGCATCCAAGGCCTTCTTTTAAGTCACTCACTCACTCACTCACTCACTTGCTAACTCATTCACTCAACTCTTTTTAACTCTCTTTCAGTCTCTCTTTCTCTCACACACACACACTCAACCTTCAAACAATCAAGGAATGGATTCACCTTAACTATAGCTTTCAAAGATCTTAAATCGACTGGCTCAATTTTTCTTGCTGGTGTTTTTGTCTGCATCCAGCAGACTATTGTTATTTCGTAGATAGTATAACCAAATCTTTGTTCTCTACGCCTGCTTCTTCAAGAATGGAAAAAGTATGCTTTTAGTTCCCTTTGCCTGAGAAGCCCTCAACTGATAAAGACCAAATCCTCTGGGTTTTATTACTGTGAAACATGCAATAAAACGTTCACTGTTTGTTCACTTAAACTCAGGTTTAATATTCTGCTTTTGAAGTTGTTCTTGCCTACATAGCTGAAATTGGTCATGCTTTTGCTGAACTCTGCTAAGAAAGGTAGTGTTTGCTTACTAATGCAGTATATTTGCCTTTACATGTGTACTTTCTCCAAACAGAACTTCAGAATATAAAACCCCTTACAGTTTGCAGGCTTCCAGGTAAAACCACAGTAATTTGAGCAGGGCCATTTTAGAAGGTACAAGGACAATCTAGAGGCTATATAATTTATTACAAATTGCATAGGTTTAGGAGTCATAGTAGTCAGTCTGAGTTCAAATACCAACTTAGTGCCATTGAGACTTTATAGCCATCTTCTACTCTCTAAACCTCATTTTTATTTATCTATCTAATGGGGGGAAAAATGCTCACTGTCTGTGGCATTTACAACAAATACACAGTCCCTGATATATGGGTGTTTGATAAACGTGCAGTATTTTCTATCTTACTATTATATATTCAAAGTTCAGGTCCTCTTTCCTTCTCTTAGCCTTTTCTAATAAAGGTAAATCTTATTAAATAGAAGGTAAAATTACAGTATGGGTATAAGTATAATTTTTAGGCATATATTTGTTTGCTTATAGAAATTCTAAAATTGTGTTCTATGCAAGAAGTTATATTATCTGTGGTTAAAGAGATAAATGAGGTAAAGAATATACGGAAGATATTTATTACACCTTTTTTTATTACAATATAATTTAAAAAATCTTCTATGATTTACCCTAAACTATTTTCTTCTTGAAATGATTACCTAAATCACAAGCCATTATTAATAACTGATTATAACCTACTCTTTATTTACAAATGTCTCTCAACTTCTAAATCAAATCTATATTAAACATTCCTTAAGCTAAACAAATTTCAATGGATAAAATTAATATAAATATAGCCATCAAATTTAGTTTTATATGTAATAAAAAAGTTTAATTGAACAAATTTTATGATAATTCAACAAAAAACATCATCTCAAGTGATAGAATGAAGTGGCAACATGGGTCTGCTATGTTAATATTTTACAGAAACTACCAAATAAAATCCATCTCCATAATAAACACTATTTCATATTCAATGGGATACATACGACATGAACATGATCTGGTTATAATGTCTGTTAAATTATTTTCCCGCTTTGGAGACAATGAGAACTTACCATCATATATATATATATATATATATATATATATATATATATATATATATATATATATATACATTTGTTGCTCAGACCAGCATTTTCCAGTGTTGACTTTGTCTCTGGTTATTTTGTCACTGCCATACATACGTTAGTCTCTTCTTTCCTTGCGATCTGTGTGCAATGATTAGAACTAGTATTTTTCAAATACATTCTTAGAGGACAAGACTATGCTGATATTTGCCTCTCGTTCTTGGAAAAATCCTTTTTTGTTGTCGCTATTGTTTCCAAATACATTTTTTTTAATTCCTTACTCATGTCTTTATTAATCTTTCTTCATTCTTAATATTTTTACTACTTACTTAATTTTTCAGTATGTCTATTGTCCTCAGCTTACTATAAAGTAAGTTTTACTTTTCTCAATTGGTGTACCTATGCAATTACTTAGGATTTTTCCTCCCTGACTCCACCATTCAGTTTGACTAATTTCATCTGGGGGCAGTGGTGGTTCAGTGGTAGAATTCTTGCTTTTCGAGTGAGAGATCTGATTTCAATTCCCTGCCAGCACACTTCAAGCACAACCACCACCATCCATCCATGGAGCCTTGTGTGTTGCTCTGATGCTGAATAGGTCTCAGCAGAGCTTCCAGACTAAGAGGTCTAGGATGAGGGGTCTGGTGATACACTCCTGGAAAAAAAAAAATCAACCAGTGAAAATCCTATTGATCACAACAGCCCTATCTCACTGAATGTGGGGTCACCATGAGTGGGGGACTGACTAGATAGCAGGTAACAACAACAATCTCATATACAAATTTGGCAGTGGGATGAATAAACAAACTATGGTTCATGCCCACAATGGAATACTACATAACTATAAAGAATAATGATGAATCTGTGAAACATCTCGCAACATGAATGAATCTGGAGGACATTATACTGAGTGAAATAAATCGATCACAAAAGGGCAAATATTGTATGCGACAACTACTATAAAAACTCATGAAAAGGCTTATACGCAAAAAGAAACAAGCTTTGATGGTTATGTGGGAAAGGAAGAGTAGGGATGGAAAAACACTAAATAGACAATAGATAAGTGGTAACTTTGGTGAAGGGTAAGACAGTACACAATGCTGGGGAGGCCATCACACCTTGGCCAAGACAAGGTCATAGGAGCTCCATAGACACATCCAAACTCCCTGAGGGACCAAATTACTAGGCTGAGGGCTGGGGACCATGATCTCTGGGAACATCTAGCTCAATCGGCATAACACAGTTTATAATGAAAATGTTCTACATCCTACTTTGGTAAGTTGCGTCTGAGACCTTAAAAGCTTTTGAGTGGCCATCTGCGATGCTCCACTGGTTTCACCCAGTCTGGAGCAAGGGAGAATGAAGAAAAGTAAAGGCACAACAGAAACATTAGTCCAAAGCACTAATGAACCACAACTACCACAGCCTACACCAGACTGAGCCCAACCCAACTGATGGTGCCAAGCTACCACCACTGACTGCTCTGACAGGGATTATAATAGAGGGTCCCAGACAGAGCTGGGGAAAAATGTAGAAAAAAATTCCAACTCACAGTTCAAAGCGTAAAAGTCCAAATTCAGGGTGCTGGCTCTAGGAGAAGGCTTTCTCTCTCTGTCAGCTCTGGGGGCAAGTACTTGCCTCTTCTGCTTCTGTTCCTCAGAGGTCTTCTTGAAGGTTGGCATCAACCTTTCCCCTATCTCTGCTTGCTTGCTTACTTGCTTAATTTGCTCTTTCTACCTCAGAAGAGATTGTTTTAAAACACACCCTACAATAATACTGCTTCATTAACACAACAAACAAAAAACTCATTTCTAAATGGGATTATAACCACAGGTATAGGGATTAGGATTTACAAAACATATTTTTGGTGGACACAATTCGATCTGTAAGTGAAGGTCATCATTTAAAATGAGAATGGGAAGGGAGAGTTGGAGGTTTGAAATTTCACCAGGTCTTCCTAAATCTCGCTGTTGTTACCTGTCATCCACTGCCTTGTGGCAGCCCCATGTACAATGAAAGGAAACATTCACACCATCTGTTGCCCATCAGGCCATTGTGACACATAGGGTTTTCACTGGCTGATTTTCACAAGTAGATTGCCAGGCCTAATCCAGAGATCATGAATTTCAGGTAAGACTATTCAACACGGTTATACGTTTTTCTCCAGTTATATTCAGTGGTGAAGACTTAGGAGCAGAACAGGCAGAGATTTGTGCTGAACTAGTGTTGGGATCAGGCCTAGGGAATATAATAAAAATGGGAGAGGGACAGGGGAGTTGAAATTAGAATTCAATCTGTTCACAGGATAAGATACGATTCAAGGGATGTGAAAAGTTAGAAGGAGTAATTGAGTAGAACTCTGGGTGTAGTTATCATATTAATGTATTTGTTTCTAGTTTAACAGAATTTGCTTTAAGACAAGGAAATGTGACGTATGTCTGGCAATTAAATATTTGTGTATATATATATATAAACAACCCTGTGCCGTCAAGTCGATTCAGACTCATAGCGACCCTATAGGGCAGAGTAGAACTGCCCCGTAGAGTTTCCAAGGAGCGCCTGGCAGATTTGAACTGCCAACCCTTTGGTTAACAGCCGTAGTACTTAACCACTATGCCACCACTCCACCACCAGGGTTTATATATATATATATATATATATATATATATACACACCCATTATATAACTCAATAAAAAGTTATTTTTAACATTATTTCCCCCAATTTAGAAATGCTTTACCAATGGTTTATAGAGAAGTAAAACTATATTTCTATTTAATACAAACTTTGACTTGTTAGAAGAATTACTGCTGTTTATCTGAAAATGAAGACAATAGCCACTCATATTATGGCATATTTGGCAACTAGATATAGGAGTAAAGATGTGGTATATTTTATTGAGCCTAATAAAAAACATCTTACCTAATTGCAAGTTGTGTAGCATTATATATGGCAAGGGTATATGCCTATGCTCATTTAGAATGACATAATGCCAATACCTTGTGTTTGTACTGCCTTTTAAAATTTAACAAATGCTTCTATACTTACTTCTCATAAGAACCCTATACAGTAAGCAGCAGCAATGATATACCCCATTTAAAAAATCAGTCATCTCAGAACCAGAGAGACTATTAAAAAACCCAAACCAAACCTGTTGCCATTGAGTAGATTCCGACTCATAGCAACCCTATAGAACACAGTAGAAATGCCCCACAGAGTTTCCAAGGAGTGTCTGGTAGATTCGAACCACTGACGTTTTGGTTAGCAGCCATAGCACTTAACTGCTATGCCACCAATGTTTCCAAAGAGACTACATTAATACCTAAAACCACATAGTTAGCATTACAGACAATTTAATTCTAGTGTTCTGAACCCTACTATTTTGAAAGGGAAATGCCTTTAGGCAATCTTTCTGAGTAGATTAATTACTGCCTTACCGTCCAAAAGGAATCTAAATTCTCCAGGTTGTCCAATACTAGATACACACACACCACCGCCACCACTACTTTGGATGAATATTTATTAGAATAAATCATAGCATTTGGAAGCCTTTGCAGAGATTAATCAATATACTATTAATACACTATTTTACGAGCAGAGAAAATATGTCTTTGAAATTATACACTCTTCCCTGTCGTGAGGATATAAATGATTATATGGATAGTAACTGTGGTGGAAAGACAAGGGAACTGGCTGGTGTACACATATATATGAGAAAATCTACAAACCATTTGGGAACGTAGAGCAACTGAACATGACTGTACTCAGTAAACATCATTGTATTAGTAAAATTATTTTGGTTGCTAGTAAAAGATACCTATTCCGTCTAACCCAAGCAATGCAATGTATTTTAAATGTGTGGACTTAATGGGCATAAACTCTCATGGAAAGAATAGTAATATCTATAATTCTTGGCTCATAGGGTAAATAATATACGTTTGGATCTGTAAGTGTTTAATATCTCTTTATCTTATATAGTTTCTTTATTATTAGACGTTTACTAATCTCTGTTGTTGTTGCCATTCCTCTTCTCTTTATTCTTCTTTTTCTACATTTGCCACTGATGCTCTATATGGATTCTTCGCCTTTGTGGCTATTGCTTATTTTAGATTTCAGCTTACTTGCAACTTAAGCTCATTTCTTATCCATTATTAGCTCTCTTGCCTTATGCCCTACATCTAAACAGTTTTATTATCTGTTACAATTATCAAATGCTTGATTATTCTATATTTTTTGGTTAAAATTTCCAACAGAGAGGATCATTTTCCCTCTTTGAGCACATATTTCTTTTTTATGACCAACCACATCACAGGATGCTGGTTAGTCTGTGGATTGTGGTTTCTTCTGATCTATCCACGATGTGGCAAATTTATGGCCGCTTATAGTTTTTTTGTTTGTTTGTTCTATAATTCATCTCAAGTAGGAAACTTGGATGAGACAGCATCTTTGCTAAGGAAATATGAACATGGCAGCTTCCATGACTGACATATGCATGAGATTCAAGGTCCAAGAAAGGTTGGTAAACAGTGAGTTCATATATCACAATTCATTTTTTACCAACCACATTTGAACTGGGTCCCTACAATGCATGCAGCAGAAGACTTTCTGATGTTATCTTACCTGCTTATCACTTAGTTTGCTGACATACACAGAAAGTCCTTTATATGTCCCTTTAAAGAACTCATATAAAATAATAAAACTTAGATGTTAGGTACTGGATAGCAAGGCAATTTGCTCAAATGACTTTCTTAATTTATTAAAAAAAAAATTCTATTAGGGTCTAGCAATTAAAAGTAGTAAGTGATTGTGACTTTTGAGTCTACTTTGCCATCTCTCTATAAACTACTTGCTTCATGAAAATGAAAATTTATTTACAGAATTAATAATCATATATCATGGTTCAGAAAATGAAGTGAAGAAACTTAGGAAAAATGAATCCGAGTACAAATACTAAAATGTGGTTTGAACTAAAAAAACCAAAAACCAAAGCCAGTGCCGTACAGTCAATTCCGACTCATGGCGAACTAACAGACGTTTAAACACTTGTCCAGGTTTTATTTACATATATTATACCAGTGCAAATAGGAAGTAAGAGATAATATGCTACAAACATTGAGATACTTTGATCTTCTATTTTATAACTCATATGAACATGAGAAAGATTGTGAGATAGTAACAAAAATGAGTTGACATCACTTTATTCAAAATGAACTCTTAGGTTGAAAAATACAAATTATAATTACATAGAATATATAAGCTATCTCTTGCAGACCCAAACATAGCCTTTAAAACAACAGACTTTTACTGTCTTACAATTTCTTTTGGTCAGGAATTCATGAGAAGTTTAGCTAGTTTAACTCCTTTTCTATCTCTCCCAGTGTTTCAAGGACTCTCATGTGGTATAAATCTATTTGTCTGATGGAGTTGCAGTCAGCTGAAGGCTCTCCTGGCCTGAAGGATCCTCTTCCAAAATAGTTCACTGACAAGGATCTTGACAGAAGACCTGAGTTCCTTGCTACATAGGTATCTTGCTACATGTGCGTCTCAACATTGCAGCTGGCTTCCTCCAGGGTGTGCGATGCAAGAGGAAGAAAAAGTAGGAAAATGTGGTTTCTTTTTTGATCTAGTCTCCAAAGTCAAACATCATCACTTCTACTTATTTCATATATTATATATATATATATATATGCTATATATACGAGCTCCTCGTCTGTCTTAAGACCATTTACCACATCAGGCCAGTGGAACATATAATCCTTGTTATATAAATGAAGAAACCCTGGTTGCACAGTGGTTAAGCAATCCGTTGCTAACCAAAAGGTTGGTGGTTGGAATCCACCAGCTGCTCTGCTAACTCCACTACAGGTTACAGCCTAGACAACCCTATGGGGCATGTCTACTCTGTCACATAGAGTCATTTTGAGTCACAGTCGACTTGACAGCACACAGCAACCACCACATTCTGCCAATTTGGGAAACTGTATACAAGGTCAGCATTTCGAATCCACCAGCAAGTCCTTGGAAACCCCATGAGGCAGTTGTAGTCTGCCCTATAGAGTTGGTATGAATCAGAATGGACTCCACGGTGATGATTTCTTTTTCTTTTTTTGATATACAGAATACAATGACCAAATAAATTCTCTCTTTCTTCTCTTTCAAGAAATGTGATTTGAAGTTCTGTTAGTTTTCTATTGCTACTGTAAAAAAAAATTAGCAACATATAAGAACACAAAGTAATTATCTCAGAGTTCTATAGGTCTGAGGTCTCTATGGGCAAAGTTATTCCTCTTTTTGGAATCTCACAAGATGGAGATCAAGGGATGGGCCAGCCTATGCTCTTATTTAGAAACTCTGACAAAGAATTTACTCCCAAGATCATTCAGGTTGTTGGCAGAACAAAGGTCCTTGAAGTTGTGGCACTGATGTGCTTCTTTCCTTGCTGGTTGTTAGCTCATGGCCACCCTTAGATCCTTGAGGACTCTCTGTTGTTTTTGCACATGGTCCCCTACATTTCAGAGATGCAAATGGTATTTTCAATCACCTCACATGCCTGTGAAAGTTGGACAATGAATAAGGAAGGCCAAAGAAGAATTGATGCCTTTGAATTATGGTGTTGGTGAATATTATTGAATATAACGTGGACTGCCAGAAGAATGAACACATCTGTCTTGGGAGAAGTACAGCAGAATGCTCCTTAGAAATGAGGATGGGAAGACTTTGTCTCATGTACTCTGGACGTGTTACAGGAAAGACCAGTCCCTGGAGAAGGGCATCATACTTGGTAAAGTAGTGGGTCAGGGAAAAAGAAGAACAAAACCCTCAATGAGATGGATTGACATAGTGGCTGCAACGATGGGTTCAAACATAGCAATAATTGTGAGGATGTTCAGGACCAGGCAGTGTTTTGTTCTGTTGTACTTGTGAGAAGAATCAATTCAATGGCACCTAACAACAACAACAATTTGTATGTGTATCCTTAAAATAATCTTCTACCCTGGAGGGTAACCTGAGTGTATTTCTGTTCCTAGAACCCAAAAACATCTTCACAAAAATTTCTGAAAATTAAATGCAGTGTGAGTGTGTTTGTTCATGTATTTAGATGCTGAGCATATTTCTACTTTATGCTCACAGGTTCTTGGTGATGAGAGGGTGGTATTTGTCCACCATGGATCTTTCCTGTCAATTTGTCCTTTGTTCTCTTTCCTCTTAAAAAAAAAAAAAAAAAATTACCACATTTACAAAGATTTTTTTTTTTTTCTATCCCTTTTGGTTTGTTTAGTTTTTAAACTAATTATCTAAAAACCATGGGAAACATAACAACATGGAAAGGGGCAAATAGTAAAAGAAATCTTAAAGTCCCATTAATAATTGTCACGCTGATCTTCATTGAAATGTAAATAGAATTAGATTCTCCCTTATTTCGTTGCCCTCTTAGTCCTTCACTGATTTCCCTCCTCCTATTCTTGTCTTGAAATGTTGTCCTGCCCACACCTTTCCTCTCAACATACTACCCTGTGCATATATCAGTGAGAGCATTTATCATTCTCTCTAATGATCCTGACTCCTTATCTCTCTCTCCCTCTGTTTTTTACTCCACAGTTTTAAAGGAAAAGAACTGTGTCTAATTCATTTCTAAGTCTCCAGCCTCTATCATAGTGGCAGGTATAAACTAGGAATGGATGGTTAGTTGATAGCTAGCTAGCTAGCTAGATGGATAAATAAATAGAAGCATGTAAATTTAAGCCAAAAAAAAAAAAAAAAAAAACTTTGCTGCAGAGTTGATTCTGACTTGTGTTGACCCTATGTATTACAGAGTAGAATTGCTCCATATGGTTTTCTTGGCTGTGACAGACTGCTTCTGCAAGGATTTACAGCTTTGGAAACCTTATGGGATGATTCTACTCTGTCCTGTAGGGTCTCTATGAGTCAGGATCCATTCAACAGCAGTAAGTTTAGCCTTTATGGAAAGGAGCCCTGGTGGTGCAGTGATTAAGTGCTCAGCTGCTAACCAGTCAACGGTTCGAACCCACTAGTCACTCCGAGGGAGAAAGATATGGCAGCCTGCTTCTATAAAGATATAAAAAAAAAAACAGCCTAGAAACTGTTTCAGGCAGTTTTACCCCATCGTGTAGGGTCTCTAGGAATCAGAATTAACTTGACGGCAACTGGTTTGGTTGCTTGACTTAATCTTTATAGAAACAGATAGCCAGGCTTTCTTTGATGGTGCTGCTCTTGGGTTCAAACCACCAACCTTTAAAGTTAGTAGTGGAATGCAAACCATTTGTGTCACCCAGGGACCTACATCTAGATATCGATAGAAAGATATATAAATATATAGATATAGTGTGTGAGTTAATGAATGAATGAATGAATGATGTACTTTGATTTTTCTCCTCTTGGTAAGTAAGTCTCCATCTTAATACTCTGCCACAGCCTATGGAGGTCCTGTAGGTAATAGGTGTCAAAAGTTCACAGAATAGACCCATAGAGATCAAGGAAAAGGAATTTACATCTCACAACAAATGCCCTATTATCTCAAAACTGTATTATGTAGTACAGTCAAGTTATCCTACAAATTTCCTCATACACTGTCTGAAATTTTAACACACTGATTTTTTTTTTTTTTTTCTGAAAATGCATTACTGTTTAGAAGCACTGAAAGGACCCTAGGCTTAAGCATAAATCAAAATTTTTATTTCACGTTCCTTTTTATTGTCAAAATGGCCACTTTTTCCATTTTATCTCCTGGTAGGGTCATTCAGCTTTGACCTATCAAGCTTTCATTTCCTGCTGTCTGAAATGAAACATCTCTCCCACCTATAACTGACAAGAGTCACATTTCTTGTGGGATTGATTTCTTTCATCTCTTTTTTTCTTGTGCCCTTATCTTTCTTTTACTTTCTTTCATTCCTTCCAGTGATAAGTTCTGTATATTTTCTTGTTGTGTTCATCTCCTGTTTTTTTGCCATCCATTTGTCAGTTTCCAGCCTGTTAATTGATATATTCTGCCGCCATATTCTCTCCATTTATCTATGATTTTATCTAACCCTTTTCTACTAATATTTTGCATTTTTACCCATTTGGCACACTGACTGTTCTTATGTTACTATCCCTGCAACTTAGATTACTGTTTCTGTTTATTATTATCCTTTGTTATTCATCTCCTTGTCAATTTTTCTACCTTTTTGACTACTTTCACCTTATTCTGTTATCTTATTTCCCCTCACTATTCATTTTAGAGTATCCTGAGATTATCACATTATTTATATCTAGTTAAGTATTTTTGTTCTCCTTATTAGGCTAACCACCACACATGTTCACCTCGTCTCCTACATTGTAACTGTCAAAATTTTTCCACTGCTTTGTAGCAGATTTTAGGATACCTTAATTTCAACTGTAGCTTATAAAAGCATAATTATCATCAGATTTCCTGAAAAGCTTCTTTGGTACAGTATCATCAATTACAGGAACAGGCTCTTCTCATGATATATAGGAGGAGGTGTAAAGATATAATAATAGAATTATGAATCACATAAACTTTCTATGTATCTCGCTGTGGACAAAGATGCCTTGAATTGATCGGGAAAACAAGAAGGAGGCCCACTTTCTCCTTCCTCATTCTTTTCTAGTAATTTTAAAATGCCTTCACTTTTTAAAATTACATGATGTAATTCAGAACTGTTACAATACCATCATGTATGTTCAAATATATTTGTTTTATTCCAAATATGCAAGAAGTTACTTCAGAATGTAAATTATGTGGTAAATAAGTTCTTTTGAATAATGCAAGATAATTGAACATTACTGCTTTAAGATTTTTGTTTGTTTTCTTTTTTTTTCTTAAAGAATTGTCTTTTGTCTAGTCTTGCAGACCAATGTTCCAAAGGTCATCTTGCTTACTGCCCACCCATTCCCATCTTACCATTGAAAAGCTTGAGAATACCCCCTCCCACTTCCCACTGATTTGCCTGTGAACCCCAGACCAGGCAGTTCAGCTAATTTAGAAAACTCCCTGACTCTTCTGATTCTAGAAATAAATTAAAAATGTTTTCTGTGCAAAAGGTAACTTTGATTATGGCAACTCCTGCAATGTGACAGGCAAGGATTAAGTGTGTACTAAAACACTTAACAATGTCAGAGACACATTCTTTAAAAACAGTTGACTCTCTCAAATATGCCTTCTAAGGATGAAGATCAAACACAGGAAGCTCCAGCTAAAGACTTTTATAATCTCTCATGTCTGAATATTGCATCTAATCTAACGCACATCGATTGTAAGACAAACCATTATTTTATGTTTCTCTAAGGATGTGAAAAAAATGCCAGTTTAACCATGGTAAGCCATCAATAGTTAGACTTATTCCAATACTACAGATATTTAAATGTTAAAAAGCACACCTTAGAATTGATGACATATAACATAAATATGCCAGACATATATTTTCTACAAAACAATCTATTTTGTATTCAAAGTTTTTAACCAATTTTCTTTGTTTTCATTCTCAGACGCAATGAAAAATATTTTCCTATGGCAATCTTACATTGACAATGCTAATCAAAAAAGAAGAATGCCTGGCACACATAAAACAGTCTATAACAACAATCTTATAAGATTATATAATGGCTAAATGGACTAATCCAAGTAAAGAGTTAAGCACAATGAATCTCAATTCACAAAATTAGTAAGAGAAAAACAAAGTTATATTCTTTCAATGAATATAATACTAATTAAAAGTACTCATACATAATGTTGTTTTTGTTATGTGACGTTGAGGTCAGCTCTGACTCATAGCAACCGTATGTAAAACAGAATGAAACACAGCTCAGCTCCGCACCATCCTCACAATCACTGCTATATTAGTGCCCATTGCTGCAGCCACTGTATCACTCCATTTCATTGAGGGTCTTCCTGTTTTTCTCTGACCCTGTCCTCTACCAAGCATGATGTCCATCTCCAGCAACTGGTTGCTCCTGAAAACATGTCGAAAGTATGTAAGATGAAGTCTTGCCATCCTCACTTCTAAGGAGCATTCAGGCTGTACTTTGTCCAAGACAGATTTGTTTGTTCTAGTCCATGGTATATTCAACTTTCTTCCCCAACACCATAATTCAAATGCATCAATCCTTCTTCAGTCATTCTCATTCATTGTCCAGCTTTCCCATGCATATAAGTCAATCAATAATACCATGGCTTGGTTCAGGTGCATCTTAGTCCTTAGAATGACACTTTTACTTTTTAACACTTTAAAGAGGTCTTTTGTGGCAGATTTGCCCAATACAATATGTCATTTGATTTCTTGACTGCTGTTTCCATGGGTGTTGATTGTGGATCCAAGTAAAATGACACCCTTGACGACTTCAATGCTTTCTGTGTTTATCCTGATGTTGCTTATTGGTCCAGCTGTGAGGGTTTTGTTTTCTTTATGTTGAAGTGTAATCCATACTGAAGGCTATAGTCCTTGATCTTCATCAGTAACTGCTTCAAGTCCTCTTCACTCTTCAGCAAGCAATGTTGTGTCATCTGCATAATGCAGGTTGTTAACGAGTCTTCTTCCAATTCCGATATCACATCTTTGCGCATGTGTGTGCATATGTATGTACATAATGGCCAGGAAAAATCCGTATTATTGATTATTAAGGCCACCTCCATTTTCTTTTCCTGAATAAGGGATTATTCCTGAACCTGTTGCCATCGGGTTGATTCTGACTCATAACAATGGTATAGCACAAAGTAGAACTGCCCCATAGGGTTTCCAAGGAGCAGCTGGTGGATTCAAACTGCTGAACTTTTGCTTAGCAGCTGAGAGCATAACCACTAAAGTGCTTAAAAAAGAAAAGAAAAGAAAAGAAACAGTGAAGTAGTGGTTAAGCACTCAACGGCTAACTGAAAGGTTGGCAGTTTGAACCCATTAGCCTCTCCATGGGAGAAAGATGTGGCAGTATGCTTTGTAAAGATTACTACCTTGCAAAACCTATGGGCAGTTCTACTCTCCGCTATAGGGCCACTCTGGGTCAGAATGAACTTGACGGCACACAACAACAACAAAAAGAAGTGGTGCTTAATTTGTACATGCACTTTAAATCTTTCACGTATTATCACTAGTAAAATTCATTTTGTTCAAATACCCAGGGCTCCTTTGAGGTCAAGCAATTCTCTGCTCCTCTTTGTACAGTGGAAAACTATCCTGTGTAGGAACACCTCACTTTGTGTGCCAGGCAACTATCTTTTTCTGAGGTGGCTCAGTGCAGTGACAGGGAGCAGCATCAAGGTCATTCTTTCACAAGACTCACTGAAATTTTCTGGCTCAGGATTTCTCCTTCCATTAGTTTCACAAAATCATTTTTGTTTTCTTCCAAATCATATTCGATTCAGTGAGTTTAAGATATCATAAAATAAAAAGATACAAAGAGTCACATATTAGAGGAAGCTATTTCTTTTTTTATTTCTTATTAATCTTTTATAATTCTTTAAGCAAGAATAAAATACTGCTTGAAATGAGAGAAACATAGTGAGAAATAGTATTTCATTTTGGTATTATTATAACTATTATTCTTTGATTTCTGCCAAAAGCAGACTCTGATAAGAAGACTTAGATATATAAATTTTCTTTGACAGGTAAAACAAGAAAGAAGGTCGATGGGACAGATAAGTTGATGCGATGATGAGGAAAATGCTAATATATGGTGTCTCATCCAGTTCACTACTGTAGGATCTCTGAGAAGTGTGCTGAGTGCCTCCTGGATTTTTTATTCCAATGGAATGAAGGCTGGAGCACTTATGCCTTGGCCGCCTTCCCTATTGTTTAAAGATTTCCCATGAAGTTGTTAACATCTCTTGTTTCTGAGTTGTTCCTGTTCAAACCGAGCAGAATCATAGGTTCAAAGAAAGATCTTGAGACGTAAAAACTGAGATCCACTCAATGAGTACCTGAGGTGTCCCTGTCAACATGTACCCAATTTTCCTCCATGTCTGTGGATTAAATCAGTGATTGTCCTGGAGAATACATAAAGGAAGAATCAAAGTATCTGCTACAGTCCACCTCTTGCATTCTTCACATGGTCTCATGACTCACATTGAATCCACTCTGTCACTACACTTTCCAGTTTGTGGCTAGTTGCAATCTCTTAAAAAAAAAACAAAAAAGGTAACACCAGAAAGCTAGTTGAATAAACTATGGTTTTAACTTCTGTAACTGAACCTGTAAGTGTAATTGATATTCATCATTCTTCTCTCTACCACCTAATCTAGATTTCCCTCACCATCAGCCATCCATATCTAGAAACTGTAGTAGAAGAGGAAATTATAACTAACAATCACAAAGGTCAGCTGTAAAAGTAGGACTGCAGCTTATTCTAAACTAGGTTGCTTGGCTAGACTGCTGTATGCCTGAAACCATAAGAAGGAGCACAGAAAAAGATGTAAATGTAACAAAGTCAAGTTACGCAGGGTTCTGAGTTGGTCAGTGATATGTTTGTTTTTTCCTCCAATTGTGTTTGGCTTCAATCCTAAATGCCTAACTAAACCCCATGGTACAATGGCTTTTTTTTTTTTTTTTTCCTGTGCTTGTCTGAGAGTATTACTTGGTGGCAATGCCCATTTAACACATTTTTGACAGCTCCAATCCCACAATCACTTGATGTCTCATGGGAAGGTGCTCAGTCTCTACTAGGGACACAAGAGCTGTTTTCTAAGTCTTAGGTTAAAAAAAAAAAAATTTAAAGAGCCCAGGTGGTGCAGTGGTTGAAGTGCTGTACTGCCAAGTGAGAGGTCAGTGGTTTGAAACCACCAGGGGCTCTGCGGAAGAAAAATGTGGCAGTCTGTTTCCATAGAGGTTTAGAGCCTTGGAAACCCTAGAGAGGAGCTGACTCAGAATCCAGTCAGTGTCTTTTTTTTTTTTAATGAAAGGGGTGACTTTCCTTTAGAAACTTAGTGGTTTATGTGCAACTGTTTTGTTTGGATTTTCCAGAGATTCCATCCTTTGTACTCATGTACCCTTCCCTCAGTTACTGAGAATTCCTCCATGGATTTTAACTCTTCTCCCATCCTAGAGCTGTGGCTATGCATCCTGAACAAGCACCTATATAACTTTGGAAAAAAACCTCAAGGCATAAGAACACATTGGAAACCTGTCAGTGTGCACTGAGTGGTCAACCACAGCTTTATAACCAAAACCAGAGCTAAGCTAAAAGTATGTTATAGAGGCACCAAAGTTTCCAAGAAATAGTAACAGAAACTTGTTGAATTATTCTCAGCATTTTTCAGTGTTTAACCTCACCTCTTGATTGAAATTGACTTAGATATTCTGGACATATTTTGTTGATCTCTTACCCTTTTTTTTCTGTAAAAGACATGGCAGATATATTTTACTCCATGGACTCTTAACACTAGACTGAAGAATTAACAGCTGCCACTGAAAAGTGATATAAAAATTTCTTGTGGACCATCTTCCGTATATACGGGTGTCAGTGAAATAAAAATTCTCAACAAATTTTATGTAAACAGCCACAAGCCCTCACGTGGAGGAGTATGAGGCTAACCCCACCCAAACCACATGGGCTCAGAGTGAAGGGAAGGTGAGTTGTCTTACTGGAATATGTATGTAGGATTAGAACGTGGATGCAGGATAGGAAAAAAAAAAAAAATAAAAACATAAGAAGGCTACCTTCAAGTCCAACATGCAATTAATATTCTAAGATTAAATGTAAATGAAAAAAAATCATTCATATAATGCTGGACAAAAATCCACTTTCAGCCATTCTCTCTTGAGTTAGATAGCCACAGGGACTGAATTTAGTTTGACTGTAAGTTTTGTACTTATGTTTTCCCTTTCTATCTCCTAATCTCATCATTTGAATCATAACTGTTAAATGCTGTGGTTAGGAATTCTATATAAAGCAGGAAATAGATTTTCTAACTTAGGTAAGTGACTGATAATATAACACTTGCCATAGTGACTGGTTCTGGTAAACAGGAAACTATCCTTGCTGAAGCTGTCAGGGAAAACAGGATCCCTTTCATATGCTTTGTTAAGTGATAGACTATACTACAGCAGATAGCTGTCACCTTTGTCACTCTGCATAGCTCCTATGAACGAAGAGCTTACTGGAAATTAAAGACAACACGTATGAAACATAATAAAAAATAAAATGGGACAGATAAATATTCTATAGCTGGAGTACCTGGATTCATCAATGCCTATTCTATATGAGTAACTTTTTCTTAGGTAATAACCTCTGACCCCCAACACCACCACCACCGTAGATTTTTTGCTTTAAGACAATTCAAGTTGAACTCCTTTCCTTTAACCTGAAAAATCCTCTCTGCTCCCTCTTATAAAGGAAAGCTTTGTGATACATGTCTCCCTATCCCCACCAACTTGATCCAGTCTTGTTTATGGCAAGTCGAAGGACGACCTTTCCAATAAAGCAAAAATCAGATTTTAGCAGTACGGCCATCAGCAAGAACCTGATGAGTAATACATGTAGCAAACAAATGGATGTTTATTTCATCAAATTCATTTTGATGTAAGTATATCAAATTTAGTGCACTTAAGTATTAATTTACTAAATGGTACCTGAGTCACCTGAATTAATGGAGTACGAAAATGTACATTACTTATTCTGTCTTATGAAGTGGAAAGAATCTGGGTCATTAAGTGCCTAAACATTCATAATGGGGTGGTATTCATCATATGGATGTATGAAAATTTTTAAGTATGTAGATTTTTTCAGTTGTTCAAATGCCCATCTTTTCACCAATTAAAATGTCTGCAGGTATTTCTCCTTTTAGATCTTCTAATGTTCTCCTGTGAAAGACAAAAGACAGTAGTAACATATTAACAGCCTTTTCCTAAAAGCCCTTGAAAATCTGGCAAAAATAGAGAACTGTGTTTATTTTTTAGATAAAGACCTTATTAATATTTTAACCCTTTCATGGGTGAATTTACGGAATTTTTTGATGATGCCATGTGTTTTCACTAACGGAATGGATGATGAATTATTGTTTGTTGTAGCTGTTTTTATTATTTGGAAAAATGGGTTGCTAATTGCAAGTGGGACATGTCAGTCCTATGTTCCATGAAGCACATAGTACACTGGGGACATATTGATCCCATGTTGCCCATCATACTTCCTGGTTACACTTGAGCCATAAGATATCTTACTCCACTTTCCAAAAATACACATGAAGTAGTAAATAAACATTGCACTTGCTGCACATAATTTATATCTATTTGATTTAATCAAAACTGTTGCCATCCAGTCAATTTCGACTCATAAGTGGGCCGTATTTGTACCATGTTCCATGAAGGACAACACACTCCTTGTTCATATTGGTCCCGTGGCCCAGGAAGTGAATCACAAACTGTTTTCACTCCAAAAATAACTCGTTTACTTGAATATTTCTGAATGCCAGTAACCACACCTTCCCAATAACACAAAGAAAATAGTAAACATACTTGCAAGGCTTATCTACTATACAGAAACCAAAAGACACAAAAGTTTCACAAAATCACTCCTTCAGGAAGCATCCCCTTATAGTACAAACGGCTGTCAACACTCAGATGTGGTGCAAACCAACTTCCTTGTTTTTTAGGCAATTGTACCAGCATCCACCATGATTCCAGCACATACCAAAATGGCTCAAATGCCTGCCAATAAACCTCCAGGGGAAGAAAAATGTAACTTGGGCATATATATCCCCTGGTCCACAAAAGGGTTAAACGTAGACCATCAAACATCTTTCTTACTGGCACAAAAGTTGTTTCAATGCAAAAAGGGGACATGATTCACAGAGATATAGACTCAGATAATGATATTAATTCAAGAAATCAAAGCCACACGTGTATGATCAGTATGTAGTATACGGAAGTCCTGGGTCTGTCTTAGTTTACTAGTGTTGCTGTAACAAAAATACCACTAAGTGGGTGGCTTTAAAGAAAATATATTTGTTTTCTCACACTCGTGAAGGCTAGAAATCCACGTCAGCATCGCAAACATGTCGATTCCTTCTGGGGGCCTCTCCCCTCATTTCTGGTGGCTGCTGGCCAGCTCTGGTTTCTGCTGCTGCTTATAGATGCATCTCTGTCCATCGGCATCTGTCTTCACCCCTGTGTTATCCCTTTTTATGAGACAACTCAGAAGGAATTAAGTCTAGGACTCACCCTACTCCTACTCCATTGCAACCTCATTTGACCCAACTGGTAACAACAGAAAAACTTTTGTTTTCCCACAAGGTTATATTCACAGGTATAGGAGTTAGGGCTTCAGCATATCTTTTTGGCAGACAATATTCAATCCACAACCTGGTTTTCTCTTAAGCATTATGTAGCTGCTATATGTTTTTTGGAAGAACCCTACATGTTAGAAGTTCACTCTAGAGAATCCTTCCTCATCCATCAAGTCTCAGTTCAGCATCGCATCCCTTTTTATCTTACTTTCTACCACTGTGGTCACTGCAAAGCATCACCATGCCCGGGCATATTAAGGAGACATATTAAGGAGAAGTGTGAAAATCTCTGATCCCAATTTTTCTCATTTTGCATTTTATTTGCTTCTATTACATAAACATTCCATTGCATTTCAATTGTTTCTTTATGGGTGGCATCGATTTTTTTTTTTTTTCTGAATCATTCATACCTGTGCCTAACACATTGCCCCCATACAGAAGACATTCAGTAATATTCGGTTAATTAATTGTAGATCAAATTTAAAGTTTCTAATTTGCAGCAGGGAAAATCACTCTCTTCATTCACAGTGTCAGATTGTGAGATTTCTCCCATTCAGTTACAATTGTTAACTGTAATCTTTTTTCAGGACAAGATAC
This sequence comes from Elephas maximus indicus, assembly GCF_024166365.1. Taxonomy (NCBI): domain Eukaryota; kingdom Metazoa; phylum Chordata; class Mammalia; order Proboscidea; family Elephantidae; genus Elephas; species Elephas maximus. Next base: position 53,846,503 of record NC_064832.1, read on the forward strand.
TAAAGAAATAACTACATTAAATTCATATTGATTAAAGAAATACTAAATGCCCATATTACATAGCAGAAATTGTGCTCAGCTCTGATGATTCACCTGTGAGCAAGACGGACATGACCCTTGCTTTCATAGCTTACGGTCTAGTGACAGTAAAAATAAACGTGAACATTACATTTTACATGCAGAACTTGCAAAATACTATGGAAAACAACTGTTTTTTCCCTCATACCATATCTTTAAGCCTCTCTATTGAGTGTTTTTCTTCTGATCCTAAAATAAATTTTTGGCAGAAAACAGAATATTTCTGTTCACTAGCATATAAAAAGCCATCCAGCCATTTTCTGTCATAAATATTCTTGGCACAGAAACTAGTTTGTTTAGCTCTGTTGCAATAATTAAAAGAAGTCCCTGAATGGTGCAGCTGTTAAGCACTCAGCTACTAACCAAAAGGTTGGGGGGTTGCGTCCATCCAGAGGCACCTCAGAAGAAAGGCTCAGTGATCTGCTTCTGAAAAATCAGCCACTGAAAACTCCGTGAAGTTCGTTTTTCTCTGACACGTATTGTGTCACCCTGAGTTGGAATCAACCAGATGGCAACTGGTAATGGTAATGGTAAAGTCGTACCCCAAAACTCCAGCCTGTTTTCCCTTGGCCATTTGCTGTGAGGAGGTATGTAGAGAACATTCAAGGGTTGATTCTTCTTTATTTTCCTGTCTAGCTTCTACTTTGGGCTCTTTAGGAAAACAAAGGAAAGAGTAAAGACAATGCATGGGACAAATTTGAGTGAAACTGCCTGGAATTCTTCCCAGCATTTTGAAGGCCTATCATATCCAGAAAGAGCTCTGGGTAAGTGCTCGACTACTACCTGAAAGCTTGGCACTTTAATCCTGCTCAGTAGCTCCATGGGAGAAAGACCTGACAACCTGCTTCAATAAAGAGAACAGACCAGAAAACCCTATGAGGCAGTTCTATTCTGCCACATGGAGTGGAAATAAGTTGAAATCAACTTGAAAACAAATAACAACCACCACCACAACAATCATCCTCGGGTCCCTTCATGCAGGTTAAAAATTTTCCTGTTGTCTACTACATTTTCTAACATAGCTTTTGGGAGTCTAGAAGCTTACCTTACAGTGTGGAACCATATCCATTTAAACTTTCCTTTCAGCAAGAGAAAATCACAACCCACAACCTGGGTTCATATGGCCCTCATATAAAAAAAAAAAAAAAACGTGCAATGGAAATGTTCATGCAACCTTTATCCTGACAATCTTGGAGCCCAACACACCCTCTTAATATTCCAGTTAGATCAGGTAGCCAGGACACAGTATTTGTCTTTTAAATTATTAAGAGTGACTCAGACACAAGCCACTCCTCGGAATTACAGGGGGCACATGTCAAGCTCTCTAAGTGGTTTCTCTGAAGCCCGTTTCACAGGACTTGGAGTAAGAGAAACGTTGGGACTCCAAACATACTAGCGTATCTCCAATTTCCCTGAGAATGTATGATAGTGAAATCTGTGAGAGCCGGAGCTCTAAAAGACTGCCTTGTTTTTATGGGTCTCGTAAGTTTTTCACCTCTGACAGGGTATAGTCTTACCTCTTTTCTATCACTCATTTTAGTGGAAAGTATTTGAGCTTTCCTCTCTGACAGGTTTCCGCCTTACACAGGTTCTGGCTTTTGCAGGTTTTACTGTGTTTTCCACTAAAATGAGCTATAGGGTATCTGAGATATCACAAATCCGTAGAGGCAAACCTACAGAGGCCATGAGAGGATCCTCTACAAGCCAAAGACCAAAGAAACTACCTACAAGTAAGGGATCTACATTACCGAGGCCTCGATTTTGACTTTTAGCCAAGAGAACTTTGAGGAAATAAGTTTTTTCTTTAAGACCCGCCACTCACGGTATTTGTATTACAGCACCACGAGGAAACTATGAAAAATGACTAATACATATTTATCTTAGAAATCTACCATTTCTTCAATGGTAACATTTTCACAATCCTTTAAAAATATCTCATAAATATCATAACAAAAATTTTCAATTCACAATTTTAGCCTCAAAAACATTTTGTGTTGTTTTCACTTTTTTCTATTAAGAGTAATGCTTCCATAGCACTTATGTACAAGTTTTTATGTGGATACATATTTTCATTTCTCTTGGGCATATACCTAAAAGGGGAACTGTTAAGTAATTTGGTATGTTTAACATTTAAGGAACTTACAAAATATTGTCCAATTCCCACCAGGAATGTATGTTTGTTTCATTGAGTCAATTCCAACTCACAGCAACCTTCTGTGTAACAGAATGAAAAGTTGCCCAGTCCCTTACCATCCTCACAACCATTGCTGTGTTTGAGCTCATTGTTGAAGCCACTATGTCAATACATATAGTTAAGGGGCTTCTTCTTTTATGCTGACCCTCTACCAAGCATGATGTCCTTCTCCTGGGACTCGTCCCTCCTGATAACATGCCCCAAGTAAGAGAGACAAAATTTCACCGTTCTTGCTTCTAAGGAGTATTCTGGGTGTACTTATTCTAAGACAGATTTGTTTGTTCTTCTGGCAGTGCATGGTATATTCATTATTCTTCACTAGCAACATAATTCGAGTGCAACAAGTCTTCTTAGGTCTTCCTTATTCATTGTCCAGCTTCTGCATTCATATATAATAATTATTATTTCTACACATCTTGACCAATACTCTTTATTATATAATTTTTTATTACAGTCATTACAGTGGATAAGAAGTGATATCTCCTTGTTGTTTTGATTTGCATTTTCCTAACTTAAAATAATGTTGAGCATATTTCCATGCACCAGTTAATCATTCATATATTTTCTTTGCAGAAATGTCTGTTCAAATCATTTGCTTTTATTTTTTATTGTGTTGCATATATGTTATTAAATGTAAGACTTACTTTTATATTCTGGGCATGTGTCACTTATCCAATGTATGATTTGCAAAATATTTTCTAACATTTTGTGGGTTACCTTTTCATTTTCTGGATGGTGTTCTATGACACTCCAAAATTCTTAGTTTCAGTTAAATTCAATTTATTAATTACTTCATTTATCACTTGTGCTTTTGATGTTTTATCTAAGATATCACTGTCTAACATATGATTGCAATCAATTTCAACTTTTTTTAAAAGGTTTTTATGGATTAACAAAATATGGTATGTTGATAAAATGGAATATTATTAGGCAATAAAAAGGAATGAAGTACTGATATGTTTTATAACATGAATGAACATTAAAAACATTATGCTAAGTGAAAGAAGTCAGTCAAAAAAGACCACGTGTTGCAGGATTCCATTTACCTGATATCTCTAGAACAGGCAAATCCAGAAAGGCAGACTGTATACCTGTTGATAGCTATAGTCAAGTTGCCCCTCAACTCATGTCAGCCCCATACGCAATGGTCCTGTTGTGATCCATGAGATTTTCATTTTCACTGGCTGATTTTTGGAAGTAGATTGCCAGCCCTTCCTTCCCAGAGTTGCACTGGCCAGAAATCAAACCTGGGTCTCTTGTACAGAAGGCGAGAATTCTGTCACTGAACCTCCACTGCCCCCTCAGAACGTTGATTAGTGATTGCTGACTAGTGGAGCTCCGGTGGCACTGTGGTCAAGAACTCAGCTGCTATCCAAAAGGTTGGCAGTTTGAATCCACCAGTCACTCCATGGAAACCCTATGGGGTAGTTCTAGTCTGTCCTATCGGGTCACCATAAGTCAGAATTGACTCGACGGCAACAGATTTAGGATTTTTAATTAGTGGAGGAGGTGAGAAATGGGGAGTGACTGCTAAATGGGTATAAAATTTCTTTGGGAATGATAAAAATATTTAAAAAATAGATCATAGTGATGGTTGCACATTTCTGTAAATATACTTAAAATCATTAAAATGTCCACTTTAAATGGGTAAACTTTATGTTATGTAAATAATATCTATAGCTATTAGAAAACATTTTGATTGGCAAAACTGCATTCTTTTTCATAAAAATGAGATTTTTATAAAATATCAAAGTAAGGAAAACAGAATTTTCAAAACCAAACAGATTGATATTTTATTGTTTCAATTTATAAACATGACAAAATTATTGAATTTAAAACATTATTGTCCTTAAATTGAAAAACACTCTAATGCACATATACTCTTTTGATTAGATAAAAGAAACCATTAACAATGTCTATTTTTTTTCCTACTAAAGACAAATTTACAATTGGAACTCCTGGTCACATCTTTCCCCTGGAAGAAGAAATCTCATTTAGTGTACGTAAGTCATTTCTAAACTATACTCTTTGTGAAGATAAAAATTTCACAGAATTTCAAAGAATATATTTCAGATTGGGGAGGATTTGTTAAGAACAGTTGGCAAATGAAAGATTCTTTGGAGTATAATTATGAGAAAATTGGAGAAATGAGGAACACACATATTCAGAAGTGTAGCTTGTGGATATGAATTAGATGTTTTTAATATTCTTTGACAGATGTGAGTAAAGAATGGGATTCCTTTTTAATTATGGCTGAATGATGAACTGTGTGTAATGCTTGGAGTCTGAGCCCTGATGTTTGTCAATGCATTTTCTTTAGTTAGGTATCTAGTAGAATACCATTGATGTGATGGATAAACATTGATATCTTGCATTTCATAAAGCTCTAACAATTCAAGCATGATCTCATGAGTTTGTCAGCCCTTGTATAAAAAAAAAAATATGCCTGAAAAGAAACAAGGGAAATTCATTCAACATTTATATTTATCCATACAAACTTTCCTCAAAGTTTTTTGGAAAATTAATCAACTGCAGTGGCTTCTGAAAAAAAGTGCTCACAATATAATATTTTAAGCCACAGCGAGCCATTAGCACTCTGAAAGATGAACTGCTTGCATGTTTCCTGAAGATTTATAATAAGGGCCAATCTGAAAAATAAGAGACGCTGAAAGAACTCACCTGGCTTCTAAATGAGGAAATACTCTCCGTGAATTTATTTATTACCAATGTATTTCAGTTGTGAGAGATGGTATAAGAGCTTGGAACCCACAAGCATCTGGATAGAAATACGAAGATGGCTTGACCTTGCAGATGATGAGTTACTTGCCACTGCTCTTGGGTGTTATTCCATCTGTTTATGGGTAAACAGCATGATATTGCCAACAGAGGGAGCTACAGACAGAAGACAAATGAAGCAGGTTTTGTAGAGGAGTGTAATTTAGCTGAATTGACAATATATTATACCTTAATGGCCCCTCAGAGTGAATTTAATTGATGACCCAACTTAGATATTCTCTTAGAGTATCTTTGTACTGGACTGGATGCAAGCTGCGTGCTTAAGCTTGCTTCCCTGCTGTTAATAGAGTCACAGCCATCTGGAGAAGATGTCTGTTAACATGTTACTGGAATTTTTTCCATTGTTGCTGTTTCTTTGACGAACTCAGAAAGTTTCTGATAAGTCAAGAAGACTAAACTAATGCATCTTTCAGTAAGATCTAAGCAGGTTTTGCAGACAGACAAAGATCATTAACACGTTAAATGTATTTTTACTTTCATTTTCAATCAGACGATAACAAAGTTTGTATTAAGGCTCTTTCAGCAAAATGAATGTTTTCTCATATTGGGGCTGTCTATTTAACACTCATACCTAAAAGGTAATAGTTCAAGAAGAAGAAATTGTAATGAGATGATTTTAAAAGCTAAAGACAGATAAAAATAATTAGATTTTTGAAATTTAGAATGGATATATATATATCTTACTTCTGACACATCAGAGAGTGAAAACAAAAGTTAAAACTGATACGTTTTTTACCTACTCATGAATATTCAAGACATTTAATATTCTTTGGCCATTTAATTACTGTAAAAATGTGGTGCAGTCCTCCAGGTGAAGTTTACTCTAGACATCAGGTGTATTTTTTTTGGTGTTTTTTGTTTCTTTTTTTTTTATTTAACTTTCATTCATTCATCTATTCATTCATTCACCAGTAGTTGATTATTAAGCATATTCTATGTGTCAAGCATTAAGTTAGGAAAAGTAATGAATCAGAACTGTCCTCTGCCCTTGGAGTGTGTATGGCTTAGTAGGAAGAGAAAGTTATTTAAATATATGACTACAATATTACAGAATCTAAGAAGTGTGTAAGACAGAGAGGAAATAAAGGAAGCAGATGTACTATTTATTTTTTGGGGAAAAAGAATTTGGAATTAGAATGTTGATTTTTGTTGACTAGAAAGGGTCAGGAAACCCTGGTGACATAGTGGTTAAGATCTACAGCTGCTAACCAAAAGATGAGCAGTTCAAATCTACCAGACGCTCCTTGGAAACCTTATAGGGCAGTTCTTCTCTGACCTATGGGGTCACTATGAGTCAGAATTGACTTGATAGCAATGGGCGATGGGTTAGAAAGGGTCAGCTGTGATCCATTTGGAATCTATTCAATTAAACACATATTAGGCACATGGGACATTGAGGCTCCGTACATGCTAAGAATACAAAAAGGTCATGCCTTTATGGAATTGACAGAAGTTAATATGTGTCAAACTAAACTTGTCTTTCTTCCTAGTTTGAAGGCTCACGACCATCGTCACTCAGTTGTAATTCCTGTGCACCCACACCATTTTCTTCTATTTCTATTATCACTGCACAGTTCAGGTCTTTTTATAATAATGCCCAAACTAATCAACACCTCTAGCCTCCTTCCTTTCCCATTCCAATTAGTATTAAAACTACTTCCAAATGAATTATTAGAAGCACAGCTCTGAACCTACTATCCATTCCCAGTCTCAAACATTTTTAATGATTCCCCATCACTTTTAACATAGAAAATAATAATAATGTGCTTTTTTAAAGACATCCCACAGTCAGGACCTAGCCTACTTTTCCAGTCTGTGTCTCATTATTCCCTGATACCACTCAATATTCCATTCAGTGAAAATTTCATAGTATTTCCCATACCTACCTGTACTTTCCTGATTTCCTACTCTGTTTTCTCTTGTCCTTCAATTTGGAATGCTTCCTCCATACAGAAATCCCATTTGTCCTTGTTAGCTCAAAAAAATGATATTGTATGATGAGGCTTCCCTCTAATACATTTCTCCGACATGTGTCTGTGTAAGTTTCCAAAATTTTATATGCATCTGTAATGTAAGAGTGATCATTTGAGGCCTCCGTGGTGTCGTACAGAAAGCACTAGATTTAGAGTTTAACCATTGAGGTTCAATTGTCACTGTCACTATAAGTTGTGTGATTTTAGCCAAATCCTATGTTGTGTGTCTTAGCCATCTCAGAAGTAAATAATCTGAGAATTAAATGAAATTATTGTTAATATATTTTGTGAAGTGGTACTCAGGAATGAGAGATATGAAAGCTTAAGTTTTAATCTTTAGTTCTCATCTTCTGCAAAAACACAGGATTCTTTTTGGGTTCATTTTCTATTACAATTTGTGGTGTGATGGATTACCTTTGTGTGGCCTTGCCTGCCATGGTTTTGTAACTCCCACTCAAGTTATTGGATGGGGCTGCACAAATAGGGTAATTGTGGTCCACCAAGGGGATCGTTCATTTTTACCATCTCACTAGACTTAAGAGAGAGGCATTTTCAGAGCAGAGGGAGTATCCAACCACCATGAGAGAAAAACAGCCAAAAGCAGAGCACATCCTTTGCATCAGGAATCCCTGCCCTGAGAAGCTCCTGAAACCAAAAGGGAAGGAGAGAGAGAAGCAGTGGCAGAGAAATGGTGGCAGGAGACAGTGCAATGAGCTTCCCCATCCATGAAGCAAGAAAGCGGAGTACCTCTGGGCCAAGGCTAACTGGTGGAGGAGGGTGTCCCTGGGCACTTATTGGCAGAGCTTGAAGAGCTTTGCAACACTTGCCCAGGCTAGGCAGAGGCCGAGGGCCTGAGGGAGGTGTGCCTGTGTGTGTAGCTGGGAAGAGACATTCCTGAACCCAAATTGTGACATGTTACTTCCCTAATAAACCCCATAATTGTGAATATTGTCTGTGAGTTCTGTGTGACCACTGCAGTGAATTATCAAACCCAGCAGAGAAGTAGAGTGCTGTGGGAGGAACGATTGGTGTCAGAATTGGTAAAGATGGTGGAGGTAGAAGGCCTGGCTGAGCTCTACCTCATAAGAATCAGACTTGGGCTGTTGATCTCGATTCTCCTTCCCCCTTGTGAAGTTAGAGAAGGTCAGATTCCGCCCTGATACTATTTTCACACCACTATGCCTACATAATATTTACTTCATGTTTAAAGCAAGCACAGAGATAAATGCAGCAAACTGGACTTCTTATTTAATAAGCACTTGAAAGGTATTTATTCACTGGAGAAATAAATGGCTGAATGAATAGATGAACTTAAGTACGAGATACTGCATCACTCCTATGTAGCCCTTAGATTGTATATAAAAATTACTATCTAACATATGTCTTAAATTAAGAAGAATCTATGATTTTGCCATTAACAGAATGTTCCTGATGCTCAAAATTAGCATTTCTGAGTTTTAATTTATTCAAAAATAAAAAAAAACTTCAACTAAGTTAACAAGAGCAAAATTTGTCTTGTGATCCCAACTCCTCTCATACTGAAAATCAAATATATTCATAAAGTTGTTCACGATTAAAAAGAAAAGAAAAAAAAAAAGTACAGAGTGATATGAGGCAATTCATAAACAGCCATAGATAACTGCTTCTATATACATTTATTGAGTTTCCTACTATGACCTAGACAATGTGGTTTAAGTTAATTTTACAACTGTGATTCGTTATAAATGGGTGGGTGCCTAATTATTCCCTGTTGATCTACTAGCACGAAGCTGCATGTCACAAAACAAACAACAAAAACATTATTCAAGCAGCTGCTATATCCTCATCACCGTTTCTTCAACCTCCAGCTCAGAGTGCAGAAAGAATTGTAAGAAATCTAAAATATTATGGCATGCCAGAACATTATATCACATTAGATGGGAACTGGCAGAATACATCTTCACAGAGAAGGAATTTTAAGTGAGATTAAAATGGGAGACATAGTTCTCTTTTGAAACAAAATAATCAAACACAGAGAGCATATCAATTTCTCAGATAATTTGCAGAGGTACCTATCAATTGTGATTTTTATTTATTCAGGTGGAGCCACTTTCCTTAGAAAGTTATTCCACATCTAAAGCTGAAGAACCTTGAGTTTGAATTCTTACCTCAGGCCGAGTTTGATATCAGAGCAATTCTGAGAACTGAAGCGTCCATGGCATGAATGCCAAAATGTGGTTTGAATGTTTCCCAACACTCATGTAAGACATACACTCAGTCGACTAACTTCAGAGCAGTGGAAATTTCATTGAGTCTGTCCTTACTCTATTAATCTTCAATACCTATTCCATAGAATTATTCAATTTAGAGCCTAAAGGGACCTTCCTCTCGTTCAACGCTGCCAATTTACGGATATATAAACTGAGGTCCACACAGTTTGAGAGACTTGCCCAAGGCTAAATAGCTTCCTATTAAGAGTAGAGTGAAAACTAGGACTGTCTCTCTGTGTCTCTTTAACTCTGTAACTTTAGAATAAGTATATAGCCATTCTTTAGTTCTGTCTGCAGGCATTATGTAATTGATCTTCCCAGATTTTTGTACATAAAACTCCTAAGACATAAATTGTCCTCCATAAAACTATGAAAAAATTTCATAACTCTAAATGCATTCATAAATTTTATTTCAAGTTCAATAATATACTACAGTATTGTACATAAATATGGACTTTTCTAGAATATACTATACTAGCAAAAAAAAAAAAAAAGGGCCCTGATGGTGTATCAGTTAAAGCTTGGATGCTAACCAAAAGGTTGGCAGTTCAAATCCACCAGCAGCTCCTTGGAAACCCTATGAGGCAGTTCTACTCTGTCCTATAGGGTTGCTAAGAGTCAGAACTGACTTGATGACACCTAAAGGAACAAGAAGAAGCAAAAAAAAAAAAAAAAGGCAGACATTTAAAATAAGCCCAATTTTAATCTGGATGGAGATATTTCCCTATATTCTTTGGAGTTTCTCGAATCTTTTAAAGCTAAAACACTTCAAAAATGTTAGGACCATTTTTCAATAATTGTTGAAGATACACATATGAGACACAGCTTGATTCCTTTTTTTTTTTAGCAAACTGTTTTTTTTTTGTTATATGTGAAATCCACACAGAAACAAAAACCGAATCATGCACAGAAGATAATACCATACCAGCTCTCAGTGTGCTCTCAAGTTTTTAATAGAAGCAACTGTTGTTTGATGTAAAAATAAAATAAGCCTTTCAAGAAGCTCATATGTATGAAGTCTACTTTTTGAGAAACTGTCTGAAACACTTTTTCTTTTTAATTTTTACTTTTTTAATTTAAATAGCCTATGAGTCGGAATAGACATGAAGGCAACAGGTTTGATTTTGGGTTTATGGCATTATTAAATCAGATGTCTTAAGGAAAATAGCTGAGTTTGAAAAGTTGACATGCTGATAAGAAGTAAGCTGGATTGCAGTAAAAATAAACTTTCAGCTTAAAAAGTCAGTTTATCTTTCTCCTGATAATCAAGCTACAGTTTACACACTTTCTTATAGAAAACACAAAAAACAAAAATAAAATAAAAGCATGGTTGCTTTCTTTTAGCAAGATTAACTAAATCTAAGGATAATTATAGAAACCCTGGTGGCGTAGTGGTTAAGCGCTACAGCTGCTAACCAAAGGGTCGGCAGTTCGAATCCACCAGGTGCTCCTTGGAAACTCTATGGGGCAGTTCTACTCTGTCCTGTAGGGTTGCTACGAGTTAGAATCAACTCGACGGCACTGGGTTTGGTTTTTGGTTTGGTAAGGATAATTATATCAAAAGTGAATAAGTTTATCAGTGAACAAATGCATTGAAAACATTTGCAAAACATCTGAAAGCCAGTTCCTAGATATCAAAAAGAATATTTATAAAAAGTAATAATGCATCATATTCACATATACTTTTACTTTAATAAGTATATTTATTGTCTCTCTCTCTTCTGATATTTATAAAAAAAATTGTTGTTGTTAGTTGCTATCAAGTTTATCCCAACTCATGGCAACCCCATGTTGTCAGAGTAGAGCTACTGTACAGAATTTTCAAGGCCCTGACCTTTCGAGAGCAGATCAGCAGGTCTGTCTTTTGATGTCTTACCACCAACATTTGGCTAGCAATTGAGTGCTTAACTGTTTGTGCCACCCAGGAAATCTTACTTATAAAAAGACTCAAGGAAACTTATCAAGCAGTATTACTACCTCAAATATATATAAAAAGGAACTAAGCCTGTTGCTGTTCCAAAAAAAAAAAAACCCATTGCTGTTGAATTGGTTCCAACTCATAGCTACCCTATTGGACTGAGTAGAACTGCCCCACAGGGTTTCCAAGAAGCAGCTGGTGGATTCGAACTGCTGACCTTTTGGTTAGTAACCCAGTGCTTAACCACTGCACCACCAGGGCTCCATTGCTGTCAAATCAGCTCTGACTCATGGTGACCTTATATACAACAGAACAAAATATTGACCAGTCCTGAGCCATCTTCCTGATCATTTGAGGTAGTCGTGGTGGTTATTGTGTTAATTCATCTCACTGAAGTTTTCTCTCATTTTCACTGACCCTCTGCTTAACCAAACATGATCTTTTATAGCAATTGGTCTTTCTTGACGTCCAAAGTAGGCAAGCCGATGTCTCACCATCCTCGTTCTAAGGAGTGTTCTGGTTCTATTTCTTTTAAGAATGATTTTGTTCTTCTGGCTGTTGTTGTTATTTGTCATTAGTCAGTTCTGACTCAAGGACATTCCATGTTCAGTCCATGGTATGGTATGTTCAATGTTCTTTGCCAATACCACAATTTGAATGCATCAATTCTTCCTCTTGCTTCTGTTTTTCACTGTCTAGCTTTCACATGCATATAAGGCAATTAAAAAGACCATGGCTTGGCTCAGGTCTACCTTAGTCATCAAAATGATATCCTTGATTTTAAAAACTTTAAAGTGGTCTTTGCAGCAGATATTCTCCCAATGCAATATATCATTTGATTTCTTGACTGCTGCTTCCATTGAGCCTGCAGTTGTTAGTTGCTATTGAGTAATGGGTATTAATTTCTACCCGTGGGCTGTAATATCACATTCTATGGGTTTACCTTGAAGGCTATTTGGACCATAAACTAGTCATGACAGCCATTAGTTCACTAGCTATGGAGCTATTCTGGGTCCATCCTTCTGTGTTTCATTATAAGTTGTTTCTTATGTTTAAGGACCTTTTAACATTAGATTTTGATTGCTTTCTTAACTTGCTTCATTTTTTATTTATTTTGTGGTTGAGAATAAACACAGGAAAATACACACCAATTCAACAGTTTTTATATGCACAATTCAGTAACATTGATTGCATTATTTGGGTTGTGCAGCCATTTCCACTCTCCATTTTCAAGTTGTTCCTCCCTCAGTAAAATAAACTCGCTGTCCTCTAAGTTTTGTATCTAATATTTCAAGCTGCTCTTGTCAATTTGATTCCATATTGATAGGTCTTGAAAGAGCACAATACTCAGGGGATATTTTTGGTTTAAGTTTTAAAGATTAACTCAGGACAATAGTTTCAGGGGTTTATCCAGCCTCCATGGCTCCAGGAAATCTGGAGTTCATGAGAACTTGAAATTCCATTCTGCATTTTCTCCCTTTTGAACAGGATTCTTTTATAGAATCTTTGATCAAAATATTCACTAAAGATAGCTGGGCACCATCCAGTTCTTCTGGTGTCATGGCAAAGGAGACAGATGTTCATGGAGGCAGTTAGCCACACATTCCATATCCTCCTTCTATTCCTGACTCTACTTTTTTCTCTGTTGCACCAGATGAATAGAGACCAATTGTTGTGCCTTGGATGGCCACTTGCATAATGCTCCATTTTTAATTGAGGGGCTCAACTCTGAAAAAGTCTTAAAACTTCACATGGAATAGCTACTATTAGTGGATTCTCCTTATTGAGCTGGGAGTAAGATTAAATGTTGAGAGAGCACCAAATTCAAGGTAACCTCTGAATTTTATTTCACAGTTTTTGAGCTCCTTTATTCAATATGTAAAAGAGATAAAGTCATATTTTTTAAGTAGGTGAGGCAATTGGCATAGCATAGTTTGAAAAAAATAGATTTAAGGTCACGTCTGTGGAACAGAGCCTCTCAAACTATCTGCAATAAAGTATTAAATTTGTATTTTTTCTTTTTTTTTGGATGCTTAGTCAAATGTTTTATTTTACTAAAACACAATAAAAATGAACAGCACAAATGAACAGAAGATACAAAATGTAAGGTCTCAGTTTTACAAATATTAGATTTGATAAGTATTAAATAACATTTAAATTAATATCAGAAAAAAACATTATGAAGTGAAAAGAGAAAATAATTTTAAAATGTGGGTGCATGTACGCAAGTAAATAATTAAGAAAATTATTATTACAAATATAACATGCTATTGGTAGGGGTGAAATGGGCACTCTATAATAACTGCTGTGTGCATTAGTATAAAAGTTTTTATTTGGAAAATGAGCTTGTATTTCACTTAATTTATCCCCTTTAAGATGGAATAGTACCAATGCTGCTTACAAAGGAAAATACATATTGAAACTTTTTATTTTGGTGTAATAACTTATATAGTAAAGAAACCAGCCTCACAGAGTTTTGTTTTGGGGACTGGAAGAAAAAATCTTAGAGAAACTGAAGCAAATTAAGGATATTCATATTTCATTTTGTCCAAAATGAAGCAAATATCATAATTTCAAAAATTTATGTAATGCCTAATCAGTGTTCGGTTCTAGAAATTTATTCTGCTGTTATAATTAAATCTAAGTTATTTTTCAGGGAAAGAAATGGGTTGTAGCTAAAAATTCACCTTAAAATATTGAATGTAGCGCTTGGAGTCTTAAAATCTTGCAAGCTACCATCCAGGCACAACAGTAGGTCTCTATTTTACCTTAAGGGATAGAGGAAGAAGGAGAACCAGGAAGAGGAGGATATGAAATGTGTGGCTAACTGACTCCATGAACAACTGCCTCCTTTGCCATGAGACTAGAAAAACTGGATGGTACCCAGATATCATTAGTGAAAATTTTGATCAAAGATTCTATAGAAATATTCTGATCAAAAGTGGAAAATTGCAGAATGGATTTAAATCCTCATAGACTCCAAACCTTCTGGAGCCATGGAGGCTGGATGAACCCCTGAAACTATTGCCATGAGATAATCTTTAAACCTTAAACCAAAAATATGCCCTGAAGTCATCTTAAAACCAAAAAATAGTAAAAAAAAAAGTCTGCCAGTGAGCATTCTGCTCTCTTAAGAACTATATAAATTTTTTTTTTTTTTTTTTTATAGGATCAAATTGACAACAGCAACTGGAGAGAATAGATAGAAGTCTTAAGGGGCAGTAAGTTTATTTTAATGAGGAAGAAACAACTCAGAAAGACAGTGAGAATGGTTGCACAACTGGAAGAATGTAATCAATGTAACTAAATTATACATGTAGTAACTGTTGAATTGGTGTATGTTTTGCTGTGTATATTCTGAACAACTGCAAGTAAAAAAAATTTAGAAAAAAATGTATGCGTGTTTTAACATGGTTCTACTGCCCATGGCTGTATGCAGTTCTCACCACCTGTGACTCACCAGGCAAAGTAAAATATACTTGTGCTGGTCTGCTCCCTGTTTAATTTGATTCATACACTGATCACAAGCTTGCATGCTCCAGCCATGTCAAATTGCTATTTAAATTTAAAAATTCTTATTCTTGATTTTTTTTTTTTAATATATCTCATCAAATTTCAGTAAAAAACAAAAGACTGCGACTGGTCTGCAGACCACATTTTGAGTAGCACAACTGTAAAATATGTTTGTTATTCTGCATTCATTCGCCCTTTCTCCCATTTCAACTCATCCAAATTACCTTAGGAGAACAATCACCCTCTCATTAAAATGAACTTATACTATGGGTGGAATCAACTCATTTCCCGAACCTTTGTTTGTCCTAAGCCCTTTAATGAAATTTTATCCCTCATGCAACAGCCTTGTTCCAAGGTTAAGTCTTAAGATGGATTTCTCCAGGCATGACTTGCATTTGTTATTGTCAGAATCTTTGAAATACTAACTTACTGATTCCATTTTTAACTAAATCAACATAGTGGAAATCCAGAGTGCAAATGTATAGCAAGGTTGGATTTGTCATGCACTTTTTCAAACATTTTTAGCCCCAGGCCCCAGTCAGAC
This sequence comes from Elephas maximus indicus, assembly GCF_024166365.1. Classification (NCBI taxonomy): domain Eukaryota; kingdom Metazoa; phylum Chordata; class Mammalia; order Proboscidea; family Elephantidae; genus Elephas; species Elephas maximus. The sequence goes on from NC_064832.1 coordinate 53,861,768, forward strand.
AATTTTACTTGCTGTCTTCTCGTGATAAGTTTTCTGCTTCTTCTCATATACCCTTACACTAAAGCTATAGCTTTGTCTTCCCAACTTTATGAATGAGGGAGAGATCTCTCCTACTAGATTGCTCACTTGCTGTAAACTGCCTTGGCCTCAAAACCTGAAATTTTAGTTTATCTAACTCAAAAGATCCTTTGTGTCCAAACTTTCACTTACCTTTGGCTAATGCATAATATATATTTTTGTTGTACTTAAGTGACACCTATATCTTTATTTGAAGATTAGACTACAGTACAAGGTAACTATGATGCTAGAATTTAAAGTCCCTCTTTTTACTCAGGAACCGTGGTGGCACAGTGGTTAAGAGCTTATGTTGCTAACCAAAAGGTCAGCAGTTTGAACCCACCAGATGCTAAAATACCAGCGGCATAGCTTCCAGCATCACAGAAACACACAAGCACCACGGTATGACAAACTGTAAGATGGGTGGTGGCCCTAAATGTAGTGGGATAAATATCTCCTATATTATATGAATGTATGCATGTGTGCTTGTGCATTTTATTTATTTGTTTCTCTGTGTTGAAGCAAATGCACATATACATGGACTTTGTGGACTTTACATAACTAGCCACCCTTATATTGACTATAATAATCCCGAAGAGATGAGAATTTAAACTAAATCTAAAACTATTCCCACCAATTGTAGTCAATACCAGATTTATTGATGTAAAAACACAATTCTCCTTGTTCATCATATTTTATATATTGTTTGAGAATTAAAGTTACCTTCACTGAGTCCTTTTTCTAAAATTTGTGACTTGAGCAAATTAAATCTATGAACCTATGCTGTCAATTTAACAGATAGCCGACATTGTCTCTCGATGTGAAATTTGCTCATCCAAAGTGGAATACGATATAGGGAATGATGAGTTTTTAGATTATTTGCTGACAGAAATGGGACATGCTGGAAATGAATCTGATCTATGCATCCAATAGTATTCAACTGATCTTTAATCAAATTTAGGCCATCAGGAAATGATACTGAACTCATTATTAAATGAATTGAACTTGACAGTTCCTTGACAGTTCCATATATACACCACTCCAAATGTATCTAGACAGAGATGGCATTCAGAAACAAAAGTTGTTCTTTTAAAACTTGACTATAACCTATTTTCTAAAGCATGTAAAACAAGAATATAAATTGTTGTACTATGATTAAAATATAAAATAAGTATAATAGGGCCATGCAAGGTCATGATCAAATAGTTCAGAAAGATAATCCACTCTGTGGTTATATTAGACTCTTGGACATTTAGAACATCATCTAATGTGTGTTTTATCCAAGCGTGTATGAGGAGGCTATGACAGCTTGTTGATTTCTTCATCCATTGATTTATAAAGAACTGTTAGTTGCAATTCATAAATGGGAATAATAAACCTGGTTCCATCATCCATGTATTAATGACTTGACCTTCAATTAATTTTTCATTATTTGAATTTTGCAGGACAAATTTTTTTTAATCATACTATATATATATATTATGTTAGAAGCTATAATTCAGATAATTACCTTTGGTTATATTACATAATTAGCATTAAAATATTCTCTATTTTGTTATCTTTGTTGAAGACACCAACCGATAAGAGATAAAAATGGCTTCATCAATGTAAAGTGGTACAGAAATCTTTAGGAAATATTGGTTAGTGTTTGTACCATCTTAAATACTTCAGTTCAGATATTACACTGGATTTAAAGCAAAATTCATTAAAATCTAGATAGTATATCCATCCTGATAAAATATACATTCTTCCCAAATTTTGTGGTTTAGAATGAGCAATTGTAAATCCTAGGGAGATAATTACTTCTTTTTCCTTTACCTGAATTTGATTAAAATACCGTATAATTAAATACTTGTTTTTTTTTTTTTTATATATATAATTAAATACTGCTTGTAAATGAAAATGCAATTTTAAAAGATAATGTGCGATTTGGCAGATAAAAGACAAGCTGGTAGACAGGAGGTATATATTAGTGACTGGTCTTGGACTCAGTTTTGAGACATTTTCTACCCTGCACATAACTTAGGGCATCTGGCTTTTAGACCTACCCTCGTCCTCAGAAGGAGTTGTGGTGATTCAGTAGTTAAGCACTTGGCTGCTAACCAAAAGGATGGAGGCTCTAACCAGCTAACCAAAAGTTTGGTGGTTTGAGGTCAACATCCACTCCAAGTGCAACAATCTGTCTATTTCCATAAAGACTACAGCCTTAGAAACCCTATAGGGCAGTTCTACTCTGTCCTATAGGGTTGCTATGAGTTGGAATCGACTTGACAGGAAGGGTTTTTTTGTTTTTTTTTTTTTTTCCTTTTGGTTGCCATCCTCAATGGAAATAAACTAGCATGGAGAGGAAATACAATGAGAACAAGGAAAGAGAGAAGAGACTATAGAATTTAGACATTCGATCAAGTCTCAGCAGGAAAAAAAAAAAAAAGCAATTAATCAATCAACAAATCACCCATAGGCTTTCCATTATAGTAAAGTTATTTGGGCACACTTAGAAAAGCAAAGAACAAAATTCAACAAAAAGATTGGCCTAATATTGCAGATATTAGAAGAAGAAAGAAAATAGAGCCTTTGATGTGCAGGAGAGACTGTAAATAGGACAGGAAACTCAATTCTAGGCTGCACCTGCTGAGGAAACTATACTTAAGTTCTTCAGGCTTGGCCCAGTTTAGAAATTCTAGAGAGTTACATGGCTACAAACCCTGCCTTCATCACAATGATTTTAGTACCAAATCTACATACCATATGACACAGCTACAAGAGTAAGCCACACTCATTGGATCAATATAAAATAATATGCCCGTAAAGCTTCTTCCTTTGGGTGTTGGGGGTTTATGAAATTTTGGGAGGTAGTCTATGTACAATATTAATAGAAATCATGTAAAACACTTAAACACACTCATACACATTATCCTATTTAATTTTAGATTTAATAGTTACTTTTTTTGTTTGTTTGTTTATAATTAGAAAAGATGGGTAGGTTAGGGCTGAACAAATGTCCTTTTCCCCCTCACAAAGGTGAAATGCAACATTATGCAAATTCATTTTGCTGAGTCTTTGTGATTCTTTTTTTTTTCCTTGACCTTTTCTTACTACTCTCTTCTTTGACATGTGACCCCTCATGCAGAAATAGCTGGTGTTTCTAAATTTTCAGAATATCTCGCACATAGGCGTCGTTTTGATTAATGATCTCATTGTTATTCAGTCTAGTTAGATCTTGCTGAACAAAAGCATCCTTTCCTCCACTTCAGTGATGACTCCTTATTCTTAATGTTACCACTGAGGTACTCAAATGTGACCTCATGTAAGTTCTCAGGTAACTTTATAAGAGAGCTTCTGAACTGGATACATTGGATTCCTAGTCAGCAATCTTTTTTTTCCTTTTCCATAAGAAGGAGCCCTGGTAGCACAGTAGTTAAAGTGCTTGGCTACTTCTAGTAGAAGGCAGCAGGTCCAATCCACCAGCAGCTTCATGAGAGGAAGATGTGGCAGTCTGCTTCCATAAAGATTTCAGCCTTGGAAACATTATGGGACAGGTCTACTCTGTTCCATAGGATCACTGTCATGTTGATTCCGACTCATAGTGATTTTCAGGTTTGTGTTGGATGAGAATATTTTCTGTTGTCAAACTTACAAATAATTATTTTTATTTATATCAACATACATAATAAAGTTTTTTTTTAATTTAACATTATATCATCACTACAGTGAATAAATACACTTTTACCTCACAATATCTCTAATTCATGTTGTTGCTAGTTGCCCTTGAGTCAGTTCCGACTCATAGTGACCCTCTACGCACCACAGAATGAAATACTGCCTGGTCCTCTTCCTCCATGCTCACAATTGTTGTTATGCTTGAGCCCATTGTTGCAGCCATTGTGCCAATCCATCTTGTTGAAGTTCTTTCTCTTTTCTGCCTACCCTGTACTTTACCAAGCATGATATCCTTCTCCAGGGACTGATCCTTCCTGACAATACGTCCAAAGTATGTAATATGTAGTCTCGCCATCCTTGCTTCTAAAGCATTCAGGTTTTACTTCTTCCAAAACAGATTTGCTCATTCTTTTGGCAGTCCATGGTATATTCAACGTTCTTTGCCAACACCACAGTTCAAAGGCACCGGTCTTCCTTATTCATTGTCCAGTTTTTGCATATATATGATGCGATTGAAAACACCATGGCTTGGATAAGGTGCACCTTAGTCTGCAAGGTGACATCTCTGCTTTTCAACACTTTAAAGAGGTCTTTTGCAGCAGATTTGCGCAGTGCAATGTACCCATTGATTTCTTGTCTGCTGATTCCATGGGTGTTGATTGTGGATTCAAGTAAAATGAAATCCTTGACGACTTCAATCTTTTCTCAGTTTGTCATGATGTTGCTTACTGGTCCATTTGTGAGGTTCTTTTGTTTTCTTTATGTTGATGTGTAATCCATACTGAAGGCCATGGTCTTTGATCTTCTCAGTAAGTGCTGCAAGGCCTCTTCACTTTCATCAAGCAAGATTGTATCATCTGCATAACGCAGGTTGTTAACGAGTCTTCCTCCGATCCTGGTGTCCCATTTTTCTTCATATAGTTCAGCTTCTTGGATTATTTGCTCAGCATACAGAATAGATATGGTGAAAGGATACAACCTTGACTCACACCTTTTCTGACTTTAAACCATGCAGTACTCCCTTGTTCTGTCCAAACAACTGCCTCTCGAACTATGTACAGGTTCCTCATAAGCACAATTAAGTGTTCTGGAATTCACATTCTTCTCAATGTTATCAATAATTTGTTATGATCCACACAGTCGAATGCCTTTGCATAGTCAATAAAACACAGGTAAACATCCTTCTGGTATTCTCTCCTTTCAGGGAGGATTCATATGACATCAACAATGATATCCCTAGTTCCAGGGTCCTCTTCTGAATCTGGCCTGAATTTCTGGCTGTTCCCTGTCGATATACTGTTGCAGCTGCTTTTGAATGACCTTCAGCAAAATTTTACTTGCCTGTGATGTTAATGATACCGTTCAATAATTTCCACGTTGGTTGGATCATCTTTCTTGGGAATAGGCATAAATATGGATCTCTTTCAGCTGGTTGGCCAGGTAGCTCTCTTCCAAATTTCTTGGCATAGAGGAGTGAACACTTCCAGTGCTGCATCTATTTGTTGAAGCATCTCAATTGATATTCCATCAATTCCTGGAGCCTTGTTTATTGCCAATGCCTTCAGAGAGGCTTGTACTTCTTCCTTCAGTACCATTGGTTCCTGATCATATACAGCCTCCTGAAATGGTTGAACATCAACCAATTCTATTTGTTATAATGCCTCTGTGGTGTACTCCTTCCATCTTCATGTGTCTCCTATTCATTCAAGTTTAATAAATATACATTAATTCATGTTTAATTATATCTCCTATTTATTTGCTTTGCTCAATGTTCCTGTAATGGCTTTCAATCTTTAATATTTAAAGAATAATACTTATTTCAATATTTGAGAAAAGGTATTTACTATAGCTCCCTACTGTGTCACCTCTGGTTTTGAATGCATTAGCTACTTTATTCATTTTTCTTGATGACTGAGCTATAGATAGACGCTATTTCATGCCTCTTGTTTGTTTGAAACTCAAGCAAATTGGAGAAATCTAGTCTAACCTATGCATAGCTAGAATTTATCTAGCTTATTCAAAAGGAAATAACATAAAAGTGTGTTTTATTTAGATGTGCAGATCTACTTTCCTGTAACTTGAATATAATTTTATACTGGTAGTTCTAACCAAAGTGGTTTGTATATTACTTATCTGTCCCTGTATATATTCCACATCATCAATTAGTAATTACTCACTGACAAAAAATTATTTACTTAGTAGCTGTTAAGGCTCTTTCAGGGTTTGCACTAGACAGGGGCATGTCAATCCTTTTATTTTGACTGTCTGCATCATCTATATATATTGCTGCAGTCAAGTTGATCCAGAGACCATGGCATCAATCGTTAAGGTTGCCAGATGAGCTTCAGTCTTTTCATATGGACATAGCTAATGCATTTTTCACAGAACTGTTATGATACAGTGACTTTGATCTAAAATCAATTTAAATATAAACAATGCCCTTGGTGTTAATTCAGCAGCAACTCCCAATTATTTTCATATATGAATATGTGAATATATTTTCTAACAGTGGTAAAAGAGCTCGGCTGCTAACAAAAAGGTCAGCAGTTTGAATTCACCAGCCCCTTCTTGGAAACCCTAGGGGGCAGCTCTTCTCTGTCCTATAGGGTCACTATGAATCAGAATTGACTCGAGAGCAAGAGGTTTATGTGAGACAAACTATACTATTTATTTTCATACTTCATTTTAAATGTAAAATATTAACTTTCTTGTAAGCAATCACTAGTATAGAAAGAACATTGGGAAACATGTTGGAAATTAACATAATTATATCAAGAGGTCCCTAGTGGTTGAAAGCATTAGTACTCAAATTGCATTATGAATATGCAAATCCAGTATTTTTGATTTTGGTCATTTATCACTCGTATCAGAAATTGCAAGACACTACTGCTGTCTAGAATTTTGAAAGAGCTTCAGATAAATGATGATTTAATTCATAGGAACATCCTGGTTCATCTACATTCTATCCAAAGTATATAAGCTCTATTTATAGGCACATTTCTTCTGTGTTCTAATTTTGGTTAAGCATTAACACACATTCCCATCTTTCATTCACATTATATTTTAGAGTGATGGAATTACATCAGATGGGAAACAGTTCCTCTGAAATTGGGCTGATCAAAAGCAATTATATTCAGGTAACATATCAATTCAGAATTAAACTTATATTTTGTTTGCTCACCTAGCTAGTGCTTATCCCTTTATAGTGGAAGGGTCATTACTTTTTAACTGTGAGTTTAGATCATTAATTTTCAACCAGGAGTTCATATATTCAACTTGGAGTTGGTTTTATATGGCATACAAACTTGCACAGGACATAAAATTCAGACAGGCCATAAGAACCAAAATAGTGTTGCTGGATACTTGTCACATGCCATGACAAATAGGTGCATCTCAATGAATCAGTTATTAAAGTGTTATATTATAGTACATTTTAGCCATTCCAGTAAAGATGAGGCCACTGTTAGCTGCATCTTAAAGGTTATCGTGATGAGGACAACTCTATACAAATATAAACATATAAAAGAATGGAAGTAAAATAAATAAATTATTAATAAGGCTAATTAAAAAAATTAGCTATAGAAATAGCCTCCCATTCAGGCACTTTCCTGTTCAAACAACTAGGCCAAATTATATGACCTCTCTAAGGCTCAGTTTATAGGATGTTTATGATAATTAAATGATATTATTTGTGTATAACATTTAACAAAATAACTTGGAAAACATAGGTATAAATATAAAATTGTAGTGTTTTGGTATAAGAAGAAGCATTGCTTAATATTTTGAAATTACCCCTCTGTCTTAGTTATCTAGTGCTGCTATAACAGAAATACAAGTGGATGGCTTTCACAAGGTGAAATTTTTCTCAGTCTAGTAGTCTAAAAGTCCAAATTCAGAGCATCAGCTTCAGGGGAAGGCTTTCTCTCTCAGTTGGCTCTGAAGGAAGGCTCTTCTCATCAGTCTTCCCTGGGCTTCACCTGAGTCCAGAGGACATGCTCTACCTCCAGTGCTGCTTTCTTGGTGGTATGAGGTCCCCAACTCTCTGCTCGCTTCCCTGTCCTTTTATCTCTTGTAAGATAAAAGGTGGTGTAAACCACACCCTCGGGAAACTTTCTTTACCTTGTGACAATGGTGTTACCTTCCTAATCCTCTTTAATGTAATCCAATCTTGCCTCATTAACCACAGGCAGAGATTAAGATTTACAACACATAGGAAAATTATATCACAAAATTCAGGACAGCCACACAATACTTGGAGTTATGACCTAACCAAGTTTGACAAATATCTTTGGGGAACACAATTCAATCCATAACACCCTCTTACCTTATTTTCTATCAATTCTCCCCTCACTCAGTCTCATTTCAGCCATACTGGATCTCCTTGCTTCTTGGACACTCCAAGATTACACTTTCCACAAGGTTCATGTACTCACTACTTTCTCACTCCTTTCAAATTCTGCTCAAATCACACTAATAATGGGTGATTTGCCCTTATACACCCTACATAAAATACTAAAAAAAAAAAAAGAGTCAATTCAGACTCATGGTGACCACATATGTTTCAGAATAAAACTGAGCTCCATAGGGTATTCTTGGCTGTAATCTTTACAGGAGCAGATTGCCGGGCCTTTACTCTATGGCACTGTTAAGTGGCTTTGAACCACCAACCTTACGATTTGTATTCAAGCCATAATCTCTATATAAAATAGCCGGATCACCACACCACACTTATCATTTCCCTTACTTTCTTTAGTTTGTCTTTTTAACAATGTTCATGATTTAGCATACAATACACTTACATATTTGTTTATTATCTGGTTCTTCTCCTCCTCATCCCAATTACAATGTAAACTCCATGAAGTTAGAGAACTTGTCTCTTTCCTTCAATGCGCTGTGCCTAGTACCTACAATATTGTCTGACAAGGTCAATGGGTTGTTTTTCAATGAATCAATGAATGCATTTAGAGTAAATAAATGTTTAGTTTTTAAATGTTAGGCCTAGTGGCATGCTATTTAATATGATCTAATCTACATATTTTAATCCAGATGTAATGAGAATTTGAATTCTTTTGATTATGGAGTGGATTTTCATGTTTATTTACATCAATCAGTCATTTTCAAGTTGACTTAAATTACTCCTTTATTTTTATTTAATGGATTCAAAATATATGTGTGGCCTTTTGCCCACCAATAAACAGCTACCGATTTACCATATATCTAAATAATAATAATTTATCCCAGGTCTTCATCTTGAATCAATAAGTAAAACTAGCTTCTTGGGAAAAAAGAATAAAATAAAAGCATGACACAATTCAACTAGCACATATCATGTGTGCTGTCAACCTGCAGAGAAAATAAAGATTAAAAGCCATTTCTTTGAGATCATTTAATATTTTGCTAAGCATAAGATACGCATCACAGCCACACAAAGCACAGAATAAAATGAGTGAAATAGAGGTCCAAAGGTGACCCTCTCCGAAAGAGGTAGAACTTACGTATTAGAAACATTATCATGAGGTGTAGGAGTTAGGTCACTTGGTATAAGTAAAATAATTACATGCAACATAACTAATTACTAAAAAAAAAAGTTCTGCTCATCTCAAGAGCAGAAATATGATGCATATAAACTGTCAACCTTGCAACAAAGTCCAGTCTTAAATTTTAAAAAATAAACCAAACATAAACAGAGACTAAATATGTTGTTTTTTTTTTTAATGATTGTGTGAGTATAAATGAAAATATCCATGTTAGATGTTCCCAATTTGAGAGTATTTTATTACCAGAAATTGTAAATATATTCACAGAGTAAAAACACTGGTGATTTCAGGGAGTTAAACACAAACTTCAGATATCCAACAGAAGCCTCAGATATTCTTTGGAATTATTCCTATGTTGCGGGGTAGAAATCAGTCACACATTAAAACTAAAACAAACAAACAAAAAACCCTGCCGTCAAACAGATTCCAACTCATAGTGACCCTGTATGACAGAACAGAACTCCCCCGTAGGGTTTACAAGGCCACAAATCTTTACTGAACCAGACTGCCACATCTTTCTCCGTCTTTCTCTCGTGAAGTGGCGGGTGAATTCAAACCTTTCGGTTAGCAGCCGAGCACTTAACCATTGTGCCACCAGGGCTCCTTCACATTAAAACTAAATAAATAAATAAAACTAGGTGGCCTAAATCGAGGATCTGTGTCATTACAAACATAACATCAAAGGAAGGTGTTGATTAACTGATACCCAGTCATCACAGGAACATATATTACTGAAAATTTAAGAATATTCAAAATAGTTTTCACTTATACAAAAATAAAAATAAAAGCACATTAATCTTTATGATCTTGATAAAGTATGTCTAACATAAAGTCTTTGACATTTTTAAAATTAATTTAAATTTATTATATTAATTAATTTTCAGATTGTACTCTTTCGCTTGCACTAAAGACCATGGTGTTTTTACAGAAAATGCCAAATTATTTCCAAAATTCCTATTAGGTGGGAAAATGGCCTAGATATGTTCATTTGTTCTTCTTAGAAAATGTGTCAACTGGAAGAATAGTCACAAATATATAATAATGAAAGTCTGTTGCCACAAGTTGAGAAATTCTTAAAAAGAAATGTCTAAAACCACTCTTAATAGTAAAAGATCTTCTCAGCAGCCTCGTAAGTTTTGTTTATCTTTAAATCTACGAACATATACTTTCTTACTTAGATTTACTACGTCAGCATTAACAACGAATTGCCTTTATTTTTCTGAATATAGGGGAAACACACACACAGCCACCGGATACCAGTGTGTTTTATAATAAAAAGCATGATGTTGCTTAAAATTTATTAATGAAAGCTCAAAAATGCAGGACCTTCAAAGGAGAATGACGAACATCAGGGACACAAGGCGATTACGAGCCCAAGAGACAGAAAGGGCCACGTGAACCAGAGACTACATCATCCTGAGACCAAAAGAACTAGATGGTGCCTGGCTACAACCAATGACTGCCCTGACAGGGAACACAACAGAGAACCCCTGAGGGAGCAGGAGAGCAGTGGGATGCAGACCCCAAATTCTCATAAATTCTCGTAAGGCCAGGCTTAATGGTCTGACTGAGACTGCAAGGACCCCAGTGGTCATGGTCCCCAGACCTTCTGTTAGCCCAGGACAGGAACATTCCTAAAGCCAACTCTTCAGACATGGATCGGACTGGACAATGGATTGGAGAGGGAAGCTGTTGAAGAGTGAGCTTCCTGGATCAGGTGGACACTTGAGACTGTGTTGACATCTCCTGCCTGAAGGGGAGATGAGAGGGTAGGGGGTTTAGAAGCTGGCAAAATGGACACAAACAGAGAGAGTGGAGGGAGAGACCCGTCTGTCTCATTAGGGGGAGAGTAATTGGGAGTGTGTAGCAAGGTATATAAGGTTTTTTGTGTGAGAGACTGAACTGATTCGTAAACTTTCACTTAAAGCACAATAAAAATTATTTTAAAAAAATGCAGGATCTTATTAGAAATAAAAGGTTCATTCATTATAAGCTCAAGCCCCATCTCCTTATTCAAAAAAAAAAAAGGAAATACTTTTGACTAATAGAAAACACATTAATTTTCCTTGTCATGTAATTACCTCACCCCATTAGCAAAACTATGTACCACGCCCTATGTTAGTATTAGTTATTTGATAGTGTTAATGTCATTTCACAAGGTAATAATTCCTTTAAAATCTGTCTAGTCCTATGAATGAATGTGTATTTTAAATACTCTTTGTTTATAAGCCAAACGATTTTATAGTGTTTCTTCGAAGGCCTCTGCTAAAAGATGGGAAACAGAAGGTGTACATAAGATGCAGTCCCTCTCAATGGTCACCAAGATCAAAGGAGGATTCAGATCACACAGGCCTCTTCTCTGTGCCTTGAACAGGTGGAGATATTTCCTACCTCAGGATTTTTGCACTTGATATTCCCATTCCACAAATGCTCTTTGATGGGATTCCCTCACTTTTTCCACATTTTTTTTTTTTTAATCCTTTGATCTCAGGACATTTCCTCAGAAAGATATTTCTTAATCATTTTATTCAACTTAACTCTTCCAGCCTGTCTCACCTAGTTACATATGTTGTCATATACTATCCTGTATTTCCTCCCTGGCAGATCTCACAACCTGCCATTACCTTGTTTATTGACTTAAATCTTCACTCCCATCTTCCCTCTGAAAGTGCGTGCCATTAGAGTAAGAACGTGTCTTTCTTAAATTAGCATTGTATTTTCTGCCTCAAATCCAGTATTGGTTCTCAATAAAGGTCTTAAAATGAAAAATTACATCCATTTATTGAGTAATATGAGGAAAAAAGACCGAGGTTGCTCTGAAGGGGAAAGCCAGATAAAGGTTTACAGCTTTGATGATACGTAAACAGAGAGTGAAAGGAACATTCCCAGGTGAAGGAAAATCACTCATCATTTTATAAAAGTGGGAAAAAAAAGGCAATGATTTGGTGGTAATTCATTTATTCTCCATTATTAACATAAGACCTTTTTTAGAAATTTGTTATTTAAAAAAAAAAAAAATGTAAGTCATTTGAATTAAAAGATCCAATTCTTATACTATGAGGAAAAATGACTTTAAACTGCAATTTGAGAAGTATCCCATTTGTCACTTAAATTATTTAAACAATTTTTTGTGTGCCATGCCATTCGCTGTCAGTTATGGGATTATTATTATTATTATTTTCAAAGTGACATAAATCTGGAGTAAGCAACTTCACTGAAGATTTCTGCTGTGTCATCACTCTTTACAGGGAAGGAAAAACTCCTTACAGTGCATTGTCCTCTACTCTGCTGCCATCAGATATATTGGGTGAGAAATGCCATTAGATTTTCCTCCCAAATCTAATTACTGACAGGGAGTATATGTCAAGCTGACTAGCAAACAGACCGGTGCAGATTGATATCAACCCAAAGTAGAAGCAGCCAGCTTCGGACAGCATCCTAGGTAATCGATTTTGCCTGGTGAAATCTGACGTCTTGTTCTATCCCACTACCATTGCCATTATAACTATTGGTAGGAATAATAGCAGGCTTTTTTAACTGCTGTCTCATTCTGCCAGTGTTGACATGGTTACAGCACCTGTTGTTTTCTTATTTAAGAAAAAAAAAAAAAAGGAAGAAGAACAATGATTAAGAGTAAATGTTTTAGCTTTTGGATTTCTAACATAATGGTGTGTGTTATCTATATTTATATCTGTATCTATATCTGTATCTGAATTTCTATCAACTGTCTTTAGTTGGTCTATATAACTTAACAAAACAATTATTATTGTACCTACAAAAATATAAATTTTATGTCCATAGCGATAATTTCTGAACTTTAATGAATATAATTTCCATAAACTTGTTTTCACGCAGAGCTAAATGTAAATTAGATTAAAAGTTAACATTAGGATGCAAGATTAGGAAACTTTTTTGGGAATGCAAATGCTGAAAACATGCATGATGTGATAGCACAAAGAGTGTCTTCAATGGAAAGAAAATGACCTGGTTTTCAAAAAACACAAGGCTGGTTAAAGTTTCCATTAACAGTATTTTCATCGACTCATGGAGCTATTGCAATAAGGATATGCCTTTGACTTCTTTCTTCAAAGCAACTGTCAGCTTTGAACATAGGCCAATAAATTCAAGAGCAATGTCTAACTGAAGCATACATACCTCTGGATCCAATGATTGCATTTTGCCGAGCACTTGTTTCTCTGAGGGAGAAAAGAATTGAGAAACCCATGTAAAGCTATTTGATTCAGAGAAAATGGGTTTGTGATAGAGAAGATTTGCATTCACGTTTATTATCAGAGGTAATCTAATAATATGAACTCACATCTCAAAGTCAGCATGTCCAAATTGGTGCTCTTTTTTCCTCCCAAATATGATTCTCCTCCAGCCTCTTGTCTTATGAAAGGGCATTACTGACCATCTGTTTGTTTATATCAAAAGCATAAAAGTCACATCCATCAAAAGTCACATCCTGTTGTCTGTTCCAAAAATAAGTAGATCTTGAATCCTCTATGTTCAATTTCCTTGCCCCAGTACACACTACTATCACGTCTCACAATTGCTTCCTACAAGAATGCCATAACTGGTCTTCCTGATTTCAGTATTATCACTCTTGACTCTATCTGCTAGCCAGAATGAATTTTAAGTATAAATTACATCACAAAACCTTTCACTGGCTTTCTCTTTCACTTTGAGTACAATCCAAACTCCAGCCTACCCTCCAATGTCAACTTCTGCTACTCTCTCCCACACTCACTATGTTCTGCATATGCAGCACCTGGGATTTTCATGAATATTCAAATACCTTTGCATTTGCTGCTTCTTCTTCCTGAAGAGTCCTCCCTTGACTGTTTGCAAGGCTGCCTCACTCAGAAGAGTAGTCTTTTCTAACCACTCTTCTGAATACTTCCAAATCAGCTATTCTATATCACATCACCCTGTTTCTTTTATTTGAAAATGTATTTACTATTTATGTCTAACGTTAAACTGTAAGTTCCCTGAGGAAGAGACCATGTCTATCTTGTATACCTCTACATTTCCAGCATTAGCAGAGTCCTTTGCATAAAGCGGATACTCAACTTTTGGTACAATGAATGAATCAGAGAATATCTTCCATCCTATTCTGGTTACATCTTATTTAATACTTTCTTCAATACCTCTATATTGAGATTACTGTCATAGACAATTTATCATATGAACCGGTAATTATTCTTAGAATAGAACCACCAGGATTTAAAAGTACAAGATAAGTAAAGGCAACTTTTAGCTTTTAAATCCTAATTGTTTTTCTGATTCAATAAACAGAACAGAGGCTGTGTCTCTACAAGTCAATTTATTTCCTGTGATGACAGGAAAAGGGTCAATCTCTTATAGGGTAGATTGGAGTCTTTTCAGGGACCCCAAGACTTATTTGACCGAAGCACAAATCACTTCTGTCTTTAAGAAATCTGGGTTTTACCATTCTGTTATTCAGGGCCGCCAGGTTTAATTTAACGCCAAGTCTCATTATTGCTTCACCTAGCCAAGATATAAATTTCTTACACTACTACCATTCAGACAAATAACCCATGGTGCCATTGTAAAATGCTCAGAGACACCAAATTCTGGCCTAAGTCAAGCCGGGTGAGTTAAACATTACCCCCTCAAACACTCTACTCTGCTGTTCGCATATGTCCACTTAGATCGGATACCTTGATTTTTGGTTCAAAATAAATGATTATTATATTTATGACTCCTTGTTTTTCCTGTAAGCACCACATTTGGCTAGAATGTTTGCTCGTTTTCTTGATTGCAAATGTTTACCTCTGGGTTATTCTGTAATTAAGCTATTGGAGAATGCAAGATTAAGCTTTACATGCATAACACAAGGACATCATCAAGGTTTCCTCTCCTGTAAGAAAGCATGTAAGCATTCTTTTGAAGATCTTCTAGAAGGATTTTATGTGAGAGTGTGTGTGTGTGTGTGTGTGTGTGCACAGGACTATGATCATTATAATAAAACCAAGAAAATACAAAAGGATTTTAAAGTTGCAAAAATGATTTAAAGCCCATTATTAATTATTAATATTCATTGAAATGTAAATGGATCAGGGTCTTACTCGTATGAGCCGGACAAAAATACCACCAAACCCTTTGAATCTGCTCTATTATCAAGGATAACAGTTTTAGATTCTACCTTCTTCCCACACCTGTCATAGCCAAATGTAATAAGATTAAAAGGATATAAAATGTCCTCCTTATTTATGCCTGTCAAGCGAAGGTTCAAGGTCACTAAGAAAGACATGATTCACACACAGGCATTCAATGGCACAAAAATGTACTCGAAGAGGCAGAGGAATGTAAGCTTCAATAGTGGGCATTGGTCCCCCATGGCCAGCAGGTCATTTCTCATTGCCAGTGCAGGGCTGGTGGTCTGCATATACCTTTGTCATGCTCCTCTTGAGAGACCTCATTCCCTCCTCTCTAGGGACAGATATAATAGTAGGATTGACCAGGTGCCATATGACATGTGCACATAAGCAGAGCAAAGAACAGTTCTTTAGGCCCATAACAGAGAATGAGTTTGCCTGATAAGAAGAAAACTAGGACAGAGAAAGGCTTAGTTACCAGGAAATATTATCAGGGAATTTTAATGGAATGTTCTGGACCCTGGGCTCCTGATTAGACAACCCAAGTGGGAGTTGTAGGGGCTATGGCAGACTGCTTTCCCAACAATAGCCAAATAAAAATAAGTCATTGAATATTAAAATAATATTAAATTTAAGGATAATGTACACCCTTAAAGCTTCAAATTGCATTCAGTTGCTCATCAGCGTAAGTATACTACCCTTCGTGTACATATACAAGCACATAGACATCCATATCTTTTAATTTCATTCTTCATCCCTTGCAGAACCATTTTAGACTATTTGTAACAGTTTTCATGCTACCACAGTTTTAGTAAGCTGGTAGTTCACACACAAACACACACATCCACACATGATATGCTTCTTGTTGTTATATGCTGTCAGGTCAGTTCCAACTAACAGACTTATAAATCTTTGTAGTACATTACAGAATTATCAAGCTTAAAAAAATATGAAACTGGTTTTTTTTCAGAATATATTATCCTAAAATTGATATTTCAACATGCAACACATTTTACGTTTTTCTTAGGGAAAGGAGATAACCTGGATCAACATACACTAGGTTTTCCTCATTAGTTTACTTTCCAACTAGATTTCCTGATAACCAGATTCCACATTGCATATTAGAATGTTTAGTGCTTTTAACTACATTCTAGATATGAAAAGTTGTAAAGGGCAGAGGTGATGAAAATAATCTTTAACTACAACATCATTGAAAAGACTAAAATTGTTTGATTTTAACTGATACTGATTGATGATAAATCAAAGAAATCTGATTATCTAGTCTTTCACTGGGTAGTATTTGTTTGTGACTTAGGAGAGCGATAGCAAACCAAACTAAACGTGATGCCATCGAGTCAATTCCCACTCATAGCTACCCTATAGGACAGAATAGAATTCCACCACAGGGTTTTCAAGGAGCAGCTAGTGGATTCAAACTGCCAAACTTTAGGTTCGCGTACAAACTCTTAACCACTGTACCACCAGGGCTCCAGAGAGCTATAGGATGTGTAGTAATTTTTTTAAGTTTCTAGGATACCGTTGACTGCAAAGCAACAATTAATTGTTTTTTACCCCTATCCGGAACAACTCTGAAACCAGTGAGAACATATTTAATGAATTCACAATAACTATCTTCTGGTGTGAAACAGTATGACAATAACATATTATGATTATATTGACTTCTTTTGGTTAATATTTATTTTCCATAATTAAATTCATTACTTTTTATTGAAACTTTAATGAGATAATTATAGACTTGCTTGAAATTCTTAGAAATATATGGAGACATTCTATGTACTCTTTGCCCAGTTTCTTTCAAGGGTAACACTTTGCAAAACTATGGTACAATATCACACTCGGGATAAGAATATTGATACAATTCACTGATATTTTTCAGATTTCTCCAGTTTTACTTGTACTGTTACGTGCGTGTATATGCATGTGCATATATGCACATGTCCTTAATTAATTCTATACAATTTCATCACCAATTTATTCTACTATACATGCATAAAAAAATACATGCATACACAGTGACTATGCCATCATCACAAGGATCTCATTTTGTGGCCTCTTCATGACCACATGCACTTCCCTCCCATACCACACAAACCTAGCCACTGGTCAACTTTGTTCTCCATTTCTAAAACTTTGTCATTTCAAAAGTTGTGTAAGTGGAATCATACCATAGGTAATCTTCCAGGATTGGCATTTTTCACTTAACATAATTCCCTGGAGATTTGTTTAAGTTGCTTTGTGTATCAATAGTTGATTCCTTTTTTTTTTTTTTTAATTCATTTCTGAGTAGTGTTCCATGGAATTTTTAATCACTCACTTTTTGAAAGACATCTGGACTGTTTGCAGGTGTCTTAGGCTGAGTTTTCTACAGGAGCAAAACCAGTGAGAGTGTATCTATAAATATATAAAGACGTATTTTTTTCAAGGGAATGGATCACACAATCGTGGAGGCAAGTCCCAAATTCACAGATCACGTGGCAAACTGGAGGCTTTTGCTGACTCGTGTGGTTGTAAGGGCTGAAAAATGCAAAATCTTTAGGTCGGGTGACAGGCTGCTGGCTCACGGGGTTGCAAGAGCTAATGATTCCAAAATCTGCAGGTCAAGCAGCAGGCTGAAGGCTTCTTATGTCCCAATAACTGGAGGTGAAACAATGACTAGACCAATGCAGGATTGAGAAAGACTGTGCTTTCCTAGAACATCTGTTTATATCATAACATCTGTTTATAACATCTGCAGGCCACAACCCCAAGGAAACTCCTCTTCCAATTCATTGGCTGCTCACATCAGATCACAAAATGAGAGCTGATTACATAGTGTCTGTCAAACCACTGAGAATCATAGCCTAGCCAAGTTGACACATAACATGAACCATCACACCAGGTTGGGGTTATTACAAAAAAAGTTGCTATGAATGTTCACTTATTTTTCTAGTTTCTTGAGATAGAAGCATGGAATATTGATTTGGGACCTTTTCTCATTTCTATTGTAAGCATTTAATGCTATAGATTTCTTTTTCAGTACTGCTTTTTATCAGTACCCCACATATTTGACACATTGTATTTCCATTTTCCTTTAGTTCCAGGTATTTAAAAACACATATACGCTGAGACTTCCTCTTTTACAAATAGATCATTTCAAAGTATTATAGAGAGAGGAAAGTGTTTCCAAAGCCTGGGCCACTGGTCATCTCTTGGTAGTAATGGGGGAGGAGGGGTCTTAGGACTGCAGGGTCAAAGAAACTTCCAGAACTGACCACTTGTTTTTCTATCTTTCCCAGTGTCTGTTGGCAAGGAAACAGGGTCTCAGGCCTACAGGGAGGAAGAATGCTCTGATAACAGACAGACGGTTATAGTGGGGCACACTAATTTGTCCACTTCTTCTGCGTCTGTATTTCCTGGGCATGAGTGGGGAATCTTGGGCCCAGAAGAAGAAAGAGGCCTGCCAATCCTCGTGATGAGGTCTCAGGCCTGGCAGGGAAGTATAGCGATTTCTCTCACTGCTTATTTTAGTGAGGCTTCTGATTGATCTTCCTTTCCAGTTCTGCCAGGTTTGTGGAGACAGGAATGGGCCTGCCTGGGTTACCTTCTGTTGCTAGGTTAAATGTTACTGGGTCTGGTTTGCCTTCTTCTGTTGGATGTGGGGACACAAGATTGATCTGCTGCTATGTTGTTTTTCCAGTCTCAAGGTCCCAAACCAGTTCTCTTTCTTCTTTTCACCTGTCTCAGTTATTCAGTGTTGCTATAACAGAAATACCGCAATTGGGTGGCTTTAACAGAAAATTATTTTTTCACAGTTTAGGAGGCAAGAAGTTCGAATTCAGGGTGCCAGCTCCAGCAGAAGGCTCTCTGTGTCTGTAGGCTTTGGGGGAAGGTACTCGTTCCTTGGTTCCCTGGTTATCTTCACATGGTGTGGCATCTATCTTCCCCCATCTCTGCTTGCTTGTTTCCTTGCTTGCTCAATCTACTCTTTTTATATCTCAAAAGAGATTGACTTAAAACACATCCTACACTAATCCCATCTCATTAACAAAGAAAACCTATTCCCAAATGAGACATAACCATAGGTGTAAGGGTTAGGATTTAAAATACATATTTTGGGGGGACACAATTCAATCCACAACACTACCTTTTGTAGATATTGTTTGATTGTCCCTTGCATTATTTCTAAAACTTTATGGCTATTCTTGGCAGGAAGGAACAGGAAGCAAGGAGTCTATGGTTGTTCCAACTAGAAGTCACCTTAAATATTCTTTTCATTACTAATCTGCCTACTTACTGCCATGTAGGTGCTAAAAAATGCAAGAGAGTATGAATATATCAAAAACAGTAATTTTCAGTGCCTTAGCACAGATGGTCTCTGAAATCTTAGGAATGTGCTAGATATTCCTTTAATAAATAAACTGGTATTTGGTAAATTAACAAATAATTTAACAAGATACTTCTTTCCAAATTTGGCTTATGGTAATATAACTTACACCCACCTATTACAAAGTACATCAAAAAAAAAAAAACCTTAAAAGGTCTCTTTTATTGTATGACGATAATTTTGCTTTTCAAATTTGACTTCATTTTAAGTAACTGTACTTGAAAGAAACTATGCCTACTGAAATTAATAATTTAAAATGTCCTGCTCTGTGTGTGTGTTTGAATGCAAGAAAATGTGTTTAGGCATCATAACATACTTTCACTTATATTTTGAAAGCAGCATGTATTGTAACAGTTTATACAGTTTATCCTGGGTTTTCATACTGCCGGTAGTCAACCCAAATCACAGTAGGATTGCACCACCAGACCCTTAAAATTTATACAAAGTGGAATTTTGAAATTCCATCTGAAAATGTTAGCAATTTCAAATTTATACTGGTAGGAATTTAAGGAAGGAGAATTTCTATCAATAATGCTGTTTTCTTTGCTGACTTTTCAGTGTATAGAAAACTCTGTCTGATGGTTTTTGTGGAGTGCTTCAGCATAAGGATCGTTATTCCACAAGTAGAGGAGTGAATTCACCTTGCTGTATTCTAAAACATTAAACCCTGCCTTACAGATATCAGGGGAAACAGGCTCACAGGTACTCAGTTCCTTTTAACAAATCTGTCTTAAGTGTGTGAGTTATCCTCAGATATCTGGTGTATACATTAGGTCAATCCTCTAACTGGATCCATGCCGCTAAACACAGACATTAATGTGTTACTTTTTCTTTCTAAAGAATAATAAAATATCTTCTTATATAAAGTGGAATTTTATTTAGACTCTGATGAACAACTTAGGGCCATTTTAAAGCACATAACATTTATATTTATATCTTTGTCTCTCTCCCTTTCTCCCTACATATATATACATTTTTTAAAATGTTAACATCATTCTCAGTAAGAATGAAATAGTGCGAATGTGAATAATGCCTCAGCCTGGGTAAGTAATGAAGTACAGACGTCAATAGAATGAACCTCTTGTCTTTAAAGATCTCACAATCTCAGCTCTTAGTCTAGTAGGACAACTAAATGTGGAAACTGCTAATTACAACACAATGTGATAAATGCTAAAGTAAAAGAAAAAATGTCAGAGTTCTTCAAGTTCACAGAAACAGAGAAAAGGAAAGAAAAATATGACAGGCTTGTTTCCTCTTATCTGCAGCCGCTTTTACATATGTCTTAAATAACAATGACCTGAAGACAAGGGAGAAGGAGAGAGAAAATTCTTATCGTTAGATTTGGAGAGCTACCTCTTTCCAAACTTTTCATTGTGAGCTTCTTTCATGTGGGTTCATGCTTAAAGAAATATTTAACTCTGTAAGATATTAAGGACTTTTGAATGCCTTTGATAAAGGACAATTTTTTTTGGGGGGGGGACAATTTTTATCTTCTTGAGAAGTAACTCTGGAGAGCTACATTAAGCCATTAGACTTGTAGAAGTTAATGGAGGTATTTTGTATTAGGCCTATTCTGACATCCGTATTTACAACAAAGTTAAAAGGGATTCTATAGAGCCTTCTAGAATCCTACCTAGTATGCAAGTTTAGAAAAAGATGAAGAAATACTAAACTGAATCTCTTTGCTAGAATGCCTTCGTATACTTGATAGGCAGAATACTAAAATGGCCCTTAGGATCTTCAACCCTTGGTGTTATTTCCTGTTAATCCCCTCTCCTAGAGTGTGGGCGGGCAATGACTCATTTCTAACAAACAAAATATGGCAAAGGTGATGGTATGTCACCCAATAATTAGGTATTATTATATGGCAAAGGTGACTGGATGTCACTCCGATGGTTAGGTTAGGTCGAGTTGATTCTAACTTATAACTACCTTATAGGACAAACTAGAACTGCCCCATGGGGTTTCCAAGGAGTGCTTAGTGAATTCAAACTGCTGATCTTTTGATTAGCAACCGAATACTTAACCTCTGTACTATCAGGGCCCCTAGGTTAGGTTAGATAGATATAATTCCAGTTTGCTAGCATCAACTAGAGAGAATCTTCTCTGCGCAATGAAGAAGCAAACTATTATGTTTATGGACAAGGAAACAGGACAGCAGGTAGCCTCTAGAAACTGAGGCATTTTATCTCAGTCCTACAACCCCAAGAAACAGGAACTGAACTCTGCAAACACACCATGTTTGCTTGGAAGGGGGCCACAAGTTCTAAAATAGAATGCAGCCCAGACAACACCTTGACAGCAAACATGTGAGAACTTGAGTAGGCGTCTCATCTGTGAAAACCGTGAGATAACAAATGGGTAAGTTTTAAGCTGGTAACGTGGTAATTTTTTACACAACATAGACAATTAATATACTTGGTGAGCATTTTTGTACATATTTAAATTTTCCAGAACATAAGTTTGATAAAAGAAATTATAGGATGCCCCTGGAATTAAAAATTGATTCCAGTAACATGTTGAAGAAAACCAAATAAAAGCATCATAAATAAATCATGCATTTATTTTGCTCTCAAGTTATGGGGAATTCTAGAGATAAATGCACAAGACTGCACTGATGATGCCACAAAATTATTAGGAATCCGGGCTAATTCTCTTCTCCTTTGCCTTCTTCTTCAAGTTTACAAGATGACTTCCAAAGCTTCAGGTATGTGCACAGCCCAGGAAACAAAAAGGGCAAAGGATTAACGGCAAAAGACGGTATAAAGGGTCAATCCAATATTTAAGGAACTCTTATAGAAATACCACCCAATAACTTTCACCTACATTCCTTTGACTATATTTAACTGATTAGCCACCCATATTTGCAAAACAGGCTGGAAAATACCGCTTTTTAGTCAGGATTATTGCTTCTCTAACAAAACTGGATTTCTGTTAGTAAAGTGGGAAGGGAATCACCAGAAACTATTCCAGTTCAGTTGTATTTTTATTTCAATACATATCTAGTATTATCTGGTAAGACTTTAAAATAACAAATATTTTTCTGTGTGAAAAAGATATGAGGCCTGATTTTGTTTGGATTTTCTTGTGTAAAAATGTAGGTTCATATCATATGAACAAGTAATTCACTGTTTATGCAAATAAATTGATTTTCAATTACAAATAAAATGATTGATTTAGGAGGCTATAATTCATTTGTTCTTTGTAAATTGGCATGCGTTTTTCTTCATTTTTGCAGCATACATATTGAATTCATTCATTTTGATTTATTATTAGAAAAGCTGTATGTGATAATTACAAATCATTTATGATGATTCTGTGAATATCATGTTCTGATAATTTTCTCACTTATCTTTAGTATACTCTGTCTCACTTTCAATAAACAGAATTGTTGGACACTAGAATATATTTGATTTATAACATTCCTCAAAACTTAAATACTTTTTAAAATAAGAAAAAAAAATGTGTATTTAAAAAATATAGATGAATTGGTTCAGTAAAAAAGTTGACTACCAGGCATAATCTACTTAATCCATATTCCATTTACTGCTGCGCTTAAGGTTCTCACACTGTCAAGATTATTCAAAATTAAAGATTGGATAGAATTTTTATGTATTTTAACAATAGTTTGGCAAAATATTTACTTGGAGAATGATAAATCCTATGATTATAGAGATAGACATTTGAAAAACATTTATTGTAACTTTTCTGAGTGTAACAAATATAAAAAATATATCCACACTCAATTCACACCTTCTGAAGTTAGAATTAATTGAGAAATAAGAGACATGGCTATGTGACATGAAAATCAAATGTATTTTAATTCCTGATAAATCTGATTAAGAAATAGCATAGCTTTTGTTGTTGTTGCTGTTTTTGTTACAGTAAATATACATGTAGATAGCATAGTTTTAAGATAAAGTGTGCTTCCTGATAATTCCACCTCCGATTGAAATTTCCCATATAAACACAGGTAGGGAGGGACAACTGTAGACGTTATCCAAGTGGTAGATCTCTTACTCAGACAGAGGTGAACACATGCATCCAGGAGAGGTCTACCCAGAGATAGAGAACTCAGAAGCCCCTAGCTAGATACACATACATTTCCTTCTTTTCAGTATGATGCTTCACTCTTGTTTTTTATAAAGAAACTAGAGAGATTATTATTATTTTTTATGTAGACACTATAGAGATTACTGGAGCCCTGGTGCTCAGTGGTTGTCTTAGTTATCTAGTGCTGCTATAACAGGAATACAATTAGATGGCTTTAACAAAGAAATTTATTTTCTCACAGTCTGGTAAGCTAGAAGTCCAAATTCAGGGCATCAACTCTGGGGGAAGCCTTTCTCTCTCAGCTGGCTCTGGAGGAAGGTCCTTCTCATCAATCTTCCCCCGGACTAGGAGCTTCTCAGCACGGGAACCCAGGTTCCAAAGGATGCGCTCTGCTTCTGGTGCTTTTTTCTTGATGGTGTGAGGTCCCCCCTTTCTGCTCACTTTCCTTTCCTTTTATCTCTTGTAAGATAAAAGGTGATGTAGGCCACACCCCATGGAAACTCCTTTTACATTGGATTAGGGATGTGACCTTAGTAAGGGTGTTACAATCCTGCCCTAATCCTCTTTAACATAAAATTACAATCACAAAATGGAGGACAACCACACAATACTGGGAATCATGGCCTAACCAAGTTGATACACACATTTTTGGGAGGGCATAATTCAATCTATGACAGTGATTAAGAGCTCCACTACTAACCAAAAGGTCAACAGTTCAAATCCACCAGCCACTCCTTGGAAATCCTATGGGGCAGTTCTACTCTGTCCTATAGGGCTGCTATAAGTCAGAATCAACTTGATAGCAAAATTTTGTGGTTCAGAGAGATTACTTACTGTGAACTGAAGCTTTTCTCATTCTCTTTGATCTAGAGAATTGAAATCACCTCCTTTCTGTACAAAATGGACAACACTATGGTATTAATGCTGTGACTTTTAGTATGTTCTCTGTAATGTTTAAGTATAAAATTCTTTTAATAAGTCACATATTGTGCTTTAGTAACGGCAGCTTCTTGTTAGCGAGGGTGTATTTTACTTATAAAAAACCACTACCATCCAGTCAATTTCGACTCAGAGTGACCCTATAGGACAGAGTAGAAATGCCCCATAGAGTTTCCAAAGAATGCCTGGTGGGGTCAAACTACCCACCTTTTGGTTAGCAGCTGTAGCTCTTAACCGCTACACCACCAGGGTTTCCATTTTATTTATACACATTATTAAGTATTCTGCATTCTTTATAAAACTATTTTTCTCTTTCTACTGTCCTTAATATAAAATAAATATCATCATTAATATTACTTCAGATATGAAACTGAGACTTATTCAGATATGGTAAGTAAATTGTTCAAAATAACTCAACCACTATGTAAATGGTTAATACAAACATTTATTCTTATTCCAAACTCTAACTCTATGCTTTCAAACATTATAGCATTCACTGCATCCTATACAGGTCTAATATCACCAATAAAGCTAGGAAATAACGTCTTGGAAATTGTTTCAAATGAGAAAAGGAAGAAAAACATGTGTGCTAAGATTATTCACACTCTTCAGGAATTTCCATTAAAAACAAAAATTATCATGACAGTAGCTTGTTGATACAATATGAGATTATTGAGCTAACTTTCCAAAACGTTCCAAAGCCCTCTGCCTTTATCACCAAAGTAAATATTAAAGATATATGACTGTTAGATGAAGACTATAAATATCAGGAAATGTGTGTGTATGTATGTTTTTCCCCTGATAATTGAACTCTGAGGTAGGCTTTGCATGTTGTTGTTGTGTGCCATCAAGTTGATTCCAACTCATAGTGATCCCATGTGAGAGTTATACTTTCCCATAGGCTTTCCTAGGCTGTAATCTCCAGAACCAGGTCTTTTTCTTGTGGAGTTGCTGAGTGGGCTCAAACTACAACCTTTCAGTTAGCAGCAGAGCTCTTAATCTTTCTGCTACCAGGACTCCTTATGCTTTGTATTTTGCAAGATAAATTTTATTTAAAAAAAAAAAAAATCCTGGTAATTTGAAGCTGTGGCATTCTTCTGAGGAGCAGACTCTGAAAAAACTAGGAAGACTGTTGTTCTTTTGCCTTGAAGAGCATATAGTAGTTGTTATTTCCAGTCTAAAGGAAGGAATCATACGAAATAGTATTTTAGAGAGAAAAGACCTTGTTAATTACAATGTAGAGAAGACAACTAAAAGTCTTCATTTCTAACACTATCACCACAGTAGTTTTAAGAGTTCAGAGAGATCAGAAGCAATATACAATAATTTCTTTCCCCAAGAAATGCATCTACATTTTGCGGCAAGAGTCCTGGGAAGAGACTTAAGATACTAATTTTCTCCTCTTACAACTCTCACTCCACCAGTGTTTAATGGTTTAGCCTTAACTAACATATATTTTGAATCTGGAAGCTACCATAGCTGGTGAAATATTTCAGTACCACATTATTGGCCAACAGAATTGAATGTGGATGTGGGTACTGCTGTCCTTTACTCCTTGACATGTGCATTTAGGTCCCATGTACAAAAACCAGATTTCATGCCACAGATTTTCATATTACAGAGCAAAAATGCCATAAATGCCTACTTGTAAGAGCAGGGAATTTTGTAATATTTAGGCAAAGTTAGAGTTGAGTTTCATGGTCTTTCTTTTCCCTTGTACACATGGTCAGACTGAAGAGCTACAGGTGAAATAGCCTGATGTAGTGAATAAAATATAGGTAAATCAAGGCACTTAGATGAAACTTGAAATGTATGATTCAGAAGTAAATGTTTAAAAATTACTCATAGAGAGACCACTATTATAAGAACTCAAGAAAAGTTTTAAATACAGAAAAAAGCATTCTTTGATGACTACGAGGGTGGGGTAGGAGTGTGTGGGGAATTCACTAACTAGAGAGTAGACAAGGATAAACTTCAGCGAACGGAAGGACAATACACAATACAGAGGAAGTCATCACAACTGGACCAAATCAAAAGCTAAGAAGTTACCTGAATTCATCCAAATGCTTTGAGGGATAGAGTAGCTGGGGCTAGGACATGGGGACCATAGGCTCAGGGGACATCTAGGTCAATTGGCAAAACAAAGTTTATTAAGAAAGTGTTCTGCATGCCACTTTAGTGAGTGGAGTGTGGGGTCTTAAAATCTTGGGAGTGGCCATCTAAAATGCATCAATTGGTCCCATCCTACTTGAGCAAAGGAGAATGAAAAAAACCAAAGACACAAGGAAAATATTAGCCCAAGAGACTAAAAGGATCACATAAACCAGATACTCCACCAATCTGAGACCAGAAGAATTAGATGGTGATAGGCTACCACCAACGACCACCCTGACAGGGAACAAAACAGAGAGTCCCAGACAGAGTGGGAGAAAAGGGTGGAGCAAAACCCAAATTCATGTAAAAAGATCAGACTTAATGGTCTGACACAGACTGGAGGAACCCCTATAACTCTGACCCCCAAACACTCTGTTAACCCAGAACTGAAACCATTCCTGAAGCCTACTCATCAGACAAAGATTAGACAGGAGCATAAAACAAAAAATAATACAAGTGAGGAGTGTGCTTCTTAGTTCAATCAAATACACGAGACCAAATGGGCAGCTCCCGTCTGGAGGCAGGATGAGAAGGGAAGAGGGACAAGAACTGTTTGAATGGACACAGAGAAACCTGGGAGAAAGGGGAAGAGTGCTGTCACGTAGTGGAGATTGCAACTTATATCAGAAAACAATATGTGTATAAGTTTTTGTATGAGAAATGAACTTGAGCTGTAAACTTTCACCTAAAGCACAATACAAAATAATAATAATAGAAGACAAGAGAAAAAAAATTACTCCAACATAGTGTTCAGGAGAATATCTTTCACTATTTAAAATACTGTTACTTTAAGAGATCTAGAATCACTAGATTCACACTCCCTGCACTTACTGATTTTGTTTCTATTGCCACGTTATATGGTATTTAGAAGACTATAGAATACTACACATTTTTAATGATCTAACAGGCCTTTAACAGGCCTATTAAAGTGCAAGCAGATGGTAAACTGAAATTTTTGTCAATTGGAAAACTGACATTATAAGAAGTAAATGGGTAAGAAATAAATGGAATTGATTATGCCACTTTTCTAAATATCAGCTTATGAGCACATCTTTAATATAAAATTGTATTCTGTTTCATGTGAACCCTTTTTAAAAGGGTTGGGGTCTTATTATAAGAAGAGAAATTGATAACTAGTAAATTGAATGGGTACATTGATATATAAAGTGATCATTTAAAAATACTTAATAATCCTCACAAATCAGAGCTACCACTCTAATTCTTTTAATTCCTGTTTCCTAAATGTAATAAATTATTTCTTCTCTCCGACACTTGTGGAGTAGAAGATGATCAATTTTTATGGATACGAATTCTACAGTCTCATGTCCATTGGTTCTGGAATTGTTTCACTGATAAGAACTAACAGGAGGGATATAGGAGTAAAATTTACAACTCTCTTCCAAACCTTCATGATTCCTGTGAGTGGCAGCAAATCACTCTTGCCTTGGCTGACACACACTGGTACCTTGATAAAAAGACTATAATAATGCCGTGTTAATGAAAAAGACAAAGGTGAGATCTCCAGAGGCAAGAAAATAAATGGCATCAGGAGTAGTGTAGTGGAAGAAGATGGGATAAGGTGCCATTTGGGCATTAACAGGGTAAGATTGATAGACAATATGTAAAGCTTGTATTAGGAATCTGAATTGGATTTTTGTGAATATTAGTTGCTGACTGTAGGCTCCCAGTAACTTTTAAATGGGCATCTTGGTGTTAAATAAACTGAAAAAAAAAACTGCTTCTACCACAACCACATTAACTGTCTTAGTTAATGTGGTTGTGGTAGAAGCAGTTTTTTTTTTCAGTTTATTTAACACCAAGATGCCCATTTAAAAGTTACTGGGAGCCTACAGTCAGCAACTAAGACCAAGATGGGTAGGGTGTGATAAAGAGAATGACTAAATAGAAAAATGTTCTGGAGCATGCGTTCAGGGCGGGGCCTGAAGGGTCCAGCTTTCGGGTCCTAATGCCTTTGCTTTGTTTTCAAACATTGTGCAGGTTTCCAAAGGCTACCGTGGTAGTAGCACTCTATAGATCTACCTGTGTATTATGGAGCGAATAACAACATAGTCTAATCATAGAGAACACCCATGAGTTTGTTGTTTTAATATGAAATAGTGTCAATTAGACATCCAGAATTCAACTCAGACTTTACTATTAAAAATACATAATATGATCTTGTTTGTTTAGTGGATCATTCAGCATTTCCTGCCAACAGTTGAGATAGCCATTTTGACTATAGATGATGGTTAATGCCACCACACCGCTAGTCATCCATATTATCTTGTGGGACATGTAGCATAATCACAATCCATTAATAAGTACAATACCCCTCAGCACAAGGCAGAACCCACTTAGTTAATTGTCTTTCACTTTAATTTAAATATTTTCATAAATTTTAGCATCCTTAGAGATTATAGAAGAGTTATTTTACAAATGGAGACTCTGGGTGGTGCAGACAGTTAACATGTTTGGCTGCTAATCAAAAGGTTGAATTGGAGGTTCAATTCCTTGCAGTGGTGTCTCAGAAGAAAGGCCTGGTAATCTAATTCCAAAAAATCAGGCAATGAAAACCTTACGGAGGACTGTTCTACTCTGACACACATGTTGGAGTTTGTTGATGGCAACTGTATTTTGTTTTTGTTTTTTTAATTTTATTTTACATTAAGAAAACTGAGGCCATAGAATTTGGTGATGCTTAGTATCATAAAATTTGATGGTAGGATGAGAACTAGGAGACAGATCACCTGATTTTTAGGCCATTGCCAGGCTACCCCCATCTTAAAATCCCTTATGTGATTAAGCACAAAGTTTTATTAGAATATAAGTACTGCAAGACAGGAATTGTATGTGTATGTGTATCTATGTTGTGCCTCATATGCGTGTGTGTATCTATATTGTGCCTCATATGCGTAGATAGTACCTGACATATACGGATTTTAATAAATATTCATTCAATAACTGTAAAAAGGTAAGTATTCAAGACCTTTTTTTTCCATTAAAAATGAGAATTGCCTACTTAAAAAAAGTGATTTAATGTTCTTTTTTTGTTTTCATATAGTGGCTATTCCTATATAGCTGTTCTGAGAGGGATTTTAAAATAGATACTAAATTAATTTATGGTCTTACAAATATTCTTAAGAATAAAACTCATTTGAATATTATTTTGGTATGTCTGTTAAAGTATTCTGTATTGCTGTAAAGTGAAGATTCTTGAGGAGCAAGTCTGAGTAAGGGCTAGAAATGTTCTCAACATGAGGAAAGTCACATAACTGTCTAAAAGAGCTCAATATAGCAATTATGGTCTTCCAGCAAACATTTACATGCTGTGTGCATTAAATGAACATTTATCATCAGTGTATTATCAGCAGGTCTTTTCCTTAAACAGTTGAATTTGTAACACTACAGGCAAATTCAGCTGTTATACATTAGAAAATGTGTAAATGAGCAATTATGAGGTAGTCCTGGAAATGAAGCATTGTTTTCCATCAAACAAATGACTCAAGTCCAACCTTAGGCTTTTTCTCTCATTTACTTAACTATCACGCCATTTATTTTCTTCCTTAAACAGCACTTGACCAATTCTCTCTGTAATGTTTTTTTAAAAAATGATCTATCTGGAAAAGAATAGTAAATACTTGTTTGGCAAAATAGAAATTAAAATAACCAAGTAAAGGACAAATATACAACTTTTCTAATGTTGGTGTTAGGATGAGTAAACTTTTACTAGGTTAGTTTAAGGTAACTTTCAATATTATTTGTTAGGTTGCTAAAAATTTATAATTGGTGTATGTTTGCTTATCTACCTTAAACGCCCCAAACAATAGAAATTTAAAAGAAATATATTATCTAAACTTGGAGATTTTTAAAGTTCAATTAAGATTTTAAATAAACCTCATAAAGAAATGTAAGTTACATTGAAAATATTGTATTAGGAATGTAAATGCAAAACAACATATGTTACAAAACAAACTCTGATAATAAATTTATTTCAAAATCCTTTGTCTTTTTTTTTTTTTTTTAAAGTCTATAATACATTCCTTATAACAGCAGGATGTATGCAATGTTCTTATATTTTTCTTGGAGATAAATTTTAAGGAATTCAAACCATCAGCCTGTTTTGCATGGTTTTCTGTGATTTACCAGGCAAGTCAACAACCGTTTAGTTTTCTCTGGCTGTAAAATAGGAAATGTGTGTCCAGGGACCATAAATCTACTGTGACTTTTCTATCCAATTTCAGTTGCTCTGCTGCCATCGATTCCAGTGTGTCGCACTGTGTCAGAACAATGGAAATTAACACTGTGGAGGGACTGCCAAATTCATTTCACACAACAGTAATCACAACAATCAAAATAATACATAATCATCCATAAGAATAAGCACAACACCATGAATCACATACCCAAAGAAATTAGTCTCAGTCTAAAGAAACGCAGACAAATGTTTTTAAAGGTACTAATTATTCTGTCCTTCCCCTTGTTTTGTTTGTTTTCATGAGCATCTGTTATGTGGGAATGCATTTGGTTTTACAGTTTGGACTTTTTCTTTTTTTAACAGGCAGATGTTTGTATTTTTATCAGCCTAGAAATTGAGTGAGCAATTAGAGGCAATGAGAATGGTGTACAAGGACAAAGATTGCCAAAATCTCCTGATTAGGCTGAATTCCCAAGAAATGACCCGTAAACTGATTTTCCTCTGTTTCTTCAAGCAGAATAATTTAGAAAACCTCCTTTTATAACTCCTTTTTTTTTCCCCCTATAATCAATCTGCTTGCAAAGTCAGTGAAAAGTATTGTCAATTTTTGAAAAAGCAAAAGGTTGAGACAGGGACAAATTATGAAAGTATGTGACATTTTTCAAAATCTTTCCTTTGCATTTCTATTTGCTCTTCCTTCACTAATACACCATCTACAAACCCTCTTCCTTTTTTATCCTGACACGAACTCTCCATAAGCCTCACCTTCACTGTCTTTTGATACACCACATTGTGGTTCCGTATCCAGGCTCCCTAATGTCCCAGAATCTTCACCAGCTCCTCACTTTACATGGAAGTATCCACTCAGAAGGCCCATTTTGCAGAATATTGTGAAATGCTGATGTATTTACTTATTTTTTTAATCATTGGTAGTGAGATGAATACTGTCTCAGTAGTTTATACTGATCTAAGTTTTGATATTATTTTTTGATTACCTAAATAATTTTAGTAGGTATTTTTTTTTCCCCAGGGCTAAGAGAGGGACAGCTTGACAGATAAATCTTATACAAAATAGTTTTTTTTTTTTTAACTGAGGCTAGCTCAAGTCAGAAATAAACCAGAAGAGAAGCTTAAAGTTAAGCTCTACTAGTTTTTTTTTTTTTTTTAGTTTAGGTTTTCAATTAAAAAAAAAAAAACATTGCTGTCAAGTCAATTTCAACTCATAGCAACCCTATAGGACAAAGTAGAGCTGCCCCATAGAGTATCCAAGGAGCACCTGGTGGATTCAAACTGCCTACCTTTTGATTAGCAGCCTTAGCTCTTAACCACTATGCCACCAGAGTTTCCAGGCTTTCAACTGTAGTTGCAAAATAACCGTAGACTGTTCCTACATGAGTTCAGAGGAGGATGTGAAGTGTACCTTTCAAACGCACTTATCCTCAGTTTATGAAGTGGTTAAAAGTGTCATAATTCTTTTTAAAGGTTACACATCAAAGATGTCTCATTTACTTAATTTACATAACTCTTTTTTTTTTTAGTTTCTAGTGTTACCATAAGAAGAATACCACAAGTGGGTGGCTAGGTGTCCAAATCAGGAGAATCCTTGGCTGTTTCATTTTTTTTAGCCCTAAGCGTATTTTGGTGTTCTTGAGCCCTGATGGACAGCTTGAATCCACCAGTCGCTCCTTGGAAACCCTATGAGGTCATTCTACTCTGTCCTATAGGGTCACTATCAGTCAGAATCAACTTGATGACAACAGGTTTTGACTTGAAGATGAATCCTCACATGATACCCCTCCTGGTGTGTGTAACTCTTCATATCTTTTTTCTCTTTTTGTATAACACCATTCAGAAGGGATTAGGTTTAGGACCCTCCCCACTTTGACATGACCTCATTAACATAACAAAAGAAAACCTTTGTTTCCAAACAAGGTCACATTCATAGATACAGGGGATTGGACTTCAACATATATATTTGGGGAGCACAATTCAATCCACAACATATAAAAAAAAAAAATTTATATAGTAACTGAAAAAATCATATATCAGTAACTGAAAGCTCTTCGTTTTGCTGAATTTATAAATTTATTTCTTATGTGTACGTAGGCAGAGAAAACTACCTTGAGAAGTGTAAAAGCATTGATTAAATCAAATACTATCATTTTAAATCATCATTGTCTTTCCCTAATTTATTTTTCTTCCCCATCACTTTCCATTCTTTGTTTTTGCTTTAATTTTCCTCTGTACTCATCACCGTCTGGTGTATTTGGTTTGTGTCTATGTTCCCTGTCCCATCTTTAAAATATAATCTCCATGAAAACAGGGACATTGTTTTATTCACTGCTGTCACCAACACCTGTACAGGAGGCTCAAAAAATAAATACAGTGGGCATTTTAAGTGTGTGTCAGGCATGGAGTAGAAAGAGTATTGAATGATAGAAACAATCCTCAAATTCATGGAGCTTGTATTTTGTTGAGGGGGAAATAAAACAAACAAGCAATCACACACACATAAACATTTCTGAAAGTTGCAAAATACCATAAACCAAGAGAACAACAGAGGAGGTAGCACTGTGATATTTATGATATCTAAAAAAACCAGTCAAGTAAAGATATGCAAAGACATACTAGAAGAGCAAGCCACTAATAAGTGATACAAAAGCCCTAAGGAAGCAGTTGGTATGGTATATTCTAAGAATAAAGCCAGTGTAACTGGACCTTCCTGAAGAAGCTGGAGTGGAGATTTGGGGTGGATAGGGTGGAAGAGTTGCAGAAAACAAACACATGGAACCAAAATACTGTTAACAGGTTAGTCAAGGACACATTTAGGAAGCATAAAAAACTTAAACGATTCTAACAGTGAATATGCATCACTGCTACTGGCCTGTATGAACACACTAAATAGCAAGACTTGTTGGTGGCATAAGAGGAAATAAAAATGTTTTGAATGAGGTGAAACACATAAGATGAAGAAATTCTGATTTTTTTCCCAGCAAAGCAGTTCTATGTGTCACTTTCTGAGTAAAAATCTGGTTAACACTAAAACATGGTTCCAGGAAAAGAGGGAAAGACCCTGTTTTAAAAAATCTATTCCTAATTGATTGAAACACCTAACAGGTGGAAGGACATTTTCACCACAAGGGTGGATTATCCAAATAGGCTTCCAATACCCTAGGTGCAGAGGTTGTTTCACAGCAGAAATAAATACAGGATACTAACATCATTATGCTTATTTGAACAATGTTTATAGAATAAAATCCACCTCCAAATCATTAATGGCATCATAAAATTTATATATATAAAAAATAATATATAAAAAAATATTAGGTTAAGGAGCCCTGGTGGCATGGTGTTTAAAGCACTAAGCTGCTAACTGAAAGGTCTATGGTTGGAACCCACCAGCCACTCCAAAAGATGTGGCCGTCTTCTCCCATAAAGACTACAACCTCAGAAACTCTATGGGGCATTCTACTCCATCCTATAAGGTCGCTATAACTAGAAATCGACTTGACAGCAACGGGTTTGGTTTTTGATTTTTGTGTATGTCTGCACACATGCATACACACACACGTATCAATTTTGTTTTAAATTAATGAATTTCATTCCTTTTTCCCAATGTCTATTTATTTTCATTTTTCTGGCTTCCTAATTTACTCTTGGAGCCCTGGTGTCCCAGTGGTTAAGAGTTCTTCTGCTAACCAGAAGGTCGGCAGTTCAAATCCACCAGCCTCTCCTTGGAAACTTGACGGGGCAGTTCTACTCTGTCCTATAGGGTCACTATGAGTTGAAATTGACTTGACTGCAATGGGTTTATTTTAGTTTTTTATTTACTCTTAAAACTTTCTCTAATGCAAATGAGGCATTTCAGTTGATCCCAAATTGCCACAAAATGTTTTAGGTTACTTAAATCTGTGGGTAATATACCTACATTTTTACAGACAGGAGGAGGACGGGTGAAAAAGGCCCTTGAATTGTTTAATCCCTCAGATATTATATACTATTTCAGCGATGAATAGAGAAATAAGAAAGATTATATATCTCAGTGGAAGGCCATCTCTGATTCAGAGCTATGTATATATTAAATTATGCTTGTTATTGCCAACGGTAGTGTATCTGAAGTTGAATTTTCCCAATTTCTCAGAAGTGACAGTTAAGTTATAATCTCAGCATGTTCAGCATGCTTAATGAACTCTTTGGGGAAACCAGAATACCTGTAACACAATTAACTTCCCATTCTTATGTAAATGAGGAGTTTCAGAGTCCCTGATGGAAGCCTGCTTTTTGGCTACAGTTAGCAAATGTATGCTATTATATGACACATGGTGCCTGAAGCTGAAATTTAGACTTCACTAATTTGTGCTGTGACATGTGCAAAGTGCTTTGGAGGAAATGTGAAACCCAGTTGTTTAAATGTAGTTCATGAAATAGGGATTATCACTCTTGGCTAAACTGTCACCAGCAACCTGACTGCTTTTACCATTTTCTGCACTTAACAGAAGGGAGATGCAACATGTCTTTCACGGGAAATATTTGCTTTAATATTACCATTTTCTCATTACACACTTGAAGTTATTTATCTCAGATAAAAAGAGAACAATAGAAAAAAAATTAGTTTTTGTTTTCTCAATTCTCCTAATAAGTGTGTATCCATGTATTCATTCAGCTAATACTTAGTGAGTGACTAAAGTTTGTTATTTTCTACAAAAATGTTAAAATTATGCTTAAAAATTAGAAAGCAATTATTTTAACATAAGGGATTAAAAAAAGGCGCCTGGCGGATTCGATCTGCCAACCCTTTGGTTAGCAATGGTAGCACTTAACCCTACGCCACCAGGGTTTCCTAAGGGATATCAATATAAGGGATATCAACATAAGGATATCAATTAGAAAACATGGATTACACAAAATTAAAATATATTCTTTTGTGTATTTTTTTTAACATGCATAGTATCTGGACAAGTTTTATAAAATCTATATGTTAAATAAAAAATAAATTCTGAGAAAAATGTTTCTTTTATAGATCATACAAGAATTATATTCAAAATAAAATCATCTAGTAGAGAATAAGGAAAACCGAAGGAGAACTGACTCCTTTGAATTGTGGTGTTGACAAAGAATATTGAATATACCAAAAGAACCAACAAATCTCCCTTGGAAGAATTACAACCAGAATACTCCGTAGAAGCAAAAATGGCAAGGCTACTTTGGACATGTTATCAGGAGCGATCAGTTCCTAGTGAAGGGCACCGTGCTTGGTAAAGTAAAAGGTCAGAGAAAAAGAGGAGACTCTCAAACGAGACGGATTGACACAGTAGCTGCAGCAATGGGTTCAAGCATGATGACGATTTTGAGAATGACACAGGACTGGGCAATGTTTCCTTCACTGTACATAGGGTCATTATGATTTGGAATCAACCCCCAGGCACCTAACAACAGCAAAAACAATAGAGAAAATAAATCTTAAAAAATATATATATATATATATATAGTTTAGCTACCAAGAAGCAAAATGACTACTTAATGGGTCCCCATCTCCTCCAGGTATTTTGCATAAACTCTTGGACTGGTTTTCTTCTCAAGGCGCAGATTCTGGTATTCAACTATTTCTTAAATAATGCTTAAGGTATTTGTTAATGGTTGTCGTTATTAATTGCATTCCTGTGGATTCAGGCTCATGGTGACTCTGTGTATGCCAAGTAGAACTGGTCTATAGGGTTTTCAAGACTGTGACCTGTAGAAAGCAGATCACCAATGCCTTTCTTCTGCAGTGCTGCTGGATGGCTTTAAACCACCAGCCTTCAGGCTGGTAGTCAAGTTCTTAACTATTCATAGCACCCAGGGAGTACTGGGGCTAAAAATAAACTACATCCTAAGAATATGAAAACACCATTGTCTTTGATGGTTAAAACGTAATTCTACATATACTGGATCGGAACTGAAAAAAACATTATTGTAAAAAGGAAGACTAGTTTTTAGATTCTTAATAACTTCTGTGTCCTGATGGAATAGATGAAATGTGTCCTGCATAATCAGAATTGTACAGTGATGGAAACACAAAGAAAAGGAAAAAAAAAAGAAGAGTATTTGAGAGGCGACTGTTATTCGTGTCTCTTTTGGCACCGTTCAGGAAAAGCGAATGATTGTGCTCAAGGCTCTGCATGCTCAGCCGAGGCCGTAGATGTATATCAAGGAGGTGAGCAATCTATCTTCCAGGAATACTGTTCAATATGCACATCGCGTGATTATCTTCTTTTGGTCTGATCTCATGTTCTCAACCAAGCATACTTTCTGTCATTCAAATCTTTTGGAATATTTTATTATCGTGGCCCTGTCTGGTAAAATGAATTCATTACCCTTGTCTTGATAATTTAGGCTTCTGAGAATGGGAAGACTGAAGGCCTCAACCGGGGGGAGTACCAATCCTTCACTAACACAATCCCGTTTTATAGGAATCTATCACTGAAGCCAACTAGTTTTGACCAGTCATGTCTTTGGCTTGTTTATTGCTATAATTTCCATTTCTAATTTATATTCCCTTAAGGGGACATCTATAAAGTCACTTTGTAACTTTGTTTTTGAAATGTGAAAACTAAATGTAGATTTTTTTTTTTTTTTTAAATCCATATTAGTAGAGTTTAGGCAGGAAAAGCAAGGTAAATGCATATTATTCCCCTTATTGAAATTAAGAATTTTTTTTTTTAATGAGTTGGGTTCCTAGAATCTTCCAGAGCAGGCCAGTGAGGTTCTTAATTGACTATTATTGAAATTTCTTCGTTTTCACAGAAACCCTGGTGGTGTAGTGGTTAAGTGTTACTGGCTGATAACCAAAAGGTCAGCAGTTCAAATCCACCAGGTCCTCCTTGGAAACTCCAGGTGGCAGCTCTACTCTGTCCTGTAGGGTCACTATGAGTCAGAATCGACTCGACAGCAATGCTTTTTTTTTTTTTTTAGTTTATTTTCACATATTTAAGCAATTACCCTGCCTTTCCTGTAAGAAAGTCTTCCCCAGGTTGACCAAAGAATTGATGAGGGTAGTTTTCCTGTGTAGAATTATTTTGCATATACAAAAAAAAAAAATGATAGAATTTAAAAATTGTAATTTTGATATTTCTAATGAAATAGTATATCTAGACAATGATTGCTAATAGCTGCGAACATCAGAAAAAAAGACAAGCAGCTGTTACATACCCTGGATGGAAATTCACAACGCTGTGTGTGTGTTATGAAGTATTTTTATGGAAAAAAAAAATCAGCATTGGTTAAGGTCTTATATGTACTATAAGTTTAAAGAAAATAAAAGTGACAGAGAAACATATCCACAAACACAAGAGCACTTCAGCAAATCTCAGGACCCTTTCCAAGGATCTCTAGATCAAAACTGTTTTCATGATAATATTAAGCTCTTAGTTCCCCTTTTCATTCCGTTGTCATTTGCATTGATGTTGACAGTATAACGCTGGGCAAAACTGCTGACACCTTACCTCAAATTAAGGCAGTGGCACGAAATTGTACTGGCAGTTATTATATTTGTCATTGCCACATTAAAATAAGAACAAATTTAATTTATGAAGGACTTTAATGGAGCAATGACATTGGCTAATATTAATTAAACCCTGATCCTTGAATTTAAAAATGATGTATAACAAAAATTTAAAGCGTACATGAAATGCTTTTGCCGCTTGTTGAAAGCACCGTGTGTTTGTATAATTGTGAGCTAAACTAGCTGCTGTGTTCGTGGAACACAACTTTCACTTGGAAGAACAACCGAAAGTCAAGCCCTGGTTATTCAGACTTGGACATTTGGCAGATATCTTTCAAAAGGGAAGGGAAGGGAAGGGG
This sequence comes from Elephas maximus indicus, assembly GCF_024166365.1. Taxonomy (NCBI): domain Eukaryota; kingdom Metazoa; phylum Chordata; class Mammalia; order Proboscidea; family Elephantidae; genus Elephas; species Elephas maximus. The sequence goes on from NC_064832.1 coordinate 53,900,708, forward strand.
AGGGAAGGGAAGGGAAGGGAGGGGAGGGGAGGGGAGGGGAGGGGAGGGGAGGGGAGGGGAGGGGAGGGGAAGGAGGTGAAGAGAGGGGAGGGGAGAGAAGGGAACCAAAGGGAAGGGAAGGGAAGGGAAACAACTCATAAAGAGTGCCCATGGAAGGAAGAATCCAAACTTTATTATCACAGACATTCTGAGAAAGGTAGTAAATATTTATGTAAATATTTAAAAGGTGTTAAATACTTATGAGTGAAAAAAGAGAGGCTCCGAAGTCAGCCAAAAAAAAAATTGTTTAATATACCTGTGGTCAAGTATTTAACTTTCTGAGTCACAGTTAACTATTAATGGCAAAATTAATGTCTGGGTAAAATGACACAACACAACCAGTATAATACATGACATGTAGCATTTATGCAAAGTTAAAGCTATTACTACTATCATTTGGCTTGACTTGCAATGTTTGTGGTATACACAGGGAAGTTCTTCTTCCTGTAACAAATGTCCTGGAAGAAACCATCGTTCATTAAATCTCTTGGTATTATCTATACTATCTGATGCAAAGCTAGCCAAAATTAACATTAAACTTGGGATAGAAGATAAAAAAGCATGTCTCTATATTTTTTGTTATATTGATAGCTAAAATCCCAACTTAAATGTGCTCATTGCATGCAGATGAATAATCTTAGAGAATGGCAATTCATTTATTTCAAACTGTCTTCACTACTTTACCCTCAGTATTTCTAAATACCTGGGTTTTTTTTTTTTCTCCCCCAAGACAAAAATGTCAATTATCCAACTTTTGAAAGCCAGATAGCCAAACATCTATCTGTAAATACAGGCTAGTTGAAAACCCATCCAAAGTTTTTGTTTTGTGTTCAATGAAGTGTTTTTAACAACATTTCAATATGCTTTATTGACATTTTCAATCTACAGGTGCTTACTTTAGACCAAACTAGAGAAGTTCAACTTATAAACACTTAACTTTATATATTTTTGTGCTTATGAATGTAGGTCAGCTTAAGGTGAAGAACTTTCTAAATGTTGCAAAGGTGTTTTACCAACTTCCATGATTAAAGAAGTGAAATATCTTCAAAGTGCCAATTGCTATCTTCTGGCCAGTGGCTGTATAACATTTTAATGTGTGTTTTCTAAAATATTTAAGAGCACTCAATTATGCTACAGAGTGAAAGATAAATGAGTAAGAAGAACAAATAAAGAGATGAAACTAAGTATACCAAAAACAAATATATTGCCATCGAGTCAATTCCAACTCATAGCGAAACTTAGTAAATAGCTTGTGAGGCACAGGTGAACCTGCAAAGATGTATTAAGTTTAGATTAAGAAAGTTAGTAAACTGCAAGATATGATAGACAGAGAACAAGTAAATAGAACATAAAGAAGTTGAGCTAAGAAGAAAGTAAAAAATAAATTAATATTAATAATATGTAAGAAAGGATGGCAGAAATAAATCTTAAATACTTACAAGGCACAGATCATGTCACTTCCAGATTAACAGCTATGGCATCCCTAAGTCGGCCACCCAGTAGTGACGCTCACTCTGTCTTCTACCCAAGACACAGCAACACAATCATAGCTGCTCACGTGGCTACATGCAAATAACTGTTGTCACCATACATACTCACCTCTGTATACCTTCTATTGAGTAAGTCTGTTTTGGCTTAAGACATCTCCAGCCTCTGAGGCCTTTCACTATCAACTCAGGTGCTGAAAACCACACCAGTAGTGGGAAAGGCTGATGCAGTAGAGAGGTACAACACAGGTGTACACTGCACAGCACAGAATTCAGGTAGTGTGCTTCTTCCGTCTCTCTTATGCCCTATCCGAAACGTGTTCACCTACCCTACACAATCTCTTTCCTTTGATTCTTGCTGAGCTTTAAACTGATCCAATACACCATCCAAGTCAAATGTTTTAATTTGATACGTGATTCTTTCTTTTCTATGATACCTGAAGTAATCTGCCTGGTAGTGTAGTTGCCACAAATGTATTAACATGTTTTTTTGTGTTCAGTTTGCAGATCAGATTTACATTTATAGATACTTATTTATGTTTATAACAAGGCTTAATAATGCAATGGTTAAAGCACTTGGCTGAAACCTGAAAGGTTGGCTGTTAAAATCCACCAGCTGCTCCTCGGAAGAAAGATGTGGCAGTCAGCTTCCATAAAGTTTACAGCCTTGGAAACCCTATGGGGCAGGTCTACTGTGTCCTACAGGGTCACTAACAGTCAGAATCAACTCAAAGGCAATGGGTAATTATATTTATAATAACATCAATTACAGTTTTTAGGAAAGTGTATTTTATGAGTAAATCAGGCACAAACAAAACGTTGAAAATCTAAATTTTATCACTTTATTTATGGGAAGGAATGAAATAGATCTTCGTTTCTATTAAAATTTCAGTGGGACTTTGGATTTCAAACTAGTAATATTTGCAACACAGTTTAGTTGCTTTTCTGTGTTTTTTTTTTTAAGTATTCTAATACTTTTCTTAAGTAACACATATGGGTCTTTTATCATATGCACTTAATAGAATGCAATAATGCTCTATGTATAATATTATCGCCAGTCTTACCTCTTCATTTTATTCAGAAGTCTGAGTAAGCATGGGTGCTTGGATGCCGTTGGTGCCTTTGGTTATATTCATCTTTGACCCCATGTGTGTGCTGCATGTGTTTGAATTGTGTGAACAGGCATAAAACACATTTTCATTCACCACTATGGTTGACGGGTAAAATAAACTCCATTTTAGCAAGAGAAAATCAACTTATAACAAAAAGAGATGGGAGAGAGGGTCGGTATTTAAAAGGCCAGAATTGCAGGTAAACAGACTACAAAGGAGTTTCAAACAAAAATTTTGACCACTCACTGAGCACTGAAAAATCTGTACAAGAAAATTTCTTTAAGCAAAAATATTTAAGACAAATATAATAAACAATGAAACCCATTCTTTTAAAGATCTAAGAACATGGGTTCAAACTGATAGGAAATGAATATCATGGTCTGATTGCTATGAAATTCATCAGATAATTTGATACACCCATGTTATAAAATACTTTGTTGTATTTTAATGCACTTATGAGCTCTTTTGAAAAATATTCTACTCTTCTCTTACATACCATGCATTAAACCCAATAGATCTATGAAATGTCAGTGGGGATAAGGACCATAAAACTAACTTCGTAATTGAACATTTCATTTCACTTCAGCATTAACTACTCCTATAAAGATCACTTAGGGAATGAGATTTTTATATTTTTTCCCAATACCAAATTTCTCTTCTGAAATCTTAATGCCTCTTCTGTGAAAGATTATTTTAAATCTCATTTAAAGCTATTAGATTTCTCTGATGAATATTTTAGAGATGGGTCCCACGGTACTCTTCAAATTAAAAAAAAAAAAAAAAAGAATCTTAAGAAGAAATTCTTTTTATGTCAAGTAAGTGAATTGTGTAGTTACTTCATTCAAAGTCATTTTAATCAAAGTATATTTCAGATACAAGTATGCTATCAATCAACAAAAATGTATAAGGCACTGTACATTACAATTGTCACTGATGCTGCATGCTGCCAAGTCAACTCCTACTCAGAGGAACTTTACATATATATATGCACATATATGTGTATATATACACATAAAACACATATATGTGTATATATACACACACACATATATACACACATATATGTATATATGTACCAATAACTAATGTTTATTAACTACCCCCATCTGTCAGCTTGTTGTACTGTAAAGGCTTGTATGTTGTTATGATGCTGGAAGCTATGCCTGTGGTATTTCCAATACTAGCAGGTTCACCCATGGCGACCAGGTTTCAGGAGTACTTCTAGAGTATGACAAACTAGGAAGAAAGTTCTCGCAATCTACTTTCAAAAATTAGCCAATGATACCCCTAAGAAACACAATGAAATATTGTCCAGTAAAGTGCTGGAAGATGAGCCATCTAGATTGGAAGACACTCCAGAATACACAGTGGTCACAGCAATGGACTCAAACATAGCAATTATCTTGAAGATGGCACAGGACAGAGTAATGTTTTGTTCTGTTGAACATGGGGTTATTTGCTGGTTTAATGGTAACTAATAACAACAAAATGTTTATCAAAAGTTAAACATTTTTTGTTCTGTATCCCACTTTGGTGATGGCATCTAGGGTCTTAAAACCTAACAAGCGGTCATCTAAGATGCATCAATTGGTCCTAACGTACCTGGAGCAAAGGAGAATGAGGAACACCAAAGACACAAGGAAAATATGAGCCCAAGAAACAAAAGGGGCCACATAAACCAGAGACTCCATCAGTCTGAGACCAACAGAACTAGATGATGCCTGGATACCACCAATGACTGCCCTGATAGGGAACACAACAGAGAGTCCCTTATGGAGCAGGAGAAAAGAGGGCTGCAGAACTCAAATTCTAGCAAAAAGACCAGACCTAATGGTCTGACTGAGACTGGAGGAACCCCAGAAGACATGGTCCCCAGACTCTCTGTTAACCCAGAACTAAAACCATTCCCAGAAGCCAACCCTTCAAAGAAGAGACTTGACTGTAAGACATAAAATGATACTCGTGAAGAGTGTGCTTCTTAGTTCAAGTAGATACACGAGACTGAATGGGTAGCTCCTGTCCAGAGGCAAGATGAGAAGGCAGAAAGCGACAGGAGCTAGTTGAATTGACATAGGAAATCCAAGGTGGAAAGGAGGAATGTGAGGTCACATTTATAGGGATAGCAACTAGGGTCTCATAACAATGTGTGTATAAATTTTTGTATGAGAGACTAACTGGAGCTGTAAACTTTCACCTAAAGCACAATAAAAAAAAAAAAGTTAAATTAACATTTGGTATAAATTTGAAAGCAATGTAAAACAAATTTATTTTATATAAAACATAAAATCATCATTGCATATTGCTCTTCTTAATTTCATTGAAAATATTGGAATCAGAGTTTTGACAAAGATTAGCGTGCAACTCCCTACAGTGAAGGGCAAGGATAAGAGTCAAAACAACATGGAAACCCTAAACTTTAGTTACGATTAACCATGTTGCCTATAAAAAAGGCACATTTGAATAGAAAAGCTAGTATTGTAAATTCAATTCACTTTTTTGAGCTGGAGAAGCTTGCATCTCTATGGTCTGTCTGGTGCACATACTCCTTATAAAGAAAATGGCCAAGACCGTTTTTTATGCAAATCACCAAGAAGCATAGATCCAACTCTATCCTTTGACACAATGGCAGGTGTAGGTTTTATGAGTCTTGAAGGCTTCACAATTTTGAGGGTCAACTTTTGGGTAAAAAATAAAAAGGTAGAATTACAAATAAAAATAGATAATGAATATGCATTTAAAATGAGAAAAATTGCAACAAATAGAAGTTAACAACACCAAAAAAAAAGCAAATAACAGTGATGACCAGGAAGAGATGAATTCACTCCCTCCTAGAAAGGACCTTCAGGAGAAAAAAAAAAAAAAAAAACAGAGTTAATCCAGGTCCAGATAGTATCATATTCATAAAAATAATACAATGTTTTAAAGAGAAAATCATAAATAAAATGAATTACAGTTATCATCAGAAGCAGATACATCAGATATGATGGACGAATAGTAAGGTATATTATATATGCATAACATGAAAAGAGATTCCTCAGCTAGGGAGGCCTTTGAGGGCTGTCACTGGCTTTAACAGGCATCCAGATAAATTTCATAATTTGACAAGGCATGAGTTAAAGGATAGGCTTTATTAGGGAAACAGAAAACATGCAATTAATTCCAGGATCAACAGGACAAAATCCCCATGAATACAGATACCAGAACATCTGCATTACTTGGCATGGATTTTATTTATCCTTATATGGAACTTTTATTTGCAGTTAGGATCTCTGTAAAATTTCATTAGCCCTTACACAACCAACTGGCCGGAGTAGCAATTAGTTTTGCAGTAGATGAACCTGTGTTAACTCTGCCTACTATCTGCCGTAGGTAACTGGGAGGTGCATTTTACTTCAATTCACTGCTGCCCCACAATCACCGGCTCTTTTAATTTGCCAGAATGTTCTCTCTACTGGCTAATTCTCTTAATCATGACAAACTTGGGATTTCTAAGTGACCTTTCAGCTATAGAGAGATTCTGATTTCCAAAGAGACAACACAGGTACCAGATCATCACTATTTTTTAGGCAAAATAATATGCCCCCTTTGGGGCTATGATGATCTTTGGCACAGTAGCCTTCCTGGGGAATGACTTTTTTCCAGGAGTGCCCAGCTGACCCTGATTATTGGACTCCGGTCAGTCCTCACCACCGGAGGTTGTCCCAATCCTAGCAATAGTCCATTGATTCCTTTTCCTTTTCCCTGAAGGCCCTATCCTCAAAGGGTGTAATTCATCCCTTCATATTTATCACCAGGAGACCAGGAGAGTCTCTTAGGGGCTGCCATCAACAGTATAAAGACTCAGGATGAATTCCTTGATGTATGAAAAATAAACCAGTATAGTTGACATGGAGTTGATTCCAACTCATGGCAACCATGTGTGTGTCAGAGTAGAACTGTTCTCTGTAAGGTTTTCAGTGGTTGATTTTTCAGAGCGGACTCAGACCTTCAACCAACCTTTAAGTTAGCAGCTGAGGGTGTTAACCACTTGCATACAGGGATTCTGTGTGAAAAATAAAATAGGTGAAATACAAAAGAAAATATATAGGATAAAATGGAATTAATTCACCTCAAGAAAACTAAAACAAAATTGAGAACATGTCTTAATGATTGTTTAGTCAGAAGGTTTATGCTATTTCTTCATAGTCTGAGTAAATTCACTTTTAAGGTTGAATTCGGTAATTCTTGAAATTTGTGAATTTGCTATAGCATATCATTAATATGACAGTAATATGTATGACAGGTGACTATTCCTAAAATCTTCAGATAATTTGCTAATAAATGTAATTTTTCTAGCAGTGCTTAGAAAATTAAAAAAAAAAAAAAAAAAACCTGTTCACAGCTCTGGATGATTCAGGATATTTAAAATGCTAGATAGAGCATTAACACAAATAATTGAAAATTATAAACAAAATACATTTTAGCCAAGAGCTCATATGATTCTTGCACAGGAATGGTCATGATTTATTTTCACTGCATTTATATACCATGTTTATATGGTGGAAATCTTGTTTATAAAATTTGAAAAGACCTAATATCAGGAAACTTGATGTAAAAGAAAAAAGTGAATTGCAAATGTTTGAAAGTGAATAAACAGCCTTTGTAAAAGCAATAGTTAACCATGTTAAACTAGCAAAGTAATTTCGTAGGTGAAACCATATATTTGCACAGCAAAATATTATTTCTGTGATAAAGACAAAAGTTCATATATTGTTCTTTTCTTAAGATGGACTTGTTTGAAAATAGTTTTTTTTTTTGGACAAAATTAGTTTATATAGTCTATCTATCTTCTTTGTTTTAAGAATATGTGAGAATAACAAAGTTTGTAAAATCAGCTTTTACTGTGTATATTTGACCTTGTTTATTTCTAAATGTGTCATGAGAGAATCCATCTTCATTATTTTAAAATCTAAGTTTTTCACACATTAGTTGAAATGTATTTTTTATGTCCCTTTTATGTTAAGGTCTCCAATTCTGTGTGTGATTGTAACATTACATGAGAAGCATGTAATAAGCAGGTAATAAAGGTAACCTAACTAGATAAATTTATATTAACCCAGAAGACCGATACCTAGACTGGATCAAAGAAATAGATGTGGAAACATAACTCCATCTAAGAATACTCATGAATGAGGGATAAAATGAAATACCTTGAAGGTATTGTGTTACCTGAAGTTTGAAGAAAATCTGCACTACTGAATAAGTATTAAACAATAGATTCAAAAACTTATTTTGAATCGATTCTATAAATACTTCTTGAGACAGGTTGTTTTCTATGAATTATGTTGAGTGAATTTGCATATCTTATCCTAATTGGACCCCTGGTGGAGAAGTGGGTAAGAGTTATGGCTGCTTACCAAAAGGTGGGCAGTTCAAATTCACCAGCTGCTCCTTGGAGACCCTGTGGGTCAGTGTGATGGTTAAGATAGTGTGTCAACCTCCTGGGCCATGATCCTCAGTGTTTTGGCAGTCATGTGATGTTGTGGTTACTTCCCTGTTGAGATTCGATATGTGATCACCCCCCGCTGTGAGTAGCCATTTGGTTGAAGGGGAGTTTCCTTGGGCATCGAGTCTAGGCAGATGTTCTGGCAGGTTTTGGGGGATTTTGCTGGTTATGGATCCTGCAGCTGGCTCCTGTTCATCTGACCTCCAGTTCTTGGGACTTGAGCTAGCGGCTTATCTTTGGTCTTGCCTGCCAATCTTGGGATTCATTGATCTTCACAGCCTGTGAGTAAGATCCTGTTGGTAAAATCTTATCTGATTACCTCATTCACAACAGATTTGCAACAATTTATATTTTATGCCATAAGTGGGAATCATGATGTTTTTATCTGTCCACAAAGAGAACTATCAATAATAAGAATGTGTAAAACTCTAAAGAGCAACTTGATGTTGCCATTAGATCCAATAATCGAATCTGGATTTTCTCATAGACAGGATCATGACATGTGGCATGAACTGAGTTCTAGTTATGTGTAGCGGGCCACCTTACAGCTTGTTAGATCATCTATTAAATTAAAATTGTATAAAAATCTAAGAAAATATAAGCTATTTACTTTTGTAGATTTTAATTTTTATAAAACTTTCACTTTAACAAGTTTTTTTTAGTTTATACTTTAATATTTTTTATCAAGAAAAGACAGTTTTTGTGAATTTCATAGAAGAAGACAATCAGAAAACAATGGAAGTGATTCCAAGGAAATTAAAACCTAAATAGTTCATAATAGTTTTAATTGGAAGTATCATCCCTCATAAAAGTGAGGTTGGTTTTTGTAGCCATAGTTGATAGTGAAGTGCTAAAACTTACTATCTTATTTTAGAAGATGTACTGGCAAATGGAGTAATGGAATAATAAAATCTGAAGCACCATTGATATACAAAGTGCAGAAATAGGTTTAAAACAAAGAACACTTGAAAGAATAAAGGCTGACTTAAAAGCTGCCAGAAACAGATATTCAATATTGAAATAATGAACATAAATAGAAGTACTTTAAAAACTGAATATGCACACACACACACAGAGGAGGCGGTAATTGTTCAGCGGTAGAATTCTCACCTTCCATATGGAAGATCCAGGTTTCTCCTCTGGCCGATGTACCTCATGTGCAGCAACGACTTCTCTGTTAGTGGAGGCTTGCATGTTGTTATGATGTGAAAAAGTTTCAGTGGAGCTGCCAGACTAAAGCAAACTAGGAAGAAAGGCCTGGAGATCTACTTCCCAAAAATTAGACAATGAAAACTCTGTGAAGCATTTTGTTCTGTTGTGCACAGGGTTGCCATGAGTGAGGGACCAACTGACAGCAGCTAACAACAAAATACATATATACACGTACAGAATTGCTGAGACATTAGTGAATGATGATATCAAAGAAATGTTTCTGAAAATGTTGGGTAAGGATACTGAGGCAAAACAGTAGTTCGCGTTCCATTTTCCAATGATTCTATAACTGAATACTAAAGACCAAGACATAGGACAAATAAAACTAACAAAATACTTTTATAAGCATTTGATAAACAGCTCTTGCAAATTTAGTAGTTGTATAATTTAAGTATGATGGTGTCTGTGAAGAAATCATGTTTTCTTTTCAAATTAAATGCCAACAAAAGCATTACTTCTGGTCTAAGTAATGAAAACCGACGTACGAAAAAATATTTGGAGCATCAGATTTGTGCTGGAAAATTTCCTGATGGTGTACCTGCAACGATAGGAAAATATCTGAGGTCGGTAACTTGCAGGAAATGTAAATCAACATGTTTTTTTCCTTCATCAAGGAAGCCATGATAGTAGCAATAAAAAATGTCAGTTGAAATCAATAAGATGTTTAGTGAACTGCAAATAAACTACTGTATTAAATTGGAGATTATCCCCTTCATTACAGGATAGAGTAGATTCTGATCATTAATAACTACTATTCCATCCTTAGATACAACGGTAATCAAAGGGAAAACTTCTGGAGTTAACTTGGTATATAATAAGACACCACTTTTGTCTCAATTTTTTAGAGAAGTGAATTGGACTGCCGGACTTGTTTATTTGTTGAATCTGTTCAATAATTTTAATCCAGTTATAACCTCCATTCATGAGAGCAAAGCTAGGTGATTTTCAATGGAGATAAGATAAAAAGGCAAAAATTAAAATTTAGGCATTTGTAAGAACAGAGCTTATTCAGAATATTAAGGCGTTAGGAGATGTTAAGTCACTTGAAAATAATAAGTAGGTGGTGATGCCTAAATATTTTTGTATTTAATGTAATAATTTGAATTTATTTTCAATCAAAAGAAGATGCACATATTGGAAATTGATAATCTGGATTCAATTTATTTTATGGATAGAAGATTTAAATTTCTCTCTCATCTTGCTGCATAAATTGGGGAAATAACTACTGATGAAAGATTGAAATAAAATTTTGAAAATACACCACATATTTTATTTTGGATACAAGTTAAATTTTAATATGCTATACTTGCTGAAATTGCTTTAAGACCTTATTTTCTATTTCCAACGATATGTTCTTATAAGACAGGCTTCTTTACTATAATTATAGTGATAGCATTAAATCAGTTTAGATATTCATTATTGTTTTTCTGTTTTCCTACATTAGGTTTGTTCTAATTACATTTTTGAAACATAATTTCTTTGTTGAAAAAAGGTTCAATTTTGTATGTTGTGTTTAATCTCATTTCATTTTCCATGTAACTCATCTTTATGTTATAAAATACCAGTTCACTAAGACTTGGGGGAAAATGGTCCTTCATCACAGATAGTTTTAGAAATACTGTCATGACCTCTATTTGTGGTGTCGGGATATGTGTATTTGTCTTATTTTTTGCTGTGACACTACCATTTTCACATAGTCTGAGCTTCTATCATTGCACTGTGCATATCCCATGTGTTTTCTAAAAGAATAAATGAGTGAATAAGCTCCCAAGGCATTTGGGGTAAGCATTGAGTAAACAAAATGAGTTACCCTTGGTGATCTTGATCTCCAGTGACTGCAGGAAGCAGGAAAGAAGCACACGTTTGTGAAGTAGCCAGAATGAAACATACTTGGTAATTCAAGAACAACTGAATGAGTGTTCTTGACCCTTAAAGTTATTCAAAATTCAGCTTTTAAACAAAACATGACTCAGTTTCAGGACCTCTTTTTAGAACAAAGAGGTTTTTTTTTAACTAAATAGTTGGAGAAAAAATGATCTAGTGAAAATACCTTCCTTCTTTTTCTAAAATCTCCTTTAGCTATTCTAACTCATTCTGTAATTCTAGTTTATAGCTAGCTAGCTAGCTAGACATATATAGTTATAGATATGTATCCTAAATCCCTATCTATCTATCTATATCTGTCTATATCCATATATATTTATATATCCTAAATATATATCTGTAGGTACAACCAGTCTCTTGATTTATACTTCTGTATTTCCAATTTCCTGCAAGACTCTTTCTACCTGGTGCCCAGTCAGCATCTCAAACACCACAGACTAAAACTAAACTCATCATATTTTTCCACAAGTCAGTTCCTGAACATGAATTTCATCTTTTTTATTAGTACCATAATCTTTTCCTCATTCAGATTTCCAAACTTGTAGTCACCATCTGACTTTCATTACTGTCTTTTTATATATCCTATTGGCAACATCTCAACATGCCTAGCAATGTTTTCTTATTTATGACCTACTTGCAGAATTTCGGACTCCTGTGTCTTCCAGCTATATCTATATGTGCAAATCATAAAAAGATTTTAAAATCCAGTTTAAACACCATAATCTTCCCAGTCTTCTCTGATTCTCTCAGCACGATGTAGCCTCTCCCTCTGCTTTACTATTTTAACTCTCAATTCTGGACATCTTTTGACACTTACTGCTTTGAGAACAATGTCACTGTGTATTGCCATTTTTTTTTTTGGAAGCACAGGCTGTCATTTATGTTTTTTCAGTATCAACCACAACATCAGGAAATAACACTTTATCATTCATACGTCATGAAATCAAAGATTGTTAAATTAAGTTTTAGCAGAGTTTGAAAATAACATTTGTCAATTATTTTAATCTCATGCAAAAAAAATTCTAAATAAAAAGGACAAGTATATATATATAAACATTTTTCCATGATCACTAAATTAAATATAACAGCTCGATTATTACTGAAAATGCTGACAACTGCATTGTGAACAATAAATCTTATCTGCTACTAATAAAATAAATTATTCGTAACAGGGGAAGTATATTAAGTAAGCCTATGTAATTAAAAAAATCACTGTAGAGCAATAAATAAATGATAAGAACTTAGAAATTAATAAATGAAATGTACGAACTCTAGTAGAGACCAAAACAACAAACAAAAAATCATTGCCATCAAGTCGATTCCTACTCAGGGCAACCTTACAAGACAGAGTAGAACTGCCCCACAGGGTTTCCAAGGTCATAAATCTTTATGCAAGCTGACTGCCACATTTTCTTCCCAAGGAGCAAATGGTGTGTTTGAACCCTCCTACCTTTGAGTTGGCAGCCAAGCACCGAACAACTACACTACTAGGGCTCCTTTATAGAAAGGACAATGAACCCAAAATAGTGTGACTCTATAAAATCTTAAGGTCAGTTTTCTACTTTATCTCATGTGAAACTTAATTATATCAGTAGGAAGGAATTCCAGGTACATAAGACAAATGGGAAAATGCAATTCCACATTTAAACAGAAGTTTTGTTTGTTTTTAAACAAAGCCACTAGATAAGGAGAAAGGCAAAATAATAGCGATGTTACCGCCTTAATTTCAAGAAGTATGGTGCTTATTGTGCCCATTAGGAATAGTTCTAATTGCCTGAAAAATAGTTATGAATCTCAAAATAAACTTTATAGCATAAATAGTAAACTCTATCATACATTTACAGAAGTTTATAGATTCTTGGTAATAATAAGTATTAACATCACATTATCATTCAATATACAAAGAAATGTGTTCACACTAAAGAAGTGAAGATCAGTATTTCATATTCATATTATTTCTGATTTAAATCTTGTTTGATTGATTTACTGGTCGCTTGTTGTAATCAAAATTTATAAACGAACTTCTATGGACATGACACATTCTACAGTAAAAATTACATATGATATAACCCATGTCTTCAAGAATCTGGTAAAGGAGATAGATATGTACACAATTAGTTTTAAGATAGGATGCATTTTTTTTTAATTTTTCTTACAATGCTATAGGAACATAAAAGATGTAAAATAACAGAATGAGAGAATTGAGAAACAGTTTTTTTTTTTTTTAGCAGTTAAGTGCTATTTTAACTCGATCTTTAAAGATATGATAGTAGCAATGTGTTCTTGTTATCTATTAATGGCAATGAATCAACTAAAACTTAGTGCTCTAAAATGATAAGATTTTATTTTCTCTCACGGTTCTGGAATTTGACTGTTTTAGCTAGGCAATTTTCTTTAAGGGTCTTTTATGAATGTGTAGTCAGATGGTGGCTGGAACTGGAGACATAATTAACTCTTCCTCTCTCACATGAATACTGATTGATGAGACGATGGTCAATGCTATCAGCTGAAAAAGCTATATAAGACCTTTTTCCTGTTATCTGGCTTTCCTCATGACATGGTGGCTTTGTTTTAGGAGTCAGCATCCCCTTAGAACAAGACAGATGTGTATTGCAATTTATGGCCTAGCCTCACAAGTCAGCCTCACTTACACAGTATTATATTGGTTGGGCCAGTCACAAAGGGCTGCCAAGGTCAAGGGGAGAAATTTGTGAGAAGAGCACTTGGCATTGGACACATTGTGGCAGGCGTGTTTAGAAAATATGTTCTATCATATTGTGTTGCATGTTCAGTGTATGAATGAACAAAGTGGAGAAGGGAAGCAGGACACTTCTGTCAATTGAGCGTGTGGTAAACATTGTGGTTATTCCCTCATCATTCACTGCATCAATTCTCTGTACGTTTGCTGCCATCCATTTCCAGCGACACAGTATGGCTAACATGGGCCAATCCACAAATCCCATTCCCTGACCAGAATGATGGTTTCAGAGATGGGCTCATGACCCAATTTGTCAAATCAGAAGGAAGTTCATGACATTTTTGAATGATGAAAGAAACTTCCTTTTTCTTAAATATGGAAGAAGTTTTATGTAGTCCAATAGCTACATGAAACCATTTTAATTTCATAAATAGAATCAGTATTAAAAAAAAATTTAAACTATCACGCAGATAGGATTGTTGTTGTTAGGTGCCGTGGAGTCAATTTTGACTCTTAGTGACTGTCTTAGTTATCTAGTGCTGCTGTAACAGGAATACCTCAACAAACAGAAATTTATTTTCTCATAGTTTTGAAGCCTAGAAGTCCAAATTCAGGGTGCTGGCTCTAGGGGAAGGCTTTCTCTTTCTGTCAGCTCTGAAGGAGTTTCTGCTTGTCTCTTGGGAGATTCTGAACCTGGGCAATTTTCACGTGGCTTGGCTTCTCTCTTTCTCCACCTCTGCTAGCTCTCTTGCTTGTTTAATCTCTTTTATATCTCAGTAGAGATTTACTCAAGATAAATCCTCCACTTATCCTGCTTCATTAACATAAAAAAACCCATTCCCAAATGCAATTATAGCTACAGGTTTGGGGTTGGAATTTACAACACATAGTTTTGGAGGACACAATTCAATACATAACAGCCCCCCTATATGACAGATGAGAATAGCCCTATAAGGTTTTCTAGGTTGCAATCTTTATAGGAAAAGATAGCCAGGTCTTTACTCACAGAGCTGCTAGTTGATTTCGAACTGCCAAAATTTTGGTTAGCAGCCATGCGCTTAAACTTTGAGCCACCAGGGCTCATTAAATTAAGGAATATTTTTCATATTGTTGTGTGACATTGAGTTGATTTCAACTCATAGCAACCCAATAGGACACAGTAGAATTGCCCCATATGTTTTCTCAGGCTGTAATCTTAACTAATTTTAATCTTTAAAATCAGGAAAGGTGTCCATCAGGATTGTATCCTTTCACCATACTTACTAAATTTGTATGCTGAGAAAATAATCCTAAAGCTGGACTACATGAAGAAGAAGGGGATATGAGGATTGGAGAAAGACTCATTTACAACCTTTGATATGCAGATGAAAAAACCTTGCTTACTGAAAGCAAAGAGGACTTGAAGCACTTATTGATAAAGATGAAAGACCACAACCTTCAGTATGGATTACACCTTAACATAAAGAACACAAAAATCCTCAGAATTGAAAAAGTAACCGACACCCCCATAAAAGGAGAAAATATAGATGTTGTCAAGGATTTCATTTTATTTGGATCCACAATCAACATCCATGGAAGCAACAGTCAAGAAATCACAAGATGTATTGTACTGGGCAAATCTGCTGCAAAAACATCTTTGAAATATTCAAAAGCAAAGATGTCACTTTAAGGTCTAAGGTGCACCTGACCCAAATCATGGTATTTTCAGTCTCCTTATATGGATGCAAAAGCTGGAGTATGAATAAGAAAGACTTATGAAGAACTGATGCCTTTGAATTATGGCGTTGGCTAATAATATTGAGTATACCTTGGACTTCCAGAAGAACAAGCAATCTGTCTTGGAAGAAGAATAGCCATAATGCACCTTAAAAACAAAGAGCTTTGGACATGTTATCAGTAGAAATCAGTACCTGGAGAAGGCCATCATACTTGATAAAGTAGAGGATCAGTGAAAAAGAGGAAGACTCTCAAGGAGATCGATCAACCCAGTGGCTGTAACAATAGGCTCAAACGTAATGATTGTGAGGATGATGTGGTGTTTTGTTCTGTTGCACACAGGGTCAGTATGAGTTGGAACCATCTCCACAGCACCTAACGACAACAGCAATCTTTAATGGAGCAGATTGTCAAGCTTTTCTCCTGTGGAGCCTCTGGGTAAATTCAAACCACCAACCTCCCAGTTAGCTGCTGAACATTTAACCATTGCATACCAGGGTGCCTTATGCAGATAGGATAGGTGAGAATAATATATGACTGTGACATTATTGAGACACTTGATGGAGTAAACCCAGAAATCTACTCTACTTTACAAATATGTGAGTTAATGTATTACCTATTTTCTAAGACAGTTTGTGTTGAGGTTTTGTTCCTTGAGGCCTGAAAACACCACAGTGAGGATTTAGATTTTTATTGTAATTAAAAAGAAAACAACAACAAAAAGAAGTGTCACCCTTCCATTGATTCTAACTCATGATGATCCATGAGTGTCAGAATAGAATTGCACTCCGTAAGGTTTTCAATGGCTGTGATCTTTCGGAAGTAGATTGCTAAACACCTCCTCCAAGGCTCCTCGAGGTGGACTCAAACCACCAAACTTTTGGTTAGCAGCCCAGCTTGTTAACCACTTGCACCATCCAGAGAACCCATTGTAGGTAAAGTGAAATAATTAATCATTTATAATGTGTAGTAGGGGGAGTGGGGCTGATATGATAACTAATTGATTTAGGAATTTCAGCTTAGAACCAATAAGGAACATGCATTGGAAAGAGGCAAAACTTAGGACCTCTTATAAGATGGCTGTGGTGCTTCAAACAAGAAGTGATAAGGAAGTGATTTTCATGGGGGTGGGGTCTTTTCAAGCAGGAGAGACATTAACCCATTGCTGTCTAGTCAATTCTAACTTATAGCAACGATATAGGACAGAGTAGAACTGCTGCATAGGCTTTCCAAAGAGCACCTGGTGGATTCCAACTGCCAACCTTTGCGTTAGCAGCTGACCTTTTAATCACTGCACCACCAGGGCTCCAGAAGAGACATTAAGAAGGTATATTTGATTAAAAAAAAAAAATTCTTATGATTTTATTTAAAGTGATTGGGTTGATAGTGGTAAAGTGATTGATGTTTTAGGTGCCCCCAAGTTGATTCCTACTCGTAACGACCTGATGTACAACAGAAAGAAACACTTCCATGTTGTGCACCATCCTCACAATTGTTATACTTGAGCCCGTTGTTGTAGCTGCTGTGCCAGTACACATGTTTGAGGGTCTTCCTCCTTTGCACTGTCTACTTTACCAAGCATGATGTCCTGCTCCAGAAACTGCTTCCTCCCGATAGCATGTTCAAAGTATGTGAGAGGAAATCTCACCATCCTTGCTTCTAACGAGCATTCTGAATGTACTTCTTCTAAGATAGATTTGTTCATTCATCTGGCAATCCATGGTATATTCAATATTCTTAGCCAACACCATAATTCAAAATCATCAATTCTTCTTTGGTCTTCCTTATTGATTGTCCAGCTTTCACATGCATATGAGGTGATTGAAAACACCATGGCTTGGATCAAGCACACCTTAGTCATCAAAAGACATCTTTGCTTTTCAATATTTTAAAGAGGTCTTTTGCAGCAGATTTGCCCAACGCAATACATCATTTGATTTCCGGAGTGCTGTTTCCCTGGGCATTGATTCTGGATCCAAGTACAATGAAATCCTTGACAACTTCAATATTTTCTCTGTTTATAATGATTTTGCTTATTGGTCCAGTTATAAGAGAATTTTTGTTTTCTTTATGTTGAGGTGTAATCCATACTGAAGGTTGTGGTCTTTCATCTTTATCAGTAAGTGCTTCAAACCCTTTTCACTTTGAGCAAGCAAAGTTGTGTCATCTGCATATTGCAGGTTGTTAGTGAGTCTTTCTCCAATCTTATTGCCATGTTCTTCTTCATATAGTCCAGCTTCTCAGATTATTTATTTTATCATGCATATTGAAATATGATGAAAGGATACAACCCTGATGCACACTTTTCTTAACTTTAAACCACACAATATCCCCTTGATCTGTTTGAACTACTGCCTCTTAGGTTCCTAAAGAGCACAATTCTGGAATTCCGATTCTTCTCAATGTTATCCATACTTTGTTATGATCCCCACAGTTGAATGCTTTTGCATAGTCAGTAAAACACAGGTAAACATCTTTCTGGTATTCTCTGCTTTCAGCCATGATCCATCTGACATCAGCAATGATATCTCTTATTCCATGTCCTCCTCTGAATCTGGCTTGAATTTTTGGCAGTTCCCTCTCAATGTACTGCTACAACTGCTTTTGAATGATCTTAAGCAAAATTTTACTTGTGTGTAATAGTAAAGATATTATTTGATAATCTCTAAATTCTGCTGGATCACCTTTCTTTGGAATGGGTACGAATATGGATCTCTCCCAGTGAGTTGGCCAGTTAGCTGTCTTCAAAATTTTGGGGGATGGACAAGTAGAGTGCTTCCAGTGCTGCATCCTCTGGTGAAACATCTCAATTGGTACTCCATCTATTCCTGAAGCCTTGTTTTTCACCAGTGCCTTCAGTGAAGCTTGGGCTCTTCCTTCAATACCATTGGGCCTTGATCATGTGCTACCTCCTGAAATGGTTAAACGTCAACCAATTCTTTTTTGGCACAGTAACTCTGTGTATTCGTTCCATCTTCTTTTGATGCTTCCTGCATCATTGAATATTTTCTCCATAGAATTTTTCAATATTGAACTAGAGGCTTGAATTTTTTCTTCAGTTCTTTCAGCTTGAGAAAGGTCTAGTGCATTCTTCCCTTTTAATTTTTCAACTCCAGGTCTTTGCACATTTCGATATAATACTTTACTTTGTCTTCTTGAGCTGCCCTTTGAAATCTCTGTTCAACTCTTTTATTCATCATTTCTTCCTTCCACTTTAGCTACTCTACATTCAAAAGCAACTGTCAGAATCTCTCTTCTGACATCCATTTTGATCTTTTTTTATTTCCTGCCTTTTTAATGAATGCTTACTTTTTTCATGTATGATGTCCTTGATGTCGTTCTACAACTTGTCTAATCTTCAGTTCTTAGTGTTCAACGCATCAAATCTATTCTTGGGATGGTCTCTAAATTCAGGTGGGATATGCTCAAGGTTGTACTTTGGCTCTTGTGGACTTATTTGAATTTTCTTCGGCTTCAACTTGGACTGACATATGAGCTATTGCTGGTCCCTTCCACGGCTGGGCCCTGGCCTTGTTCTGACTGATGATATTGAGCATTTCCATTGTGTCTTTCCACAGATGTAGTTGATTTGATTCCTGTGTATTCCATCTAGCAAGGTCCACATGTATAGTCACTGTTTATGTTGTTGAAAAAAGGTATTTACAGTGAAAAAGTCGTTGGTCTTCAAAATAATATCATGTGCTCTCTGGCATTGCTTCTCTCACCTGGGCCATATTTTCCAAATACCAATCCTTCTTCATTTCCAACTTTCACATTTCAATCACCAGTAATTATCAATTCATCTTGATTGCATATTTGATCAATTTCAGACTGCAGAAGCTGGTAAAAATCTTCAATTTCTTCGTCTTTGGCCTTAGTGTTTGACGTGTAAATTTGAATAATGGTCGTATTAACTGTTCTTCCTTGTAGGTGTATGGATATTATCCTATCACTGACAGCCTTGTACTTCAGGATAGACCTCGAAATGTTCTTTTTGATGATGAATATGACACCATTCCTCTTCAATTTGTCATTTCCGTTATAGTAGATCATATGATTGCCCTATTCAGAATAGGTAGTACCAGTCCATTTCAACTCACAAATGCCTAGAATATCAATGTTTATGCATTCCGTTTCATTATTGACAACTTCCAGTTTTCTTAGATGTACTTCATACACTTCACATTCTGATTATTAATGGTTTTTTGCAGCTGTTTCTTCTCATTTTGAGTCATAACCAAAGGGTAGGCAGTTCCAATCCACCACCTGCTCCTTGGAAACTTTATGGGGCAGTTCTATTCTGCCCTGTAGAGTCTCTATGAGTCAGGATTGATTTGAATGCAATTAGCTTTTTGGTTGTTTGTTTTTGAGTAGGTAGTGATATAATTCAAAAAGGTGTATAACATGAGAATCTGCATGTGGGGAGGAAAATGCTTCCAGTATAGAAGCTGTTATGCAGAAGAAGATAATTTTTTTCTTGATTTTTCAGTATCTTTTTTTTTGTTTATTTTTGCTTCTTTCATTTCTTATGACTTTTGGTGGGAAGACTTGGAATTAAAATAAGTTTTTCTTTTAATAACTGTCCTGTTGTACCCTTTGTGAATATATGTAGATAATCTGATTGAGTTCAGGAGAGAGCAAAGCTATAGAAAAGAATAAAACACAGACCTCGGCCTTTGAAATACATTTAGAATATTCTTTCGAAACATATTATGAATAGATTGATTGATTTCAATATTTTGTAAAAATACTGATGGAATTTAAGGTAAGATTGTTGCTGTTACTATCTCTCATTTTTTTAATCTTACACAGTACTTAACATCACTTGGAAACCCTGGTGGCATAGTGGTTGAGAGCTACGGCTGCTAACCAAAAAGTCAGTAGTTCAAATCCACCAGGAGCTCCTTGGAAACAGTATGGAGCAGTCCTACTCTCTCCTGTAGGATTGTTATGAGTTGGAATTGACAGCAGTGGGTTTGATTTTGGTTGTTTTTTTTGGCTTATCACCACTTAGTAAGTATTTTTTATGCATTATTGGTGAATTAAGGTAGGCAAAATAATTAATACAAAATATTGTGTACTCCCTCTTAGGAATGGGTACTGTTTAGTTACCACTCCTTAATTAATATTTATAAATATAAACTTTTTTTTCCAAAAGGTCCCCAATAACTGCAAAGAGGCCAGAGTCCTCAGGCAACTATGTCTTGGGGCGTGCGCTGAGAAAGATTGTACTGCTTTCACAAGAATTTAAATAATTTTGTGACTGTTAAACTGTAATCCTAGGCAAAGTGTTCCTACAGATTAGCAGTAAAGTTTGCTGTTACTGCTATCATTGTCTTCCCTGCTAGGTAGAAACTAAGTATTATCTTCCCAGGACACAAATAGATGCCTACCAAGCAGAGTACTCTAAGTCTCTGAGATGTAGCTTCTAAATTTTACAGACAAATTTAGAAACAAGTTAGAATATTGTGCAAAACCTTATATACCTGAATAAAACAGTTTAAGAGGATCTGCTACTGCTACCATTGTGCCTGCATCTCTTCTTAGTCAGGTAAAACTCTAAAATACCATGCTTAAGTGCCCTATGAGATTTAGTGTAGTCCTTGACCACAGACATTATCATTCTTTCTCTTAGAAAATATGGGGACACCAGAGCAAAAAGTTTTATAACCACCAGCAGGATATATCTGTGGATACTTTTGGACTGATGCAAAAATTATAATAAACAATATAATTTACATCCAAAATAGTGGATCTGGAAAAAAACTTTTAATTAATTTTTCCTACTTAAAACATTAGATATATTTACAACAAAAACAAAGGGCAGCTGCTGAGGCTGCTTACATGCAACCAAACACCTCATGGCATATGGTTGCTTAGTTTGGGGTTTTATGGCCATGGTTTCATGTGATAACTAAGTTAATGGGCCTAGTATCACGTTTACTGCTTCTATTCTATCTCCTAGTTTCTTGCATAGTGCCTGGAGTCTTAAAAGCTTGCAAGTGGACATCTAAGATACAATAGAGGAAGATGGAGAGTAAGAGATAAGAGGAGGATATGGAAAGTATGGCTAATTGCCTACATGAAAAACTGCCTCCTTTGCCATGACACCAGGAAAACCGAATGGTGCCCAGCTACCATTAGTGAATGTTTTGATCAAAGATTCTATAGAAGAATACTGATCCAAAGGGAGAAAACTCAGAACAGAATTTCAAATTCTTATGGAATCGAGATGTTGCCAGGTGAAAACCTGAGGTTTTGCTTGGTGTGACTTGCTACAGCCAATAAACATGGACCAAGATGGAAGATCAGAAAGATGTGTTTACTTCATTGTACAAGGAAAGGCGCAATCAGGGCTGTTGCCTCCAAGACTGCTCACAGGCAGCTTGGGGAGATGGGTTTTTACCGAAACCAGGCAAGGAAATATAAATTCATTGCGAACATTCAAGATTGACCTTCAGGCAGGTTCTCAGGGCTTGGGAATGACTCCATTTTCTTTAGACAAAGATTCTATATCCCAGGATGGAGAAAGAGGTTGGTTTTTCTTTATTGGGATAAGTCTCCATCCAAAGGCAGGTTGAGGCCATCATTGACCCATTCTGTGGTTATCCTGTAAAGGAAATTTTCAGAAGAACATGCAGCCTATTTGCTCAGTGTAGGAAGATAAGACAGAGCAGCTGTCTCTTAGAAGGACTGGGCTCTGAGGCTGCCAGCCTCACAGACTTTGTAGAACCATGAGGCTAGCTGAATGTCTGAAAATGTTGCCCTGAGATAATCTTAACCTTTAAACCTTAAACCAAAAATATTCCCTGAAGTCTGTAAACCAAATGATACTTTAGAATAACTAGTACAGGATGTCTGTCTTGTGCATCGTGCTCTTTTAAGAACTATCTATATGGGATCAAATTGAGAACAGCAACTCAAAAGATTGGGTAGGAAATTAGGGAAGAGTGAGTTTAGGTTAATGTGGTAGGAGTAGTTCTGAAAAGGATGGCAAGAATGGTTGCCCAACTTGAAGAATGTAATCAGTGTCACTGAATTGTACATGGAGAAATTGTTGAATTGTTGTATGTTCTGCTGTGTATATTCTCAACAATACCAAAAAACAAATTACTTTTTAAAAAAGGGTATCAGTAGTTAAAAATAAGAAACTGAAATTTTGTTCTTAAAAGTTTTTAGACATTATAGCTTTGATTAATTTGATTTTAGGTATCTTAATTGACAATACTGCACTTTTTTTTGTTTGTTTTTTTGTACAGATTTTTGTTGTTAGTTCCTGGCTCTGACTCAGGGCTCCAAAATGTCATGATCCTTGGTATGTTTGAGTCCATTGTTGTGGCTATTTTGTCAATCCACCACACTGAGGGGTTCCCTCATTTTCATTGGTCCTCTGCTTTGCCAAACATAATGCCCTTATCTAGCAATTGGTCCTTCCTGAGAACATGTCCAAAGTAAGCGAGCTGAAATCTTACTACCCTGGCTTCTAAGGAACTTCTTGGTTTTGTTTCTTCTAAGACTGATTTATTTGTTCTTTTGGGAGTCCAAAGTATATTCAGTATTATTCACCAGCACCACTGCTAGAACACATCAATTTTTCCTCTGCCTTTTACAGATATCCTTTATCAAATAAGTATTCTTTTATATTCAGTCCCTCCTTGATAAGCCTTCTACTTCCCATCATGGCAAATATTTATAGCTAAATTGTATTCTTTTTAATTATTCTTTTAAAGATATTCTTTTCGGGGGATCCTGGCTGGTATTTCACATGGCTGTGTATGGGGATGATTTGGTCTCTTGTATGAATTTCTTTAGCAGGTCAACCCTAATTCCACTCATTTCTAGCTGTACTGCCATTGTTATTGAAGGCATTACAGTAGGCATGATGTTTGTCTCCACTAAAAAATAAAAAAAAAGAAACAAAAGCCATTGCCTTAGAGTCATTCTGACTCATAGAGAGCCTATAGGACAGAATGGAACCCCCCCATAAGGTTTCCAAGGAGCGCCTGGTGGATTAGAACTGCTGATCTTTTGGTTAGCAGCTGAACTCTTGACCACTATGCCACCAGGGTTTTCTCATCTCCGTAGAGGAAGCTTTAAGCAAATGTATTCTCAGAAGTCTTTTCACCACCTGGAAAGAAAATTGAACATATAAATTTGTACCCTACTTTTTTTTCCCACAACTCAAGAATGCACTATTGTTAAACTGGTTAAGATGGCATTGGTGGTAGCAGAGGATGAGAAATCAATCAAAAGGTGTCCCCTCAAAATTTATTCTAGTCTTGCATGTCGATGGTACCCAGAGAGAATTTCTTCCAAAATTTAGAGGTTTGTAATTGAAAGGCCCCTTTATTCGGTTTCAGTCAAAGCATGTTTTGAAATTATTTTCTTTAGAAATTCTTGTATCAAATAAAAGAACGTCTCCACAGAAAGGAAACAACTGAAAATAAACATAGTTTAATTACTCAGTGAAGTCACTATAATGACTTCATTGAGTAATGAAGTCATTATAGCTTGTCTTGGCTGAATATTTAAAAGATAATGAATTAATTTAGGATTTCTTCATGGCCTTTGATATGGAGAGTATAACCCGTTGTTGTCAAGTCGATTTCAACTCATAGGGACCCTATAGCACAGAGTAGAACTGCCCAATAGAGTTTCCAAGGAGTGCCTCGTGGATTCGAACTCCCGACCTTTTGGTTAGCAGCTGTAGCACTTAACCACTACGCCACCAGTGTTTCCGGTAGGGCATAGTTAATGATAATAATCAGTTCAATTGCAATAAGCAAGTCTCTTTCTTTGTTCTACATCATTCTTTTATGACTCCCTTCCCCACTCCTACTTCTTTTCTCATTGGCTTCATAGAAATTCTTCTCTTTGTGTTTGTCAGAACAGCTTGGGGGCAGTGTCTGACCTCCTTCAACCCCACAAGAGTGAAAGAGAACCAAGACCAACAACAGCCCAAGGCTGATTTCTATGAGGCAGAGTTCAGACATGCCTTCTCTTTCTGCCATTTTTACCAACGTTAACACTAACTGTCACTCCCAAAGCACTCTACTGAGCTTGATAATTCATCGCAATAGTCACACAGAACTCACAGACCATACTCACAATTACGGAGTTTATTATGGAATGTGACAGTTACAGTTCAGGCTCAAGAACACTCAGGATACAGCTCTTCCATCAGGATAGCCTCTCCCAGCTGTTGTCACAGGCACACTTCTGCCTGGCTTTCAGTCTCTACCCAAAGGCACTCAGCGTTCACTCTCCATGGGCAGGGAAGCCCAAAGTGCCATCTCCTACTGCTGAGTCTCTGCTGCTGGGTCCCACCTACTGGTTTCTCTCTCCTTGGTGGTGGTGGACTCCTCCTCTCTGCTCTGTAATTGGCTGTCTTTTAAGGCAAAACTGACCAATCCCCTTGATAGGCCACAATTACCCTGTAACACAATCACCTGGGTGGGAGTTACAAGACCATGGCTAGAAAGGCCACACACAAAAGTAATTAATCTGCCCCAGTGTTGTTTTGTTAACAGCTATTTTGATTAACATCTGTGATATTACTCTACATAGCTCACATTTTCGTTTGGTACTTTGCTGGCATGCACTCAGTATACTGATTCAAAAAAAAAAAAGCATGATATTATAGGATAGATACCCTGATTGCCACCTACTCTCCAGGACCATAAAGAAACATCTTTGCACATGTACCGTTATAAAGCTACTAGGATATAATTCAAAGGTGGAGGAAGAGTTATTAGAATGTGTGCATATTTTTTCAAGTATAATCCATATCTGAATTTCATATTTCACACAAGAAATGTAATTTATACTTTTTCTGACATTGCACTCATTTGAAATGAATATGTTTTATGCTAAAAATAAAATGGAGAGAAGAAAAATTTCTATGAATCAATTGGAATGATTATTAACAGTATTTGCCAGAGTAATAAGACCTTCTGAGCAGCTATCTTTTGGAAATAGTTCAATTTCCAAAATAGTTCAACATAAATGGGAAATAATATGGAGTCATTTCACTAGAAATTATAAGGTTACATTATATGCAGTGGAAAACAGAGAAAAGAAGGAATATATAGATGTTGAATTTTTGAAAATTAATCAAAAGTTGTATTCTATCCCTCAGTCCTTCTTCGAATGACTCAGATAAAAGTAAGCAAAATTTATTTCCATTACAATTCTATTTTAAACTGGCGAGGGTAATATGAAAAACAGGAAATAATTTAACTCCTCCATTTATTAAGTCTTCTTTGGTAGTTTAACTTGCTAGCTTTGCAAATTGCTCAAGCTGACTGCTATATATCAAGTTAAGAATGCTCCCTGGATTTCTCTCTAGCGTATTTATAGTGCCAAGGATAGATTGATCAAATGCATAAACCAATAAAGTTGCTTAAAAAGAAAAGCATTAATCTAGAAGTGTGACATGATAAAGTTTCAGACAGAAAGTAAAAGAATTACCCTATTGTCATATATTTTCAAAAGATGATTAATGGAATAATTCATGTGATAGGGAGCTGGGAAAATAATATTAAAATTAAAAGAAGCATTTCCTAAAATCTCCTTCCTTATTCTAAAGGCTTTTACATGTCAGAAAAAAAGTATGTTTTCCAGTATAAAAAATCACCATATGATATAAAATATGGAAATAATCAAACAGGAAAAAAAAAATCTCCCATATGACCACTGCACTAACAAAATTTCTCTTGCAGGGTGAACCACGAATCCTTCAAAATTTTTCCACTTAGTAGAGTTATAACAGATTATATAAAATTCTGGATAATTTTGTTTTTGTTTAGCATTAATCTATAAATGCTGTCCAGATCTCTATATAATCCCTGGATTGATCCAAACATAGGCTCAAGTAGGTATAGTATAAGTCATTCTCCCATTGTTGGACACTCGGATCATTTCTACATGTTTGTTATTACAGAAAATATCATTTTAAACATCTTCTTTATTTAAATTATACTATCTTCCATATCACTTTGGATACAATAATAAAATTTGGAATAAAGGACAAAATGGCATAAGTAACTTAAGATTTTAAGGCTATATTGCCAAAAATTTCCAAAAAAGTTATCCATATTTATAATACCACCTAGTTGTGTTCTTCTTATTATTAATATAATAAAACCAGAGTTTTTTAATATTAAAAAGATTATATTTTTGTTTATAAGAAACATTTTATAATAATATTCAGTCAATGTAAATAAATAGAGGAAAATGTATGCTGTTAATTATAATTTCCTACCAATATCATCTTTATCATCAATGTGATGGCTACGCTACCACGAGCATATCTGGCTTAAAATTAAAATGTTTCTCACAGCTAGAAGCAAAGGTTTAACAATTTTTTTGTACCCTGACCATATTAAGTTCCTTTTTTCTCAAGAATTTTTTAAGTTATCTCAGTGGTCATTTATTCAACAAGTTTTTATCTCATGTCTACTCTATGCCACATACAGGGGAGTCAGAAAACAGTGTGGCCCTCATGAGGCTTCCATTCTAATGAGAGAAAGACAAAGTAATAGGATCGGGAGTAATAAATAACAAATGATAGACAGTGATAACGTGGAGAGAGGGAGAGTAGAGAACAATTTCACATCATTTGTTAACAGAAGGCCTAGGTAAGTAGATGACATTTGACCAAGCTTCTGTGAAGGCCTATCATTTAAGATATTATCATAGACAATTAAAAACTTAAAAAAAATTACCGAAACTAAAACATGCTTAAGAAGGAGAAAATGAGTAGGCAGGGATTGCTGAACACAACAAAAAAATAACCTAAATTAAAACACGCTTAATAAGGAGAAAATGAGTAGACAGGGATTGCTGAATACAACAGAGGACTTAAAATTGAAATCACTACGTGATAAAAGAGAAGGGCAGTAATATAAATAACTGACAGTAGCATAAAGCATTTAGTTAACCATTGTCAGAGTTGGCATATACAGATGTGCAGATGGTGCTGGTTAATTACGTCCTGCACAGTACATACATGGTATCCAGCACCTCGGTTATGTATAACTTGGGCCAGAAGACTTTCAGAGAAACTGGGGAGGTGCAAGGCATATGTTGATTATGAACTTTTCGTTGAGAAGATTGAAAGAGTAGGGAGAAAGCCAGAGACGACATGCAAACTAGGTACATGTCACTTCCATTTGCTACAAAAAGACTACTTGTTGTTGTTGTGTGTTGTAGGGTCAATCCAACTCATAGCAATCCTATTTGACAGGATAAATCTGTTCCATAGGGTTTCCTTGACTGGAATCTTTATGGGAGCAGATCACCAGGTCTTTTCTCCTACATAGCCACTAGTGGGTTTGAATACTGACCTTTAGATTAGTAGCTATGTGCTTAACCATTGCACCACCTAGGCTTCTCTTAAGACTACACTTCAAAAAAAAAGAAAAAGAAACCCAAACCCATTGTTGTGGAATTGATTCGGACTCATAGTGACCCTATAGGACGGAGTAGAACTGCCCCATAGGGTTTCCAAGGAGTGGCTGGTGGATTTGAACTGCTGACCTTTTGGTAAGCAGCTGAGCTCTTAACCACTGTGTCACCAGGGATATGCTAGAAGGTATTAAATTCCTCCATTTGCCACTGAAGACTCATACACTTATCTAAATGCATCCATTCTGACCAACTTCTGAGACTCTTTGTTTCAATATTATAGAAAAAATTGTCTCTTCATTGGTATTTGGATGTGTATTCTCCCTTTCACTCCCAGATTTAGTTTCACACCATCATAACTCATCCTGTGTGGTCAGCCTCTCCCTTTCTATCAAATATTAAAACAGAAAAACAAAACAAAAGCATATAGGCATGTTTAAGTATTATTTATTTTAAATATCCCCTAATCCTGCCTGTAGAATTCACCTAGTTGGTCCTCTTCCTTCTGTCCCTTTACACACAAATCCTTGGAAAGAATAGGACAAGCTCCCAACTTCAGCTTCTTCGACACCTAATCTTTCTCCGATGCCTTGTGTCTGCTTTCACTTCTTGCCAGGTGAAAAATGTCATTTTTAAGAATGAGACTGGCCATTGTATTCTTTTAGGAACTTTTCCTTCTACCAAAGTTAGATTTTAAGCACACAGTGTTATATACTTATTTCCTTGTACTACTGGCCACAATACACTTTAGGAATGAGTGTAATTCCATTTATTAGTCCCACCCATGAGTCAGGAGCCCTGGTGGCGAAATGGTTAAGTGCTGGGCTGCTAACCAAAAGGTCAGTGGTTTGAGCCCACTAGCCGCTCTGGGGGAGAAAGATGTGGCAGTCTGCTTCTGTAAATATTACAGCCTTGGAACCCTATGGGGCAGTTCTACTCTGTCCTTTAGGGTCACTATAGTCAGAATCGACTCATGACAATGCATTTTTTTTTCTTTAGCCATAAGTCAGAATCAGCTAACAACAGCACAGCAACTAATAAGCCTAGAATGTGAACATAATGAAAGCTTTGTAAATAGTTGTTAAATAATGGATTGCTTGAATGAATAATGAATCAATGAATGCTGATTTACTACATGTTAACATTAAAACCTAGGCAATGTTTAACTCATTCAACAATTGATCGCCTATAACAGGTGAGGCACTCAGCTATGACCTGACAGTGTGCAGGTGAACAAATCAAAAGCCTTGTCGTGAAGTATTATTTAGCTGAAGAATTAAAAATGGCAAATTAAATCACAAATCCAGTGGAAGTTGCTGTGCAGAGGTATACAAAAATTACTTGGCATCACAGAGGGAAAAAAACCGAAGGAAGGGTAATATTTTTAACAGAATATTGTTATAATATTGTAAAACATTATCTTTAACAGAAAAGGTCAGATAGGCCGAACACACTGTGTGCTGTTTGGAGGCAACCTTGTTGTTGTTAGGTGCTGTTGTGTCAGTTCTGACTCCATAGCAACCCCATGTACAACAGAAGGAAACACTGCCTGGTATTGCCATTCTGAGAATCATTGTTACATTTGAGCCCATGCTTGCAGCCACTGTATCAATTCATCTCATCTAGGATTTTTCCTCTTTTTCTCCAAATAGATTAGGATAAAACCATCCATGGGCATGTAAAAAGACTGCTGAATTAAAAAAAAAAAGTTTGCATAATGAAAAATGGCAAGTAAAGTGTGTTGGCACTAGCAAAAAGTAGAAGGTAATTACAGTGAGATGGTTTTAGAAATAAATTCTTACTTAGGTTACTATATGGTGTCTTGGGATAACAGGGCTTTATTGAGGAGTTGGACACATACATATTAATATAATATTATTCTGAAGGCAAACTTGGGGGTGGATTGGAAAGGAGAGAAACGAGAATAATTACAGGTACTAATGAAATGAGTGCAGAACTATCAGTTATTAAGAATTTACTGTTTTCAAGAATTCTGCTAAGAATTTTCAGTTTATTATTTTATATTTAATCATCTTATGAGCCATATAAGTATAGTTAACTACATTATACTGGGGAATAAAAACAATAAAAACAAAAACACATAGGAAATTAGTGGCGCTAGATTTGAACTCCATTATTGCTGAATCTAAACTATGTATTTGAAATTAGAATAGGCACTCAGAGAATGTCTACCATGAACTTAGTTCTAAGCTGAATTTTTAGACATATTCTCTTCATTAGCCTTTGAACAAAGCTCTTACTGTTCTCATTTGTGTGTGATAGAACTGAAGATTTGAGAGTTGGACAATACACGCAGGTTTATATAGACAATCAATTGATGGAACAAGGATGGTCTGACTCCAAATTACGATGTTTATTCCACTCTAAAACATCATAGTAATTCATCAGAATTCTTTATATAGAAAGCAGTGGGTCTAGGAAATGAATAAGAATTATTAAAGAAAAAAATGCACTTATGCTGTAAAATCAGGCTTTGTTCTTTGAATGAATATCAGGAAATAAGAAAGAAATAAGAGCAACAAAAGAACCATTGATATAGCACGGGTGTCTGTAAAAATAATTCAAACACATCAAAATAAGTAGACTTCATTATGTGTAAGTTGCATTGCTGGAAATGGTGGTTTAAAATATTGATGTAAAACATTAAACCAATTTGAGACGACTCTATTTTCCAGGAGGATAAAAGCTTCTGGCAGTTGCAGACCATTTCTCACTGATTTACTATTTTGCAAAATGACAGATACAAGCTTACACATGCGATCAATCCATTTGAGTATTTAAGCCTCAATCATTCTGCATAACTACATTTTGTGAAGATAAAACACATGTAAAATGGCTAAGTTAGTGGCATTTTCCACAACATAGATCAAAATTCACATATTTTATATTCTTTTTAGCAAGAACAAGAGTTCATCAAATTGTAGATGTAATTCTTAATCATACCACATCTCACTTGTAATTAATATTCTTCTATCTGGATTATATCAGAGGCAGCTTTGTTTTTCAAACTTATATACATATAATTTTTTATACCACCACTTGTCTGTCAGTTTTGTCATCCTGTGGTGACTTGTGTGTTGCTGTGACGTTGGAAGCTATGCCACCGGTATTTCAAACATCAACAGGGTCATCCGTGGTGGACAGTTTTCAGCAGAGCGATTTTATGTATTTGAAATCTTGATTAACTGCAATCACTGGGAGCTCATTTAGTAATTATAACTTACTATTTGTAAGTATCGTATTTCAAATATAAAAAGGAACAATTATAATTAGTATAAAAGCAAGTTAAATATCTCTTTAATTTTGACATTAGTAATCAATATATCGAAGTAATACATATTTTCAATTTTGTCAGAACATTTATAAGTAGTATTTATAAATAGTGTCTCAGAAACAGAAGTTAACCAGATTTCAGTAGCTGAACATATGACAATAAGAGTGGTAAAATGGGATAAGGTTGAATATCAGGGGCTTATTTTGTTCTATCTCTGTGTATGTATGTGTGTGGATGTGTGCATGCGTACAAGACATGGTTCCACCAGAACTGCTCAACAAGAATCCCAGAGGCAGGGCTTATGGAATTTGTATTATAAAAACATTTCAGAGCGATTCAATAAGTTGAAGTTAGGTGGAAATCGTTTCCATAGAGTACCAAAATTTAAAGCATTATGGTTAAAATGAGCTGAATATGAAATACATATATTCTTGAATTTAGAACTTAAAGAAAAATGAAAATTATATGATGGAAAACCTTAGCTTTGTTATACTCCCTGTGCACACTAAGATAGCCCAAACATACATCAGCATTCTTTTACATTTTAGTTTTGTGTTACCACAATTAAAAAAATAACTCAAAGCAGTATAATAAGGAGTGTTTACGAATAATTAAAGGTGCCCTGGTGATGCGGTAGTTAAAGCACTGGACTGCTAACCAAAAGGTAGGCAATTCAAAGCCACTGGATATTCCAAGGCAGAAAGATGTGGCAATCTGCTTCTGTAGATATTTACAGCCTTGGAAACCCTATGGGGTAGTTATAAGCCAGAATTGACTTCATGGCAATGGGTTGGGTTTGGTTTTTTGAATACTAATTATGAAGAATTTCAAATAATTTTATGTGATAAAACATTTGCAAAAAATGACTGTATTTGCCAAGAAAGATAAATTGAAGGGAGATAAGGAAATATCTATGCATTTAGCATATTTTAATTGGATCCATATAGAATGTAGTGTTGTAATAATTCATACTAAAACACATAAATAGGACCATGAACATGTGATTCCATAGTAAAACAACTCTGTAATAGTTTAATAAAAACGTATGTATTTGAAAACAAAGAGATTTACAATGGTGCATTAAGTAAAGTGACTCAAGTGTACTTAATTACAGTAAAGATAAAAAGGGAGAAACACTTTCTGAATGGCCTCCTTAGGAACCTCCGAAAACCCACTGCTTCGTAAAAGTAACGAGAACACTGACAATGTTCGTCAAAATCAACTTTCTCATAAATCTGAATATTAACAACCTGTGGAGGGATTATTCAACAAAAATGGCTGGATGTTGATAAAAACAGTGTACTGTGTAGGTATTGTTGTTGTTATTATGTGCCATCCAGTCGATTCTGACTCATAGTGATCCTATAGAACAGAGTAGAACTGCTCCATAGGGTTTCCTAGGCTGTAGTCTTCACCGGAGCAGATCAACAGATGTGTTGTTCTACCTGCCGACCTTTCAGTTAGCAGCTGAGCACTTAACCATTGAACCACCAAGGCTCCATGCTCCATTTTCACCCCCAACTCCAGAACTTCATAGTAGCCTTAAAAAACCAGCAGCCTTGTGACTAGTGTATCTATGAAGACCAGCAGCCAGTCAATCAATGGAGAGGGCAGAGCAGATTTGCCACTCTCCAAAAAGCTGCAGCCTCAGAGAATTGTCAGTATTTGACCTATGTGGCAGCTCCCTTTTCTGTTCACAGGGCTTGTTTTTAATTCATCTGAGTGAGAGCTTATTTAGGGGGAAAAGTTTATCTCCAGAGCATTTACTGGGGAGAAAATAGTGGCAGATATTTAACTTCAAAACCGTCTCAATGGACAATACTAGTTGCAGCAAACAAGACGTTGGCCAAAAAACCTAAAAAAAAAGAATAAAAAAATCTGGGGAATAAAATGTCCATAGAAGGCTTTGAAAGCATAAACATATTCCTGGGGACTTAGAAGGCCATGCTCATATGCAGGATTGTAAGGATGCCCAGTGAAAAACTAGAAGACCCTAATCTCTCAGCTATGTCTGACCTTGAGGCTTGGGAAGCAGAAGTAAAGGTTATGGGCAGAGATGAAAACTGCTGGAGCATTGAAGACATATCCCAACATACACAGAGAGAGAGAGAGCAAAGTGTGTGTGTGTGTGTGGCGGGGGGAATTAGTGAATCAAGGAAACTAAAACCAAACCCATTGCCATTGTGACTCATAGCGACCCTATAGGACAAAGGAGAACTGCCCCGTAGAGTTTCCAAGGGGCAGCTGGTGGATTCCAACTGCCCGCATTTTGGTTAGTAGCCAAGTGCTTAACCACTGCTCTACCAGGGCTCCATGGATCAATGCACGTAAGGAAATATCTGTTCAGTCATTAGTTAACCAAACTGGGACATTAGTGGATACAAACAAAAAGTACACAGACTTTATAGAATGAGTTCAAGGTAGTCGTTAAGCAAATGAACAGCAACGACAAAAACAACCACGTAATTATGATGCACCTATAAATGGAAATATCTGAGCTTGATGAAATCCCCACCATCAGGAATTACAGAAAAGTAGAGTCCATAATGGATTAGAATGTGGTTTAATATCTTCAAATGAATTTTGTAAACCTAAGAATTAAAATTATATTGGTGTGGTAAAAAAAAAAAACCCAAACCCAATGCCGTCGAGTCGATTCCGACTCATAGTGACCTTATAGGACAGAGTAGAACTGCCCCATAGAGTTTCCAAGGAGCGCCTGGTGGATTCAAACTGCCAACCCTTTGGTTAGCAGCCATAGAACTTAACCACTACACCACCAGGGTTTCCATTGGTGTGGTCATCATAGATAATTACTTCCCAAGTGTTTAGCATATTTTAATTATATCCATGCGTATTGCAGTGTTGTAATCCCAAAAGTGTTGTAATAGCTCATTAAAAAACATAAATAGGGCTCAGAGTATGTGATTCTATTGCAAAACAGACCCAGATTTTTTTTTTAATTTTTATGTGGAAGAATAGCACATATACAGAAAGATGCATAACATTTGTTCACGTCAATGAATTACAAGAGAGTGAATATTCCAAAGTAACTACCACCCAAGTCAAAAAGAGAACATAATAGCACCATAGACATACCTCAGTCCCACCTCTACCACCGTGGTCCCTCAGTCACTACTGTCTTTGGCAGGTGTTGGTATCAGTTTATTCTGCCCTTGCAAAATGAGGTGAAAATTCTCTTTTTCTATTCTACCAAAGCATTTTTGTAAAATTGGTACTGTTGTTTTCTTTTATGTTAGATAGAATTCACCAGAAGTGCCAGCTAGGCCTATGACTTTGTAGGAAAATATTAAATTTTGTATTCCTTTTTGCTTCAATAGATACAGGAATAATCAGATTTTTCCATTACTACTTGTAGCAGTTATTTGTAAATTTCATTTTTGTTTTTAAGATTTTTTTTTCCTATTTCATTTAAACGTTCTCTTTTCCCAAATTTTTTCAGTATTTTTTCTTTTTGCTTTTGCATTACTATGGGTCTGATGTGATGCCCAATTTTATTTCAAATATTGAATTTCTCTTCTCTCTCTCCCTTTGCCATTTTTGTCTTTTTCTCAATATGTTCATGTCTTCACATGTTTTATCAATTTTTACATTGCAAAGGATGCAATTTTTGCTGTTTTTATCTCTACTGCGTTTTTATTTTCTATATCTTTTATCTTATTTTCTTCTTTCATTATTTTTAATTTTTTTTTTAATTAATGTTTAGTTCATCAATTTTATTCTTTATTTCTCAAGTATGAACTTAAGGCTATATATATACATTTTTCTTTATACAAGATTTTTTTTTCTGTATCCTAATATTTTAGATATTATTCAATTAAAAATACTTCCTAGGACTAATGGACCACAACTACCACAACCTCCACCATATTGAGTCCAGCACAACTAGATGGTGTCCGGCTAACACCACCAGCTACTCTGACAGGGATCACAGTAGAGGGCTCCGGACAGAGCTAGAGAAAAATGTAGAACAAAATTCTAATTCAAAAAAAGACCAGACTTACTGTTCTGACAGAGACTGCAAAAACCTCGAGAGTATGGCCTCCAGACACATATCTCAGAAATGAAGTCACTCCTGAGGTTCACCTTCTGGCAAAGATTATAAACCAAAAAAAAAAAAAAAAAAACACTGCAGTCTAGTTGATTCTGACTCATAGCGACCCTATAGGGCAGAGTAGAGCTGCCCAATAGAGTTTCCAAGGAGCGCCTGGCGGATTCAAACTGCTGACCTCTTGGTTAGCAGCCATAGCACTTAACCACTACACCACCAGGGTTTCTGGCAAAGATTATACAGCCCCATAAAACAAAACAAGACTAAATGGATACATTAGCTTAGGGGCAAAGACGAGAAGGCAAGAAGGGACAGGAAAGCTGGTAATGGGGAAGCCAAGGCCTAGAAGGGGACAGTGTTGCCATGCCATGGGGTTTGCAACCAATGTCACAAAACAATATGTGTATTAATTTTTTTAACGAGAAACTAATTTGCTCTATAAACCTTCATACAATTAAAAAAAATGCTTCCTAATTTTTTACTTGATTTCTTTTGCCTGCTGGTTATTTTAAAAATATGCACTTATTTTGAAAACACATGTGAATTTTAAATTTATACTTTTGTTAATAGATTTTGGTTTAATTTTCCTATGGTTGAGGATAAAACGTTCTATACGATTTCAATAATTTGCAATTTGTTCAGACCTTTATTGTCCATGATGTCTTACTGGTAAAAGTTTAGTGAAATTTTATTAATCCTTTTCTTTTCATTACCACTCATTTCTGAAAATTTCAAAAATTACTGAAAACATTTAATGAACTCTAGTATAATTGTTTCCCTTTTCAGTTCCTATATAAATATGTTCTGTATATATTTTTTGTCTTTAATATACATATAAATTTAGAAATCTTTTATATCCTGGTTGATTAAAGCTTTATCATTACAAATAGTCCCTTTTTATACATGGTAATATTTCTTGACATAAATTCTACTTCCTCTGATATTTATATCTTTATAAAACTACACTAGTTTATATGATAGATTTTGTATAGTATCCCTTCCTTTTGATTTCAAACCTTCCTTAACTTATATATAAAGTGTTTTCTTATGAGCTACGCATACTTGTATTCTTATTTTTTTATTTATTTTTAAAATATCACACTTTTTACTATTAATTATTTAGTCCATTCATATGTAATGTAGTTAAGGAATATTTAAGTTTCAGTCAACCACCATATGCTATTTGTCTTGTATTTCTGTGATGTGATTTATGATACTTTC
The DNA here is from genome assembly GCF_024166365.1 of Elephas maximus indicus. Lineage (NCBI taxonomy): Eukaryota > Metazoa > Chordata > Mammalia > Proboscidea > Elephantidae > Elephas > Elephas maximus. The sequence goes on from NC_064832.1 coordinate 53,937,337, forward strand.
CTCTCTGTGAAATTTGTTAAATATGTCAATTATCTTTTATACAATTTTTGACCTGATATATTATTTTAATTTTTTTTAGATATTGTACAAAATACAAAAGACTTCTTTTTTTTTTTTGTATTATTAAACACTAAACGGTTTAGTGATTTTACCATTTCCAGTACTAGGATCTTTGAATATTATATTTATATTTTATAATTTTATTTCTGTATTTTATGACGCCAAAGACAATTTTTCTTGTTTTATAAAGGCAATATATGTCCAGATTCATTTTTTTATCTATTTCTTTCTTTATCTCCATATTGACATATGTTTTTCTTTCCTGTTTCTTTTTGTGTCTAAAGAGCACAGTTCTGTCATTCCTTTAATGCAGTTCTATTGTTTAAAATATCTCTGTTGTTACTTATATAAAAATGCCCATAATTTTTATTCTTTTTTTGAAGTATTTTCATCTGTATATACAATTTGATATTAGCATCTTTTTGTCAATACTTTGAGATGATCAACTTTTCTTCCAGTTTCAATTGAAAAGTAAGTTGTCAGTCTTTTTACTTTATCAAAGATAATACACACTTTTTTCTTTGAATATTTTAGTATTTGTCCTTGTTTTAAATTTCATTTGCTTTATTTTTAGATTAAACCATCTCAAATTACAATCTCTCTAAATTGACAGTAATATAATGTGTAAGTTTATGTTTTATCTTATATGACATGTCTAGCTGAAGTTTTCTTTTTTGTTTATCCTGCTTGGGATGCACAGAAACTTTTGAATCTGTGGGTTTTTTTAAATCTCTTAACACTTTCGGAAATTGTCAACCATTATTGCCTCAAATATTTCTTCTACTCTCTCTCTTTTTTCACTCCTTTTTGAATGACATATATATATATATATACACACACACACATATATATGTTAAGTCTGTAATAATTTTCATTTGTATTCCATTTGGGTTTTTTTTTCCTGTTTTTTGAGATTTTGTCTTTCAGTTATTCAATCTTCATAGTTTGTGTAAACTTTTATAATTGAGTTGGCTAGTTCTCTATTTATCTAAGACTCTATTTATCTAAGTCTAATAGTCACTATGAGTCAAATTCAGCTTGACAGCACCCAACAACAACAACCTGGTATTAAGCCCATCGATGTAGTTCTTGATTTTTATTTTTGTATTTTTCAATCTTAGGATTTCCCTTCGAATATTTTCCAAGTTTCCATTGCTGTCCAATTTCACCACTAACCAAAAGGTCGGCAGTTCAAATCCGCCAGGCGCTCCTTGGAAACTCTAAGGGGCAGTGCTACTCTGTCCCATAGGGTTGCTGTGAGTGGGAATCAACGGCAGTGGATTTTTTTTAGCTTTTGTTTTCTTTATTAATTATAATTAATTTAAACTTCATATTTCATAACTCCATTAATTGAATTCAATACTAAACATTGTACATTATGTTTTGTAGCAATTATTTTGCAGTTTTTGATATGCTGTCTTTCTTCAGATAAGATTTACTTTTGCCTCTAGCAGACAGCCAGATTAGTGGCAATAGAAAACCTCCTATCCCCAAATTAATCACTTTAATCCTATCAGTGATTAAGACAATTTGATGCAGGTCTTTTGTCAGTATAAAAAAGCTGATCTCTTTCTCATTTAATCTTACAATTATCTTATAGCATTTTTGTGCCTTGATCAAAATCCTGCTGTGCTATTCTGACTCCTTTTCTCTGGAAGTCCCAAAGCTATCATTTTTACTCCTCTCCATTTGAATTCTGTAAAAAGTTTTGCAATACTTTTTATTTTCTCAGGAGCTGTATTTGAGATTGGTAAGTGATTTAAGTGGGGGGGGAGAGGGGGGAACTGTCCCGAAAGCTTAACGCACCAGTCTTTGTTTTTTCATTCAGAAAACTTTGGCTAATAGACTTTCACTGCTTTTTTAGGTTTTTGATGTTTTCAAATATTTTATCCCACTTCTGTGCCCATAAATCAAAACCAAATCCATTGCCATCGAGTTGATTCCAACTCATAGCGACCCCTATACTCAATCCTTTATTGAGAAATCAATGTAAATTCACTGCATCTCCCATGTAGTTTCCTGTCTGTATGTGAAAACAGTACCAGGTCTACATACCTCCTTCTCCTTATCTTCTGATTTATTGAGTAGATTTTTTTTTAAGGTACATAATTGAAGGAAAAAAATATTCAAATATTAACTGAAATTAAAACAACAATAACGATGAAACATCCTGTCTTTTAACTGTTCGCAATAACACTCACTAACCAGCATTCTAAAATTAATTTTAGAGTTCTTTGTGTCTTTCATGTACACATGTCCCCTTGTAAGATCTGCAATCATCCTCACCATTGCTTTCCTTGGTCATGAGCAAGACTGATAAGCAGATCATATGCACTGATGGACACCAAGTTGCTCTGGTGTGGCAGGTGTCCATTTTTCTGGCTGAAGTCCATGCTCCACCAATTTTTTTTTTTTAATTAATTTTTATTAAGCTTCAAGTGAACATTTATAAATCCAATCAGTCTGTCACACGTAAGTTTGCATACATCTTACTCCCTTCTCCCACTTGCTCTCCCCCTATTGAGTCAACCCTTTCAGTCTCTCGTTTCGTGACAATTTTGCCGGCTTCCCTCTCTCTCTATCTTCCCATCCCCCCTCCAGACAAGAGTTGCCAACACACTCTCAAGTGTCCACCTGATTTAATTACCTCACTCTTCATCAGCATCTCTCTCCCACCCGGTGACCACTCCCTTTCATGTCTGATGAGTTGTCTTCGGGAATGGTTCCTGTCCTGGGCCAACAGAAGGTCTGGGGAGCATTGCCGCCGGGATTCCTCTAGTCACAGTCAGACCCTTAGGTATGGTCTTTTTATGAGAATTTGGGGTCTGCATCCCACTGATCTCCTGCTCCCTCAGGAGTTCTCTGTTGTGCTCCCTGTCAGGGCAGTCATCAATTGTGGCCGGGCACCAACTAGTTCTTCTGGTCTCAGGATGATGTAGGTCTCTGGTTCATGTGGCCCCTTCTGTCTCTTGGGCTCTTAGTTGTCATGTGACCTTGGTGTTCTTCACTCACCTTTGCTCCAGGTGGGTTGAGACCAAATTGATGCATCTTAGATGGCCACGTGTTAGCATTTAAGACCCCAGACATCACATTTCAAAGTGGGATGCAGAATGTTTTCATAATAGAATTATTTTGCCAATTGACTTAGAAGTCCCCTCAAACCATGTTCCCCAGACCCCCACCCCTGCTCCGCTGACCTTTGAAGTATTTATTTTATCCCGGAAACTTCTTTGCTTTTAGTCCAGTCCAATTGAGCTGACCTTCCATGTATTGAGTGTTGTCTTTCCCTTCACCCAAAGCAGTTCTTATCTACTGATTAATCCATAAAAATCCCTCTCCCTCCCTCCCTCCCTCCCCACTTCCTAACCACAAAAGTATGTGTTCTTCTCAGTTTTTACTATTTCTCAAGATCTTAAAATAGTGGTCTGATACAATATTTGTCCTTTTGCCTCTGACTCATTTCGCTCAGCATAATGCCTTCCAGGTTCCTCCATGTTATGAAATGTTTCAGAGATTCGTCACTGTTCTTTATCGATGCATAGGATTCCATTGTGTGAATATACCACAATTTATTTAACCATTCATCCGTTGATGGACACCTTGGTTGCTTCCAGCTTTTTGCTATTGTAAACAGAGCTGCAATAAACATGGGTGTGCATATATCTGTTTGTGTGAAGGCTCTTGTATCTTTAGGGTGTATTCCGAGGAGTGGGATTTCTGGGTTGTATGGTAGTTCTATTTCCAACTCTTTAAGATAACGCCAGATGGATTTCCAAAGTGGTTGTACCATTTTACAATCCCACCAGCAGTGTATAAGAGTTCCAATCTCTCCGCAGCCTCTCCAACATTTATTATTTTGTGTTTTTTGGATTAATGCCAGCCTAGTTGGTGTGAGATGGAATCTCATCGTAGTTTTAATTTGCATTTCTCTAATGGCTAATGATCAGGAGCATTTTCTCATGTAACTGTTGGCTGCCCGAATATCTTCTCTAGTGAAATGTGTGTTCATATCCTTTGCCCACTTCTTGATTGGGTTGTTTGTCTTTTTGTGGTTGAGTTTTGACAGAATCATGTAGATTTTAGAGATCAGGCGCTGGTCTGAGATGTCATAGCTGAAAATTCTTTCCCAGTCTGTAGGTGGTCTTTTTACTCTTTTGGTGAAGTCTTTAGATGAGCACAGGTGTTTGATTTTTAGGAGCTCCCAGTTATCTGGTTTCTCTTCATCATTTTTGGTACTGTTTTGTATTCTGTTTATGTCTTGTATTAGGGCTCCTAGGGTTGTCCCTATTTTTTCTTCCATGACCTTTATCGTTTTAGTCTTTATGTTTAGGTCTTTGATCCACTTGGAGTTAGTTTTTGTGCATGGTGTGAGGTATGGGTCCTGTTTCATTCTTTTGCAAATGGATATCCAGTTATGCCAGCACCATTTGTTAAAAAGACTATCTTTTCCCCAATTAACTGACACTGGGCCTTTGTCAAATATCAGCTGCTCATACGTGGATGGATTTATATCTGGGTTCTCAATTCTGTTCCATTGGTCTATGTGCCTGTTATTGTACCAGTACCAGGTTGTTTTGACTACTGTGGCTGTATAATAGGTTCTGAAATCAGGTAGAGTGAGGCCTCCCACTTTCTTCTTCTTTTTCAGTAATGCTTTGCTTATCCGGGGCTTCTTTCCCTTCCATATGAAATTGGTGATTTGTTTCTCTAGCCCCTTAAAATATGACATTGGTATTTGGATCGGAAGTGCATTATATGTATAGATGGCTTTTGGTAGAATAGACATTTTTACTATGTTAAGTCTTCCTATCCATGAGCAAGGTATGTTTTTCCACTAAAGTATGTCCTTTTGAATTTCTTGTAGTAGAGCTTTGTAGTTTTCTTTGTATAGGTCTTTTACATCCTTGGTAAGATTTATTCCTAAGTATTTTATCTTCTTGGGGGCTACTGTGAATGGTATTGATTTGGTTATTTCCTCTTCGGTGTTCTTTTTGTTGATGTAGAAGAATCCAAGTGATTTTTGTATGTTTATTTTATAACCTGAGACTCTGCCAAACTCTTCTATTAGTTTCCATAGTTTTCTGGAGGATTCCTTAGGGTTTTCTGTGTATAAGATCATGTCATCTGCAAATAGTGATAACTTTACTTCCTCCTTGCCAATCCGGATACCCTTTATTTCTTTGTCTAGCCTAATTGCCCTGGCTAGGACTTCAAGTACGATGTTGAATAAGAGCGGTGATAAAGGGCATCCTTGTCTGGTACCCGTTCTCAAGGGAAATGCTTTCAGGTTCTCTCCATTTAGAGTGATATTGGCTGTTGGCTTTGCATAGATGCCCTTTATTATGTTGAGGAATTTTCCTTCAATTCCTATTTTGGTAAGAGTTTTTATCATAAATGGGTGTTGAACTTTGTCAAATGCCTTTTCTGCATCTATTGATAAGATCATGTGGTTTTTATCTTTTGTTTTATTTATGTGATGGATTACATTGATGGTTTTTCTGATATTAAACCAGCCTTGCATACCTGGTATAAATCCCACTTGATCAGGGTGAATTATTTTTTTGATGTGTTGTTGGATTCTATTGGCTAGAATTTTGTTGAGGATTTTTGCATCTATGTTCATGAGGGATATAGGTCTATAATTTTCTTTTTTTGTAATGTCTTTACCTGGTTTTGGTATCAGGGAGATGGTAGCTTCATAGAGTGAGTTGGGTAGTATTCCGTCATTTTCTATGCTTTGAAATACCTTCAGTAGTAGTGGTGTTAAGTCTTCTCTGAAAGTTTGGTAGAACTCTGCAGTGAAGCCGTCCGGGCCAGGGCTTTTTTTTTTTGTTGGAAGTTTTTTGATTACCGTTTCAATCTCTTTTTTTGTTATGGGTCTATTTAGTTGTTCTACTTCTGAATGTGTTAGTTTAGGTAGGTAGTGTTTCTAAGTAAAAACCTAACTTGTATCGTTCTATATTGCCTTGTATCACTCTCCATATGGCAGTTCAATGCCTCCTGTATTCAGTCCCTCTTTTTGATTATTGTGATCTTTTACCTATTGACTTCCATGATTCCCTGTTATGTGTATTATTTTATTTATTTATTTTTTAAAATTAATCTTAATTTGTTTGTTTTTGTGATTTCCCTATTTGAGTTGATATCAGGACGTTCTGTTTTGTGACCTTGTATTGTGCTGGTACCTGATATTATTGGTTTTCTGACCAAACAATATCCTTTAGCATTTCTGGTAGCTTTGGTTTGGTTTTTGCAAATTCTCTAAACTTGTGTTTATCTGTAAATATCTTAATTTCGCCTTCATATTTCAGAGAGAGTTTTGCTGGATATATGATCCTTGGCTGGCAGTTTTTCTCCTCCAGTGCTCTGTATATGTCGTCCCATTCCCTTCTTGCCTGCATAGTTTCTGCTGAGTAGTCTGAACTTATTCTTATTGATTCTCCCTTGAAGGAAACCTTTCTTTTCTCCCTGGCTGCTTTTAAAATTTTCTGTTTATCTTTGGTTTTGGCGAGTTTGATGATAATATGTCTTGGTGTTTTTCTTTTTGGATCAATTTTAAATGGGGTTCGATGAGCATCCTGGATAGATATCCTTTCGTCTTTCATGATGTCAGGGAAGTTTTCTGTCAGGAGTTCTTCAACTATTTTCTCTGTGTTTTCTGTCCCCCCTCCCTGTTCTGGGACTCCAATCACCCGCAAGTTATCCTTCCTGATAGAGTCCCACGTGATTCTTAGGGTTTCTTCATTTTTTTTAATTCTTTTATCTGATTTTTTTTTCAGCTATGTTGATGTTGATTCCCTGGTCCTCCAGATGTCCCAGTCTGCATTCTAATTGCTCGAGTCTGCTCCTCTGACTTCCTAGTGCATTGTCTAATTCTGTAATTTTATTGTTAATCTTTTGGATTTCTACATGCTGTCTCTCTATGGATTCTTGCAACTTATTAATTTTTCCACTATGTTCTTGAATAATCTTTTTGAGTTCTTCAACTGTTTTATCAGTGTGTTCCTTGGCTTTTTCTGCAGTTTGCCTTATTTCATTTGTGATGTCTTGAAGCATTCTGTAAATTAGTTCTTTATATTCTGTATCTGATAATTCCAGGATTGTATCTTCGTTTGGGAAAGATTTTGATTCTTTTGTTTGGGGGGTTGGAGAAGCTGTCATGGTCTGCTTCTTTATGTGGTTTGATATGGACTGCTGTCTCCGAGCCATCTCTGGGAAACTAGTTTTTCCAGAAAATCCGCTGACTGGTACGCTGGCTCCAGGCTCTGAAAACAATTGCTGCCTCCCCATATTTGTTCATTCTCCGTCTCTAAATCTGTGTTTGTTGTTCAGAGTTCGTAGATTGTTATGTATGTGATCGATTCACTTGTTTTTCCAAGTCTTTGTTGCAAGAGTGATCCGCGATAGCATCCACCTAGTCCGCCATCTTGGCCCCGCCTCCTCCACCAATTTTTAAAGATATTCAAGCCCACTCTTGATCATGTCCTTGAAGGAAAACAATATTTGTAATGAGGTAATCATGTTTCTCAGACTGCATTATTCTGCTGTTTTTATTTCAGAAAATTGTTTACTGAAATATTTACAATTTTCCTTTGAGTTCAGCTTGTGTGCAAAGACAAGCATTCTCCATCATTCTTTTTTTATAGCTAACTCCTAGTAAGGTGGATTTAAAAACAAATATTTGCCTGAAAATTTCATCAATCTGTAACCTACGAATGTAGTGTCTACTTAGTAAAACCTCAAGGCTATTTCTTAACTCAGCACTTTAAACTTCACTTGAGCAATTTCCCGCAGTTCCAAAAAATGAAAAACTGAACTATTCAAGATTTTGTCCATAGTAGAAAATCCTTGAGTTGCAAGCAATTTCCTTACAGCTTCAGACATTTAATGACACTTTGAATCAATAAAGATACATGAGAAGGTAAGTTCTAAAAATAGCTAGCCAATAACTCTAAACCAAGGTTCTTAAATCACCCCTCAAGGATAGAATTGCTTTAAAATGTAGTACTTTTGTCAAGGATTTTTTAATAAGTGTGAGAGCTTGAATCAACTTTAGAGGTTCATCATTCTGTTGCAAATAGAAAGATCACCAGTCTTGTTGAATGTCTTGTAGTTGAACAGAAAGTACATTTTAAAATTAGAAGATTAGAATTATAAGCCCTAGAAGCAGACTTCAGCATGTACAGGAGCGAATCCTGGACGGCATGACTCGTGTGAACTGGTTACCTTCATTACCTGCACACTTGTACATAAAAGAGGTCTAATTCATATTGATTACTTTTACCCAAAGGTCTGTATCTCCTCTTTGCTCTAATATTTAATAGTGTAATATTTTAAACAATAACTCTCTATGTGTTTCGCCTTTATTGCTTCTATGTTACAGTCTTAGCAGTTGAATAAAAGAAGCCACAAACAACCCTTAATAAGTTCAAGCAGAAAAACAATGGTAATTTTTCCCTAATTAAAACAAGAAATACATTTCTGTCTTTTCATTATATTTTCCATATTTGCATACTAGGTTTTTCACTTCTTTAGGACCCAAACCAAACTGGTTGCCATTGAGTTGATTCCAACTCATAGTGACCCTATAGGACAGAGTAGAACTGCCCCATAGAGTTCCAAAGAGTGCCTGGTGGATTTGAACTGCTGGCCTTTTGGTTAGCAGCTGTGGCCCCTGACCACTATGCCAACAGGTTTTGCTCTTTAGGACAGAACCCACAGAAGATGTATTAATTCTTCTTTGAATAAAACCACTGAGCCAGAACAATGATTTGAGTAACATCACTCATGTCCAAAGAGTAGAGTAATATAGTACAGTTTGGGAGTTGGATTCTAGTCATAGCTCCCTCACTAGCAAGCTATGTGATGTGTCCTTAAGGTCCCTGTGCCTCTGTTTCCTGATCTGTGTAATAGCGATGATAATGCCAAATTCATCAGGATGCCATAAAAGGATTAATCAGGATAACAAGTTCTGCCACAGAACCTGGTGATGAAAAAAGATTAACATTCTAAGCCAAACGCAAAGATAGGCAAACAGACAGACATGCAAATGGTACAAATTATGTCAGCCTCCCTACCCTGACCTTTCTTCTTTAGCTGAGGGTTGCACGCTTCAGAAATTGAAGGATGCCCATCAACCAAGTTAGGTACAAACTAGCTATAATGCTGTCAAATGTTTAAGTGTTGAGCTGCAATAAGAGTGCCTTAAACTCATTGCCATAGAGTTGATTCCAACTCATACTGACCCTATAGGATAGAGTAGAACTGCCCCAGAGGGTAAAGGCTGTAAATCTTTATGGAAGCAGACTGCACATCTTTCTCCGGTGCAGTGGCTGGTGGATTCGAACCACCGACCTTTTGGTTAGCTGCTGGATGAGGGGTTAACCACTGAGCAACCAGGGCTCCCAAGTGCCTTACAAGTCACTAAATAATTATTTCCTGTGAAAATGCATTATTGTAGCAGACAATTTTTAGGGCGGCTATTGGGTTTATATATTTCCTCTTTCTCTGTGAATGGCCAAAGTAGCCCTGACTGGGTTTCTAAAATCATAGCAATAAGACAATACCTGACTCTTGGTCAGTTGTGGTATCTCTTGAACTAATGTCAAGATGGGAATCTTTGATATTGAAGTACATTAATATCAGTTATTGTGCGCAGTTTTTCTAACTGTGGTTCAAGATATGTTAGTGTGTGATTACATCAGTGTACTGAGCTGAAACCAGGGTCTAAAAAAAATGAATTGAATAGAATACAAAATAAAGCTCATACACATAATAAGTCTAAGTGGGCTCACCATGAATGAGTCAGAATCAACTCAACGGCAATTTTTTTTTTAATTGTGTCATGAAGCTTTCCTTTTAGTTATAAATATTGATATAGGTAGATACATAGATACAGATATATAGGTACATGATAGGTAGATAGACAGACAAGTAGGCAGGCAGGCAGACAGAGAAAGAGACAGATAGATAGGTAATTGATTAGATAGATACTGGCCTACAATTGTAAATACTATTTTTTACACTTTACTCAGTCAAAAAATGTAACTCTCATGCATTACTGGTGGGGATATAAAATGGTATATCTGCTATAGAAAAAAGTTGTTAGTTGCCATCAAGCAGGTTCCAACTCAGAGCAACCCTATGTACAACAGAATGAAACACTCCTCGGTCCTGCACCATTCTCACATTCTCTTGTTATGCTTGAGCTCATTGTTCTAGCCTCTGTGTCACTCCATCTCATTGAGGGTCTTCCTCTTTTTTGCTGATCCTTTACTTTATCAAGCATGATGTCCTTCTCCAGATACTGATCCCTCCTGAAAACATGTCCAGAGTATGTGAGTTGTAGCCTCACCATCCTTGCTTCTAAGGAACATTCTGGCTATACTTCCTCCAAGTCAGATTTGTTTGTTATTTTGGCAGTGCATAGTATGCTCAATATTCTTTGTCAATGCTATAGTTCAAATGCGTCAATTTTTCTTCAGTCTTCCTTATTCATTGTCCAGTTTTAGTATGCACATGGGGCGATTGAAACACCATGGCTGGGGGCAGGTGCACCTTAGTCTTCAAAGTGACATCTTTGATTTTTAAGAATCACTGTATAACCCAACAATTTTGCTTCTTGGTGTACACCTACAAGACTTGAAAGGAGGGCCTCAAACAGATGCATGTACATCAGTGTTCATTACAGCATTATTCATAATAGCCAAAATGTGGAAACAATCAATTCCCCATCAAGAAACAGATGGCAAAACAAAATGTAGTATACGCATACGATGAAATATTATTCAGCCATAAAGAAATGGATGGATGAACCTTGAAGAAATTATAAAAATATACTGAGTAAAATTAGTAAGACACAAGGGAATAAATATGGTTTGATCCCACTTATATGAAATATCAAGAATAGGGAAATGCACACAAACCAAAGTTTATTAGTGGTTACCATGGGCTGAAAAGGGGAAGAATTGGGAGTAATTGCTTTTAAAGGGCACTGAGTTCTCTTTGGAGTGATGAAAAATTTCTGGAAATAGTGGCGATGGTTGAACAATATGGTGAATGTAATTAGTGTCACTGAAATGTACACTTAAAATAGTTAAAATGACAATCTTTTATTATATATATTTAGCCACAATAAAAAAAAAAATAACACAAAATGTATTTCTTTAGTGCAGTCATGAAAATCACCTGTTGAGGGTACAGAATAGTTCTTTGTTTCTACCCATTCTAAGACTTGGTTAGAGGTGAAGTGGAAATTATAGATACCTGCTGTCTTTCTTGATAACTATCATTTGGTCTACAAAGCTCCCTTCGTGGACCACATGTGCTTTGGGGGAAGTTGACTCAAATCTGTGCTATCTCATTCCACAATCACAGTTATTGCTTCAGAATGGGTATGTAAACCAATTTGAGACAATTAGGCGCCTAGAGGTCCCTGAATAAGAAATTTCTTACTTTTCTGGGAGGTCTTCCATGTATGACCATTTTATCTCTCCCTTAGAGATGGATGAGGATATATACACATCCTAGATTTTGCCAGTCATCTCTTGAGACTATGAAGAGAAGCCAGTCATAAAGCGATATTAACTCAGAGGATGGTAATTTCAGTATCTGGCAAGTGACCCTCTTCTCCCCATAGAACAGTGCATGCTGCAATCCTTCTTGTCACATCCAGGAAAATGTACTAGTCAATTCTACTAGTCAAAATCCCTCAGTAGAGATAACACTTTTTGATTACAGGTATTATGAGGTATTTGACCTATTTGACCCCTAGATCTCCATCTGAAAGGCAACTGCTTTCTGGACCCCTTTTCCTCTGACAGGTAGCATACAAACTCCTGACCACTGGTCTTTAAAACATGTATGTTCCATTCCTGTAATCTCAGAGAAATGTTGGCTTCAGCTATTCTTCTGACTGGGAATCCAACTTTTATTTCTGGCACCCATGGTTTACCTTCTTGGTTTTTATATTAATTACGCATTAACTATCTTAAAGTACCTCACAGCAGTCAGTTCATACCTGTCTTGGTCATCTAGTGTTGCTATAACAGAAATACTGCAAGTGGATGTCTTTAACAAAAAATTTATTTTTTCACAGTCTAGTAGGCTAGAAGTCCAAATTCAGGGTGTCAGCTCCAGGGGAAAGCTTTCTCTCTCCATTGGCTCTGGAGAAAGGTCCTTGTCATCAGTCTTCCCCTGGACTAGGAGCTTCTCTCCGCAGGAAGCCCGCGTCCAAAGAATGCATTCTACTTCTGGTGGTATGAGGTGTCCAACTCTCTGCTTTCTTACCTTTCTTTTTTATCTCTTGTATGATAAAAGGTAGTGGAGGCCACACCCCAGGGAAACTCCTTCTACATTGGACCAGGGGTGTGACCTGAGCAAGGATGTTACATCCCACCCTAATCCTCTTTAACCACAGGCAGAGATTACATTTTACAACGCACAGGAAAATCACAAAATGAAGGACAATCACACAATATTGGAAATCATGACCTAGCCAAGTTGACACATATTTTTGGGGGACACAATTCAATCCATGACAATACCCACAGAATAGCTTATTATACAATGAATTCAGTACAGCAACAGTAGAAGATCTCAGGCACAGGATTAATTATCTTTGAAATCCGGGTTATACAGATCTCCAGGTCTTGAACCACCACCAGTACTCTGGGACCAGGAAGTTCATACTAAGTGTCTCTTATAAGGAGCTGATCATATGAGTATGTTCCACCTGAGACAGAAAAGGTTAACTGTGCTGTCGGAACAAAAGAGCTGTTCAAAGATTACCATCTGGAAGTTGGGTAAACAGGAACCACACCCTGGCAACATGAGATGAGGCTGAAACAACCCAAGAATTACTGTCTCCTTCTTAGTGTTTTTCTAGTCCCTTCCCCCTTTACAGGCTCCTGCATGCACAGAAGAACAAAATGTGACCACTGTTTAACCTTCCTTAGCCCTCCGAAGATGGTGATGTAGTGCCAAAGATCAGTGCACTTGGGTTATATCCCATAATAAGTATCGCCAAGGGCTGTCGAGAGGACTCCATCTTAAATATCAGTGGGTTCCATCCTGGATTCCAGATGCTTGCTCGACCAAATTAACATGCACTGCCATTCTGAGAAGTACCCACCCCTTGAAAGAAGCCTACTAAATATTCATTACTCTATTGTCTCCACCGAACCCATATAAGCCCTAGCCTTGCTTCCCTTTTCGAGTCAGTCTTTTGGAGAGGATTAGATCCCTACTGACTCCTTTTGCTTGACTCAAGCAAAATAAAGCTTGCTGGAGATAAAGTTTGTTTTTCATGTGTATTCTTACTCAGAAAAAGACAAGGGCCCTTTGTGTTAGATTGGCAATTGGTAACACAACTACATACACGATCAACTGAATCTGTCAAACACTTCAGGCTTCACCAAAACCAGATGTGAATAGTAAATCCAATTATATGGCTAATGTCAGCAGGCTGATATGTTCTTCTCCCAAAACAATTCACAGACCTATGGTTACAGAACATTTTGTATTTGTGCTTTATATATTCCATAGCATGGCCAAAAGTCACTGACATGTTCCAGGAAGTCTTGTAGATATAGCTTGCAGGTTAATATGCATCAAGGCAAGGCAAATATGTATCTTTCACACAAAATTATTTATCAAACTAAACCAAAGCCAAACCTGTTGCTGTCTAGTCGATTCTGACTCATAGTGACCCTATAGGACAGAGTTGATCTGTCCCATAGGGCTTCCATGGAGCGGCTGATGGATTAGAACTGCCGACCTTTGGTTAGCATTCATAACTCTTAACCACTGTGCCACCAGGGCTCCCTTATCAAGCCAAGGGGTTTAAAATGTGGATAGATTACTTTGAGGGCTATTTCCTCTATTTCTTGGATCCAAGGGAAATGTTATCATAATCACCTAACTTGGGCTACTCATACCGTGGATAACATGATGAAATGGCTTCTTTAACAAAGGGTTACACAGTCCCTAACAGAGTGCCTTTTATATCTTGTAGATTCAAAAATATGTCTTGAATCTAGTTTTCACTGAATTAAGCAAACAAATAAGCTTGGAATAGAAAAATCCATTTCAAGTTGAATGATTCTTTGAAAGATTTATTCATGAAAAATCCACATAAAACAACCTAGCAGGTTTATATTTTACTTTTTTTTCAGAAGGGACTATATTTGGTTCTTTATTGGAAAACACTTGCATTTATGTCTTGAGTTGCCACTTGCACAAATGCATGCTAATTTTTAGTAATGGTGAAACTCATGAAAGAGTTCTAATTTCCTTAATAGTAACAGAAATTCTTAGGCATAGATAAAGCAATGGTAGTTCTAGAAACAGAAAAAAAAAAAAACATACATATAACAAATAAAATAAATTTTAAATCCATAGAATCAAGTTGTGACCTTTGTAGTCTCACCAGAAACATGCTCAACATAATAATAATAATACACTTGAAGTGAATCATGATAAGCAGGGTGTGCAGAGAAGAAGGATGCAAAGGTGGTGGCCATTTATATTTTGTTTGGAAGAATTTAAGGAATTTTAAAGGATAAACAGTACAGTAGAAAAAGGTATAAGTGGGCATCATATGTAAAACTGCACCACTGAATGTTGGTAAAATCAAGTACACATTTGCTACTTTATCACATAAAGGTACTAAACTAAATCATCTTAGGTGTTTCGAATTCTGCTAGTGACAGGATAAGCTTTTAAGCTTTTTGTGTGTATTTATGAAACAAACTCTCACACTATTCTACACTGTTTAAAATGTTTAACAATTTTCTATGAACATATAGTTCTATAACATAGGGTATCTGTTTTGAGAGTGAAGTGTAAAAAGCCTCTATTTTGTTGCCTTTTTTTTTTTACTTTTAGTATTTAATTAACAAAAACAAAACATGTTTGCCAAAGGTAAAATATTGAAGTAGGTAAAATAAGATATATACAATTTCTCCACAATTCCCACTGCCTCCAACATATCCTGGCCTCTGGATTTACGACCATTTTACACTTCATAAAACTTTCCTAACACTAGTTCCATACCTCTTACTGTAACTAACTTCTCCTTTGTGTATATATATATTTTTTAATAGTTTAGGTCCTCAGTTTCTAGATCGGTAATAGCTCACTATTTTGAAAAATATTTTCCTAGTAATATGTTAAATTGGTACCATTTTTCTTCTATTACATCAATCTTTCACAAAAGAAACATGCATATTTTAAAAGAAGACTTATGGATAAAATGCCTTAATCTTAAAGTGTAGCTAAAATTTCAGAGACCATTGCAAGCTTGTGAAGGAAAATACTTTTGAGCACCAGTCTTCTTTGTGTCACTGTAATCACAAGAGGGACAAGACACATTAAGAACAACCGAATATTTTCTCAGTAAATGGAAACTTCATTCTTCTAGTTTCTCAGGCCCAAACCTTGGAATCAGCCTTTACTGCTCTATGCTCCATATTAAATTGGTTGGAAAATCCACTCATATCTAAATCCAAATTATATTTACAATTCATCCATATCTCAATACCTCAGCTGCTCCTAGTGGGGGCTAATCCCTGTAATCTCAGATCATTTGCATTTCTTCTTCCTGTTGTCTCAGAAGTTCCTTTCCCACACACACACCTGGCTCACTCCACCTCTTCCAGGTCTTGGCTCAGATGCTCCTTTCTCAATATAGTAATCCCTGGACACACTATGCACTTCCATTCTCCTTCCTTGTTTTTTTTTTTTTTTTCCCTAGGCTAATTGTCTTTTAGCATGTCTCACTTGCTGCTTTTATTTTGTTGTTGATTCATTAAAATTCATTTCAGAAAAAGTATATATATTTGCCACTTAAAATATTCCTGAAAATATATTCATGATCTACAAAAACTTTCCCTCTTACTGTAAAAAGAATTCAGTTTTGTGTAGTGGTATAGAAACAACCATCCTCCATGGTTGATGAAACTGCTGGAAAGTCATTTAGTTGTATAAAAATATATTAGATAAAAGTGTGTGTGTTTTTTACTTTAAAGGTACTAAAAATTAAAAAAAAATGCATAACAGAGATTATGTTCAAAATGCTTAAAACGAGTCAAGAAGCTTTAGATAAATTGGATTAAACTGTTTTAGCCGAATAATGTTTATTGAATTGTAAAATAAACAGGGAAACACAAAGTCTCTCCATTTCAGGTTTTCTTTTTCCCCTGACTGTGATTATATCACATTGACTGGAACTATTATTCAGTGGAGAAGTCCTTCAAATGTAATTGCAAAGTCAGGGACCTACAGGGAAATGGGGATCAAAAGTTCTCCTCACTCCAGATGCTACAAAGCCTTCCCTTCCAGGTGCTACAGGTTTTACTCCCCAGGTATTTTAAAATTAGGAATCTGTCTTAGCTGGTAAAGGAAGACAAGAGGTCAAGCTAAATCAGATGATTCACCTAAACCTATTGAAAAGGGAAAAATTGTCCTTGGAGTCCTGTTGCTATTGTAAAGGATTGCTTAGTGAAGGCTATCGCTGAGTTTTGAAACATCTCAGCGGTTTGACAGAACTTGATATCTTGACTTCATCAGGTCAGAGCCTGAAAATAGTGACACTTTTATCAGAGAGTCTGAAATCACTGCCTCTGCTCAGAAGTACTGATTACTGCTTACTGTGTGTGTGCGTGGAGGAGGGTGGGGCAGAAGTCCAGCTGCCCCAACTAAAATGCCACCATTACATTTTCAGGATTTACTTCTCCACACAAGCTAAGGTGACATACTTAGATTCTTGCCCCTAAAGTACACTGGTAATTACTTGTGAAAATAACTTTAGAAGATAAATTTAAATCTGTGTGGCTAATATAAAAAAGAGAAATGCATGTGAGGGGAAAGGATATGTTAACAAACCTTTTGCTTGTGTGTTTCTTCTTGGTATTGAGTTAGTTTAAAAAGCAAGAATAATGCATATGAAAAAAACTGTATTGGATCATATTGTCTCTTTGGAACTCAGAGGAGGGTGATAATTCACATATATCAAGGATGTTCACTGACATTCGTATCCAAAGAATGTGAGCAGTACTCAGGAAGATATGTGTTCATTGTCTCTGTTTTCTAAACACTCCCAAGTATTTGGTGTCATTTAGAGCAATTCAGAACAGCCCTGCAAGGGCTGTGGTTAAGCGCTTGTCTGCTAACTGAACGCTAGGTGGTTCGACCCCACCAGCCACTCCTCCAGAGAAAAGACCTGGAGATCTGCTCCCCTGAAGATGGTTGCTGTATGCTTTCAAGTGGATTCCTACCTACAGCGACCCCGTATGACAGAGTAGAACTTCCCCATAAGGTTTCCCAGACTCTAATATTTACAGGTTTTCTAGGCTGTAATCTTTATGGGAAGTCTTGGTGGCAAAGTGGCTAAGAGCGTGGCTGCTAATCAAAAGGTTGGCTGTTCGAATTCACCAGCCACTTCTTGGAAACCCTATGAGGCAGTTCTACTATGTCCTGCAGGGTCACTATGGGTTGGAATCAACTCAACAGCAACAGGCGTGGTTTTTTGGTTTTGTTTTTTTAAGTCTTTATGGAAGGAGCCCTGGTAGTGCAATGGTTAAGCACTTGGCTTTTAACTGAAAGGCTGGTAGTGTAAGAGTAGAACCGTGTTCCACAGGGTTTCAATGGCTGATTTTCTGAAGTAGATGTTCAGGTCTTTCTTTTGAGTTGCCTCCAGCTGAATTTGAGCTGCCAACCTTTTGGGTAATAGCTGAGTGTTTAACATTTCACACCACCCAGGGACATTGCGAGCAACTCAGTATTGCTAAAATAAAACTTAGGTTAGGTAGCACTGAATTCCCACAGGAGGAAGAGGAGGAGGTAAGGAGGAAGAAAATAAAAGAGAGGAGATAGAGACAAATGTTTTTTAAAGTTGTGCTAGTTATTTAAAGGTCCAAGGAAGAATACTATTGAGAAAATAGTAATACCATTCCTAGCAGAGCTTCAAGTATTTGCTGCCAATAACTAGCAGTATGACATTAGGCAAGATACATAACATCTGCGTTTCAGTGTTCATATTTATGAGGTGAAGAAACTGGTATCAATCCTCTCATTTGGATGTTTTGAAGATTACATGAAATAATATTAACAAGAATGATAATACTAAATATGACATGTATAGCTCTTACTACCAGGGCAAAAGATAATACTAATATTTATCCATAGGCTTATTGTGGTAGAAACTATAAGCACTTAACTACTAACCAAAAGGTTGAAGGTTTGGATACAACACAGAGACACCTCATAAGAAAGGCCTGGCAATATGCTTCTGAAAAATCAGCAATTGAAAACTATGGTGCACAATTCTACTCCGGCACACATGGGGTTGCCATGAGTTGGAATCAACTCCATGGTAACTGGTGGTTTATCATCCGGTTTATGACAATACATTTAAGACTTACTGAAATGGCTTAAGAATTTCTTTTTTTCTTAACCTCTAAATGCTTATTCTTATTATTTTAAAATTTAGATTTTTTTTGTAAATTATGAGAAATTACAAGTTTCACTAATAAACTCACCATATTAAGATGTTAATACCACCATTGTCAGTATGAATCAAAGAATGTCACAGTGTTTCTTATGCTTTTTATAACTTGGTATTTTTCTACCAATATCTCATGTGCTTTAGATTATCCTGATGAAGGTATTTCTTCTAGGCTTATAAATTTTTTTTTTTTTTTTTTATAAAAGGTCAGATTCAGAAATTTTGGGAAATTATGATTTTAAAAATGATTATTTTTCATTTTAATGCATGAGAATTTTGAGATAGGAAAAAAGTCTATATATTTTTTTCTAGCGTACGTTAAACTGGAGGGAAAAAATAAAATAAAAACACATACGTGAAATTAAAATGTAGAACTATTAATATGAAAATATTATAAATGACATTATATTTTACTGTTTTAACTAAAATTTATGCTTTTAGAAGCTTTATGTGAACAAAGTAATTTTTTTGTTCTGTAATACATATTTTCCCAAATAATTTTTAAACTTCTAATATGAACAATATTTTGATATCTGGAAAGATGTCTGTGTATTGATCTTTCTAACCCTAGGGCCTTTACCACCAGTCAGAAAAGTTCATAACATTAATAATTTATTCCTTTCTTTGCCACTCCATGTGTTCTTACCTCTACAAACTTCACTCAATTCAATATATGGTTAATAATAACTTGTTTTACTAGTACTGATTTGAATTTATTTAAAGGCCAGAATTCAATTATCCCCTTAATTGCCTTTCTGTCATAACAGTATCATTAGCAGTAGGTGACATTTCCCACATGAAAATACCATCTTTTCTTGTCCCATTGGGAGGGTTATGAGTAAAATGACCTTCACAATATAGAAGAGAGAAAATGATCATGCAGATTGACTTTTGGGGTATTCCTGTGATAGTCATCGTTTGAAAGGTGAATCTTATTTTCCAGTTATGTATGGTTTTAAACAAAATGGTATTTTTGGCTCTTTCTGAATTCAGAAATTGCCAAAGTTGATATTATGGCAGGGTTTGAAAAACTGGATAACTTCTATTACCGAAACAAAGATTGCTCCAAAGTATCAGAACAACTTGAAAACCAGTATTAAAGAAGTTGAAAAACATTTTCATGCAAACATCTTTAAAAAAAAAATTTGTATTCAATTATGAATCTTAAAGAAATTTCAATTTCTTTTTCAACCTAAGCATGGAACCATCGGGTTTAGGTTTCAACGTAATTAAGTACGTCGCCATTCAGACTGACCACTATTTATTAGGTTATGAAAGATCCTAAGTGAATCTCATTTGAAGGACATACATAGAAAGAGTAAAAGCCTTTTATATGAGCAACAGTAAAGATTCAGTAGTCTTCCATACCAAGAAAATATAACCAAAGATTTAATTTTAGATTCATTTTGTAAAATATGTAGAAAATAGTAAAGTACATATTAAAGTTTAAAATTTCAATAGATTTCAGATGAATATAGTGAACAATATAATTAATTTACATTGTTGTTTTTAGTTGCCATGGAGTTGATTCCCGCTCACAGTGACCCCATGTGCTGAGTAGAACCGCTTCATAGGGTTTCAAGGCTGTGACCTTTCAGAAGCAGATTGCCAGGCCTGTCTTCCAAGGCACCACTGGGTGGGCTCGAACTGTCAGTCTTTCAGATAGGAGGTCATTCTCTTAACACCTGTAAAAGAGATCTAACTGGTAAGTTCATTTCTGTAGTTACTTCTTTTTCCTTACCATTATTTCCTTTTTTACTTCTCCTTTAATTAGAATAATTTTCATATTATTTGATTCAGCCAATGATAAACATACAAAATACCATTTGGTTGATTATTCCTGGAAAACAAGTTATTCAGAGTTTACAGGACTCTGAATTCATATTTATCAAAAGACAGTTCTGAAGTTACATAAATTACCAATATTTTTCTTAAGTAGACACCTTGGAGTCCACAGTAACTTGGAAAATATTGATTAGATAAAGATTTCAAAATGTAGTAAAAAAGAGGATAATTGCTAGTGTAAATAATACAGAATTCAAAATGATAGATGCTGGCTTTTTTTTTTTTTTTTTCTCCACCTCCTCTACTAAATAGTGGATATTTTGCTACATTTAAAAAAAAAAAAAAGTTAATTGGACAACTGACTTTAATGTATTCTTCAGGCATATCAGTGGACCCTGATGTTATAGACAGGTTCCGATAATATGAAAATGTGATCATCATGCCTCCAATTACAAATTAATACAAGTCAGGTAAGAATGTATTTTTTTTTTTCAAATTTAACTCAAGTGCATAATTATATAATGTCAGAAATACAAATGATTTCTATTAATATGCCATAATGATAAATTATTTATTTTCCAAATTGTAGATTTTTCAGGAGCAATTTTAAGCGATCCTCTTATCACTTAATTAAATCGGAACATTTTGCAATAGGTTGGTGGCTGTAATAATATTAAGTCATTTCAGTGAAACTTTTGATTGACTAGTTCTAAAAATGAAATGTTCTTAGAGTGCTTTCTTAACTTTTATTGCAATTATGTTTTCCTGAGAGAATTTTGGAAAATGCTTACTCTGTCATAACCACAACTTATAAATTTGATTTTTTAAAATGTCATAGATTTATTTTAATTGTAAAGAAGAAAAAAAAAAGGTTTATCTTTTGAATGTCAAGGATTATTAATGGTCAATTTCAAGAACTTAATGGCAAATTAATAACTTCATAAATCAATATAGGATCTGCTGAAAAAAATAATTTTCTTATAAACTTTTCTCACTCAGCTTTAGGTTCTGTGTTTTGACATCATGAAGCTTTCAGGAGATGGGTACTTTGAATAAATCATGCAATATTGTACATAATGAACTGTTTTAGTTACCGTGCAGCCAAAAATTTAACTTTAAAAAATTGTACTATTCAAATAAGTAGACTTTTTCTAAGAAACTGAAGCACATAATTGTGACATGTTGTGTTAAATATTACTGCAATTCATCGATATATCTAGTTCTTTTCCCTTCCCTGCCACATGGAATGACTGTGTTTGCCTGTGCCCCTTAAATTAGGCCATAGCCAAATTATTTGTTTTTGCCAATGAATCTGAACAAACTAAGTCTCACTTCTGGGATGTTCTTGTTGCTGCTGTATGCCGTTGAGTCAATTCCAACTCATAGCAACCCAATTCGACCAAGTAAAACTACTCCATAGGGTTTTCTAGGCTATAATCTGGTAAGCACTGGGCTGCTAACCACAAGGTCAGCAGTTCAAATGCACCAGTCTTGGAAACTCTATGGGGTACTTCTACTCTCTCCTGTAGGGTCACTATGAGTCAGAATTGACTAGATGACAAAGGGTTTTTTTTTTTTTTTTAATTTAACTTAAATTTTTAGGTATTTAACTTATTTTATGTAATTAAGTTAAATTTTGTTATACTTATATACATTGATATTATTATTGCTAGTTGCCATTGACTCATGGCAACCCCATGTATGCAAAATAGAGCTGCTCCATAGGGTTTTCAAGGTGGTGACCTTTGGAAACAGATCACCAAGCCTGTCTTCCAAGGAGCTCGTGGGCGAATTCAAACCACCAACATTTGGGTTAACTGTATATGCCATTGAGCTTCAGTAGTTTGGTGTACATGTATTTATGTTTATGCCTATGTTTATATGTTTATCTATTATATATAGAGAATATATATATTCAAAATAAGTCAATATAGATTTATTTTTCATAGGTTTTTTTTTCAATAAACACAAAAATCTTATAGACTGAGATAAACATCCCTTTTAAAAGATATAAATTGTTTTCCTATTTTCAAACACCTGTAAAACATAATATTTACATCATTCAAAAAAAGAATTCTACAGTTATAATTATAGGTAAGGGAAAATTGTTTTAAAAATTAAGCTGAAGGATTTTTAACTAAATGTTTTATCTTCTTTTAAAGCATAAGTTTTTTTTTTTTTTTTAAATAATTCATTGTGTTTTTGATGAAAGCTCACACAGCAAATTAGGTTCTCATTTAACAATTTCTATACATATTGTTTGGAAACCCTGGTGGCGTAGTGGTTAAGTGCGACCGCTGCTAACCAGGAGGTCAGCAGTTGGAATCCATCAGGCGCTCCTTGGAAACTCTATGGGGCAGTTCTACTCTGTCCTACAGGGCCGCTATGAGTTGTAATCAACTCGACAGCAGTGGGTTTTAGTATACATATTGTTCAGTGACATCGATTACATTTTTCACAATATATCAGCATTGTCATTCTTTCCATTCTAGTTCTTTTGTTTCTCTTAATCTAGCTTCCCTGCACCACCTTACCTTCCTTCTTATGTTTGATCTAGGGAAAATGTTTACCATTTATTTTCATTTAGATGACTATTTCAAGCAGCACAGTGCTTAAGGATGATATTATTTATTTTGTGGGCCCATTTGCCTTCTGGCTGAAAGGCGACCTCTGGGAGTGGTTTGAGTTCCAATTTTAAAGGCAATCCCAGGACGATAATCTCAGGGAATCATGCAATTTCTAATGGCCTGGTAAATCTGACTTTTTTTTTTTTTTTTTAAGGAATTTGAGTTTTGTTTTAAATTTTCTCCGATTTTATTGGGATCATTTATTGAATTCCTGATCAGAAAGGTCGATAATGATACCTAGGCACCATTTAGGTCTTCTGGTCTCAAGATAAGCGAGGTCATTGCATGTGTACAATATTAGTTATAGACTTGTTTCTTATTTGTCTTTAGTTTCCTTCTTTCTCTTTCATTAGAGACAAGTAGAGACCAATAGTTTCAGATGGCTGCTTTGTAAGCTTTTAAGACCTCAAATGCTACTTACTGAACCAGGGTATAGAACATTGTCTTAATGTACTGTATTGTGCCAACAGACTCAGTTGCCCACAAGACTATGGTCCTAAACCCTCAAACCCAGTAAACCAATCCCATGAGGTGTCTAATTTTGTCTAGTGAGTATCCATAACTGTGCCCCCTCTGTGCTTTATTTTATATTTGAAACTATATGCAGCACACATAAACATGTACATACATATGCTTACTGTTATACCCATACATGTACTTCAGTATATTCAAATATGCCTTCCTGTACATGTGTACATGTTGTGGTGTTGTTAGGTGCTGTCGAGTCAGTTCCAACTCATAGTGACCCTATGCACAACAGAATGAAACACTGCCTGGTTCTAAGCCATTCTTATGATCATTGTTATGCTTGAGCTCATTGTTGCAGCCACTGTGTCAATCCACCTCGTTGAGGGTCTTCCTCTTTTCCACTGACCCTGTAATTTGCCAAGCACAATGTCCTTCTCCAGGGACTGATCCCTCCTGATAAAACGTCCAAAGTATGTAAGATGCAGTCTCGCCATCCTTGCCTCTAAGGAGCATTCTGGTTGTACTTCTTCTAAGACAGATTTGTTTGTTCTTTTGGCAGTCCATGGTATATTCAATATTCTTCACCAACACCACAGTTCAAAGGCATCAATTCTTGTTCGGTCTTCTTACTCATCGTCCAGCTTTCACATGCATATGATGCGATTGAAAATACCATGGCTTGGGTCAGGCACACTTTAGACTTCAAGGTGACATCTTTGCTTTTCAACGCTTTAAAGAGGTCCTTTGCAGCAGATTTTCCCAATGCAATGTGTCTTTTGATTTCTTGACTGCTGTTTCCATGGCTGTTGATTGTGGATCCAAGTAAAATGAAATCCTTGGCAACTTCAATCTTTTCTTCTTTTATCATGATGTTGCTCATTGGTCCAGTTGTGAGGATTTTTGTTTTCTTTACATTGAGGTGCAATCCATACTGAAGGCTATGGACTTTGATCTTCATTAGTAAGTGCTTCATACATTCCAGGTTCTGATTATTAATGGATGTTTGCAGCTGTTTCTTCTCATTTTGAGTCTTGCCACATCAGCAAATGAAGGTCCAGAAAGCTTTACCCCATCCATGTCATTAAGGTCGACTCTACTTTGAGGAGGCAGCTCTTCCCCAGGCATCTTTTGAGTGCCTTCCAACCTGGGAGGCTCATCTTCCAGCACTACATCAGACAATGTTCCTCTGCTCTTCACAAGGTTTTCACTGGCTAATGCTTTTCAGAAGTAGGCTGCTGGGTCCTTCTTCCTAGTCTTTCTTGGTCTAGAAGCTCAGCTGAAACCTGTCCTCCATGGGTGATCCTGCTGGTATCTGCATACCTGTGGCATAGCTTCCAACATCATAGCAACATGCAAACCCCCACAGTAGACAAACTGACAGGCATGTCGGGGACATACATACATATGTACACATATTTAGGGTTGCTATGAGTTAGAATCAACTCGACGGCAATGGGGTTTTTTTTTTGGTACATATATATGGTGACACAGTGGTTAAGCACTTGGCTGCTAACAAAAAGCTTGGCAGTTTAAATCCACCAGCCGCTCCTTGGAAGAACTGTGGAGAGGCTCTACTCTGTCCTATATGGTTACTATGAGTTGGAATTGACTCCCTGGCAATGGGTACGTATATGTGCATACTCGTTGCAGAACTGTACATCTCCCAATTAATTTTTTCCTCCTTTTGTTCATTAACTGAAAGCTTGACTCCATCCAAGTCATTAAGGCTGACTCTAATTTGAGGAGACAGTTCTTCCCTAGTCACATTTTGAGTGCCTTCCAAACAGAGGGGCTCATCTTCCAGGACTATCTCAGGCAATATTCTGCTTAGATTATTTCCATTGTTTTGCTGTTGTGAATAAAGCTGCAATGAATGCTGTTGTCATTGTTGTTAAGTGCCATCGAGTAGGTTCTGACTCATAGTGATACTAAGGACAACGGAAGGAAACACTGCCTCGTCCTCTGCCATCCTCACAATCATTATGTTTGAGCCCATTGTTGCAGCCACTGTGATAATCCAGGTTGTTGAGGGTCTTCTTATTTTTCACCGACTCTCTACTTACCAAGCATGTTGTCTTTCTCCAGGGACTGGTCTCTCCTGATAACATGTGCAAAGTATGTGAGATGAAGACTTGCCATACTTGCTTCTAAGGAGCATTCAGGCTATACTTTTTCTAGGACATCTTATCAGGAGAAGGACTTCATGCTTGGTAAAGTAGAGGGTCGGCAAAAAAGAGGAAAACTCTCAACAAGATGGATTGACACAATGGTTACAACACTGGACTCAAGCATAACAATGATTATAAGGATGGTACGGGACTGAGCAGTGTTTTGTTCTCACCTAACAACAACAAGCTTTGGCTGAAATGTAGACTTTGGTAGTGATTTCAGTTCTGAATTAAAAAGGTGTCTGGGGACCATAATCTCGGGGGTTCCTGTAGTCTCTGTCAAACCATAAAGTCTGTTTTGTTTGTTTGTGAATATGAATTTTGTTCTGCATTTTTCTTCCACCCTTTCTGGGACCCTCTATTGTGATATCTATCCGAGCAATAGGTGTTGGTAACCAGGCACCATCTAGTTCTTCTGGGCTCAGGCTGGTGGTGGCTGTGGTTCATGTGGTCCATTAATCCTCTGGACTAATATTTTCCTTATGTTTTTGGTTTTCTTCATTCTTCTTTTTCCAAGAAGGGATGGGACCAATATATGTATCTTAGATTGTCACTTGCAAGCTTTTAAGACCCCACACACTACTCATCAAAGTAAGATGTAGAACATTTCCTTTATGAACTATATTATGCTAATTGACCTAGATGTCCCCTGAGATCATAATCCCCAGCCTTCAGCACCAGTAACTCAGTCCGTCAAGGTGTTTGGTGTGTTTAGGAAGCTTCTATGACTTTAACATGGTCAAATTGTGATGAATTTTTTTATAACAGTGTTCTTATACAGTATTTGTCCTTTTGTGATTGACTTATTTCACTGAGCATTAATACCTTCCAGATTCATTCATGTTGTGAGATGTTTTACAGCTTCATCATTGTTCTTTATAGTTGCATAATATTCCATTATATATAGGTGCCATAGTTTGTTTATTCATTCATCTGATGATGGGCACCTAAACTATTTCCATATTTTTACTATTGTGAATAATGCTGCATTGAACATGGGTGTATATATGTCTTTACATGTGAATGCTCTTATTTCTCTAATATATATTCCTAGGAGGGGACTGCTGGATCTATGGTATTTCTATGTCTAGCATTTTAAGGAGGTGCCATAGTTTTTCCCATAGTGGTTGTACCATTTTACATTCCTGCCAGCAGTACATAAGAGTTTCAATCTCCCCACAACCTCTCGAATATTTGTTATTTTCTGTGTTTTTGATTAGCGCCAGTAATGTTGGTGTGAAATGGTATACCATTGTAGTTTTTTTTTTAATAACTTTTATTGAGCTTCAAGTGAATGTTTACAAATCAAGTCAGACTGTCACATGTAAGTTTATATACACCTTACTCCATACTCCCACTTGCTCTCCCCCTAATGATTCAGCACTTCCAGTCTCTCCTTTCGTGACAATTTTGCCAGCTTCCAACTCTCTCTATCCTCCCATCCCCCCTCCAGACAGGAGATGCCAACACAGTCTCAAGTGTCCACCTGATATAATTAGCTCACTCTTAATCAGCATCTCTCTCCTACCCACTGTCCAGTCCCTTTCATGTGTGATGAGTTGTCTTCGGTAATGGTTCCTGTCCTGGGCCAACAGAAGGTTTGGGGACCATGACCGCCGGGATTCCTCTAGTCTCAGTCAGACCATTAAGTATGGTCTTTTTGTGAGAATTTGGGGTCTGCATCCCACTGATCTCCTGCTCCCTCAGGGGTTCTTTGTTGTGCTCCCTGTCAGGGCAGTCATCAGTTGTGGCCGGGCACCAACTAGTTCTTCTGGTCTCAGGATGATGTAGGTCTCTGG